>NW_027466477.1:647500-1247500 GCF_050575085.1 Anarhichas minor
ATTTGCGCGTTACAATCAAATGAATAGGGACGAGAGGACGCGCTGGGCCGCAGATCAGCTTACTGACAAGGCAATTGGCCATTTATGCAAAACCAGAGAGATCTATGGGCCTGAAGCCGGAAACATAATGTTTGGAAGCACCTCTGAAGTAACACATCTCTCCTTGTTGTTGGCGATGGTGACGTCTGACTGTGTGCGACACAACCCGAGTTGTTTACACCAACACAAGGGTTCCCAAACGTCTGTCTGTCTGTTGTCAGTAGGTTAGTCCACAGGGAGAGTTGGCACAGTATTCTGTTACACTGTATATATGAATACATTTTGTTCAGGTTGAGTTGTTAAAAGTCATGCATTGTCTTAATTTTACTCTTTTCTTGTTTCATCGTGCATCGAACTGTTATGACATGAAGTTTAAGCCAATTTCCTTATATGGACATTTATTATATTATATTTTACTTTAGGCTGAGGCTGTGGGGGGATCCCCCAAACCGTTTCCATACCATAAGACCCACAAGTGGTCACATGTTAGGCCATTTTAGATTCAGATGCAGATCCATATTATTATCCAACATCGGTAAATTCATCTACCGATATGAGGACACGGTAAAAACAATGGTACAACAGATACAATCAGACGATAACATACTCCTAAAACACATTTGATCACATCGAGACTGAGACAGAATAAACAATAAGGTCAAAGAAATCAAAAACAGTCAATCCACTTTAATCCACTTCAAGATCAAATACAAATATGTATTGTTTTTTGTTATTCATTTCAGCCAGACAGCACTCATAACTCTTCCATACGTTTTTTAACTGTGCCAACATATAAGAACAGTGAACGGGTAATTAACGTCACATTCTTCAGAAGGTGCCCTCTTTCCTGACACCTGCAGACCTGTTGTGTTGGTATTTGATTCTCATTTGTAACTGTGACAGCAGTACAAGTTATATATCTGCCCTGTGCCAACTATTTAAATGTGAAACCCCACATGTATCAACTTAAGGACAAACTACTTTTTATTCATCTATTTATTTGATACACTTATAGGTTGTGAAGACCAACTTAATGATTTATTTTTTAACAGATACTCCAAATCATTATGTGAAGCAAGACATTTCACTGAATTCTAATCCTAAAACCTTCCCATTACCTCGTTTCATTACGTCCTGTTCATGTGAGGCTGTTTGCCAACATGTTGAGCACTTTGGTAAAACTGTAAACCTCTAATCATCAGGACCAATATCACAATTCTCTTTATTGAGCCTGACAACCAGAGCTCACACTCACCAACACGCCAAGTGTCTGGTTTCATTATTCTCAACAATTTAGGCCATTCACTGTGATTAGTTCCCACGAGCTGCTGTTATAATGAAGCATCAGGGAATTTAAATGATTTTTTAAAGTTATCTGATTTCTAATGTGCAGTTTGGGACTCTTCAGACTGATATGGCACATTTAACTCCATGAAATGTCTCATCAGATGATCTGTTTGTATTATGGACTCATACACATCAGAGCAAAACAAAATAATTACTAAATGATTGTGTTTTTATTGAAACTACAAAGTAACCATTGTTATTACTCAGGTTTTTAAAATGAAAGCCATTAAAGCCTTTTTTATATTTAAAGGTTTTGTTTTGATCAGAGCTCAATAAGAGCATGCAGCGACATAATACTCAGCCTAAATGTATTTAAACACCTTTGGCACCAACCTGTCCACATAGTGAGACATCATTCTGCAAAGGGAACCACTGTTTGTGGATTTAATGAGGTTATTTAGCATGAACTGCTCATGCTCCCTGTTTTCTCTAAACGCTTTGTGGAAGTATCTTCATTTTGCTCCATCTCTCTCTCTCTCTGCTGCATAGTGACCCATGTTTCCCATCAGGATCATTAAAATTCCATCTAATAAGCTATAGCTGCAAAACATGAGGGATATTAAATGATTATTATTATTTAAATAGAGATCCCTGACTTATTATGGGCTGCCACATGAAAACTAGTTATGAAATAAGAGGTCTACCTATATAGCTTTTAAATGCAAACGTGACATTATGTTGTGCAGGATTGTAATCAGCAATTTTACTAATGCAATGAGGCCCCATTGCCAATTAAGGTACACCCTCCTCTCACAAACACACACACACACACACACAAACACACACACACACACAAACACACGCGCGCACACCCTCTCTCCCTCTTCCTCTCTCTCTCTCTCTCAATATGAAACCCCCTCGCTGACTTTGCCCAAAGGCGTTGTCTATGGTTGCCGGCTGTGCGTGATGAATCGTTATCTCCAGGCCATGCTGCTCGTCTGGGTAATAAAGTACCAGCAAAGCGGAGACAAAAGGAATTTGTCACAGTTGCCTCCCCGATATATTAGGGACCTACCGGTCGGTTTAGCTTGCGTTTGGGGGACCAGGGGCCTGCAAACCAAATTAAAACGAAGAGAGAGAAAAGAGGAAAGCGTCTCTAGAAATGTTGCAGAGCAGAAGCAGCATCGAATGGAAACAATATCTGAATATTACTTGAGTAAATGTGCAAGTGTTATAATTATGAAGATGATTACGCCTGTTACTGATGTTGTTCATTTTGTTAGACGCTGTTGTGTCATTAGTTTGTGTCTGTTATTGGTCATTGTTCATCATGGAAAACGCTTCCTTGGACTTTGGTGTTAACTAATTGTTTCTGTAAAGATAAATAATGAGGGGGAACACACTGATTGGTGCGGACAATGATGTGACGATGCGGCAACAATCAACCTCCAGTTTAATGACTGTTGTTATTCTCGAATTTGTCACTTCTGCTTAAATAACTATTTTGTTGCAAAATATTTGGCTCACTCATTGGAACGAACTGACATTTACTCCAGAAAATATGAACGTGTGTATCAACAAAAAATGGACGTGCATGCTCCTTTACATGCTGTCAGCTGGTTGTTTGTGGAGTCTTGTCCAAATTGTGGGTAAAAAAAATTAAAATTAAAATAAAAACTGGCAAAGGGGCCCTCCAGACAGTAGGGGCGTCCGATAATGGATGTCTAGCTGCTAAGTTGTCCGATAACGGACGCATTTTAATTGACAGCTGAAATGATCCCAGACCCAAGGAAGGCTGGGAGAAAAAAAAGAGAAGAAAACTGCCTCTGAAATCAAGGATGTCACAGATTAGTTTGACAAAGCCTGTCATCCTCCCTCCCTCCTGGTTGACTCTCTGTTGCCATTAGGTTGAGCTGCAGAATTTACACCCAGAAAATAAACAGTTCAATGGTCGAGGAAGCAGCTCGTTGGACCTGAACCCCAGAACACGTTGAACAAATGGGGTTCTCAGATACTTCTTTTTGCTGCTTGTAATTCATTTATCCATCCTTCAGCATTCTGTTGCAGCCTGTTAGGGCCTGTAGAAATACTGAGGCCATGAAGCCACACTGATCCCCAACCCTTCACATACATCTCATTGACGTCCTTGTGAGTCCGTCCTGGATGATTTAGAATTTCTATTTTGGTGGAAACAATGGATTTGTGCTCACGGTTTAGCAGTCTGGAGTCTTTGACTGCATCTGAAATCCCACACTTATCATTCTATTTTTCAGAATTGTGTCCACATTCCATTTCGTGTGTGTATACAATTGAGTAAAACTGTAATACAGCATTATTTTTCCAGGAATATCTCCACAGATAATACTGCATGTATGAATATTGCTATGCTTTTATCAGTGGGCCATATATGCTGACTCACCATTGTGTTCATTCAGCAATAGGCAGTGACTTAAGAGACTTTTATTTTAACAAAAATCTTTGCGACTGCCATTTTAACTGTTAAATTAATGCCAGATGTATGTCTTCTGTAAGCTTTATCGTCCAACCAATCTCTAAGTGCTCTTTCAAAAGCGTCAGGAAAATGATTCTGAATGGGAAATACAGTCTTATTTATTATTGTTGACATATTAATGAGTCTAAAAATAGTGAACCTCAGCCAAATAAATTCCCTCATGTGTTACATCAGTGTCCTGCAGTAGCTAGAACTAGTTTTTGTCACTGAGATTTACAAAGAAATACACTGACCTGCATTACCAGGGTCATGCTTTAACTTAAAGAACATAACTAGTGATTTAAAACCAGCAGGTCAAATCATTTAATGGCACGCTTTCATTGTAAAGTGAACATGTATCGTTGCTGCAGATTATAATGTCTTCTGTTCTGTGCAGCAGCCCAAAGAGTCACTGTGGGATTGTGTTGTCTTGATGAGAGTTTCCATTAAAGGAACAATCACTAAGGTTCTTCATGGAACCAGTACAGTGAGGTTCTACAGACTCAAAGGCCAACTCTTGTTGCAAGAACCATTTAGTGGTTCTACCAACATTTTTACTGAGAGTGTGGACTCTGAGGTTTAATACAAATCATTGTAAAAGAAGAAAATCTGTTGTTGCAACATTTAAGGAAGTAAACATTAGGAGAGAAGAGTTCTGTCAACTTTATTGGTATTTCATCGGAACCATTTGGTTGTTCTGAAACCTTGAGATGAACATTTAAGGAATCGCAGAAAAATCTGTCCAAATTATTTGAACAAAAACACGCTACATGTTGTGTTTGTCAGTTTGAATGTATGAAAAGGAGCACAGACTCTGAGATTTCAGAAGTTTGACCAAAAACCGTCACCAAAACCTTCCCAACCTTCAAAGTAATTCAACTTGATATTGATGCCAAACTAGTGAGACAATCAAAAAACAGGCGTGCTGGCATTTCAGAAAAGAACACCAGTCTTTTAGTTATTTATTCCTTCATTTATTTAATAATTTCATTAATGTTGTATGATATAACATTGTGTTTCAACCTGGGTCTTATTATTGAGCTATGCATCTAAACCAGTTGGTTATAAGTGAAAAACACAGATTTTAACAATAAAATTCAACATTTAAGTGTCACCCAAACTCATCTTTGTAGAACAACCGTGACTTAATTTACTTACCGTAGTTTTTTTACTTTTATTTTCACTTCCAAATACGATAGTTTAGAATATGTTATAGTAGTTTGTTTATGTACCATTATTGTTCATGCAGCCTGTGAAACCTCTTTTCTTCAGAGTGTACAACAAGCAGAGTTCTGTGATAGAAGAAGCGCCATCTTTCTCTACCCTTCAGGATCTCTTTTCCTCAGAGTGTAAGCAGCTATACGAACCCGTAAAGAACCGTTCTGCACTGTGGAACCCTTTTTACTGAGAGTGTAGAATTACATTATTCTGCATTTGGAGGGTTCAGTCCTTGACTCTTCGCCTCCCTCAGGGGAAAACCTGGCGCCTCCTGCCTGGATCAGACGACTCGAAACTGGACGGAGTGGAAAGGAGGAGAGGGGTAGAGAGGAGGAGGGGGAGGAGGGAGGGGGGGAGGGACAGTAAAAAAAAAAAGAGGAGAAATCGCTGAAATGCAGGCTTGGGGCTGGAGGATGGAGGGATGTCATGTCGCTGCACCGAGCGTTACAGGCCGCATGAGCTGCACGAAAAACAGGTAATTTTCGGTGTAAATATTGATCTAATTGTTACTATTATTATTATTATTAAAATTATTATCATTGTTGTTGCCGTTCAGAGTTAATCTTTATTGATAAAGAAGTGTTGTTTTATCCTAACTTTTCATCTCATGAGTTCAGTTTATTTGGAAAAAATAAAATCGACACAAAAGGTGAAATAAAAGCCGTCATTTCATTACACGACGTCAGATTTCTCGACTTTATCTTTTCCACTTTTCCTTTTGAATGCAAACCGATTCATTTTGCTCTTCCCAGCTGTTTGCCTCAGATAAACCTATCGATTAGACATCAGTTAGATTCCTAGCCAGGGCTTTATTGAGTAAGTTGGTGAACCTTAAAGTGAATTACAGGAACTGCTCTGCCCCTCCGGTGAACTATTTAGTTGAATCTAATTTACTTTGATAAACACCATCTATTTTATTCACTCTGATCGCCATTTTCATCGGGGGTTTATTGTGAGGCTGTGAGGGCAGAGTTTGTGCAGGATTGTTGGAGAGGAATTAGAGAGATTGAGATCATGGATGTAGCTTCGTTTTCAGAATTAAACTAAACACTGTTTCTGTAATCTGTCATAATAAATAGAAAATACACCTATTTATATTATTATTATTATTATAGTTATTATTATTATTATTATTCCTAAAAATAGTATCATCTGAATATTTACCATAATTTTGCGACAGATGCTAATTAAATTATGTCTGCAAAAGCCATTCATATTTTCTAAATCAATTTTCAATCAATAAATTCTACAATCGAGCCGTCGTAGATTTGAATATGCTTTTCTCTTTTGTCTGCAGGAGTCACGACAGTGCTGCACAACTGCTGCAAGATGCCCCACTGAAGGGAATGCTGATTATTTTGGGGGTCTATCAGGACCGTCAGTCTGCATCCTGCTTTGCAGGTCGACTATTGGTGGTGTTTTCTGGAGATCATTGATTAATAATTTAAAATGAATATGTCATGGGGTAATGCATATTTTTGGCATGCATATTATTTTACATAGCTTACAGTTTAAACCTTTGATTTCTCCTAATGCAGTTACTGAAGGCAAAACATTAGGTTATCATATCATTATATTTATATTCACATTTTTTAAATCTTTTCTCGCTTCGAACCCTCTTATTCTCTCTCAATGCAGCTGCAATTTGGTGCAAACTGCTGTCAATTTAAATAAATACAAATGATTATAAAACGGTGACAAATCTCTCCGAAACAAATAAAAACAAAAGAAATGTCTGTGCAGTCTGTTCATGCTCCTCTCCAACCCCGATTCCACAGTCCGCTCTGAGAGCCTGTTGTACACATGCGTCGTATTTAAGCGTAATTGGCCGTATCATTGGCTTTTGTCTTGTTTACAAAGCGGGCAACAGGAGCAGTAATTTAATTTCCTCTGCCGCATTGAAGAGCCACCAGCCGCCTGTCAGCCCGAGATCGGCCTCTGCAACCCCGGGCAGCGGGCAGGAGACTGGCCCGGGGCGATTCTGGAGAGGGAGGAAGGGGGGAGGAGGAGGGTGACATCTGCCTACTAACAAAAGTGTATATGAACGAAACCCTGGGACGTCATGGAGGGTAAAGCCACTCAGTGTCTGGTGACATAAATCCATAACCATTTATTCATAATCATCAATAAAGGGGCACATTGAAGAAAGAGGGCTTCTTTAAGTATTATGTTTGTTGTATCTCCTGTCATCATCATTATCATATTGTTTTTCATTAATACTTCCAATAATAAATATTGTATTATTTATCTTCAGTTTTATACATGTACTGACAACATTTTATATTAATTTCCCCTTTTTTTGGACCACTTCTATTTTTACTGCCTCTGCTGCTGCTTGACTCATGTTTATTTTTTTTATTTTTTTTTGTGTTTTCCAACAAAACATTTTTATTTGTTGTTGCAACAATCTCAATTCTCCATGGAAATCAATAAGAGAGGGAAAACCCAAATAAATGATTTTCCAAAAATTGCTTTGGTGTATCGGCTGTTATGTAGGTGATGATGATGAGCTGCTGTACGTTTTAATCTCCTTTAAGGGCCGAGAGACTTGCAGAGCAAAATTCACAGATCACATTCATGACACATTATATGAAGGATTGTCAAATCATCACAGGGATATGGAGTCTGTGAAGACTCTGTGAAAAATACTGCTGATTTTCTAAAATACAGGAAATTAGGATTCTGTTTTTAATGATGATCACCAACTAGAGTTTATCTCCCTTTTCATTAACACCAAAGGCGGTAATGGAAATGCATTATTTCCAGAAGAGAGACTGGAAGAGAGTTGCCCCGTCTGAGGAGCTGACGTACACAACAGCAAAAGACCAAATGACAGCAGCCCTTTTAAACTGAAGTGCCATCAGCATAAGAGCAAAGCTGACGGTGTGTTTACAGTGGAGCATTTATTCTTTCGGAAATGAAACACACTTCAGTCACTTGATGCGATGGGAAATGTGAAAAGTGGGCAGCAGGGCTGTAATGGTGTGACCTGAAGACAAATGTACAATATGATATAATAAGACAATAGTAATCTTTCCCCCTACACAATAGCTAACCCTGATTATGTCCAAAATCAATTAATTTGATCTTATTTAATTCTTTCATTAAACAAAAAAACCTTTTATACACTGGATCCTTGTATATATTCCTGAAATTAAACAATACCTTTAAATGTATTGAAAGAAAAATTAACTCTTTGTTGGCATCATACATGTCTGAGGAAGAATGAAACATGCACTGTGCTGTGTGTTTACTATCAGAGCATGGAGAGAGAGAGAGAGAGAGAGAGAGAGAGAGAGAGAGAGAGAGAGAGAGAGAGAGAGAGCGAGAGAGAGAGAGAGAAATGGCACATTAGGCCTGAGGGTGCATCATTATTAGAGTGCCTGCATGGCTTCCCTCCCTCTTTCTCTCTTTCTCTCTCTCTCTCTCTCTCCCCCTCCAATCACAGGGGCGGTTCGAAGGACAAACAGCAGAGTCGAGACTGTCGTGCAGCAGCTTCCGTCCGGGGCGGCGCAGTTCCTGCTCTCTAATGACGCCATGATACAATGCAATATTCTTCTGCAAATATTCCCACATAAATTCATTTCGCAGCCCATTAAAGATACAGCGGGTGAGATCATTTACATCACCGTGTCCCAGTACAATACAGCGCGATTTTCCGGCATTTTACGCTGCCGCCAAATGTGCCAGGTCCCCCCGGTTGAACGGCAACCTGGTAGGCATTAACTCAACATAATGTCTCACAAATTAAAGTATTGCTGGGGCTACCACCGCGGCGCCAGATAAATGTGCTCTATTAGGAGGCCTCAAGCTGTGCGCAAAACAATTGATTGCTTGTTTGTGTTTTCATATGGCGTCCGCGAACACGCAGAGTGATGGATGAGGGCCCGCCATCTCCAGTTGCTGTTAGTCGATTGCTGTTGGTGTTTTTCTTCCCTTCCTCTAATAGGAGAGTTGGTCAGTCCCCACACACACACACACACACACACACACACACACGCTTAATATTTTCTTTATTGAGGCTGTAGGAAGGCTGAGCGGGAGAGACGTGCAGAGGGGGCTGATGGGAGTTGAACCAGGGCCAATAAGGGCAGATGTGATTGCAGAGACAGCAAGGTGTTGACTGCAGTGATGTTCACACTGCAGGACTTCATGTTCAGTTTCTACTCGCTGCTTGTGTCAGATTATATTTTGTTGTTTGTTCATAACTTTTTTGGATGTAACCAGTTACTGATTCCTGGCAAGGTCAAAAAGTAACAACAAAGTTAAGGTGTCACTTCTGTTTTTCTATCAAACACATTTCATTCACTTTATACTCATAGTACGAGCCAGTGGGACCAAACCTAGTGACCTAGTTACTGAAGATAAAGCTATTTAGTTTTCTTTGCATTGTTGTGTCTCATTGTCCAACATGCTAACACCGGCTCAGTGAAGCTACTGAGAGCAGAACTAGAGACACATGTCTCTGGTGAGGAACGACATTTATATTTAGTTACATTCTAACTTATATATATATTCATGTCTCCGAAGCTTTCTGCCGTTCACCAATACTGAACATCAGTGTCTCACCGTTGTGAGACTCATTTGAAGGAACATGACATGTTCAACTGCAGTTTACCCAAACGGCAAGAACAGCAGTCAGATTACAGTAAAACAAAACTCTTGAACAAAGGACCTGGAGCTGTGCGTAGCGAACGACTGATTGGGGTAGTGAGAACAGGTGAGCAGGAGGTCTGGTGAGTGGGGTGCTAACAAGGCACAGGTGAAATAATCAGGGGGGGGGGGGGGGGGCAGAGAATCAAAACTGGCAGGAAAACACACACAAAGGCAGGAAGTGATCTGAAACGAGAGAAAGAGAGAGGTGAGTAGGTGAGTATAAAACAGAAAACACGAAACATTAAAAAGATATGAATAAACACACACACACACACACATATATATATTTATATATATATATATGGTTGTTGGCAACCTTCCAGTCCCACCCAAATGTCCCATATTAATACAAAAAAAACGAACAGGTCGCGGCAGCAGTAGACCTGCAACTTCCATGTTCACCAAGGTAAAACTAGAGTTTTTGTCAAAGAAAATATTCTAAATATCTAAATACAGTGCAGACTTTTAAACGGACGTGACTATTTGTGTTGTCTAGAATACATTCTTCTGCTGCTCCCATCCACAGCCACCTTATCTTGCCGTCAGATAGCCTTTTTGACTTGGAACTGAAGCTGTTATATCATCACTCCATTGACAAAACAAGTAATCTTACCTTGTAGTATGCAGGACTAAGGGGCCACACAACCCCACATCAAAAAATCCAAACTAACCCGTTCAGTTATTTCCACACTTCACACAGCTTACTTAAATAGTGCTAGCGTTTACATTATTATAACTTTATTGGTTAAATTACTTTGGTGACCTACGTCACTGCTTTTTGATAACAACTGAGTGGACACAGATGGAGTCAAACTTTATTTTCCCAAAGTTTTCCCTAACTTTAACCAGCATCCATGAGCTGCCATGCATGGGTACTGTAGATTAGAAAGTGAACATTTTAAAAACATTGGCATTTAATGTAATCCAGGGTTTTGCAGAATCACGTGTCGACGTTCTTGTCTTCCAAAACAGCCCATATGAGTGTTTTCTGATTGGAAGCCCCTATCCGCAGCACATCATGCTCAGAAAGTCCTCATACCGATATGATACGACCAATGTATGAAAACAATACATGAAATGGCTGTTGTTTAGATACATTAAGGCAAGTAAAAGCACTTGGTCAAGGTTAGGAAAAGATTGTGGTCATGGTGAAATTAAAATCCTTTGATGTTTTAAGCTTTTGAAAATCAACCAAATTCTGCGACTTTCCCAGTAAAGACAATCTTACAAAAGATTGAATCTAATATGTGACCTTTCAGGTTCAGGACAGTCTCTGCTCTTGTGGACTGAAATCATGATAATGATCTGCGTCGTTACTTTCAATCTGTGATCTAATCATCCACTTAAACCATTCGGATTCACCAACTCAAACAACTCAAACATGTAACCTGATTATGCTCATTTTCCACCGGACTGCAACTAGCTTAGTTTGAAGATAATTTCGTAAATGCAGTAAATTATCTGACCATTGTTATTGTTATCAACTACAGCAATGATTTCAAGCTCAGAAGTTTAAAAACAAGCAAACAAAAAAACCATAACCCAAAGCCCATTTGTTTAGGTTGCATTCACGATCTTTGGTGGTTAATGCCGTTGCGTTTCTTGACAAGCTATTGCACTCAGCCAGACTTCGGTTGCCAAACTGCATGCGCAAACTTATATAAGTCATCTATCATTCCAAACTGTAAAAGGGTCTATGAACAAAGAGGTAAACAAACCAAAGACATCTTGTTTACTACTCATTTTCCTGAATGTATTTCCAGTACAACACACCAGAAAATAGATGTATTTCCCCCCTCACGATTGCAGATTTGCATCATGCTGCTCAGTAAATGAAATCCGTTTTCACATCTTTTGTACTCCACTCCGGATTAATAGAAAACCGTCTTCCATGAGCGTCTCCTGATTGAACACGGTCATTACTGGAATCAGAAGGCTGCCGCAGTGAGTCCAGGTGAGAGCGAGCCGGGTCTCCGTGAGGATATCACGGCATTAATTGATGTTTAGCTCGATCCGTCTCATAGGTGCTGATTGCAGGTGCAGAGGCAGAATTGATGAGAATGCCCTCCCACTGCTCTTCGCCATTACTCACTTCCAGCACCACTATCACCCTCCTCCGGCCCTCCGGCCGCCCCTCACACACCTCTGCCTGGTGATAAATACAAATACATTGGCAAACTATGACCGCCAGTGTGTGGTCATCATTTGGCACACAACCATGTGTTTGTTTTGTACTCCCTTAGCAGCAACTTCTTTAAAAAAAAAAATCAGCAGACTTCCTCCAGAAAGAGGAATTGAAAGAATTTATATCATGAAGGTCCATATCAGCTTAAATCCAATTTTGCAACATTTACAACATCCTGATCAGAGAAAAGCATGTTGGGAAAACAGAAAGAAAGAGATGATGTGTAACCGGCTGCAGCATTTCATGCACTATAGATGCTGAGTCTCCCGCTGTAAACTGGGTGTTTTATCTTGGGGATGTGAGCGGCCAAGAGGAGGCCTGGCTTGCAACGCCAGCCAAGGAAGCTAATTACATTTTCCATCTCGACAAGAATGGAGGATTCCTTCCTATGTTATTAATCATAATGAGTGGAATATAATAAGTTACCATACATCATGCTGTTGACAGTCGTAGTTTACCATTTGCAAGCCCAAGCATTCTTCTTCTTTTAATGGCCGTAAACTGAATTAATGCACACTGTGTTCGATGGCCTTAATCAACTGTGGATGGACTTTTAGCCTCACCTGCCGAGATTCTGGTCGGATATCAAGACTGTGACCGTCCAGGAATAAACTATAGGTGTTTATATGTTGTGCATGCATCAGTGTGTCTATGTGACAAATACAACTGTTTTGTATACGGTGAATACATTTTGGGTGAAACAAGATGCTGCCAGAAACCTTTGTGTTATCAACAAAATAATCATATTAAACACGTTTTCAAAATGCACGTCATACTGTGCATGGAAAAGGTTGTATTTGCTAAATGATCACTGTCAATGTTTTTAATTTCCCTACATGGCAACCAAAACATGATTGGGGTATTTATGATTAATAAAAGAGCATTGATTTTCTATTTTTCGTATTTACATTGAAATAAATAACACATATCTAATGTAATAGGAGTTGCTTGCAGTGAAAAAAACCAACAGAGCAAAGAGCTTTTTAGCCTCTTTCAGCTTATGTTTTGGTTTTACAGCACATTTACTGTATGGCTCATCCACCTTGTTTAAAGCAGCAGCTGTTTTCAGCAAACAATGCGCCAATACACCTCCTGTACGCTATCTGCTTAACACCAATGGCCAAAGTTGAAGAAAGTTGAACATATATGTTGTTCATAAGTTGTGGTGTTAATTGCTTATGATGCCAGGCCACAGTCCGTCAGATCTGACATCACACATGTTGCACTAATAAATTAGACCATAGAATATTAGGTTCACATTTTGGGAAATATGCTAATGAGATTTCTCGGCCGGCGTTAGATGAGACAATAGATGACCTTTGTTTGTACCGTCAATATGTAACTGGAGTTCACAGCTGGTTAGCTTAGCTTAGCATAAACCCTGGAAACAGGGGGAGACAGCTAGCCCAGCTCAGTCTGAAGTCAACAAAATCTCTAACTCTCTGACAGAAAGCAATGAAGAATGTTTCTCAAAAATGTCAAGCTTTTCCTTTAAATGCTAATTATTTAGGCACAGTCTGATGTTATAGATAAACACTCACTTTACACTCGCACTCTCACTTTTCCCTGCACTATATAACTGTACTACCTGGATTGTCTCTATATGTTGCCCATAAGCATATAGGTCACTATTACAAATTTGTAGATGTCTGTGTGCATGCATGTGCAGGTGTTCACTTGTTTCTGCAAGTGTTTTTGTCCCAGATATGATGTTGAAGGTGACAGTGAACTGCAAACAGAAAGCCATGTTTCTTCTTTTGTAGTCAACCCTGACATTTCTGAATCAACAAGGGGAGGTCGATTCTATCACTGTGTTTAATAACGGCACGAAAAATGAAAAGATCCTGAAGGTAGCTATACCTCCTGAACGGCTATCTGGAGAGAGAAACAGCACTGCAATGTAATTTATCGTGACTGAGCTCACAGCCCCCGGGCTTCTCCTTCGAAAGGAAGAAAAAAATCTTAAAAACTAACAAATAGGAAATAAAGGCATTTCTCCTCTTAATCCCCCTCACCTCAAGGGTGAAAGACACAGGTTAAAGACTTCACAGCCGCGCACAAGCGAGATACGGTCCGAGTCAGTTTGGTCAGTGTTTCGATAACTTCATCAATCGTGGAAAATGCAATCAGATACAGTCCAACTCTTCGCTGCTGTTGCCCTCTGGGAGGCTGAGAGAGACATTCATTTTGGCGAGGAGGGCACACAATCTCCCTTTTGTAATTAAGAGTACCCAAATAAACTGTGTGTGTTACCCCTGAAGTGGAACAGTTAGAAACAAATAAAAGGCTAATGAAGAAATGATTGCTCTCTTTCAGGAAGAGGGAAGAGAAGGAATCTTAAGGCAGAGAGCTGCTTGTGTGCAGCACTCCGAACTAGCTTTGCTCGCGGTTGAAATCAGTTGAAAATTAGGATGTACATGTGCATGTAACGTAGCTATATTTAAGAGCCGAGTTAACTTAACTCTGATGATCAGCATACATCTATACGTCTGTTGTAATGGAAAGGTAAGTAGCATGTATAGGTAGTCGGCCAGTGGATCCTATATCAACTTTTCCTCAAATGACTAATGATTGCAGATCCGACATCCCTATGGAGAACCCGGCAGTTTAGGCAACAAGAGCTTTAGCATTATGTTAAAAGAAACCAACCTCAGCCGTTTTTTTTTGCACATTTGTAAGTATCGCATGAAAAAATGTTTGGAAAAGGCAAAATTGAATAAAACTTCCTCAATTGCGCAAATCCGTTACATGGTTACTGTGCGAAGGGCGTTTCTGAATGCGATTACCTGGGATTAGTCTCTTTAGCCGGGTTTATTCGCTCCAAAGCAGTTGATGGAAACGTGTCTAATGAGGCTGGTCTCATCCAGCATTTGTAGCTATACCTACGAAAAACAATTGGCCGTAAAATGTAGGTATCCCACGAAATAATTTTGTAATCCACGTAATCATGAATGAGGAAGTATAAAGAACACAGAAGCCCACACGAGGCGAGCGGGAGGAAGATGGGTCCAACAACCACTGTTTGGTTCCCCATGTGAAATGAGAAGTTGATTTAATTGTCACGTAACTTGCGTAGTATAGTTACGACATTTCCGTAGTTATGTTAGCCCAAGTGACGATCTTTTCCTGAACCTAACTAAGTAGGTTTGTTACTCAAACCTAACTAATTTCTTTCTTGTGATGACGGAAGTTGTATGAGGATGCGTTGGTCTAATTGACCCTTGACCCTTAGCCCCATCGCGCTGCTACTCCGTCAAGCTGCCGGAGCTACCATGGAGCCCACACTGTCACTCACTGCACTCCCTTAAACAATATCATCTAATTTAAGAAGCAGACAGAATCTACAATATGCGTTTGAATGATATATCCAGCATCTCAAACTGATTCAGCAATCAAAACACGTTGAAAAGATAAAGATAGAAGCCGATGCTACGCTGTGATTGGCCAGTTTGTGTTTGCACATATTTTTTTCAACATTTCAAATGTTTGCTTAAAAATAACTTGACAATTGAATAGAAACATGACTACAGATGATTGACAGTGGACAGGACGCAAACTTGTCATGACCGTGCCTCTGTCTCTCCCTTGTGTTTCTCACTCGTCTTGTCTTCTATGTCCCTGGCTAGTTTATGTGTGTGTGTGCGTGTGTGTGTGTTTGAGTCTCTTCCTGTCTTGCTGTCAACCTGGGCCCAGTCTACCTTCACACCTGCCTGCGATCGGCTCATCACCTCCCTCAGCTCACACATCTGCCATTCATCAGCTCATCAGCTCTGCAGCATATCTACCTCGGCTCTTCACCCACTCACCGCCAGATCGTTGTTTCAGCTCCTTTGGTATAATCCCGTCTCAGGCTTCTCTTTAGTTTATTACCGTGAGAAAATATTATCTTATACTCAACTGCCTTCCAGTCTGTCAACCACCTTCCTCGCCCGAGTCCAGCCACGCTCTGGCGTTCCTCCATTCATCGCCATTCCCTGCAACCTCCGGACATTCAAACTTCTACGTCAGCAATAAATCCCACTTAATTTAAAAGCTCACTCCCTGTGTTTGTGTCTGTGTTCGGGATCTCACTCACTGATTGTAACAAAACTGAGATAGTTGATGTCCATGTTGAGCTCATTGTTGGGCTTGACCTCCTCCAAAGGGGTTTTGTGAAAACAATGTCACGTTACTAGACATCTTTGGTGAAAGCTCCAAAAAGCTCAACCTTTGAGCTTAGATTATTCTGTTCCCAAAGGTCATAAACGTTTATACTTAAAAACGTTCATTTCAGAACAGCGCTAATACTTTTGCTTTTCATACTTTAATATGTTTTCTTGATAATACATAATGACCTGAAACGCCTGACTTTTTAACTGTATTTGCTTTTTTTTTTTTTAAAGGATCTGAATACTTGTTCTGTCTGCGTCCACTCACGGCTGGAGCTGTGAATCACTCGAGCACGTCAAGCATCCAGGAGCTTCCCATAATTAAAATGTTTCTCAGTGTCTCTGTTACCTTATATTTCTTTAAGTGTGAGCAGTGTTTACTTTTCTCGGCAGATAACTGACGGCAGATCAAGACGCTGAGCCACTTGCGATGAAAGGTTTCGACTGCAGAGATGAAAGTTTGCGAATTCCAAAGTACAACTACGTCTCCGGTTACAAAGCGAGGTCAATCCACTTGCGGTGACAAGATTTTAGTGGTGAGGGCGCCATAGGTGGATGAAAACACACAGCAGACATGTCAGCTATTTCAAGATTTCAGCTGTCTCGCCATGTCGACACATTTAAATAACCTTTTTTTTGGGGGGGGGGGGGCATTGAGAAGAATGAAATTTGCAAATGTGTCATCAAAAACGTGATCGCCCGTGGAAAGCGTGGCACATGCCTTTACACGGAGCTGTTGCAGAGGCTTGTTGGGGATATTGGCGTATCAGCGCTCATCTGAAATGTGATCTTTCACATCTGCGCCGTTTCCACCGCGGACAAATTCCTGGCTACTGTAACTAAGGGGATTGTTGTGTTCCACGGCAACTTCGACTCTCCTTTGACTGTCCACACGTAAAAGTGTCAACATTGAAACGTCTGGATTAAGAATGAGTGAAGCCGCTGCCATTTTCAACAGCTTGTGTGAAACGTCTCTGTCGTCGGCAGCACGGCCGTCCAGCAGGAGGAAAAGGCATTAGTCCCAACGGAGCGTATAGCCCTCCGGAAACCAGATATGGTGCTTTTATTAAGAAGGACACAAGTTAATTTATGTCAGAGCTTAAAACGGACCCGTTGCTGCCTCTTATGTTAATGATGAAGCAGGTGTTGTGGGGTTAACCTCAGAACAACAACTGGCTCTGTCTCAAGGTCTGAATCCAAGTGTTTTCATTTCCAAAGATTATTAGCGGTTTGAAGGTTTATATCACTCATGTTTTATTGGAACAAACCCTGAGGGAGCTTTAGAAGAATAAACAAGAACATGCAGGTACAAGTGTTGACCTCTTACGAGAAGTCCCGAGCAGGAAATCATACGCAAGCGTTGCACAGCAGCAGAGTCAGAGAAGGAGCGTGACTCTGTTGAACTTTGCGCGGCGTGTCCGTGCACGCAGAGGGCCTCCGCTTATATCGACACATTCCCATCTGCCATTGTCTTGGCAGAGCAGGAGCTTGAAGATCACAGCTTGGAAAGAAGAAAAAAACAGCAGCCCAACATCCCCCCCCCCCCCCCCCCCCCCCCCCCTCCCCTCCCTCTCCCTCACTCACAAGCAATGATCGACACAATGACTCAAGGAATGAGCACTTCAACTAATGCTGAAAAGAGGCATCTGGATAGCATCTCTTGTCTGGATCCTCTGAACTCTCCAGCCTCTTGAAACGTTTTGTCGCCATGCTGTCCAGGCTGTGCCATTTTCATTCCAGTGCAGCCGCTCTGCTCTTCCACCTGTCATCTGCACTCTGAGCTCCCTGCGGCCGACCTGCTGACAGCTCCTGAACGTGAGGGGAGTCACAACAACAGAGCCAGGGGAGAAGTGCGTTGATGCAGCCTACACACTGTATTTAGCTGTCACTATATGTTCCTCTGCTGATGGAGGACTCAATATTCTCGCACAATTAAAACAAACCTTTGTGGGGACTAATCGTTCCGCAAGTTACTGAAGGGAACAGATTTTTATTAAGTAGAATATCAATAATAGTTAAGAGCTTAAGCCCCTGATGTCAGCGAGAGGTAACAGCTTGGAGAAATTAGAGGCTTAATCATCAGAAATAATACAGTCTGGAGCACTGCAGCAAATCCTTTGCTATTTTTTTTGGTCCGCTTGCATTTATTTTACACCCTTTTATTTCAGCATGAGGAGTAGTAAGTGTAAAAAAGTGTAAAATGTCATAACATTACACTTAAATTCAACAATAAATGTAAATGTTGGCTTACTTAGCAATGTATGTTGTACATACAACACATGACTTTCACCCAGGAGGCCGCTGTTCGTGTCCCATGTGTGTCCTAGAAGCCAGGTAACTTCTGTAGTTACTTTAAACCTAACTAAGTTGTTCACTGTGAGGATGTCAGTATATTTTGAAAGGACTGTATGCATGTAACAAGTGGAAATTGACAGATGTTTAGGAAAATGCATGAAAAATGAAGATATCTCTGATACGTTGCTAGGTTATCTTAAGTTGTGTAATGATTCTACATCGCGTACGTTACTTTGCCTTCTTAACTTCGTAACAAACGTACATATTTTAACCCTAACCAGAATCTTTTCTGAAACCTAACCAAGTAGTTTTGTTTCCTAAATCTAAGTTGATCCCGATGAACATGGAAGTTTATTTTGAAAACAGACAGAACTGACGCTTAAGAACAAGCTGACATATAAATACATTTTATGATTTAGCGGTCTAGATTCAGTTAAATTCACCTCAATCAACTCCAATTGTAAAGTATAAACAATCCAATAACATAATACACGATACACACCACTCACACATGAGTACCTTTCACTGATAATACTTCTGTACTTTTACTGAAGTAAGATAATGAATGAAGGAGTTTTATAATATCTTCAAATTCAATATTTTCTGTCTCAAATATAAGTTTTCCTATTATGGATGACAGATTATGGCAGAGTGGAGTTTAATGTCTAAAATTATAATGCACATTTTTCAAATAAGCAAAAATATTTAGCAAGAGCACCTCCCTCGACCACCTCGATGTAGTTCAGAGCGCGTTGTTGATAAATTGGAGGGTTCAATCCTCGTCTCCCTTCATCCATTCCACTCAGTATGTAAGGAAATAAATGTAAGTTGCCTTGGAAAGCGCTGTCCAAAATAATGTGAATACATTTCACAACATCCCAAGATGTTTTTTATCTTTTTGTAACACATACCAGATTTCCTGGGGCCCGGTCTTGTGGGCACTATGAGCACTCATGCACTGCTGGAGACAGTTTGTATTTCACTCTTAAATTTCAATTTGTATCTTGCTGTTTCCTCAAGTGCCCGTACTTGATGCTATAATTACATTTGGGCAACGGGGTCTACGGTATTTCAATTAGGAAGAACGGGGCCCGTTTCACTGTTGCAGCCCCACTTTGTGATCCAGGCTGACATGAATGCAGTGATGTCATGTGATCACATGATAAAGGCCAGCCAAGCAGGACACCCACCTGGGTGTAATTTTACAGCAAAAATATTGCCTAGTTAAAGCACTACAGCAGCGAAATTTACCTTGGTGCAAAACTTTAGTAATGAAGAAACTGCATTACATGGCAGTCTTATTCCAAATGTTCCATGTAGGAATAATTAGAAATAGAATAAGCAAAAAATTAATGTCTGTCTCTCTGCAGGTGACAGTAAATTATCTTTGCCATGGTTCCTCGGTGAAAACACAACATATAAAAGAAGAACAATTACACACAAAACAAATACATAAAACATCTGTTTAAGCCCTCTCAGAATCATCACACAGCATGGAAACCTGCAGGGGTCAAACATAAATTTCAGAATCTCATAAGAGTATGTACATTCGACAGTATCATGAACAGGACAAGATTTGCAGGCATTAACATTCGCCTCGAATCAACAGGGAAATAAGTTTGACCGGTTGCAGTTCTGTTACTGTTATAGAGCCTCGATACTGATCTCTTGGTTTTCACAGGATGTCTCCCTCACAGCGTGTGAGAACGCCCTCAGCCACCATCGCCGAAGGACGTGATGTGTGCGGTTCAAACCATTGATGTCGGCCCGTAATAACCCCGAGACAAAGCTGAGGGTGTTTGGAGAAACACAAATACTACCGCCATGGCTTTACTTTCAATAACGCTGGCCCGGATTCATTCACCAGCTCTATCTCTGATCTCCTGCTTGAGTTGCATTCCCCTCACCTTGACGGAGGCTGAGGGGAGATCAGGTTAATGGCTATTAACGGTGAAGACGGTAATACTGATGAAACCTCTGATCTTTTCTGATAAGGCTGAGGACTGTTGCTCCAGCGTATCTTGTTGACGACAGCGTAACAGCTGTGTTCCATGTGGCGGAAATCAGACATTTTGTTTTTCACAGTCAACATGTTTACAGGATGGAAAGAGTAAGTATTATAAGACATTAAGGTGGACTCACGTAGTGCTGTTTCTTTTCTAATATTGAGTGTTATTGCAACATGTCTGAGCTGCACCGCAAATAAATCAACCGTAAGTCTGTTGACTACTTTCACCTTACGTTACCAACTTGCATACTTAACTAATGCCACGTATGTAATTTACGTACAGTTTTTACTTAACAAACGTGGGCCTACATATTTTAACCCAAACCTTTTACTAAACTAAATCACGTAGTTCCGTGAACAGGAGAACGCACAAAAATATGAAAAATATCTATAAGATATCTTATGATGTGGTTATTTTTCCCCTTATTTTGTTAGATTGATATTGTAAAGTAACTTTCTATCGGTTTATGAGTCAATGTATAGCCTAATTTTCAACATGTTTACCAAACATTAATAAACTGTAACCTAGCTGGTAGTTAAAGTACATTGACATAAGTCGGTTTAGTCTGTGAATGTTTTTCCTGACACTCTCCCCTCTTAACATGTTTTTATAGTCTAGATTGGCTAATCTGAAGAATCTAGATAAGAGCAAAAAGCAATACTTAGGGAGGAAGTACCCTGACCAGCGAGCAGAGCAGCCAGCATCCTCCCGCTCTCACATCTCCAACCGCTGCAGATCTACAAACTGAGAGGAGATAGGGGCCAGAGGAAGGCATGTCCAATTGCACATTTGACTTATGACTCGCCCTAATCGTGCAATCTACTTTGTGAAGGATGGTGGTTAATGGGGTGTGGATGGTAGGTTCTCACTAAGTGCCATCATTCATACGTTTCAAGCCTCAGTAGCTTCGCTTCAACTGTCAGAAATGAAATGCTTAATTGTAAAGAAAAAGCAACACGACGAAGGACGACGGTCCACATTCAAGTTCTTAATCCCGGTACAAGAGGAGCACATTGTTTTACTTTTACCTTACCCATTTGGAACAAAATCTTCTTATTTGTTTTTCCCCAGCGCACATAAATTGTGCAAGTCACCAGTGACAAGTGCATTCCACCATTTTCAGGGTAAAGTGGTCAGCTCAGATCCTAAACTGTAAAATAGGAATCAATGTTTCAGTTAGACGGCTGAATGGTCGACAGTCAAAATGGCTTCTCCCTGTTGCTAAAAGAATGCATAGTCAGCAAAGGAGAAAGCAAACATGATTGTGTTCATCCATATTCCTCATATTGTACTTTTATATCTTAGCCGTTGCTGTCAAAACATGTAGTCATAAAGTGTGTTGTTTGTTGAATGAATGACTCATTTTGTCTTTCCGCAGCACAGAGTCTTGTACAAAATGGATTAAAGTGTCAAACAATAATACAGAATTTCAAGTCATGCACACAATCATCTAAAAATAAATAAAAGCGCCAAAACTAATTCTACAACGTATTCGGAAAAAAAAACTAATCTGCTTCAAAATTGTTTAATTGTATAACTATAAAACAAACAACAACACATGATCGTCACAAGGAAAACAACTGTTCATTTGACGTGTTTTCCCAGCAGCAACAGTAAGGCTGAAACCTGTGTGATACATGATTAGCTTCCATACAACCAAATTCTCATAACAGGATAAGTAAAAGCAGCCGTCTCCTCCCTCGGTTACCTCCCCGCTCCCATCGCTCAGCGCCCCACCTCCACTGATTGAAACAACAACCACCTAACTTTTTTTTTTGTCAATGTCAGCAACATGAGTGCCAAACCAATTGCATCCAATCAGTTTAATTCGCATTGGGCTGTGGTGGCGGACTCACGCTGATAGTGGCCTATTGTTTGAAATGAACCTCTGAATCTCTGCTCTTCCTCCTTTTCTTCTCCTCCTGCTCAAGCTGGAGAGCTCTGCTGCTAAAGAGGTGCACTGCAAGAAATGGGTCTCAACAAATAGTGTCAATCTTCACTTCTTTCTTGCAAGATTATTATTGTTTAAATGTGTAATAAGACAACGTTTTGGAAAATGTAGTTTAATTGGCAAAGACACCACCAGCTGATCATGTCATGGCCTTACCTCACCTTAATGGCAGAGTATTTGGCCCCAGAAAAATAGGAAACACTGATTAAATGATTTCCAATTCATACAATTCAAAAGCAAAAATGTGAACATGCTTCAGGGACTTTAATTTTTACAGATATTGTGAGTTAATCGTCGGTATCTATTTCCACAAAGGAAAGGTTGCATTTTTGAAACAAGCTTCTTATTTCTTTGCAGCGTGTTCGATGCCGCACAGTTGCTGCCTTAGCAGGCGGATCCTCTAATGAACCAGCGGGTATCAGCAGATGTGGGTCTATAACTTAATTTGCCCCCTCAGCTATAGAGCAGATCCTATGGCGTGTAAGTGGTCTTGATGGATGAGCACTACAGCTCATCATACCCCCACCATCAGCACCCACCCCCAGCATCCAGCACCCTTCAGCCCTGTCTTTACTGTCCCACAATATCCACGTTACTGCACATTTTAAATGTTTTCTTACTCACTTTTAAAGGGGCATTGATTTGATTCAAGATAGTTTATTTGCATTCTTGTAAAAAGGAGGACAAAATACTGTTAACTGCATTAACACAAGCCCACATAAAGAACAAAATGAGGTGCCAACCCACCTCATCAATGCTTGAAACATCAGAGCATCATCACTGTCAAAAGATCCATGACGGGTAAGCAAACACCATCTGTGGATGAAAAGAAAGCTGTTGAAAGCTCCAGAAACAGTAAGGAAACCTTGAGTCTGAGCAAAGGCCAAGAATGAACTTCGCAGGGCACTAGTATTACCAGGAGACCTCATGTGATTTAGAAATTAGCCCCCACGTACGTCCGTGCTTCATGCAGCGCATTCACACGGGATAAGTGAAGTCTATATTTCACTCAAATTCATTCAAAATGTTCTGTGTAACATCTGTTTATGTTATATACACTATATGATATTTATATTTGATATGATAAATATTATTACATTATGCCTTTTATATAATACTCACAAAGACCTCTAGCTCTGGTGCGAATGAGTCGCCATGCTGTGTAGTGAGATGAGCCTCCTAAATTTGCACCCAAAATGCCGTAAAAGCTTTGATTCATAATTGCTAATGCAGCCTCCATTATTGTGAGGCAGAGAAAACATGCAGAGAAAAAAAAAAACGCCCCCAAATCACAAAATATGGTCGGTAATTTTGGGTGGAATTTATACATAACAAATTCTAAATATGGCAGATTACTAGAAGTAGATTACTAGAAGTCCCCAGGTAATACTAGTCCCCTGCAAATAGGGCTAAAGGCAACATGGAAAAGACACAAAAAAATCATAACAGAACCATTGTTGCCAAAAAGCAATGCAAATTAGGCAAGTGTCAATAAACTGGTTTGGAGAAAGTAAACTGTGAATGGCTGTAATCTAACAGAGTAGAAGAACTAGAGGTTGTGAACTCGAAACAAAACAAGTCGCCCTCGACATCTAAACCATCTATGGAGAGACGTATTCAGGAATTTGTGTCAGCCATGTTTCATGCTGTCCGGAGACAAAGACAAATTAATGCAGTGATAAATGCACAGGAATATCTGGGAACACAGTAACAGCAGAGACAGCCAATCAGTCATATTCCAACCAAGGTAATGTGTTTATTGGATTTAACAGTTAAATTGAAATATCAAGTAGAATCTGATTGGAAAGACCCCAACCACAAGTCACGCTGCTGCTTGTCAGACTACAGTTGGAAGGAATAACTCATCTTTCGTGTGGACACACCATCATCTCAGAGAGGCCCGTCTGTCGTTGGGTCACTGAATCAGTTTGTCTTCTTTTACACTTTTATAAAACCATCTCTTCCACTATCTTCCACCAAACAGAAGACAGACAAAGTTAACACCGTGCGGGTGAACATAGTGGAGATGTCTGCCTCAGGAGTTGGAGGAGACCAAAACAAAGCTAAAAGAAGAGTAAATATCAGACTTGATATTGTGTTTGCTCTGTCTGCTGGATGTGTAAATACGGTTTGCCAACATCACCAAATCAACTTTGTAAGGATGAAGGCTTAACTCTTGGCTAAATAATGATTTAGGGGATGTTAAAGGACCCATGTAATGTTATATTTACTTCCTTAATATGATGTTATTCTGAAAAATAAATGTTGAGGTGGGGCAAAAGTTGAGAGTTATAGATTCGGAAGCCTAATTAATTGGAGTTTTGTACAGAAAGAGTAGAGAATCTCTGTTTGCCAGGAACTTTAAGTGTGCATTTCATGGTGTCTGTTAAGTTTCTAAACCACGCCCACTGCTGGATGTGTCCTCGTGTGATGCATTTGGTCATACAGATATTTTTACAAGTCAAACCTTAAACAGATAAAGTCATTCAAATGTGTAATATAGCATGACGGCCCGCAGTGTGAACGAAGCCTGAGAGGTGGCAGAGAGGCCAACTAAACACACAAATCTAAACCCACATAGATTACACACAGCACACACAAACACAGACACACACACACACACACACACACACACACACACACACACACACACACACACACACAACGTCTTCTCAACATAATCCTCTGTCCCTCTCAAGGGCAGCGAGCTGTGGTTGCTGCTGGAGGGCCGAGGGGACCATGTGGCGAGGCGTCCATATGGGGTAACCCGAGTAAACGCAGGGTAAGCCCACCGTGCGTCGGTGCACTCTGTTGACTGTTTCAACAGACATGTTTTCCCAAAGCAAGAAAAAAGTACACTAAGAGGGGTGCCTTAAGTCACGGCTCAGTTCACTGAGCTATCTCGCTTCAGGAATCTGATCTCACTCACTTAAAGACTGCGGCTTCCCTCAGCTGGACTGCTTAAACCGGCTCTCCTGCTATCGATTTTAACCTTAACTTTAAATGTTAAATTCAGAAATAAGTTGTGCAGAAAGAGAGGATGACGTTTACTGATTTGCATGAATGTCTTTCTTTATAAAAAAAAAAGAAACATTTCCTCAGCCGCTACACGCTTCTACGATGTGTAAATGAAGTTTGGGCTTCCTGTGTTCTTTTATCTTTCCCTCCCTTCAATTCACCTGCGGATGCAGTTGCAATCAAAAATGCTAATTACCCAAGTGGCTTAATCAACATTAGAATAATTACGCCATTAGAATACAAGCAAGCTGTGATGAATATGGGTTGGTAAACTCGTGTAAAACATGTGCTGTTTATTTGATTAACATCAGGATACAAAGATGACTCCCCAACCAACAAAACAGGTGATTGATTGAGACTGAAAAAAGAAATACTGGAGGAGCAAAGCAGAGGCTGGATTCCTTTAGTGCGAAGCAACAAATAATATACTTCATACGTTTGCTACATTCCCGTTATCTGGTGTTGTTCTTTTCTGCTCCCAAATTTACATCTATTTCTGACCTGGACAAGCCGAGAACATCACTGTACTGTGAGTGTTGAATGTAGTAAATGTCATTGTGTGTCTGCTGCCGCACACAAGTCGTAAACAGACAGAAACCCAGTTCGGAGCGGGTTAAGTCAGCGTCATACCACTGATTGAATTCATCTTCATACTTTTAATTGAAAGTTTGGTCTTTATTGTTGTAATCTCTAATGTAGTCACAGTAATTTACAGTAACAGTTTTTGGAACCTGCGTTCTTGTCCCAAAATATTGTAAACTTAGGTTAGTTTATGACATATTTATGTTACCTTGCTTAGATGTTACTTAGTTTACGTATGTAATATAAGCACAACCGTGCCGTTTTTCCGAAACCTAACCTGATTTTGCTGCCAAAACCTAAGCGAGTGTTTTTGTTTGAATTCACAACATTAACCGCGTGTGACCGTAACGGAGTGTCTTAGTTTAACGCAAGTGACCCTAAGGGGTCTGACCAAGCGCCAGTATTTAACTAGTTCAGACGAGAACCTGTTGCTTTGTTGTAGCGGTTGTAAACAAAACACCATGGTTGCTGAATTCATCCAAAACTAAACCAGAAGTTAAAAGTGAACTGAACTGTTTTCCCACCAGCATTACACTTTGCGCCCATCAGCCATTGGTGGTGCCGAAATGCATCCTGGGAGTTGCAGTTAGCGAGATTTTATGAACACAGGCTCGTACCCTCGACCTTTTAGTGATGAACTAGATATAATTTAATGCAATTGTTAATCATTTGGACTCGTTAAATCAGGAGAGTTTCATGCCGGGGAAGTAACCGAGTCAGTCACGTAATATTGTCCATGGGAAAAATAAACGAGACTTTTACCTCCAGAACAAGGGGTGCCTGAAATAGTTCACTGCGGAAACACAACTTTAATATTTTTTAAACCCTTTGGCCATAAATCCATGAAAGTAAACTCAAAATATTAATATCTTGGACATAAAACCATCAAAAAAAAAAGGCGATGCTTATCAGTTAAAAACTGAAAATCACCTCCATTTTACAAAATGAATGAGTAGCCCTACTTCCCTACTTCCCTTTTTTTGCTAAAAGAATTGATTTCCAATTGAATGGGTACTGGGCTCAGCCACTCGGGTCATCATGAATATTTAAGTGAGCGGTGAATAAGTGGGATTTAAGCACTGTTTTGCTGACGTTTTGACCTTAAGTGTCTCCTTTTGGAGACAAGGAGGGGAGCGTTTTGAGGGGGGAGGGGCACGTCAATATTGAGACACACACACAAGTCAATTAATGCCGTAAAGTGTCTTTTCTCCTCTTTCTCTGTTCTTCCTGAGTGACAGGCTGAACTCTAAACACCATCTGCTAAGAAATCTCCCTAAACTTGACCCCAACGCCCCGAGGGGGTGGCCGACCTCTGCCGCCAGGTCCTGCTCGTCGGACCATCCAGAAAAGAGAAACCTGGACTTGTGTCAACTTGACGTGGCGTGAGGGTTCTATGATTTATCGCGTCTCGGCCTGGAGAATCGTAACCTGCATTCACAGCAAAACAAAAGCAGCAGGAATACGGCGGGTGAAAGGGGGGAGGACATTAACAGCCCATAAATCTACCAGAGAGGTCCACAAGTGTTCTGTCTCTGCTGCTATTTAAGATGACGGACATGAGGGCTAGACAGCACGTTACCCAGAATGCATTCCACACAGGCGTCTGAGGAAGGTGCACTTGCACTGACTCGCAGTTGATTATGCAGGATCTGTTTTTCATCTTTTCTCACAGTTTGAGACGATGTCTGAGACGCCCACAGGCTGCAGACCAGCTTTTAATTATACAGGGAAATGTTTTATTTTTCTTTATTCAAAACAGGAAAGTAATTCATTGTGTCTTCCATATTGTTTTAGAAAAGGCGAGGATGACACGATACTCATTAAATGTACAGTTATTTGCATTTTTCTCTCCTCTGGGGGCATGTGGGGCGACGGGCTTTTATACAAACATTGATATACAATTATTTGTATTACTTCTGTTGATGAAAAATGAGGGTTAAGCATTTCACACAAAATCTTTGTTTACTGAGATTGCCCTCATGAAGTTTGAATAAAGTTTGAATCTCTTTAAAAGTTCAGAGAGCCGGGAAAAAAATGTTGTTTGGCAAAGAAACCACATATCATTATCTTCTAAAAACAATGACAAGGGTTTCACATTTGTGGGCCATTTTCTAACAACAGTGGCAAAATGTATTTTGTTAATGAATTTGGGAGTTATGATTGAGGACTGAGGTTGGTTAAAGGATTTAACTAAAAGTGGAATATTATATTAAAATATAATTCTTTCTTTCTTTAGACTTAGATGTTTAAAAATGTTTTATTCAGAGTCAACCCCTTGTTTTTTGATCTAAAATCACCAAAAACATACTTTGTTGTGGTTACATTTGACTGCAGTAAGAGATCTACTCCAGATCAGTCACAGATGAGTTAGGGATCTATCTGGACCTGCAGGACTCTGTGCTGGACAATAGATAACATGCTGCAGCTATTGATCTCTGCTGGTATTTTAAGTTTTGGGTGAGGGGCGCTCTATCGGGTTTCCAGGCACAACTGCTCAGTCTACCCGCTAGCTGCCCCATCTTTAGAGCCCCCTTATGTTCCCAGAGCTGGTCAGCGGAGGGGCCTCCTGGGGTAGCAGGTTAACGCTGACGAGAGTAAAGATATATGCACAAAACCCAAAGTTCAATCAGAAATAGCCATGCCCTTAACAGTCTGGAGCGATCAAATTAACTTGTTTGCATTTGCCGACAGTGTCGCCAAATCAGATCTTTGTTTCTTGTCCAATCACAACTTAAATTAAAAAGCGTCCAGTTAAATAAAAAACAGCCCAAATTATAACATTGTCAGAAACCTGTGTAAAACCGTACAATTACATGTGCAATACAAAACACACCATAAACATACAGAGCTTCATATCTGCATCAAATAACCAAAGATAAAATGGAAGATATAAAGGCCATCGCAACCCACAAAGAGTGCAATCAGACAACCAAATACAGAATCCCCATGTCATTGTCAATGATGATGACGTCAACAGCTTGTTTGGTAGAGTTGTTTTCACAAATCTTTGAGAAACCCAGCCGAATGATGCGAAAAGCAGCCCAAATTTCATCCACCAGTCCAACGCAGCCCAACTTAATCAAAAGTAGCCCAATTGGGCAGAAAACTGCCCGGTTTGGCAACACTGTTTGTCAATCGTCCAGCTATTGGCAAATTCTACATCTCAAGATCTGTCTTACGATTTTCAAATCTCACTTAGAGTCTAAAATGCATTATTTCTATCCTCTATCCTCTGCCTTCTATGAACAACAGATATATTCTCACAAATATCTAGAATAATCAACTTTTGTCACAGCTCAAGATTCTGTGTAAATTGTTAAACTGATTGCGTTTAACCAATAATTGCATTGTGTCCTGCCCTGAAATCCAGATTCAGACACAAACACATTCAAAACAATGGGAAGAATAGATGCTATGGCTAATTTGAACCCACCACATCAGCCACCATTATCACAGTGAGAGACAGAGACCCTGGCAGCGGATCTGATTACAAATACTCCGGTGTTATTTAAGAAATTGCTCATTTGGCAAATGTTCGTGTCATCTGAAACCTAAATGTTCATTTTCATCGATGCGTTCCATGGGATTTGTTTTTAATTTAAACAGACAAAAGAGAAGCAAAAAAAAAGACATATAGTGGGACACATAATCATTGACGCATAACCATTCGACAGTACAGTTGAGCCTCACATCCAACCTTGATAGACACATCCCTCAAAACAAAAACATACGACTCACAAGGGAAATAAGCAACAGTGAGCCTAATGATGGAAACAACTTAATGTGGCAGCAACATCGCCCAGACTCCTCCCCGACAGCGCAGTTTGGCACCGTGTGCATGCGTAATGTCCATTTGGGACGGGCAAGCTAATTTAGCGCGAACAACACCGTGCGGCCCTAATGATCACCGAGCCGCCGGAGCCCGCCCCTATCACAATCATTCTGTGGTCCAGTCGCAGCGCAGGCATGGTTGCAAAGGTGGGACTCGTTTGAGAAGTGAAGCCGACGTTTGGAAAATGACCTTTCCCCATTAGACAAGCTGACAGGAAATATGTGGACGATGAAGTGCACTGACGTTAATGAGGCACCTTGCAGCTGTGGGGCGAATCAAAACTCACTGGGTCCTAATTTATTGCCCTGATATTCCCTTTCTTTCTCTCTCAATCCCTCAGTCTGTCTTTGACTCAGTCTTTCACACATGTACAGGAGCACATGCAAACCCACAACTCGGACTCCTTAAAAACCCTGCAACTAAAATAAAGACAAAGCTGTGGGTGAGTATAATCGTTGTCACGTCAATTGAGCCACATGAGAGGATATTGATAGACAAACTGCGACTCCTCCAAAACCAGCACTTTGCTAAGGTGCTGTAACTGATCGTGTGAACGATGAACCCCCGGACTGGAGTTTCGGCTGGCGGCGGTGGTGTGTCTCCAAAAGTCTTCCCCAGGGAAACATCTTCTCCACCTCGTGCCACTGGCCTTCTCTGTAACGCTATATCCACATCAGAGAGGCTGGCCCCATTGATTTAGCACTTAGCTCCATCGTCCCATATGAACAGTTATCATTTTTGGCCAGGGACCAGGGTCCAGGCGTCAAAGTTACCAATCAATGATCCGAACTTTGGAAACGGGGTCGGCAGAGTTTTGGATGAGGTGTAGATTACAGGAAATATGGTATCGTACTGACCTGGCTTTTATGTATCACCGGACATATAAGGAGGTAATATGGATGATTAGTCACATTGATGTTGTTTAGAACAGAAAACATATACTTTTAAAATCCTTAAAAAGGTTTAAGGTGGGGGAGAAGATGGAAAGAGTGCTTCAAAGAATTAAGTTAGAAGATTTGACAACAACTTGTGAAGTGTGAAAGTGTTATGTGAGTATGTTACTCTATTCAAATTCTAGCAAAGACGTGATTGAGTTCAACACGCAAACCGTTTCAGACGATGATAGCAGACGATGATAGAAAGGTACATTTTAATTTTACGGGTCATCAATTGCATCCCAAGTATGTCATTCTGTTTCGAAGATTAAATCAATCAAAATGTCTGCTATTTTTACTTGTCTCGAGTGACACCAAAATTTGATTGATTTATTTTGACGTCATGTCACAGAGTCACATGACGTTAGGTCCGAAGCTTACTTTACTCTTCAAGCGTAGTTATTTCAAGCCAAAGAAATTATGTTTTTTCTAACCCTAACTAAGTACTTTTGTGACTTAAACCCAACCGCCACTGCTTCACAATGTTAACGAGGTGTTGTAACGTTAACCGGGATCGTTTCACAACGTTAATGATGTGCAAACTTCTACACTCTTACTTTCCACCAACCTACATAAAGGAAACACTACTTCCTGCTCTAGCGCTGAATGTTGGCACTGGACGTAAATCATGAGGAATTGCAGACTTGGCTAAAATGGACACTCTTGTGGCCTGTTTTTTCTTCAGGTGAAAACTAAGTAAAGAGGTACAAATCAGTAGCTATCATCTGTAGACTTGTATGATATCTTAAACCTACTTTACTACATGTGAAAAACACTTTGGCAACACTAACTGACTCACTGTAGAGTCTGCACTTAATTCAACAAATGTGTTTCACAACTTTGTTTTCATCAAGGTGTATTTCAAGGATGAAAGGAAATGTTTGTAAAGTTGAGACTTCCAGTGTTGCAGTTATTCTTCATGTTTAAGTTGAGCACCTAGTTGATTGGTGAAGTAGTGACAGTTCACTCTTTGTGAAAGCATGCACAATCATGCAGAAAGCCTGTTTTTCTTCATTGTGACTTTCTTGTCATTGGCAACAGTTGAGGAACTGCTGGACAACTTTCTCCTTTCCACCAAGAGAGTTTTAGTTGCGCTTCCTAATCTCTGGACAGTCTGTTTAAGCACTCTCTTGGGGCCCGCGGGGCAGCATGGCATGAGCAGATGGGAAGTTTTGCTTAGAGATCATCTGCATGAGATGTGAGATCTGACCCCTTTCACAGGGGCCACCGTTTGTCTTCATGTTTTCATGTCTGACTTACTGAGTCGGTTTGTGTGAGCTCTGAGATTTCACTAAGACCAAGGATATTTGTTACATCCTTCAGCAAAACCTGCTCCAAACAATTAATTAATTTGATCAAATTGGTTTAATTAAAGGCAATTGTAATGTTGTACCAGGTCAGGCTGATCTCATCCAGCATTCATGGCTATACCTATACGAAATATAATGCGGCGTGAGTCATAGATATCGCACAAAATAGTTTCATATGTCATCCAAGTAATCATGAACGAGGAAGACCACAAAAGCACACAAAGGTGGGTGAGAGGGTCAGAGGACGGGTCCAACAAACACAGATCCTTCAGCCAGGAAACTGCTGTTGGTTCCACGAGTAAAACAAGACTTCAACGTTGATTTATTTGTCGCGTAACTTACATATGTTAGTGACGGCACTTCGTAGTTATTTTAACCCAAAACGATGATCTATTTCTAAACCTAACCAAGTACTTGTGTTGCCTAAAGCTAACTAAGTTGTTTCCTGCGAAGAGAGAAGTTTATTTTGAAAAGACCATATGGATGTAACGAGTGGAATTTGACATGTGTTGCTGGACTTTCCTAGGAAAACATCGGAAAAAAAACTTTCGTACGATATCACATGAACCATTATGAGGATACATTGTCCAGGCAACTCCACAGTTGAGCCCAGTATCCTAGGATTTACTTTCATAATGGATGATTGTGCAGCACACAACATTCAGTGCCAAAGCAGGGAGCGGTGGACCCTTAATTTAGCGATGTCCAGAGTGTGTGTCTCTACAGATCAACAATTATTAATTGGTTTTATTGTTCCGACAATCTTTATCTAACCTGAAACAAGTCTTAACCCTAACCATCCAGCAGCTCTGGAGTTTGGTGTTTGTTGGCAGCCCTAAGTGGAATCAGGAGATAACTTTTAAGTGGTTCATTACAGTGAAATCTGCAATGTGTCATTAGTTAAATCTATATTTGCTCTATTAATTAACCAGGGAAGGGAGTGATTAAAAAAATGCAGCAGCAGGTTCAAGGATTGGTTGATTATCAGGCTTCCTTGCATGGAGCACTCGATTCCTGAGTAGAAAGTTGTGTATTTCCATTCTGTCACAGATTGTCACGTTTACTTAAGTTTCTTAAGTCTCAAAGGATAGGTACATTTCTGCATAAAAAATGTCTCTATTTGCTGCTGTCAAAATGCAAATCTAGTCCAAATAGATGTGCCACAGGCCTATTTTAAAGAAAGTCATCATTGTACAAATATAACAACCTGCTAAGTATCATTAGAGACTTTTAACTTCATGGAAAGCAGAGAGAAGTGCAAACAACAGGTGTTAAACCAGGCTCTGCAGACTGCAGTTGAATGTTTCACATCATTTGGAGCACAGTAGATTCAGTCTATTTGTCTCTTCCTTGCGGCACATTTATAATTCAAATGGTTTGCATTTGAAAGCATAAAATTATAGTTCAGGCATTATGTATTTTCACTGTATTCATGATTTTAAAGCGGTGACTCTGTATTCATGTGAAAAATATGGCTATTTTGTTCTCAGGCTTTCCATCTTGGATAAATATCCTTTGTTATTCAGTTTAAAAATAAACACATTTCTCAACCTAAGATTTTTCTCCCCAAAGGAGGCACGTCCTGGTTAATCAAACGTTATTACCCATTATTGGAAACGCTAATAACGAAGGGGCGCTTTCTGAGCGCAGTAATTAGCATCTTCTTCCCACGTTGTCTGAAATTGGGACGAGTAAATGATGTTATCATCGCCTTGTTAATTCATCTAATAATTTTTCATTTATTTAGATGATCAGATCTTTAACTCAGCTCATCCAGCTAATAGTCTACCTGTGGCTTAAACAAATAACATGCTTGGCAATGCAATACTCCATAAGCCTTTTTATTTTGAATGGTAGCTTGCAATATTTATATCTTCTCAGCAACTCAGAGATGGTTAACAAATTCATATATAAGGATTTAAATATTAATTATGTGCTTTTTCCTCCCACTGTTCATCTAAAGATTTGTGTGTATTCAGCCTCACCTAACTAGCCGCCTTGCTTGAACAAAAGGATCCGACTCACTCGCCCCGCAGCTGCCTCGCCTTTACATCGTGTTTGCAATTATATTTAAATACAACTGCAGAATATGAACGACAAATTAAACCTTCCAGCAAACAATGTTCAAGTAACTGAACTGAATTAAAAAGTGGTTAATTGTCACATTCAGAGCAGAATGTGTGATAGTTTCCATACGTTTGATTTTAGATGATTGTGGAGGTTGAGGTGGTGGATGGTTGGAGAGAGTTTGACTTTAACTTTGGTGGCTAGTTTCCTGTTCCACCTCCAGCTGTCAGCTATTGTTGACACACTGTTTAACTGTTTAGCTACCGTCTTTATGTAAACCTCATGTCTATTCATACTTTAGCATTAGGGTCTTACGGAGGTTAAGTAAGGAACCTCTGTGTTTACAGTATGGCACGACACCAAAGATCTGCTCACAACCTACAAGCTCACTTCACTGAACAAACAGTGAGTACTGCCAATATAATTAGCAGTCCGAGTCACACCGGCTGTTTTGGTTTCTACTTCGAAGTGCGATGACAGAACATTACTTTGAAGAGTCACCTTGGTAAATATGACTAACAGGGCTCCTAAAGTTTTTGTTTAACAGCCTGCAGGCTGATTCAGATAATGATCATCGTTAGCTTCCACCAGCTAGCAGGGACGGGACCAAGACATTGTTGTGCAAGACTCAAATATTTGCACTCAAGTTAAGTCAAGTCCTGAATCAAGTCCCAAGCTAATGAATGAGGGAAATGAATTGGTGGTGGCACACTTTTTAAATAACATACTTCAGTCTATGGGCTTGTGGGGAAGGTATCAAGTATTTTCAAGTCATAAAGCTCGGTGTGTGTGTTTGTGTAAGTCTGACTGATCTCAAAACTTACCAGCAACTCCATTTGTTTCTGTACATTTCCTCCAGTTTCCTGCCATTTTCCTAAATTCTCATTGCATTCACAAAGTGGAGAAGAGCTTCAGGATCTTCATGAATCTTTCACTCAAGTGTAACATTTTCAACTCAAACAGACATATTTTCACCTTTGATCCAGCCTCCACTCGTGCCTTTTCATTACCTTTGCATGCAATCATTTCATTTAACTACATAAACTTAAGCTGTTGAACAATTGACCAATATTGTCTTTTTTTTCTGGTGTGCACTCAATTTACCAATAAGACCCTGCGGCTTGCATTGAGATAAGCGACAAATTCATCTTTGCACACATCCCACTCCATCATGCAGTTACTAAATAAAATAAACGTGCCATTTAATATGAAACAAGTAATATTATCAGTGAGAGGCAGCCAGGAGGGAAGCGGCATCATACAGCACTCCTTAACTCGGGCTGTACGTCTCCGTTTAAGAGGCCTCGTAAAGATGCGCAGAGTTTTGTGCTATAAGCCAGGAGAAAATTGGGTGCCATTGCAACAAATGAATACCACAATGTCTTGGAGGCAAATGAAAACCCTTCACTCTGAGCGGATCTGAGCAGCCAGGAGTCATCGTCGGCTCTCCCTGGTGTCACCTCTAGCCTATTAGTCTCTATAAAGGATGATGAATTAGAGACAGAGGGGGAGGAAAGCCTCAGTACCAATGCCGAAGATGGGGGTCATAAGAATGATAAAGTGAACAGCATGAGCACTTTAATGGGCGACGCCAGCAGAGAGGGCGGAAAGAATGAGGAACATGAAATCTTAAAGAGGGGGATTTCCATGTCCTTCTCTCTTTCTGGTCCGGAGGCCAACAGGAATACGTGAGCATTTCATTTTCTCGGGCAGGACATGTACTATTTTGTTTGCCTAAGTTGAGATTGTTGTTGTAGGACGACTGACAGGCTGAATATAAATACAAGTTATTACAAAGACAAAGAATGACAGAAGCCATCTGTCTTAGACCTGATCAAATAAACAGATCTGCAAAATCAAAACATACCGTTCTGCCGTTTCACGATGAAGACACATTGACATTTAGATGAAGAGATGACAAAATATCTAAAAGGTTGATTTAGGTTGTTTTTGTTGTTTCATGTCATTAAAACACTGCTGCAAATGTGAATATGTATTCATATGAAAGTAGATTACGTTACAGTCCGCCATTCCCACACAGGATTAAAATTGCTTACCTTCACACAAGGAATTCACACATGCATGCAAGTAATCCAGTGGTACTGGCTGTCATTTTATCTCAGTCATAGTAGCCTTAATGTTTTAAGTTCACTTTCTTACACTTGTATCATGCAAGTCGACCATTTTGTTCAATACAGCCAAGTGGCAAAACATGGGTTGGCTTTTATTGTGAAGCAGTCACAGGAAATGCAGTGTCACAGAGGTTAGCGCTAACTGCAATCATTCATCAAAAATGGGTCTACGAAACAAAGACCATTTTCAATATCTTTTAACAGGGGATCGGTTTTAAATATTACAATATTACATATTGGAGCAAAAAAGGGACAGGATACACAGCTCCAACTCGTCATAAGGTAACCAACTCAAAGTAGCTGCTCAACGAGGGTTTGCAGTATGTTAAACCATATTCACTGTTACCACCATTAACTACAGATGTTGGCAAATTTAATTGAAAATTTTAAGTGGCCACACTCTTAGAGTTTCCAAGTGGTATTATTGTTGGTACTGCTGTCGCAAAGACATTCGGATTGCTTTCTGTGTCCCACAGAGTCTACCACGAGCTACAAATTTAGCAACTTATTCCGACCATCAGGGAAAAAGCAGGAAATGTATTCAAAGATATTATTTTATTCCCAATGCTGCTCAGAGTAATCCCAGTCCAAGGCTCTCCTTACAACAGCTATAGGGTCTCTCCTTCGTTGCAACCAGGCGACAGCTTCCGGGTCTGAAAAATGAAGCCAATGGTGAAGTGCCTAAAACTTGCATTATTTTATTGACCAGCAGGGGGCGACTCCTCTGGATGCAAAAAGAAATGCAAATTATTGCGCTATGACGTCGCCAATATGCAGATGAGCATTTGACAGCTAGTGCTAGCTACTTTCATTGGAAAAGAGTTGGCAACACTGCACAGGAGACACTGTGTTTTGTCTTTTTCACGTCATTTTCTCGAGAGACTGTACCTGGTGGCAGAAGCAACTGTGAAAGAGAGGCGAACAGGGAACCTGGAATCCAAACCGACGGTGTCATTATTCTATAGCCATTACATTGTGCAATCAATAATTACTTATGATAAATTAAAACTGTATATTAAAGGATTATAATTTAAAACAATCCTATCAAACACGAACAATAAATATGTAAAACAAAATACTTAATCTCTATAAATCACTTATAGTCTCAGCCGAGGATGTGACAATGCACTTAATAGAGGATTTCATCTTCATGTGCTTTATATGATGGGATTTCAAATAAAAGGAGCTTTTATTCTTTTGAGATTTTAAATGAGTTTTAGTATGTTCCTGCTAATTTGCAAACAGATTCATTCAAAGTGGGATGATCTAAAAAGGTTTACTGGGCAATAATATTATCCTAAATTGTGGTCTTGGGAAACTCTTAAGAATATGTACTTTTGCAGAATGAAAGTCCATTTAATATACCAAATATATTGTGTGTTTGGGGTTTGGTGATGGAGAGATTGGCATGCCTTCATGGGTCATTACATTAACAACTGATGCTGGCAGATCAGTCCAGCCTCGGAAATAAACCTTTTTGCCTCCTGAGATGAGAGTCAATCATGTCTTTACTGCGTGAGACAGTGAAAACAAATGGCGATCATATAATATTCCGAAAGAAGAAACACTTAGTCTGAGCTCTTAATGGGTCTTTGTCTTGCAAAACCTTTCTTCTGACATTGACAAACGACGCTCAGTCCTACCTGGAAAAACAGCTTATGCATTACTTCCATGATAATGGCTGGACTGAATGAGGTCATGTGTTTCTTTTCCCTTATTCACATTGCAGCACTGCTACTCTGCTCCAAGGCAATATTATCATGCAAAATAATTAAAAGCCAACTACATTGTTTTGTATTTATGTTCAGTTTGGAAAAGCTGAAATCCATGGTCTTCTAATTATATAAACAATACCAGCAGGCCAATAGATTGTGCATCATAAATCTGTAGCTGGAGTCAATATATTTAAATATTCAAAACAAAGAGGAAAGACAGTCTGTCGTTTTAATGAATGCTTCAAAAGGATTTGCCATTTTTCATCTGACAGCTGACATTTGTTTTGCTTTTCGACAAAAATGCATCAATAACAATTACGTTTTGCTGTTATTATCGGTCATTTATCATCGCCGGTAATCCGCAATTCTGTGAGTGTGCATTTTCAGTATGTTTGGGTGATATTTGCTCTTACTGACACACTATCTAGGCTGCGAGGGAAAGTAACTCAAATAGACACTCTGTCATAAAAACAGATGTGTTGAAAGTGACACATTCTCTCTGCGAGTGTATTAACCTCTGCTTCGCGCTCCTCTGCCACGTGAACCTGCGGTATCCTCTTCCTCGCATGGATCGCTGACAGCTGAGAAGCTAAGTATTGTGTAATTGCAGGAGCCGCGCCGGCATGCTGTGCAATAATACGCTAAGTGACTATTAATCATTTTGGTGACAAATAACAAAATAAAGGTGAGACGTGGGATTTGATTGATGTTCTGCAGGAAAAGTTCTCTGTCGCCTAATTTCTGATGAGGCATTTGTCTTTTTTGAAGTGTGTGTTTTTTATCCTCTTTGCAAATCCACTGCTTGAAAAAATGTGGCACCAGCTTTGACAATATAATTGCTTTTTTTTTTATTATTGAAATTTACAGCCCCACTCTTTTTGTGTGGCGCATGTGGTTCTATCTTCTCTCTTTGGAAACGGTCTCCTGTGACATCTTAAATGCTTATTTTGACAGTGATAAGATGTTGAGAGGTTTACGAAAGCTCAGTTGATTCTCTATGTTTGCTCATCGCTCAATCATTTCTATTTTAACGACTAAGAAGGGGAAATTATCAGACAATTTCACAATCAGAGGACAAGGATCAATATTATTTTCATGCTACAAGGAAGATAATCCTGGTGAGAATGCTTGACGCACTTGACATACCGTGTGATGATTAAGTGGGTAACACAAAGTGCTTCATCTATTACGCTTCACCTGACGTGCCCTTGAGCAATACAAACAAGAGAAAAAGCCCAAAACGCAGAGTAACGACAAAAAAAGGTTCAGGAAAGTTACAGCACAGTAACACTACATTTGTTTCTGTCTTCCATTCACTTCAGAAAGTGGTCACCATGACATCAACCGGTTTGTGGACTGCGGTTTTGAAGCCTCCACTATGGACACATTTTAACCGTCGCCATCTTGGATGTATGAGTTTCCATCTTGGTTTTTGGCGCCACAAGTGACAGGAGAGGGTGAAGTACAACTGAACGTGGAATAACAAATTTTTTAGTTGAAAATTTTACGATTAACTTTCATTAACTGAGAATACACTATGAAAGGGTTAAAGTTGTAGGACAACATCAACACCGTGGTCGTGACCTGTCAATCACAACGTAGCCACGCCCTAAATCATATACCCTTATTTATGGTCTGTTTGACTCTAAATGGACCATCATTTACTAAATGAACATCATGCTGTATTGAAGAAGACTGGAAACTAGAGATTGAGACCATAAACTCATGTTTACAATGTTTACTGAGGTAATAAATCAAGAGAGAAGTAGAGTCATTTTCTCATAGACTTCCATACAACCAGAGGAGTCGCCCCCTGGTGGCCAGTAGAGAGAATGCTGGTTGAATGCACTTTCCCATTGGCTTCAATCTTCAGACTCAGAGGGTGCCACCTGGTTTTGACGGCAAAATAGAAGGATGGGTTTTCTGCTTTGCTGCTATCTTGCAGAGGAACAGGTCAGGTTTAACTTCACCTTGCGAATTAACACACTGGCTGACCGAGCCAACGTAATCTGACGGGTTTGTAAATTGAAAAGTCGTAAATGTTCTGCAAAATGCAGCATTGCTCATTTTATGACACTTTCAGTGCATGGTTGCTCTGCTCCACATTTATTTATTGCCCACATTGGAACCATGATGTCACATCCTCTTTTGGGGGGGGAGGGGCTGATTGTGCAGCAATTTTATTGAACAGAGGGCTAATGTGAGCGTACCTGAAGACTTCACATGTTGAGATGATATTAGTCCTGTGAGATGAGGGCTTAACTGTATGAACAGGGATGCAGAGACAGATCATCTCTGCTCCACAAACCCTCCCTGGATAAATAAGGCTTGAGAAGAAAGTGGCTCACGGTAGACCACAGAATTGCTTTGTTGTGCAACAGACACACGTCTGTCATCCAGAACTCTCTCCTCCTCCATCCTGCACGTTCTCCATCACTGGGTGATTAGGGCTCAGGGATGATGGATGGGGCAGAGAGGAGCTCTTCCTCGATGCTTCTTCTCAGGCCCGCATGTGTCACAGACACGCTCCCCAGCGGCCATCAATCTGGCACCACGGCCTCTCAAACCTGCGTCCAATAATGCGACGGCACCTCAGACTAAAGAAGAAATAAGAAGCGTGACGGGGAGAGGGAGCAAGAGAGGGAATCAGAGGGAGGAAAGGAAAACAAGCTGTTCCTGCTGACATCAAATGTACCTCAGAGGGTCGTCAAGAGGAAGCACTGAGCGAGCGGCGTCCCGGTATGAGCGCCTACAGACGGGAAGTGAGCGCCAGGCGGGGAGAGTCTGCGAGAGGAGAATGAGCTAATGCAGGGAGGGGGGAGAGGGGGGGTGGAGGGGTGTAAGGATAGAACCTCTTCCTCCTCTTGATTCGACTTGATTTATGTGACAACTTTAAAAACATTAGGCACAAATAAAATCGCTGAGGATCATTTTGGTAGTAAATCAAAGACTTGTTACCGTGATCCACATGATGTTGGAGATGGCAAGGAAGCGCTTCGTGAAACGCGTAGTAATGATGTGAGGCTGCACGGAGATGGAGATCGAGTAGATTCATTATCAGAACACATAAGTGCATCAGCGTTTACAACCTGATACCAGTGAACATGTTGAGTGAAGAGGCGTTCAGGTCACCGAAAACAGAATGTAGACCTTCACCTGAAGCTCTCATTTCTAATATTTTAGCTCAAGTTCCTAAATTGAATGTGTCAATATGTTGATATTTAGGCAGCCGTTGGCTTCCATTCATTTCTCTACTTACAGTATAGCAAAGATATTATCAGTAGACTCTCAAACGTGCTCGAGTTGTGTAATCCATCAGCGTGAACATGAAGTTTGCATCAATTCTGTCAATGTTGCATTATCAGTGTGTGCTAATGCAGTTTAAGAGCAGAGTGATTTGATTTGAAACATCTGCACGGCATTACCTCATGCTGATTATGTAACTTTGACCAAAATGAAGGCTGACTTGATGCTCACTGTGATGGACGACACGACTCAGACGAGCTTTAATAGCTTCGTACCGAAGAGAAACCGATGGGTGCTCGGAGCGATGGCAAAAGCACAAGTAGATTTCTAAAACACGGCAGCTCGGATTGGTAAATGGTGAGCTTTGATGTAAAATATACATAATTCAAACATGCAAATCCATTGGTATAATCCTTTAAATCTGGAGGTCAGCTCCCGAAGCCCATAGTCATTGTTGTATGTGTTAGTAGTACAGAGCCAAAACAGCAGAAAGTGTGTCACCGTCTTCATTCTGAACTGTAATTATGCCACCGTTCCCTTTTGCTTCCCCAAATCAGAACAGCGACTTTAGATGTATTGATTTATTGACTCTCCTTCAAAGCTTTTTTATAACTTAATTTCATGACACCAAAAGGCAACAGAGGAGAGACTCGTGACAGCTTGACTGGCAGCGATGTCATTAATGCCCTTATGGCAACTGTCATGGACGTGACTGTCACATCCTCTCAGCCTGAAGACACTGTATTTAATTGAACTGTCATCTTTAGGTCAAAGTAAAACCGTTCCAAATGGCAAGATGCTGACTAAGATCACCTCTGACAGCAATTACAAATGAATCCGGCTCCACATCAGTTACATCGCTGATGTCTCCCAAATCAGATTGATTGTCCCGTATCAATCAAGCTGTCATTTGTAAGAAGACGTTAATATGATGAATGGTCAGATGGTGAAGTAATAATTCACATTTTCAAATGGATAAATGATGATTTTCATCACTGTTGACTGACACAAAACATCAGTGATTCAAACTCTGTTTTTACATTTGTTTTTACAAAAAAAGATAAACTCTCATTTTACATTTCTAGTGGCAGAAATGTCCGTTTAATTGGAATAAGAGGGAAAACAGGGAAGTTAGCATTAGCAACAATAGCTTCAATGGTTGAACGGGGGGGGAAAAAGACCCCAACGAGTACTTATGAAAACAAAAATCAAAGTGCAAATTAAATTTTGAGAAGCACCAAAGTCTTGGGAGCAACACAATTAAAATCTAAAATCGCAAACCATTTAGGACCTGCACTTTTTATATCAAACCCACATGGTTGACTAATAGAGTATTAACTCATTCGATTGATTTAACACCTCTCCGGTGATGCCGGATCATTGAACCAGGCGGCAGTGACAATAGCTATAATACCCAAAGTGTTGGTGGAGTTGGATGTGCTTCAGTAATTGATGCTTGGATGTGTTTTCCCACCGATAATGTGTCTTTGCTGTCATGGGGTTGCTGCTTTCCTTCCTCTCGCTCCGTCAGAGCCCTCACTGTCAAAACAGCACATGTGTCTCCCCAATGAAGATGGATGACTCACTGTCGGGTGGATACTGAGGGATGCAGAGGAGAAGAGGTGGGAGAGAGGGAGGGGGGTATTCCAAAAAAAAGAGAGACAGACCCCAAACAGAGGTGGTGAAGGAGAGGCAGCAAAGGAAAAGATAAAGACAGGAAGAGAGGGAGAGGGAGAGAAAGGGGAGACTAAGAGGAGAGGGGAGGGGAGAAAAAGGTAGGGTGACAAAAGAAAGAGATAAAAAGAGAGAGAGATGGAGGAGGTTGGCGTTTCCTATGTAGACTGAGCGTTCGTCATGATGTGTTCCTGTGTGGGCGCGTTGGCCTTGGACCAAAACCAAAGAATGGGAACTTTTATTTTGATATTCTCCCAAAACACAGGGCACCAAGACACACAACTGTCAGCATTTTTCATTCAAAGATAATAAATCTGTTTTGCTTCCCGTTTTCATTTATTTTTATTTCAGGGATATCGAGGCACAAAACACAAATTCCACAAAAGCATAAAAATTAAAAGTGAAAACTAATTTTTGCAACACTTAATTATACTTTTGCACTTTATTTAAAGCAAACAAGAGTCATTTATAATACCATTATAATGATGCATTATGAAATAATCAGAATGTATTGCAATTATGGGAATTATAATCCACCGATCCTGGCAAAAAAAGATATTCAGTGAGTGACAAGCAATTGGGATATATTATGATACTTAAACTTATGAGTGTAGAATAAATTAAAGGCAGAAAACAGAAGTATTCAATTGCATTTCATAACAACACAAAACCTGCTTTTCACATTCATCATATCTTTATTTCTTTAGCAAAACACTGAAACGTGTCTGTACAGTCTCGCATTGTAGTCCATATTCTACGTACCCGAGCTCGGATCCTAAAAGTCCCATCGAACTACTTTCACATTACAAAGTACCACAGTGGCATTTCTTATAAGATGCTGTACATCAAAATAACTGCGACATGACAGGAAACTCCCACAGTCTTTATGAGAGTTTGTAGCACACACACACACACACACACACGCACTCACACCCTGACATAAAGCTGCTTCCCGTGGTGCACCATCCATTAGCGTTGACCTCTGACCCGACCAGTTGTGATCATGTGATTGTGCAACACAGAGGTCACGGTGGCTTGTCAAAACAGCAGTGCTGATGCGTGACGATGTGATAACCTACGTGCCAATCTGTTTGAGGAGATGTTACTGACTCACTCACTCCATCACTACTTCCGTGGCTCTTAGTGGGTTTTTGGCAGACTGAGAAACATGGAGGGAGTGATGGCGCAGTACTTTAACATCAGAGAGTCTGTCACTATGAAAAACATGGTCATTTATAATGCATCTATGGAACATTTTGAATGGTTCTGAATCATTTATAATGCATAATCCTGTCGTGTGATTTAGGAGACTGTCAGCTAGCTTATTTTTATTTATTTGTTCATTGTTTTCTGCGGTTTATCTTCATGCCGCGTTAGACAACATGGGATTTATAAATACGCTGTTTCTGTAAGAATTATCATTCTCAAGGAGCATTGGAATCTGTGTATTTACAACACGCTGTCACTCCCAAAGATCTTAGGAAAAGATCGTGGTCGACGTCAACTTCACTGACTGATGAGTCACGTGACTCACGTGACAAACGAATGATGGGACAACGTACGTAAACGTTGACTTTTAGTTTGAGACGGGAAACAAACAGCGGACTCCTGGGTGTACAGTGAGTCCTGTGTTTGTTTGTCCAATCCACCACCACTCCCACCTAAGTGGACTTCTCGCTCTTTAATACTACATCTGTTCCTCTGAGCGTCTGTTAATGATGTAGATGGGTTTGCATTGGAGTTCTAGTTGAAAGCCTGCTACGTTGCATTCACATTTTGTGTTAAAACTATGAGGGTGAGGAGGTGGATTATGTCGCAGTTTAAGAAGTTTGCAAGGATGTTTTGATACACACCCCCCCCCCCCCCCCCCCCCAAAGAAAATGCTGTTGGAGAACATTGAAACTGACGTGAATGCAACCTGCAAAACGAGCTAACTACAAACTTTTATCAGCCACTCTTTCAGTGGCTACAGGGCAGTGGTGTAAGGTTGTTACAAAGCAGAGAACCACCAGAAATATTAAGCAGGGAGGTGATATGTCAAACTGGAAAACACGTCAATCGTAACAGAAATGTGTGTATTTTGTATTTTGGCTAGAGAAGAATGCTTTTAAAGCATTTGTATCTGGAATGCAGCACTATCCTCCATCAAGGAGCAGCTGACAATGTAGGAGAGAATGGGGGGATTGTGGTGTCACGAAGCCCAGTGGATGTGGGGTGAAATGGACAGGAAATTGAGCAATCGCATTCAAGTAAGTATTCATCGAGTAGGTGGTCAACAACCCTCTGAATGATTTGCATGAGCATTTCTGTTGTTCCAAATCCATAAAGTCCCTCTCTCTGTCGAGTGTACAGTCAGTCATCTGTCATTGGACCGGAGCGTGTGTTGTTTACCTTGTCAGCCATGAAGGACAACAGGATTTGTTTGCGCACCAGCCGCGGTGATTCAGGTAGCGTATTAGTTCGAGGAGATTGGAGGCAGGGAATATTCCCTGACACTAATGAATATCAGTTTTATTAGGATATGATTGCGGCCATCAAAAAGGTTATTGCTTTCATAACATTGTATATTAAAAACAATTTAATCTCATCCTTGTAAACAGTAATTCAATCTCTTTCAAGCTGCATCTCATGTGATTGATAGCAAAAGCGTAAGTATATCATCCATACGATGTCACCGGGAGACGACTGCCTTATTTCAAGACACTGTTTTGACAAGTGATACCGTGTTGGAAAGGAGAGATTCCCTTCTGCATTTCTGCTGCGCATTGACAAAAAATAATATGGGGAAATAACTTTGAGGTAAAAATACTAATAAGAAATATAAGAATTCATATTTTCTAACCTAAAGGTCAAAGATACCAGCTTAAGGCAACAAATACAAGCCATGTGAGGTCACGCACACCCTCAACACGGCGTTTGATGGAGTGTAATGATTCCTCAGATGATTAGAAAAAGGACGTTGACCTCGGTTGTCCTCATTTTGGCCGCCGCCATTGATCACGGTACCTCCTTCCCCTGGTGGCATTAAAAACTCTCATGGTGGAGTTTTATCATTGCAACTGTGTCCCAATTTGACCAGAAACAAGAGAGAAGAACGAGGCGGCAAGAAAGAGAGAGATTAAGAGGAAAAGAGAAGGAGTGAGAGACAGAGAGAGAGAGAGGCTTTTAAAAGGATTTTGTCGGTTATTGACTGGTTGCACTCTTCAGCTAATAGCCATTTAAAGATTATGGGCCTGCTGGTGGAAATCAAGGCCTCTATTGTTTGCCTTATTGCATTCTGGCAGATGGGGGCTGACACAACAACACGCAGCATCCCTCCGGGCACGCTCGCCGAGCACCGACCCTCCATCAGCAGATCTCCTATTGAACTGGCCCTAATAACTGGCCATGAATTATTAATCCACGTACCATATTGAAGACAGAGAGGGAAGAGGAAAAAACAAGGGAGGATTGTGGGCCGGCTGCACTGAGTGTGATTGGCGTACAGGTGCCAGTCAGAGGAAAGAAGGTCCGTTCAAAAGAGTCCCAGGGCGACTATTTCTCGGAACGGGGAGGACATTCCGATAACTGGCACGAGAAGATAAAATATATATTCATTAAATGTCAGATTGCTGATGAAATGGGTCCGATCCATTAGTGGGTAGCGGAGCAGCCGGTTAATGTTTCCCGGTTGCTCTTGGGTTGGGTGGCTTTTAGTGTTGCTCTGGGTTGCTGCTGGAAACAGGATCACTTGATCTGGAAAAAAAAAAAAAAGTTTGCAAGAGTAAGAGCAGGTGTTGCTCGAAATAAAAAGGAAACGCTTTGGAAATCTGAGTCAAATGCACCTGTTGGTGAAACCCAGTAACTTTGCTGTTTCAAGTCAAGTGAACCCGATCGCTGATTTGCAGTTTATCCGTCTTCTCTCCTCCGGTCAGATGATTTATTTTGGGGATTGATTGCTAACTTTGGCTAGACTCACTTCTCTTTTCTTAAGCTGCCACATAAAGGCAGATTTTTTCAATTTTAGTTTATTTTGATTCCAAGGACAGTTCAGATGGGACAAAGCTCATGATTTTGTCAACTTTTTTGTGACTTTTTATGGAAAACATCAATGGAAACTTCTATCAAGCTCAGGCTCATTAGATTGATATGATAGTATATCATCCATGCAAGGTCAATGGAAAACAACTGCCTTATGTCAAGACACTGTGACTTGAACAGGATTATTTTTGACAATTGAAATTGTTGCAAACAAGACAAATGACCTCCTTCCCTTTGCATATTCCTGTACTTGTGGTGAAAAAATAAGTCGGGAGAAAGTTTTATTAAAGGTAAAAAAAAAAAATCATAGGAATATTTAGGATCAACAATTTCTAGTGGAGAGGTTAAATGGTTTGTGTACCACTGCTTTAAAGCCTCGAGTTTGTCATTTTGCCCATTGCCATCTTGGTTTTTGGCAGTCGGCAAAGTACACTGAACTCTGAAAAAAAGGGAACTAAAATAGTTTGCAATTAACTGTCATGAACTGTAAATACACTGTCTACGGGTTAAGGTTGTAAGACGAAAACATGGACAACTCCCAGACTGGATAACATTGTGGTAGTGGCCTGTCAATCACACAGTAGCCACGCCCCTAAAGCATCCCCTGATTTATGGTCTGTTTGACTCTAAATGGACCATAATTTACTAAATGAACATCATGCTGTATTGAAGAAGACTTGAAACTAGAGATTGAGACCATAAACTCATGTTCACAATGTTTACTGAGGTAATAAATCAAGAGAGAAGTAGAGTCATTTTCTCATAGACTTCTATACAACCAGAGGAGTCGCCCCCTGCTGGCCATTAGAAAGAATGCAAGGTAAAGGCACTTCGGCATTGTCTTTACTTTTCAGAACCGGATATTTCCGCCTTGACAAATAGAATCAAATAGGCCTACGTGTCATATGAGGTCACATATCCTCAACATTATGTTGCGGTTTCTAGATTCGAAAATGTGCTGTCCTGTCCTGTCCTTCCACTGGTGACATCAGAAACTCTCATTGTGTTTTATCATTGCAACTGTTTCCCAATTTGACCTTTTATTTTACTTCGTAGTAGGCTACAGTGTGCAGGTACTGTTTGCCTGGGGTCTGTTGGCAACACTTACTCATGATGAGGTGCCAAGAAAGAGACATGTCAAAACATGTCAAATAGACCGTGTTACACAATATGTATGGTTTGTAATGCAAACCATACGTACACAGACTTCTTATTTGATCTTTATTTTGACTTACAGAAGTATTTACTGAGTTCATCAAATGGCAAACGGTGTCAAGTCTTTCTCTGAAGCTTCGTGGTGGTTTTCTGTGAGCTATCGAAGAACATTAGCAGCAATCCCAGCAAAGATTTTTATCATAAGTACAAACCCATGTACAACTGGTTAACATTTGGAGTGCTTCCATGTTTTATTCCTTCCTTTTTTTTTTCTTGAGTGTGTCAGCCGCAAGCTCCCAGTGAATTAAAAAGCCTTCGGCCGGGGCTGTTCTCACTTCCCGTTGATTCGAAATGAAGTCTACGCAGCGCCTGATGAATTGAATTTCCTGTGTCAAAAGCCTGCGATTTCAAAGAAAATAATGAACAACGCCCGAAGAATCCCCTTTCAGATTTCATTATGAGGGAGAGGTTCTAATTGCGAGGAAATTAAATTTCCATTGCTCTCTCTTTCTCCGAGTCACTTTGCTGCCGCTGACGATGTGGTGAGGTTTGTTTCAGTTTGACGCTTTGTGTCCTTTCAAAAAGCCTTTCAATCACCTCATGCTAACCAAACCCACAACAGGAATAACACAAGCAGAAGGTTAACGCGTCGTTCTACGGCTGCTGACCGGTCAGCCGGTGGACGATGAAAAGCTGCTGCTGGTTCACAAACATCAAAGACACGTTGAGATGAGTCTTCCCTCATTCTGCCTGAAAGCTGCTACTTGGATGAGTGCCCTCATTTCATCCGATGCGCAGACATCAAGAGCATGGAGGAAAACTGCAATAAGCACCTGAAAGAGAGCCAAGACTGAAGACAAATAGACTTGGATCTCTTCCAGCGTAACTGCCTCGTTGCTTGCAGTGATACTTACTCACATCCAGTTGAACCAGTTCAGGAAAATATGATCTTTATACAGCATGTGTCACTTTTTTGTAAATGTCGCTGAAGTATGAATGTGAGTTACCAAAACGGAATATATTAAAAGCACGTTATGAGTTCATCAAAGTACACTTAAAATGTATGTGATGCTAATGTTTTTTTTCTGTTTACACCATAACACAATACAAGAGCAGTTGCTGCTGTGCAAAAAACATTAGATGTGTCATTTCCTGTGTGGGTTTTCCCCTCGAAAGACCAACCTGACAAACAACAAATGTAAAACTCTGTTTGGAGGTTCAGTGACTTGTGTTTTTTATTAGTCAGCAGCAGAGATGAGCTAACTGGACCTTTATTTTGCACAAAATGTTGCCACTGTCGCAGTAAGACTGTCAGCGGACGACGTTGGACTACAACATGTAGTTCAACAGATAATTTCTAGAATCTGTGTTAACATACAGTCGTGTTAAATAGGCATTTTTTGCATATGAGGCCCCTTATAAGCCGTCAAAAAGTGAGATGAGACTTTGTAGCTCATTCTAGGTTTATGAATTGAAAAAAGAAGATCTGTAGTGCAAACTCTCTTTTTCTCTCTATCTCTCTACATTCAGCAGTAAATATAATGTTATTTACCTGATTAATCTTAAAAATAATCTTAAATTGTTCCCTTTTAATTTGTGTTTTATGAATGATGTGTTTTTATTTAAAGTTGCTTTTAACTAAGCTGTAAAGCATGTCGATTTAAAAAGAGCCTATGATTGTGTTATAGGCGGTTAACTTAGGCAACGTTAGATGTTTTCAAGGCAGTCATCACTTTATTCAAGTGGTTATGGTATTAATGGTATTTGTATTGAAATTAATAATTACTTGTAAGCCAATATCTGTCATTGTTCGCCTCTGAACTGTGCTCAATGCATCTGCCTGTTTAAATAAAGCTTAAAAGCGACAACAACTAAATTAAATGTTTGGTTTGTGTGCTATCGGAGGCCCGAGCAACTGTTGAACACCTCATTGAATATTCACCACAAGAACATGCGAGGTGTACTTTTGACTTTCAGACTGGATTATAATGACAAGGCAAATAAATCATCATGCACACAAAAGTGAAAGGCCACAAAAATGAGCTTCAATCGTGCGCCGTGAGACAATTATATGGGTGAACACAGTGTGTGAGAGCCAAGAGAAAGAGGGAAGGAAAACGCCTGCAGGCAGAGAATGAATGGGACGTGGAAATAGGGGGGGGGGGGGGCAGCAAACACAGAGCAGGTCAAAATGAACACCATCTGGGTACATGAAAGAGAGACGAGGAGGGGGGGGGGGAGGACAAAACAAAAGCACCAGTGATGCCAGCATGTAGCCAGCGACGCCACAACACCGCCACCTTCAACGTTATAACCCACCTCCCTCCCTTACAATCAGGTGGAAGAGGAGTAGAGGGGCTCGCCATCCCCCCCCCCCCCCTCTTCTCTTATCCCCCTGTGGGTTCAGATCATTGCCAAAGGAGCCACAGGCCACTTGCAGGCTGACAGTCAGCTCCTCTAATGGGCCTGGCTGTTTATTTTGTACCGCTTGGAAGTGGATTAGCTGGAGGTAATTATGGTTAATGATCTGCCCGTCTCACCCCGCTGATCTGTAGTCACCCGTTTGCTTGGCTAGCGGCAGCGTATAGCCACCGGCGCCATTAATACGGGATAATGTTACCTATTAGAGCAACAAAAGGGAAAGGGGAGATGGAGATTTGTCAGATGGATCAGAGTGTGAAGGGGCTTCAGAGCGGAATGACACGGATCCATTTTGGAGCGAAAGTGATGTTCAGTGAGGTTCAAGGAGCTTTTTCAAATTACTGTTTGATTACGTCCTCTGACATGTTGTTTCGTAAGGAAAGGCCTCAGAGCAAACGCTATTAACGTCGTGATTAACTTTGGATATTACACAGTGGGATTTTCAGTTCGAGAGCAGCGTTTATTTTGTGAGATTTTAGGATTTTAGGTGTCAGATATCTTAGTTCAGACTGGGTTTAAACATTTGCTCACATTAATATATTTTGGACTTTTGATGGCATTTACATGAGGCCAACGACTGTTGTGTTTCAGTTGGATTTAAATGTGTCGGTCAGTGGGATGTGTACGCTTACTTAACTTACCATCCCCCAATTTCACTTAAATTCAGACATACGTGTTGAAAAAGCACATGCATGCCTTGTTTTGTTTATCATGGTCACAAAATACTCTTGAGATCTCAACCTAACAATGAATACAAATTTTGCCAGCTAACCGGGCATGTTGTGATGAGATATAACATAGATATAACATTTTGAAATAAAAAAAATCCTTTTTACCTTTACTGTACTTCTTGAATGGGATAAAGGTCCTTCGTGTCACACTCTAACAACGTGATATTCAACTTTAACCACAAACAGGAGCTCTTTTTTAACGTGGCATGTTTTTACTTGGAATTTGTTTGTTAAATTTGACATGTAACACTTAAGCTAACTGGTTGACCAGGATACCCTTTAAATCTTTTTATACTATATTTTTAAGGATGGATTTGGTGCATATTGTTGAAGAGTCAAACCAAGGATATCAGAAATATATTAGAAAATTCATAAATAAATATTGCCCAAAGTGTTTTAATAATCTAATAAATTGCAATAACATTTTAACAAATGAATACGGGTTTGAGTTAATAATGACGTACGGTCACAGGGGGAGAGGAGATGTTTTTTTAACCCTAATTCTAAAACGGATGTTGTTGACCGGTACATTTAAGAGTAAAATGAAATCAGGAAATGTTCCTCACTTATTCATGGTCATCCCAAACACTTTTGTCTCATATTGCAGCACTATGTTTTATGGGAATGTGAGACTCTCTCCTTTAAAACAAGACATGCACGTACACACACACACACACACACACACACACACACACACACACACACACACACACACACACATATAGACCGTCAGTCAAGTAAACCAGCTGAGAGTGACATAAAAAAATGAGGTCTTGTGCAGCCAACGTTTTTTTTTCTCGCATTCATCCATCTTGAAAATGCAGCAGTAATAGCAACAAAGTGGTTTTTCCCCTCAAAATGAAGTTTTACTTTATCAAATCAAGGGTCAGAGAAACATATATTCGCGTGAAAAGGACAGGACACATCAGGGTTAAACCGATTACGTCCTGTTAAACAGGCATTTTCAGAGTCTCCATCTCAGACACATTTTCCTGCCTTTTCCAGTAATTTTTGAAAGCCTTCAAGCTGTAATAAAATATCACTTTTTGTGCATTTGTGCATTAAACACTTTTGGTCTCATTGCATTTTTCTGATGATAATCACATTTACTCCGAACCCTCCCCCTGGTCTATTCCCATCTCCCCTTTTAAAGCACTTTGCTCCTGTTTCAGTGAAGATGACACTGGCTCGGGGTGAGGGAGGGGAGGGGAGGGGAGGGTGCAGGAGGCTTTGGCTAACGGTTCCAAATGGAAAGCTTTAGCTGGGGCCTCGTTCTGCAGGTTACGTGGCGTCACGTCTCATTTTGACTGAGCTGCAGAAGAGCCCCCACCACCACCAACACCCTCTCAGGGACCCTCGTAAAGTGCTCTGATGCTTCATAATGCAGATCATTACCCAGAATGCCGTGGAAGACCCCAAGTCCCCACTTAGATGCGGAGCCTCCCAGAGCCCCCGCCGTGTTATGTATCCCTGCAGATCCCCTGCAGACGCTTTGATTGTCCATTTTCTGCCCGCCGTCGCCTTGCCGGCAGCAGGGTTTATTGACACTAAGTTGCCCCCACAAGGCGGTGTTAATACGAACGACAAAGACGTTCCCTTCCCTCTGTGTCAACCTGAAGGTGCTTACAAGCCGGAGGTTATTGAAACATGGAGCCATAAAGCTAACGGCGATATGACTTCAGATGCGTTTGCACCAGGTGACCGATGTGTGAGTGCAATCAAGTCGTGAGCAATGATTTCAAAACGAGAACGAGGAGCTGCGAAGCGGGCAGAGAGGCAAAGGCCTTAGAGGCTCCCGACTGATGCAGACGGAAGGGGAGAGCTGACCGGACTGTCAGCATGAACACAGTCTCAGGTTTGACTTGTCTCAGTCTCATAGACTGTAAATAAGAAGGGGACCTAGTCATCGTGACGTCACCCATTGGTTTGTGGACTGCCGCTACGAGGCCTCGAGTTCGTCGAGTTCGTCGATTTCACCGTCGTCAGCTTTGAATACGGCCGTCGCTATGTTGTTGTTTTTTCGCAACCCAGTGATTGGAAGTTACCATATTTAGATTGCGGAGGAGTGACGTAGAGAGTCGCCGTATACAGCTCTGGTAGCAGCAGCGACCTGTCAATCACAAGGTAGCCACGCCCCTAAAGTATACTCCATGGGACCATAATTTACTAAATGAACATCATGCTGTATTGAAGAAGTCTTGAAACTAGAGATTGAGACCATAAACTCATGTTTACAATGTTTACTGAGGTAATAAATCAAGAGAGAAGTAGAGTCATTTTCTCATAGACTTCTGTACAACCAGATTTATTTTTGCAACCAGACCCCTGCTGGTCAATAGAGAGAATGCAAGTTTAAGACACACTTCCGCATCGGCTTCACTCGGCAGAACCAGAGGTTGCCGCCTGCTCAATCTTAAACCAAGTTCGTCTCAGATGTGTTGACTATTGACTTTTTCTTGCATTTTTGAATTTCTTTCCAAAATTCACTTTCCTCCCTTTGGAGTCCTTGTTTTAAATTTTTCTTTTTTTCCAAAGTTTACAAAGAGCTTGTACATGACCAGCAATGGTGCTCCAGTGAAAATCACAGTCAGTAACGTGATATGTTAAGTGATATGATGTTGAACTATGTGGAGCCCAGAAGTAACACTTGATCCGAAGCCGGAATGTCTCTTGAAGATATCAAATATTTTTGAGGCCACAATCATCTGGGCCTCCATCACATGAGTATTCACGCTGTCCTCAAGCGATCATTTATTCATCCGCACAATTAGAAACAACACGGCCGCTGCTTTATTAACTCTTTCCCTACCTGGCCACTGTTGAGCGAGCACAAAGAGGGCTTCAGGTGTTGTGAGAGAGAGAGGGAGAGAGAGAGACAGAGAGAGAGAGACAGAGAGAAAGGGGAGGAGTGGATTTAATGAAAGCTCTGGCATCTGTATCTGATTCATCTTGTCAACGTTGCACCACCATCTCTGCCCCAAACCAAACCCCCAGCATGCCTTGCCAGCCACTTTAATTACTTTTCCTTTTTGCGTGGAAATGGCGGACCCGCAGAATTGACAGACAGGTGCAGCGATCCTGATTAATTAAAATAATAAAGACCGGGAGAGGACGAGGAGGGGGAATATCAATGTGTGGACAACTTCTCTTGATGGGCAAGCAGTGAGGGGACGTCAGACCGGGGCGGGAACATTGATTTACTTTGTGACAACGGGGTTGGCCTTCGGGCTTGACAGGGCTATATGGAAGAAAGGACCGAGAGTATAGGGGGAGGACGGGGCGGGGGGGGGGGAGGTGAGGTCCCATTCACATCCTCAGGGCCTCAGTTTAGCTCCCAGTGTGAGGACATGAAACCCCTCGGTGCCTCAGCAGCTGCAGTGTCCCCACTCCACTGAAAACACTGGTGCCATCACACCTATCAGCATGAGACGGAGTTAATAAAAGCGTCCTCACGGGATTCATCAGCTTTAATAGCCATATATTATTTCAGCAGACAAAGGAAACATCTTTTTGAATGATAAGCCCTAGGAGAGTATATACTTATTGTCCTATCACTTCCTCTTTACATATTGATATCACATAATGTTTGTGGACGGTATAGTGGACTCGAGTCGGGCAGACTAAATAAAGATAAAAGCATGATTGTTAATGCATGAATGTATGGCCACACAATAGATTTTATTACCTTGCAAATTGCATTCAAGTCATATGTTGGTTTCGTCTCAGAATGACTCAAATATTTAAAGACATTACTGGACGACTGACAAAGTTGTTAACTACAAAGTAGTTTTAAATTTAAATCATCAATACCATTTAAAGGATATACTCTCTCTTAAAAGGCAAAATAAATCAATTGACCACCGTATCACATTCTGTGATCGCATTATTTTCCCAACAGCATCACTTTTCTTCGAGAACCCAGTTCAGTTTATAGAGTACGTCAGCGTTTAATCCAGGGCCGGCGAGGGGACACTCGCAGTAACATCCACCCATATTGTGGGCTGAAACGTGAGAAGCGTTAAGTTTGTGTGTGTGAAAGCTGACCTGCAGTGCCCACATCCTCGAGCCTGACACTTTAGAGCTGCTCTGTCTCAGCTGAGCGTGTCAGAACAACAGAGATGTGGAAAAGACCGGCATGTTTACCACCTCTCTGTGAAATCAAATACAAGCTGCTCGCAGCGCCGCGGCCTTGTCAAGGCAACAGATTGAGTCACTGCTCAGCTTCAAAGTTGCTCCGGTACACTGCGGAAATATGCAGCCTCCGAAATGCCTTAATGGTTTGCTTTCACAGGTTAATGTTGGCGATATTGGGGTTTAGCAGTAATGTATTGAGACAAACACATTTTAATTCTCCATCAGCAACATACAGCTATAAATTCAAATACATATACCACAATTAACTTACATATTTGGCTGTGTTTTGAGCTGGTACAGTACTGACTGCTCTCGGGGGTTTCTGACACAAAAAAAGTATGGAATTCAAATACTGTAAAGCTCTTTTTTTGCGGTGGTAGGTAAAAAAGTATGCTATACTAACGTAGAAATATAATGTATTGAACTATAGTCATTTTGTTTCCACTAAATTTAACATTTACTTAAATTCTCTACTAAAGTAAACATTCGGAGTATTTGTGCTCTTGGGTATTTCCAGTTAATGCTAAGTTGCACTTCTACTCCACTCATAGGAAAGTATATTAACTCCACAAATGTATTTGTCAGCTTCAGTTACTTTACATATTACGATTTTACACACAAAACATATGATGAGTTTAAAAAATCGAGGCACTGTTCGAGATAAACTTCCCAACAGTGTGTAAAGTTGTGCAAAACAGACAAATGCTACTTACACATTAATGCATCAGTAATAACAATCCAATAACATACTGTAGTACACACAGTTGTACTCATGGAGCGCATTTGCATTATGAGTACTTTCACTTGAACGTACATTTTGCTAATGATCAATTTTACTTAAGTGACACTTTCAATGCAGGACATTTACTTCTTCTAGAGGTTTTTCTATTGTGCAGTATACTTTTATACTTGAGTAACGTATCTGAATAAACCACCACCACTATTTTGTCACTGCATTTGTCTGAGAGCTATTGTTACACGTTTCTTCTTAAAATTAAGATTTAAGATGTAAAACAAATGATCTTTAAAATAAATGCATCAACTACTCATATATATAATATATATATACTGTATATGTAACTTTGTGACCACTATCTGTGTAATTTTCTGATGCTGTTTATCATGGAAGTATTTGTAAATGTAGGTCCACTTTGACCTTTACATCAACTTAAATTCTAAATAAACTTCTCCTGATAATCCTCCTGTTCTTTTACTTCAGAAAAAAAACTGAACATAGGCCCTGTAATACTATACACTATGTGTACATTGTGGTAGTGCCACTACTTTAGAGGAGGATCGAAATACTTCTACCACCACTGGCCCTTTGGGTAACTGTGTGTCCACCAGATGGTATTTTTGTGTGACAGGTTTGCCGCTCATGCTGACTGGTGTCTTCACAGCAGAAATCCGAACGTCAGTGTGGTTTGGCAACTGAGAGCGTGATACGCCACCCTATGGACAAATGATGCTTAGCACGTTCGGTGATGCCACTCATGTTCACTGAGCTGAGAGCAGCTGTACAGGATCACCATGACTGATGGCAGCCAGTGACTGCTTTGGAATAAATGGTTGTTTTTTTTCTCACACTATGAGCCTTCTTTCTGCTTAAGTCACTTTTTCTTCTTCTCTCAATCCAGACATGATTCTTACTTATTGGCTACTTTAACGGGGTCTGTTACACACGATCATACACACTAATAAATGTCAAAATCTTGTGACTTTTCAGGATATGACACGTAAAAAAAAATACCTTCACAGAGAAAAGTAGGTATTACGATTAAATGTGTTCTTATCCTGCAGACGCTGGTGTTCTTTTGAAAATCTCAATGAAACACAAGACCATAACTATCACTAAATTAGGTTTTTAATAATCCAATTCTTTAGCTAATGGATAATGCTATGCTGTAGAGGAGAAGGAATTGATTTTCACTGTGCCTATTAATGCAACAAAGTCAAAAGCTCTCAGAGTAGCTGACTATTTGATATATTCATAATCAACTGCTCTGATGTACTGTGTAACGGCCTTAAACGGCGATGGATCTGGCAGGAAATGAAACAAATTCGATTGGCTTTGTGCTTCGTGTCTGAAGATTGGCTGCTTTGTTTCCCTTTGATTGGTCAATTAAAAGTGCGCTTCCACTTTTGAAGCCCGGGCCCATTACAGAAAGTAATTTCAAGAGCCAAGCTGTTTGCCCTGCACTGTCTGCTATACGAGGAATTCCCTCTTCACTTTGGCGAAGTCAGGCTGAGGGAGAGCGAGTTGGTAATATTACCTCCCGTTTTATTGAGAGATCCATTAATCGTAGCCTTCTGCCGCTGACCCTTTGGCCCCTGCTGACCTCCGGACATCATGTTACCAGCCGGGCAAACTGGAGTTAAAGCCAGCAGGGCAGACACAGCTCCCCCAAAAAACAAATAACAATGTTCAGCTCACTGGTTTGTGTCCTAGGGTTTTTATTTGTCCAACTTCTCAAAGCAGTTATTATCCGGGAAACATGGCATCTGAACTTGGGGTGTCGCATTATACCGGTATAGATAACCGTGATATTTAAAAAATCATACATATAATATTCTGAACAAGGTTTTTTTCCCCCCATGATACTTTACTGTATTTTATTATGTTGTTTATGTTTTCAAAGGGTCAAGAAACTTGACCAATGAAAATGAATTAATGTAAATTGTTAAAGATAAATATATTATCCGTATTAATAAGTATTCTTGGGTTTTTATAATGCCAATAACAAATATTTGTAGATCTGTTTTTCCTCATTGATGCTCATATTTTTAATTACAAAGTGTTTTTTTAGTACCTGAAGATCCCTCCTACCACACCTTTTCCTTGAGGGAAAATTAAATGACACAAGAGTTAAATCTGAAAAACGAAAAAGCTTTTGACAGCTTTATTGTGTCGATGTGTGTTATTATTTTATGTGAGCCCAAAAAGATGCTTCTTAAAACAGAGAAGCATTACAGGGAAAAATAAAACACTGTGAACTTTTTAGAATCATACAGATTTTTCAACAAGTTTTGATATCCAAAATGTCCTCCTGTGTTGTGTCCATTTCTGTTTTAATTATGATACAGAGGGTGTCAGCAGTCTGAAAGATGACAAATCTGCTTCCAGAGAGCTGCTCGAGAGCAGAAAACATTAAGGCAGCACGAGAGCACATGCATTAGTCGATGGAAAAACATCCAGCCAGGTGGGGTGGGGCTATGTACAGTAATATACCCCCATTAAGTATCCTACTCATCTAATGCTACCATTAAGTATGCCACGTCTTGAGCAGGAGCGTAGAATTTCATTGAAATAACCCTGACATGATCGTGAGGACTGTGTGCAAACACGTGTTGACAATGTGAAACTTTTTATAGAAGAATACAGGCGCTATTTCATTTCCAGCTCCTTGACAAGCTATTTTCCAAGATGATCGCTGAATACATTTATTGCAGCTTCATGATGGGTCATTTAGGAAGTATCATTCCTCCGGTGCTTTACAGAATCTCTTTATCAGCTGTCGAGCGCCCCACAATAGAAGACTTGTGTAACTTTATATACGCCTTTGTCTGATGGCTACATAAACTGCACTCTACCTGTTTTTCGACAGCCGAGGCCTGGGCCCGGGACGGGCGTTGAAAGCAAATACCTGATTGTATTAGTGTCTCCCCTTTAAGCTGTTGTCACCTAGCTGACCGATTATGGGCAATTACCTGCTCTGTCGGAATCCTAGCCGAATAGATTGAATTCAGATTGATTTTTGCCCAGGAAAGAGGAGGGAATTTAAAGCCTTTTTTAATTGGGTATTTGGTGTGTGCTGATCTGAACACCGTGGCCTTCCCGAGGGATCCTTTATGGGCCAATAATGGCATTGGAGTGGGGGGGCGCTGCAGTCTCGTCTGCCGACTCCCTCCCAAGGCCATAACCCTGCATTTGCTCTGAGTGCTTTTCTATTATGCATTGATAGTTGAGCATCAATCAATAAGAGGGGAAACAGAAAACCCAGCGAAACCAACTTCTTAAGTGTAAAATGCCTCTTAATACCCGGGGCCTTTCAAACAACTTAACCTGGACGCTTTTTACCCTCGCCCTTCCTCCCTCTGCTCTTTGAGGGACACTTACCGGCGCCTGGCGACACAATGTTTTATTTAGGAGGGCTGGAAATGTGCAGCTCTCAGGTGAAAATGTACCGCAACCCTCTGGTTAAACCTCAGCAATACATCACTGTGTGTGTGTGCAGACACAGACGTACAGAAGTAAAATAGATCATTTCCATTATACATACACACTCTGTTTTTGTCCCGCTATGAAAAAACCTCTCATGAAAGGAAAGAAAATGTAAAAATAGGCAGTTGTCTTTCATTGACTTGGCTTGTTTGATTTTGCAGCGGCATCAAAAAATAACCGTCCTCAAAGTTGATGAGGTCAGCAGAAAGCCAGTTGATCGGATTATAAACGCATGTCTTGAAATCAAATCCTACAAAGGATTTAAAGACGATACTAAAAAGATGGCTTCTTTACATGAACTTTTTGCAGGAAGAAATGCAACAGAGTCACTTTTCACGTGACCACTGCCACAGTTCCCCAAACTGGGACGATTCCGGGAAGGAAAAGGGGGAGAAACTAAGTCTATCCCGCCAGATAAGAGGAGCGGAGGGGATCAGACCCCCTCAGTGGAAGAGATAAGAGAGAGACAGTCACAGCAACGGCCAGCCACATAATACACAAGCCCACCTCCAGCCGTCTAAATCTCCCATCAGCACCAGTCCCCACCGGCCCTCCTGTCACCGCTAATGCACCTTTTCCTATAGGACGAAGCCCCAGATGCAGTAAGGTTATCTGGAGCTTTGCAGGATTTCTCGGAATTGGCAAGTTCACCTTTCCTTTAGTCCAGATGACAGGAGATGATACAGTTGGGGGGGATCGATTGTTGGTCGCAATGCGCGTCTTCGTTCGACATCTTCGATCTTCATCAACCGCTGATTACTGCTACTGTTAGAATGTAGACTGTTTATACTAACAGAAAGATACGTTTCTACGTTCCAATGATCATTAGCGTCAACATGTTACAATGGTGTGAGGGAAAAGTTATTTCACAGACCAACCCTGTCTGCTGCTGAATTACATTCCCATCAAAACTGCACTTTCAATTAGGTTTTGAGGGAAACATATTTTCTCCCTGTCGCAGTTAGAAAATGTTTGAAAGAAGTGGTTGATGTTGTAAACTGAAACAAAACCCAAATCGTTACAAAACTATTTTATAGGTTTCGTAGAAAACATCACGATGCGGCTTTTTGACCCATCCACCACCTCAACCTCCTCCATGTGGACTTCTGAGTCAAAAGCAGACGTAATCCACGACAAAATACGTAATTCACAAAACAGTTTTGTTGTATGGGAACACTTTTAGGAGACAGTGCTACCCAGAAAGCATTCTACTCCTCTCCAGTCCTCGGTGACATCCCAGACACAAGTACACAAAACATTTCTGTGTGATTGATTATCCCAATAGAAAAAGCCACATTCTAATGAACAAATTATTTTGTAATCAGCATATTAAAAGGCGTCATTGTCTGGAATTCTGGAAATGCCCCCATCACCGCTATTGAAAGACACAAATATGAAGCTGGTTGGGGGGGGGGGAAGGTGTAGGGGCCACAGAGAGGATGCCCCCAAACTACTTTGGTTACACAAACTTTGTTTTCGGCCTCGATGCATCAGAGCCCTCTCCCTCCGTCTGCCATCTGCTGCTGAAGAATCTGTTTCACTCGATGAGCCAAGCCCAGCCTTTATTGGTCCTAATGGCACTATCAGCTGAGCCGCCAAACCCAATTACCTTTTAAAAAGGGAGGCCACCCCAGCTAATCATAGCTGCCTAACCTGATTTGCCTGTGATGAAGAGACGGGATAAAGAGCAGTTAATGGAGGGAGAATGATCTCACAAATACAAAAAACTCAATTCATTTCTCCGGGAGAGCAATCTGTCCGATTCAGCGGTAATGGAGTGGAGATTCATTAGTCCTCGGGCCTTAGTAGCAGCACCGTTCCCTTATCAACTGAATGACAAAAGAACATTCAGGGTGCTCCTCTTATAGACGTCATGTTGTTGGGAGGGCACATGGGACGCTGCCAGACTGGTCACTGAGAATGGACATCAAAATGGGGTGGTGTTGAAGACTTGAATTCATTGTAACTAATTTAAAATGCAAGTAGTGCTATTTCTCTTTTATAGGCGAAAACGCTGCAAATGGTCTGGAAAATGCATTTTTAATAGACTGTTTCCCAAACATTTGGTAACATTATATCACTTGTAATGTAATTACAAGTTGTATTACGTTGAACCAGGATTTAGCCAAAGTAGATACCATGAGTGATTTGTATCCAGCCACGGGAGATTACTGCCTCTGCAACGAAACATGGATGTCTCGTGTCTGTTTGCCAAGTTTGATTGATGTCCACACTGTCTCCTAAAAAAAAATCAGAGCTCTCAAAGGTCTCATCATTCAGCATTCAGGCCTAAACTGGAGAAACATGTCACCCGAAAGACATCCAACATCCGCTCTGTGCTCCAGCTCCAGCTCCAACCGTCTCATTCACACGCATGTTCCCTTGATGATGTAAGTGACACACATGAATGACCAATTGATGCCAAGAATGTCGTGCAAGGGATGAGTCACCCGAGAGCATGAGGCAAAGGACAAGGATGACCCCGACCCCCCAACCCTGCTGAATCCATACACCACGGCGGCTTCGGCTCGGCCTGGCCCAGATATGATCCAGAGGACGTCGGCTAGATGGGGCATAGGGCCACAGCCAGGGTTTGCAGACGGACATTAGGCCAAAGCCAGAGTTAAAATCCTATTAGTTTGAGTTGGGAATCGGATTATCGTCGTCGAGAATCACTCGTCTGGCAACTAGTGTCTAATTTACGCCAATCAACGGCAATTATTGAGGGGAAGGGAGCCCCTATTAGAGAGCCTCATCCACTTAGTCTAATGAATGGGGAAGATTCAATCTTGGCTGTGGAGACGCATTGGAGAGCTGCAGCTGAACGCGACTGCACCAGCAGGCTAAAGAAGAGCTGCTGTTATTTATCAATGGCGGGGTGCTGTCAGAGCAAACGTGAGTTAGCCACGGGGCGCTAGGCTCTGGTTTCTGATAGTCTGGGGGCACTCTGTCCAGTAAAGCGGTTAGTGTAGCTCTCTGCAGCCCATTATGTGTAGCCCACATCATACGTGGAAACAGTGGTCTATAAGGTAAGTTGTGATGGGCCCAAGGCTTGCACATGTGCTCAGCTGGTCAGTTTGGACAGATATTGCGCCTGAACGAGCTAAAGTATAGCATAACGTCCCGTCACATAATCCAATAGAGCTTTGATTTACAATCAACATATTACCCATCAATCATCAGTGCATATCTTTATATGGCAAGAATACCAAATAAAGTACGAAATATTTAATTTAATGTAAAAGTTTTATAGAGGTTAATTATATTTTGTATAGTTTATGTAGAATTAGCATATCATTTTGTGATAGATTTAAAAGAAAGAAAATCCTGACAGAGATAGGTCTGCATTTTCTAGAGAAAATACAGCTTATGATACCACTTTGGTATCTTTTCAACATTTCCACACCCTAATTGACCATCAAGGTCTTGATCTTATCACTTTGTTGGAAGGCCTGCTTTTCTGTGACACCCCCACCCGACAGGCCCCAGTGCGACCACGCCGTCTGCACTGCCTGTATTTACTTGGAAAGAAGTGCCTATGTGTGCATCTTGTGATGAGCCCTGAGAGGGGGATATTTTATTCCTCATCGTAAGTCAGAAACTTGGAAGTCTTTAAATGATTATGTTTTCCTTATAGATTCTGCGATGACCACAAAAACAAATTAGTTTGAATAAATGTACCTTTGCAATCTCATTGTGTTGTTTCATTTATCTGATTTGTATAAACCTTTGTAATATGTGGCAGTCTTTGATGAGGTCAAAACTGCTCTACCTCATCATTTTAAAGTCAGCTACCCAACCTTTGTGACTCATTATCTTCATCACTGACGTCTGCCATCATCACTCCTCACCACAGTGAGTATTTCACAGTGAAAACCTCCTCGTTTTTTACATGAATCACATGAAGTGTGTAACCTTCAGTTTGTGGCTTTGACTTCAGTTCTATCTCCATTCCTACACTGCCCTCTACTGTTACAGAAGCAAAATAACATGACGTGAATATCAGTGGTTGAATGATACAAACACATGGATCATTAAGTGACATACTGTATTTTAATAATATCCGCGTAAATTATTTTAATAGGACTTAAACAGTGTTAAATGTCAGTTAAGAAAGCCTGTTATTGGTATATTGATCAGAATTGCTGCCGTGGGTGGAAGCAAAAATAAGACCGCAACCATGGAAGATTGATATCTAAATATACATCATGCATGTGCAAGTGTCCGTTGGTATCTCCAAATTGCATCAGATCCTGTGTGTCATGACCTCATGCATGTGTCTTGCTCTGGTCCGTTGCCTCTGTATCCTTTTTTTGCAAAATGCCTGTTTAATAAAAAATAGATAAAAAAGGTCTGAGTTTGAGTCCTGAAAATCTCACCCGTTGGGGGAAATTCCGCCGCCTTTAATGGCTTTCTGTTGAGGTTTAGGTTTTCCAAATTGGTAAGGGGGTGCAGATATGCACCAGGTTATTAATAACAGCAAATATTTCCAGAGTCGAGGGTTTAATTTCCGATTGAGGCCGTTGTGATCTTTCCGTGCTGAACAACCCCACAGTAGATTGATGCACTTTTCAACCTTTTTCTCTTCAGCAATTACGCCTTCATCATTTACGCACAAGGATTGTGCTGTGGAAACATGAATTACATTTCACACTTCTTCACTTCTTCGTTTTCTTTTACTCTACTATAAAAGTCTGGAAGAGTACGAGCGAAATGCCCAAAATGGATTGAAAAAAAACGTGTTTAAAATACAAATTATTTCTGCAAACATGTAAACCTTGAGCTAATTGCATTCTCCCCCCCCCCCCCCCCCCACACACACACAGAAGACAAACAAAGAGCAACAGTTTCTCCTCCAGCTTCATTGATGGGAACACTGGGTCAAGTGACTCAACTTTTCCCTTCATCTTAGCTGCTTATGGGGAGACTAACAGAAGGATGGAGAGTGCAAACTCATTTCAGACTGCGTCCTTTCCCTTTTCAAGTGTGACTGATGAGAAAAGTCAATTCAAAATTCGTCCCTACAATCTGCGGGGGTGTAAAACCATATTTGTTCCTGGTGACCTTCGCTGCACGCTGGCTGTGGGCTGCTTGTTCCACTTAACTTTTACGCTCTCGTAATAACCGTTCCCCCCAGTGAAGGTATTTCACAGTTCAAGGGGGGGTTGAAAACACTGACGCCAGTCAATTCTTTTATAACAACCCCTTAACATACAAAGGTTTCATATCTTGCAGTTCCTGTCCACAAGGACTGTCAAGCCCCTAACCACAGCCAGCCACCCCCTCACATCCACTGCACGGAGCCCACTCAGCAATAAGGCTGGAAAATACATATAGTACAATGAAATATCAAGCACCATAAAGCTCTTCTACACACTGAAATAACCTTAAAGCAGTGGCTCTCTTACTTTTTCTATCATGCCTCCATTGAAAAGTTGAAAAAAAAGGTAGCTCAGGTTACATTAGCGACCACTTTCCACTGTCTCCTCAGGTTGAGACAAGAAAGGAAACTTTGGCCCTCCTCCGTTACCCTCATCAGCTTATGATGCTGAATGAAATGACAGGTGAATGGGAAAACGTGACTAAGAGGGCACCAGATTTGTCAGTGAGAATAAGGACACGAACAATTGATTTGGGTAATTTCAATTTGGTGAAAGGTACCAACTCTTCAAATACCAATAGCAATGACAAAAACACAAAATATGAATTCACAGAATCCAACATACAGCGATAACTCAGTATGTACAGCACAAATGCACAGATGGTACAACAACGTCACGATCAAAGATGCAATTCTTATTTCACATTCATCTCGGATTTTGAAACTTAATCTAAGTTATGTCAGCAAAGCTGAATGCAGTCATTATCCGCTGATGGCATCATCTGTGATAATACTAGGCCAAGTGTCCCGTGACCTGCCTCGTCATTTTACCGTTGTCTATGACGAGACCAGGCCTTTTCTATAAATAACAAATTGGGAGAGTGTGAAACCCCCTCAGTATCAATATGAGGTCACAAAATAAGCCAGTGCACACAACTATTTTAAGTGATCCGCCAGTAGGAAAATTCCTAAATTAGTTATTAGATGAGTTCGTTTTGTCTAAGAGAGGATACATACTGTTTAGTTTGCAGGCATCGAGAGAAGGAGTGTGAATGTATGTCTGACAAGATGAGAAGGAAGCTGCCACTGTGTACCGCTATACCACAACTGTCATCATGTCAGCGGGGAAATTGGTTCAAACAGAGGGACAGAATTGCATAATTTTTGCTAATTAGTAATTAATAAATTAATCGATTTACATTTTATTCATATCGAGCAACAACATACTACGTATTTTTTAACAGTAACATGTGCTAATATTTGAGGATAAGTAATTTAGCCAAGTTAGAGTTACCAGCCTCGACATATTTTAGGCTAAAGTTCTCTTGTTTATTAAAGTAAAGTGAGATTTAGTTCTTGCAGATTGCAAGAAAGAACACATGCCTCCCCTTTCCAAGTGTGTCGGAGAACTACAGTGGCCGTTTGGTAGGGAGAGGTATCTTTAGGATGACTACAAGGTGTCACAGGTCAGCTCCACACCCTCCTCACTCTGCCTGTTAGCCACTCCCTCCTCATCAGTCTAACTCCCTTCACCTGTTCACTCACCTGCCTCTGATCACTAATCAAGCCACTATATAGACTCCTGTCTCTCAAACACTGATTGCAAGATTGTTCTTTGCCATTCAATGCCAGACTTTCCAGCGTTTAATCCCGGACTGATTTCCTGTTGTCGACCCTTCCTGCCCCTGATCTACCCGTCTCGCTGACTCCCGGTAAACTCACCAGCCTTTTAGTCCTGACTTGGAATCATTCTGCCTGCTGTTTCTGCTGCTCTGCCGGCAGCTTTGCTGTATCACTGTATGTACCTGTTGAGTTTACATTAAAAGCCAACAGTTCCTGGAATCCTGTGTGCTGCAATTGGGTCCATACACAATCTGTTACACAAGGAGCTACTATTATCAATGCTCTGTTCCTTTCCATGACTAAATAATTGCTCATAAAAACACATATATAGAACAGAATTAAAAGTTATTTATGTGTGTATATATAGTTTATATGGCAGGACAGTATAAAGACATTGGTATCTCACTGGAAACAAATCTAAAATGTCAAAAGAGCATTCCTGTTCCTGAGTGAAGTTTATAATTGATAATGAAGATGGTATCAGTGCATCATGTAGGCTTATCGGACACATATGGCTTCCACATGACGCTTGAAAGGTTGTAACACAATTATTACAAGTCATGTATGCTTGTACCACATTTCATAGAAATCCATACAATAGATTCTTGGTGTTACACTAACTCAACCACAAATGTGACTCCTTCATAAAATAAGATAATCCTTCATTAGTCCCGCAGTGGGGACATTTACAGGATTACAGCAGCATAGATAGTGCAAACGAGACATAGTAAAAAAAAAACAGTATCAAAACAAGTGTTATACATGGTTATGGTCAAGGGATCACCAAACACACCAAAATATAAGATTGCCAATCCATCCAATAATTAGAGTGATTGACTGACTGACCAACATCTTTTTCTCGGATTTCAGTTCGACCGACGTGCAACCTGAACTGTAGTTTCGGAAAACTCTCCACAAAACAGCATCGTCAATTTCCCGAACAGTGTAGTGCTTCCTCTCACAGAAACGATCTCTGCACGGCACCGCCGTCAATCACGCGACAACCACCTGACGCACAGACACGTGCACGTGCGTCAGACACGCACACATTCCTGGACATCAACGGTCACCCACGGGCTTCGAAACTGTTGAAAATTCAAAACAATAAAAACAAAAAAAAAATACAAGATAAGTTTGTGCGTTGTTGAATTTGAAGCATTCGCTGTACACGAGGTGGCAACTTCCATCGTGGTGAGTTTGGAAAGTTACATTTTTAGCATAAGGTGCTTCTGAAATAGAGATTTTGCCTTCAATTTAACGTCAACGCTTTTAACGGGAACGTTACTCCGTAGCTGTATTTATTTTTAGTAGGTTATAGAAAGTGATATTTGGCGTTACAGCAAGTTCCCCCGACAATGCAAAGGTTAGGCGAATGCTAACAATGTAGCTAACTGTTAGCTAGCTCACTTCCAGTGTTATTGAACTGGCTTTGCTAGCCACTTTAAATTGACAACGTGCGGACACTGTAATTGTAGTGATCTACTGCATGTGTTTCTGCAGAGAATGATACTTCTATTGTTGTATGACATGTTTTAATATGGAATAACTACACCACTGAACATAAGTGGTCACAGCTGGTCAGGCTGCATGGATGCCCTTGAACCTTTGGGAGCTAAGATGTCCGTATCAGTCTTTTTTTTTAGGTGTAGTTTCTTGTTAATCATACAGTTTGGTGTTCTCTTCTTTCCAGTCTTCGTGAAAGCTTCCAGGATGTTTCCAGCCCGTGGATCATGTCGCGGTTCCAGAGGAGCTTCTTTCGCTCAGATCCTCATGAAGAATGCTCCTCCGACGCCGACATCAGGACTGAGCGACCCTCACACGCATCCACCCGCCTTGAATCATCGTCCTAGCGAAGACCATTTTAACCAAAAAGTGAAAAGTACATTTAAACGTGGTGAGTTTTGCTTGAATGAATCTAATGATTCATTCAGATAATAACGTTAACACTGCATTCTCCCCTATGGGGTCTGGGTTTGACCAAAAAGCTTGTATAAGATATGTATCATGTGTATAGGTGTACATTTTTAATCTGCCTTCTCATTCCACCCACTAAGGTTATGCTTTCAAGCCATCAGTTTCCCCTCAATCTCTGATTGACAAATACACCGAAGGCGAGACGAACGCCGTGTCTTTGCTCCATCAGCTTGCCAACGTTTTGCAGTTCCACCTGGAAATGAAGGAGACGGGGACTACAGGTACAGCGACGCTCCTCTGCTCATCAGGGCATTCACATTCACCTCAGAGACCACTACTGTTGTTATTGGTCCACAAGAGCCTGTTGATTGATTTATAAAAGACATCAAAAAGCAGCAGATCCTCCCAATTGAGAGGCTAGAACAAGGTAACGTTTTAGCATATTAGCAAAGCAGCTCTTTCAAGTTTTAGACCAGTGACACTGGACCTCTTCTAGTGTCCAATACACAGCAAAGTACTTCGCTCAGAAAGATCATTTATTCTGTTTTAACTGTTTCTTCAATAAATGTCTTGCCTCTTGTTTCCTCAGGGAACATACCAGGGCTTTATTTTGCCTTCTGTGTGGTGATTGATGGGGTCGAGTACAAGACCGGCATGGGGATAACGAAGAAGGCGGCTCGGCTTAAAGCGGCGCAGCTCGCTCTGCCGGACCTTCTGCCCACCTTGGAAAGTCTGAAGTCTTTCGTCCCTGAAGCGTCAGGTGAGGATCTACTGCGGATCAGAGTATTGTGTGTTTCTGTTACAGTACACGTCATTGTAACGTGGTGAGCCGGAATGATTTTGATTCTCACCAACGCTACATTTTACGAGATTACATGAGATGATTTCACAACAGCATAAGTATATATTAGAAATTAATTATGACCTGTTTACACTAGCTCCTAGCATCTTATAAAACAGCATTAAAACTGCTCATGACAAGATTTGTTTTAATCCATAAAAATACAATCTTTTATTTCCTCATCATTTGAATTGTGTTATTGTGTTTTTTATATGAGCTGTGACTTTTATGATCCGTTGCACCCTACCGGCGGGTAGAGGAGGATTATTGAAAAATGACTTTTAAGAACATTGTCACAGTAAAGTGTAGTATTGTATGAAGTGACTCATTTTCATTTATTTCCATGCCTGTTTTTTTCCCCTAGATGTCCCTCCACCACTGCCAGTGAAAGAGGAGCCCTCCATCTCTGATATCCATCCCTACAGAGCCATTCGGGGTAATTCTGTATATTCTATACGACTCTCTCACTCTTGAATCTCCCATTTGCGAGATGGCAAATATTAGGACAGTGTGACTTCTTTTTGTTCAGTTCGCTCAGTACTCTCGTCTCTCTAAGGTGAAATCTTAGATTTTCATATTGGATGAAAATTGTAGGAACTGTAACCTGTTTGGATTGAGCTCCGGTGACTTACTTGAAGGATCACTCGTATAATTTTACATTCTACATTCCAAGGTACAGCCAAAGACTACTGTACAAACGGGTGCTATTGTAGAATGTGCATATCTCCATACCGTATATACCTCTCTCATAGTTATAGCCCAGTTGATTTTTATTTCTTTCTCTTCCTTGCTTTTCAGAAACGACCAGTTCAGTGAACCTCCAGATTCTACATGCTGTCAGGGATCAGCTCACGAAACTGATGAACAGCCACCCAGAGTTCTCTCCTTGTGCCGGCACCACAGCAGCTTTCATCATCCAGACCTGTAAGTGAGCTCTCACAAACGCCGGAGGACATCTCGGTCCGAAGGTGTGTTCGTAAAGATACGAACCAATATAGACTGGTATTTTAAGTAGACTCATTTTAGAGTGCAGTGATCGTTGGCATGTTGTTGGCAAAATGGCAGGTAAGCTTGGGTAATTTAATACAACCCCACCACAATCTACTGCACAGCCTCAAACACCACCTCTCTGACACGGCCCCTGCAGAAGATGGACTTTACAAGCTTCACAAAAGTAGATTGAACTGCAGTTTGTACCGCTGTTCATGGTACTCTGTCGACTGTATCCTATATAATAAATACGACGACGTGTATAAAGTAAAGGTCATCCCATGCGTTAACCTGTGTACAAACTTCTCTCCTGTCCAGCCAGCGGATACGAGGTGGTCGCTCTCGGCACGGGGAGCTTGAATACCAAAGAGGGTGCCTCGTCAAGTGGACGAATCGTGCACGATTCACATGCATTGGTAAATGCGAGGAGATCGCTCATGAGGTAAGTTGGTGGAAATAGAACTTCCGGTCCGAATGACGTTTTCCACATTGTAGTAATCCACAGACTGAGGGGAATCAAAGGGGCAGTCACCGGGGGAGAGAACAGCAAACAGCTGTTATATGCGCCGCAAACGGCCTCCGAATATATGTAGTGCTCTGGTAGTGCTCGTTCTTATGTAAGTGCTCTTATTATTAAATGTGTGTTAATGTGTGTCGGTCTTCACCTGTAGACCCTGTCACTGCACATTGTTCAGATGTCACATCATAGTGAGCAACTCTCCTGCTGTCCTCTCAGGTTTCTGTACCGGCACCTGCTGATGTTCTTCAACAAAACGGCCAATCTGACCGAGAAGTCCGTCTTCCATCAGAGCAGCAGCAGCGGCCTCCTCAGCCTGAAGAGCGGCATCACCCTCCACCTCTATGTGAACCAGCTGCCGAAGGGAGCCTCTCAGATCCAGACCAAGCTGTGAGTGTTTGATTATCGGCTTCTGAGGTTCATGAGGCAGATCAAGTGATGGTTTCACCGGCGCAAGTAAAGAAAAGGTCATGACAACCAAGTATTGGGAGTTGCTTTTCACTCAACCTCGCATGGCTTTGTTTGTTAGCAGTCAGGTCTTTATGGCTACGTTCACGATGCAGGCTAAAAGTGGCCCAAATTTAAAAAATGTGCTTATGTGACTCGGATCAGTTTTTTTCACAAGTGTGAACAGCACAAATGACATTCGTCTCTGCATCCACACACTCCTCCGTAGAGACGTAGCAGCCATTGCTTCACAAGATGCCATAATGTAAAATGTGTCTCTCTTTCTCCTCGCTGTCCTCTGCTCTTCCACTGCACATCAACTTTCTGATTCAACTCTAAACGCTGCGTTCAGTGGCCGTTATTTTTATTGCCGTCCCGCAGCGCGCTGCACGTGCCGTCTTTGTTATTATATTGCGCATGCGGCCCATTTCAGACCTGTTCACACTAGAGTTTAATATTGACCTCATTCTAAAAACTAATGTGAACCACCGACCGAAAATAAATTTGATCCGTGCATTAAATATGGATTGAGCACTAAGGCTTCCAGTATAAACTTAGCCTGTAAGGGCAACAAAATGCCAATTGTGGGTGAAGTAGCAGGAATAATGTTTCCATTAATGCAATGACTTCAGATGCTTTTCCTCAGCTCTGTGCTCTATTTTTAGGCGCCTGAACCCGCACTCCATTTTGGCATGGCAGGTCAACAACGAGATCAGCCTACACCTGTCAGTGGAGGGAAAGGTGTTGTACTGTTACCTTCTCTCTTGGAGCGGATGTTGCTTTTCTGATATATGCAACCAAAGTGTATATTGCATCATGGAGTTTTAATACGACTGGCATTGCAACTGTTACCTGCACTATCGCTGCATAACTACGAGTTGATTTATTTCTTGTTCAAGGTGTTCTCAGTTTTCTCGTCAGCCTTTGATCACTCCGCCTCCACGGTGGTCAGCATGTCGGCCACAGACAAGCTCACTCAGTGGCAGGTGCTCGGGTACCAGGGAGCCCTGCTCAGCCACTTCATTGAGCCCATCTATGTCCAAAACATCCTCATAGGTAAGTCAACAAGTCACAATAGGACCACTGTCAGGGTTTTTACTAAAAAAGGGTCAACTTCCATGCTACATTGTCCAAATTCTGACCATGTTGGCAATAATAAAGTCTGTATTTGGAGCATTTGCCTTGAATGCATCACCACCAAGTGCAAATAAGGAATCACTCCAGGGGTGTTGGGTCACACATTGGAATCAGAATGACAGATTCTTCATTTGTGCTGCTAACCGGATTTGAGAAAAGTAGCAGTTCCAATGTGTTTCCTAGTTCATTGAAGACTTTCACTTAATTGTGGTGGTTGCTTGGTCCAAACTGCTTATTTCAAGTTTCATTATTTAAGTTATGTGGTCTCTATCGAAGAGATCATTATGAAACTTAATCGGCACCTTCATAAAGATAGTAGGGGAAGTTCATCAGACAAATGCCATGACAGGAAATTGTCTTTGCGGGCATCGGCTCAGTACCTGCTCTCTGCTCGCAGTGATGTCAAAACACAATATAAGAGTTTTAGTTGCTTCACAATGGGATTGCATTAAAGTGCTGGTCGTATTGTACTGCTACTTTTGTGTATCTGGCGTACATTAGAAAGGCAGGGAAAGCTGTATAAGTAGCAAGACACCAGCGTTGTCACATAAGCATTAGAAAGCAGCTAACACACAGAGTGAAGCTGTCACGCAGCCCCACAGCAGTCTCTCTAAAAATAGCCCCGAAGGTAACACTCTGTCTGCAGCCATGTGATTTGAAGCTGCTTGCTCGTGCACTGATGACACAACAAGTCAACAAATTCCCCAACATCAACATCCTCTGTTTGACGAAAGAACAATATAACAGGTGTCAAAATATCCTACTCAAGTTTCCCCGTCAGGTTTTTACAAAAGACAACAGTGATGGATATTATTTTCCATTCTTTTCATCATCATAATGGCCGTATGACCCACATGATCTATAAGAGAGGGAAATTCCAAAATTCGTTGTATTGAAAATGTTGCAGAGAACACCTACACACGAGTGATCGAATAAAGTTGTGACTGTGGTCGAGTGCACTGCTAGGTGACACTATTGGGTCAGTTTCAGACACGGGCACAATAAAAGCATTCAAAAAGAGAACAAAATTGGAACATTCACTGTTTGACGTATACAGGTAGCTGCCATTCTGTGAACAGTTGAAACCTCACATCTCATTTCCTGACTAACATCCCTCCTGGCCTACAGAGAACTCTTTTTCATTTCCACCGTCAGACACAAAGATAGTACCCACCTTTTTATTTCTACGTTTGATAGAATAAGGAATGAATGAGTTCTGCATGTTGTTACAGCACAAGATTGGTCCGATGTGAAGCCACAACCATCATGTTTACACTTTGTTTTAACATGCGTCTCGGGCAATGAGATGAAGTAAATGGAGGTGTGAATGCTCGGTGGTTCGATCACGCTAACCACTTGCTGGTGGTCAGGGACGCTTTTCACTACTGTAATGTAAACACTCACGCACTGTAGGGCTGCAGCTTTCTGTTATTTTAATAATCAAGTATTCTACAGGTTATTACATCGATTCATTCAGTAATCGGACAAGAAATACTTTTGCTTTATCTTTATTATTAAAGAGCAATAGTAAATATACAAAAGAGAAAATAAGGTGAAGAAATATTTATATTTATTTTCCTTTTTCAGAAAATCAACAATTGTATTGCTTGAATTTCATACAATAATATTCAGTCAAAGTGTTTAAATAAAACATTTTCTGCAAAACAAACTAATTAATAAAAAACATATAGTTTTAGTAATCGTCTCAGCCGTGGCGTCTTAATACTTCCTGATGCGTTCCCAACAAGCACGCAACGAGAAAAAACGCTGTCAAAAAACGTCTGTTCTTACTTTTTCTCATCAGTTGGTTCTCAAATCTCGTGAGCCGGCCACAACGTCGGAACATTTGTAAATGCCCATAGAGATCTGTAAATGGTGCTTCAAATATCTCGGTGACTTGGTTTGCCTGGAACACGCCAAGGAATAGACCCAGCCCATTTCTTCTTCTACTTCTTTTAATCTCGGCAGACTAGTCACTGGATGTGCATCGCTCCCTCCTGCCGGTTACAAACAGCAACGTATTTGGTCTTTGCAAACAGGAATCATGCACATCTTCATTTGCACACAGAGAGGGGAAGTGAGATCCAATGCTAACGTGGTCACTCGAGACGCATGTGGAGACATTCTAGTGTCGGGTGTGAACAAGGCCATAGAGTCAATATTCCACCATCCCCGAGTTGTAGAAAGAGAATCAAGTGATTGATGTTACCTTTTACAATCTCATAGGTGACGTTGGCTGCAGTGATATCCATGGCATGAAGACCTCCGTGAGCCAGCGCGTGGAGGGGATCACCCCCCAGCTGCCCATGTTCTACTGCATGATGAGACCCCACATCAGCCTGGTTCCTGCTGTGGCTACCAACACCACCGACGGAAGCCACTACGGAATCAACTGGAGCGAAGGAGACAGCTTCCTGGAGGTGGTGGATGGCCTGGAGGGCAAGACCATAGAGGAGTAAGGATCACTGTAGGAGGCTGACAGTAGGGTTTCTATATGTAGCCGCCAGATTTAGCATTCAGTTATATTTGCTGGCAACTAGTTGATCTTTGGTGGTGGTTTTCCATCCTCAAACTTATTAGATAGGATTGCACTTAAATTGAGAAATCCCTTCAGAGTTTACTGTTGATCACAGCATAATTAATGAGGAATAAGAAATGGATTGCAGCCAGTGTTCCTCAGCTTGATAGGTTCTGCTGTTTATGCCTCTCTTCACACCGATGTATATATTGTTGTAGGTCTCCCTTTAAGAGTGGCCCTGCTCTTGCCAGCCGTCTGTGCAAAGCAGCGATGCTGCACCGCTTCAAGCTGGTGGCCAAAGACGCCCAGAGGCAGGACCTGCTGGCCACAAGCTCCTACGGAGAAGCTAAGGTAACCTCACCTCTGTGTAATGTTTACCCAAGTAACACTAGGATGAAAGCATTAACATCTACTGACATTCACTCTATTTGCAATCAAAACCTTACCTTCTATTTTAACTTAATGTGGTATAATCCTCAGTTTTCATTTTGTAAACACGGCTCCAGGCATCACGCCTAATTTCACTCCGTCATCTCATATTTAAAGTCGATATTGTGAAGATCGTTGCATATTTGCTTCAGAAAGGTTCTCTGTAAGAACCGGTGTGATTCGTACTGCTTGTGTTGCTGTTTTGTCACTGAAGCGGATGGCGAAACCATACCAGGAGGCCAAGAAGGTGCTGCGGGCGTACCTGTTGCAGCAGGGCTTTGGTCCCTGGCTGGTCAAGCTTTCTGCTAGTGATAACTTCAACGTGTGAATAAAACCCCATGTTCACTGAGGACACAACTCAATCAACAATCCGGAAGTTCACATTTTTAAGGTTGAGTTAACAAGAAGCACTTGTTGCTATGGGGCTTACCATGCCGGTAATACGTTTCCTAAGGGATTAAAGTCAATCCCTGTTTATTTTAAGGGCTGTGTACCTGGTGATGAGAGCGTGCACTATTTAGATTGTTTTACTGTTTAAAATAGTGTCTCTTGCTGTTGTGTCTAAGGGAAACAAGCATCTACAATATATGTTCACATTTGTATCCTACTTTTGAACTTCACCTTTATGGTCCTGAGTGTTCTGAAGTATGACGAGTCAGTTATGATTGTTGTAGAAAATACTTGAATTTGATCTCACTAGAGTTTGTGTTTGTGTTTTCATCTCTTGGAGAAAAATCCCATTTTTGGTTCATATTCAGTGATTTGACCTCACACTTGATACTGAACAGTGTGTGATTTGAGCCTTACTTATCTCTAATGCATTGACATAAATCAATAAAATAAATCGCTCCAAGCTCAAATGATGTTCAGTAAGTGTTTCTTTTTTGCAGAAATGCCAAAATATACCAAAGAAAAAACACTCTAGAGGTCCATAATACGAGATTGGGAGCATTTCTCTCACCTCTCAAAGGCTCTGGACATGGCTGCTAACAGCCGGCGCTCCTGGAGAAGCTGCTCAGGGAGACGTTACTCCACGATATCGTTACATAGACGACCGCTGTCCGTTGCTACGTCAATGCTCTGAATGTCGTGTATTGCTCATTTAAATGTCCGAGCGGGCCACTTGTGTCGTTGCATCCAAACATCCGCCAAAAACTATAGAAAATTAGATTTAAAAAGAGCTCTCAGAAGCTGCGATTAGAGGACCACGAATACGCTGTTAATCCAAATGACACGGGACGATCACAACAAGAGGCATCGTGCTTTATTGTAAAAGCACACCACATCTTTACCTGACTCGTCACTTTGTTCTATTTATACATCTCCGTCTGTAGTGCCCATCGCATGATACATAAGTAAGTTATCTGCTGTTGTCTTTATTCATATTGACAGATTTGGTGTAGTTTCTGATGTGCTTTTGTGATATGATATACTTTTATTATTCATCACAGAATACTGCAACGGATGCGTCTGTCACTTGGAAAACATCCAACAAGTATCATACATTTTGAATTCATATCCCAGATCTCTTTGTTTGATTAAAAATGCATACACCTCTAAGTTCAAAGATAACAATTTGGTGATTCTGAATGTTAGCTGTGATGGACGGAAAATGTGCTAGTTTAACGTGTTGATACCACTAATGCTATTGTTTAAAGGGATGGCTCAGGTTTTTTTGAAGTGGGGTAGTTTGAAGTACTTAACATCTGTACGTGGGCTATAATGCGGTTAAGTCAACTGTTACCAGAACATTGTCAGACTGACTGTAAGACAACACGAGAACCTATTCAAAGAAGTTCATGTATGCTGATGCTCTCTAGTGAAGTGGCCCTTGCTTCGTAGCCACACAGAACACAGACTGTGTTTTGCAAAGATTCTGGCTGATTCAAACCTGTGGACCCCCCCCCCCCCCCCCCCCATGTTGATGCAAGTTGTTGTTTAGTCTGACTTGCAGGAAATGCTTTGGTTTCCTGTGTATGCGCCGCAGTGTATCGTTTACTCTTAAAGTGTGGAGCGGTCTCGTGAATGGAGTGGTGTGTTTACTTCCTACTGGTTTGGGCAGCAGATGGAATTACCGGTGCATTCGGGGAACTTGTGTCCGAGGATCAAGGCTTTCAGTTGTACGTCCGGCTCCAGGTTTCGTACTCGTTTGGTTTTTAATTGGATCACTTGTAACTTTTGACTGGTGACATTTCTGCTGATGTCAGATGTCTGACCTGTTTTTGTTTCTCCTGCATTAATTGATGATGCAGTGAGGAAACCTGCATGGCAGCACATGGACAAAATAGTATACATGTTATGCTAAAAGGCCATGTTGTATGAAGGCACTGCATGTAAATTGCCCTTCCTGCTGCAGCCAGTACATGATTATAAATAGTTTATGTTGGAAATTCTTTTGGTTGCTTTTCAGTTATTCCAAAAAAACAAATCCACCTTTCCAAATCATTCTATGATTGTGATCTTGGCTGAATCTGAATGTTCTGTGTGTAATTAAATTCTGCCTTCTCTTGTAATCTTGTGTTGGACTTGAATCTATTGTGGCTTGTAGAATATGTCATGTTATCACTAAAAATGTAATGTTAAAGGTTAATGCTATTAGTTTTATGTAGTAGGTTTGAGGTGAGTCGGGGCCTTGTGTTAATGCCACTAGGATCTAGAGAATCTGAACATAATTTAAGTGATTCTGTTCATGCAGTGTAGAATATGTACGAGGGCCCATCAGTCACTGAGGTGATACGAGTAGCTTCAGAGATAAACAGGATATGCCACTCTCTTGATGTGGTTACAAAGTGAAAGCATTTGAGACCCAGGCTCTTAGAAGAAGCACCTATGCTGAGGTGCAGAAAGATGTGATGTGTAGTATGTGCTGCATCCTTGTACATCGTGGCTGGCTTAAGAACTCACTCCTGCGTGGCTTTTCATTTCTGCAGTTTTTTTTTTTTCCTGTAAAATGTTCTGTTAACATATTTCAATAAAAGATAAAACAAATGACATCAAGGCACCCATGACTCTGAGAAAGTGACATAAAGGGGCACGGAATGGTTTCATCGGTGATGATGGTGGTTTCAAATATAGAAAGATCCAATTCAAAAGAAAAGGTGTGAACTATCCATGGCATGCATTAGTGCTCAGTGGTTTTTGGGGAGGTGACTGTCACCAGTCCTGGTGCCATCTATCCCAGCTTTTCCATATGATAAATATAGTTGTCTGTAATTATTTAGTCTATTTCTTTGACCGTACAGCTAGCCATACACACTTCACAAATGGACTCTTGATGAATCTATCTAGTCTAGATTTGTTGTGCCTCTTACTAAAGCTGTTATTTGTGAAATGCTGTCCAGATAACTCTCGTGCAGATGCAAGAATATCATAACATAAACCGTTAACATATAGGGAGCGCAAACTCAGCAACGTGCAGGATTCATAGCGTTAAAGGGATCCATAGAATCAACAAAAAGCTACATTTTGTCTTCTAAAGATGGACTTAAAACAATCCAATGTAAAGATTATTGCGTGGGTCCATTGCATCTGGTCTATGCATGAGATTTTGGTGACCATACTGTTCCCCAACCTTCTTGGGAACAACTCTGAAGTTTAGCTGCTGTTTTAAAAATGTCTTGATTATCATGCTACTATGTTATGAACCCAAATAACAGCTCACCTGCTAACATTAGCAAACAGTAAAGTGGATCTACCTTTCGGCACAAATGGCTAAGGAATGGGGGACTGTACAGAATCTGTATTAGTTCTTAAAATGACTTGACAGTGAATGTATCACTGACTTTCCATACTCTAACTTCTTGTGGATGGCCTGACTGGTTCATTTGCCTGTAACGTTGAGGAAACTCAGCCTCCAGAGACCCTACGTCATCGCCCACATTAATTGCATCACTGCTGATGTTAGGAGGGAAAATCTGTCCATTTACACACTCGGGGGCGGGACGAATAAACGGCAAGAAAAATGCAAAATATAAAAATAAACGTTAGAATAGATTTGTGCAGTCAGAGTACCAACTACCAGGATCCTTCTGACCCAGAGCAGCGACTGTCTGACCTACATTGTATACCCTTCAATTGTTGTATGTTCTTAATGGCAATACACAAACTTTAACTTAAGATCACATTTTATTAAGTTATACCATCAGGTTTAGAGCACCGACAAACATGATATGAAATAAATAATAAATACATAAATAGAAATTCAGAGCTTACGTCAAATACAATCCTCATTGTTTAGAAATTGATCGAGAACTTTTAAATACATTTCACAGCAGATTCTTGTAGAAAGTACAGAGAAAAAAATATATAATTGTTAAAATTTAAGATTATTAATATGTAGTAAAAATACACTCAGAATAAATAGTTGCCGTTTCTCCACATTGCACTGACTTGGTTACAAATGTAAATATTTTACAGCAGTGTTAAGAATCAAAGGATCACTAAAAACATCTACCTGAGACCACTCCATTAGACATGCGCGGATGTCGCTTCATTACATGAAATCCTTAAAACGCACGCATGTATTCTCACAGTCTGCTTCAGAACCAATGGTTGGTCACGTAGACTCACACTAGTGAAAGTTCCCTTATTTGGATTTCATTGCATCATTGAGCTGCTTTCTAACTGAAGTAAATTTTCCACCGCTTTCGCAAAGTCACTGAGAGACTTTTCATGCCACTTCTCACAGGCACATTCCGTGGAGTTCGTCAGCGCCTGTGGAGGAGACGATGAGTTAGTCCAGTGAAGTTCTAATCACTTGGCACTTGATTTGGCAACACGGTGCGTAGAAATACTTACATGTCCGTCACGCTCTCGTTGTTTGATGTGATGATGCAAGGTATCGAGAGCATTGTTTATGATGTCGTGATCTTCAGCTTCACATTCCACTTCGGCTTTACCTTTAAGTTCTTTCAAAACGCAGTCCAGTGCTGTGGTAATGCATTGTGTCTGTGAGAGAGAGGGGGAGAGAGATGTTTTAGCTTCCTTTCACTGCTCTGACTGAGGCAGAGTTGTGGCTGCACGGGGAGAAGTCGGCAAATAGAAGCCGTCTCAGCTGTGTGAAGCAGCAACACCTGCCGAGCTCACTTCCTGTACTAGAGAACCTTTACATGTGGTTTGTAGAAGTTCATCTAAACCCTGACACTTGAGCTTCTTTGATGCTGGGGAGTACCCAAAATCACTTTTTTTTTGTTCTTGACTTATAGTATTCACAAACTGATCAATTCATCATCATATTTGGTACAGTACATTCATACAGTACACAATTTATGATGAAATGCAGTATATATATATTTTTCATTTCATCATAAATTGTGAAGTTTCTTGGAATGCAACATTATATTCTAAATCTAAAACAATACAAAATATTGCCTTACCTTCACGAAGTTTGGCGGAGCATAGAAAGTTGAATCTGATGGCTGTGTGGACAGAAGAAAACATTGGACTTCATTAGCAACTGGCAGAAACTCAGCAAACTGAGCAGGGAAATACATTTGGCTTAAAATAACTTACACATGTGACGGTCTTCAGCAAATCGAGGACAAGGACGTCTTCAATGGGTCGTGATTTTGTGAGAAGGCACCCAGAGAGAAGTATACAAAAGGCAATCCCGATAAAGTACCCCATCTTCAGCTTCACGGCTCGTCAGTGTGATAAGCAAGTAGTCTTGTGGATGTGTTGTATTGGTTTACTTACCCTCCTGTCCAATTTATATATCTGTGGGGTGGAAAGGGTGGGCAGAATTAGTTGTATTTCGCCCATTGCAGCGTTGTTTTTTCCTTTAGATGACTCTTGGAAGTTTTTTTTTTTCTACTACAACATGGTGAAATCCCTCAAGTGGCCTTTTGTAGCACAGCATGTAACTTCGAGCCTTTCTGAAAGTAGGTTGGCTCTCCCTAGTCTGTGGTGTAGAGGGTTTTTCTCTCTTTCTCGCTGTGTGCTCTGCGGCTGTCATGAACTGACACTTTCTACCTTTATTATAATATCACTAAAGAAAAGCCTAAACAACATGCAGACTTGATGACTGAATACTGTGTGCAGCACGAGTTTGGTTCAGTGTGTGTGTGTGTGATCTTATCTCCTCAAATTAGTTTTATTAATCTACTTCGCAAGCGAGGAAACTTAAAGTGGCTGTCGACACGTTTTTCCTTTAACGTATCACTATGAGGTCGATGCTGACTGCACAGTGGAATGGCTCACTTTCACTGTGCAGTTCAGTCTCCCGGGAAAATAAGACTTGAGTTTCGGCACAAAGTCGTGGAAAACGAAATGCAATTTTGTCCTTTGCACTATTGCAGTGAAAGTAGCTGGCACTTGCTCCAGAAGTCTCCACAAGTTGCCAGATGATGTCATATGCTCATTTGCATATCGGTGGCATCTTCGGGCATTCATTTGCATTAAGCTTAGTTTTTGTTTGCTGCGAGGAAGAGACCGAATATATTTGAATATTATTATTGCTTTTTCCATTCTGGTGTGAACATGTTCCTAAAACTGTTGTAGGAAAGCGTTACGGTTGTCTCTGCCACAGCGGCACTGATGATACTACCACTTGGAAACACTATCGGGTGGATCCATTGCCACTTTAATCAGAGATGGGCAAAGATGCATCAAAATGTATTTTGATACAAAATACCCCTCAAATAAATGTATCAAAATAAAATACAAAATACTGGTGCCAGAAAATGAAACAAAATACAATACATGTATTTTGTATTTAAAATATAGGAAATACTTTTTTCTGGATTTTCCGTTTTCTCACAATTTGGTATAGCAGAGCATTCAGGTTTGGGCTATATAATATAATATAATTATATATAATGTACACAAAGCTCTGGTGAACCCCACAAAAAGGAAGAGCAGTCACAGAATGTCAGTGTAACTAAGCACATCTGTGCTTGTTGATGGTCCTTCTTGAACATCATCTTGCTGAGACATGTTGTCCACCTGGCCAACTGTAAAATGTATGAAATAATAAAACTAAGAATACTTTAATAATATGCCTTTTAAATAAAATAAATTGGATATTTAATGTTTTTTAGTTTTTTTGAACAAATGGACATCTACTGTCATAGCCTGGCTAACTGTGAACTATATTATCTGCCAGTAATTGATATGGCATTATGACATTCACATTGAGAAGATACAGCATAACTTGTAACACAGTGCAAGATTAGATGGTCAGACGTCTCTTGATAAAGTTATCATGAACATACAAGCTCCCAATCTCCCTCTTCCTATAGCTAGCTACTCCACTGATAAGTTAACTTGCTAAACACTGGCTATGCACTAGCCTAGACAGCATGCTAGCGTCATTAGCATGTTAGCATCGAGCTTGATATTATAACCATCACCATGTATATACAATAGGCTATGTACCCAAACATAAATTATACATCAAGCTAGTTGACATCTGTCACACTCGGATGTTTTTTGATTTGTGGAGAAAGTATTTTGAGTATTTTAAATACAAAATTACTCCACTCTAAAGTATTTTGTTACAAATTACGTTAGATTTTTATCGGCCCTATCAAATACAAATTACAAAATACTCAAAAGTAATTGAAATACGTATTTCAAATACAAGTAATAGAAATACTGCCCATCTCTGACTTTAATGTATATCTTTTTACAGAATAGAAGTTGGAGGAAGAAGAGAAACAGTAATAGAGTTAAGGAAAGGACAATATATGTTTAAAAAACAAGGAAATAAAGTGTACAAATCACAAAATGTAAAGATGTATGATCCAGAAAATATCCTTACCCAGATCATTTAAATACTGTTCCACATCTCTTGGAAGTCCTGACTCATGTGCTCATAATTTGGGCTAAAGGTCATTCATCATGATGTGATGAGTGGATAATAATCCCTTATAAGCACCACAATCAGTGGGTAATATTCACTCAACGTGCAGGTATGAAAACATTTTACTGCCTATAGGGGACACTCATTAAAAACAGCATACATTAGTGAACATCTTTGTACACCAGATATGTATTTTGCTATAAAATCTCAAGCTCATGTTGCATAATCTAGTACTGTAAGCGTATCGTTTATTAAATGCCAGTGTTGAGCAGTTAAATGCTGTGTGCGCCTCTTTGTTTGCGTCTTGTGCATATTCAAACAAGTGTGTGTGTGTGTGTCTGTGTGCGTGGAAGTGTAACATTAAATGTATCACGCTAGTTTGAAAACAAAAGCGTGATGTTACCGTTTTAAATTCACAATAGCGTTGGTCACAGCATTACAAATATCTAATCAAAAAGATGACATTTACCAAAGTTCCAGTAGGCGGGTAACCTTCAGCCATCATGTTTGTATCCTTTTTTAAAAATCTCCACATTATCAGATGGATGTTTTATTGATCAGTAAGATTTCTTATCATGAGTTAAAAAGCCGACCAAAGCTGTGTCACCTGAATGACTGGGATGACTCGTATAAAGGGTGAAAGGACGCAGCCTTGTGGCCCCTTTTATGTGGCACCTCATTGGCTGCACGAATCATAGATTTATTGTGACTTTGGAACAATGTATAGAATTAAAACAAACAGAAAAGTGCCCCCCTTATTTCAGTCTTGGGTCTAGTTACAGAAGTGGAGATAGCAGAGGCGGCTCTTTTAAATGATTCATCCACAACCAAAGGAAAATCTTTGTGTGCACGTTGACAGAGAAAGTGACAAGTGGCCATTTTTTTCCCTCTTCTGTCTCTATCATACCTGCAAACTTGTCACTTTTCGGTGAAATTCACCGTTTTGAATCAAAAATATATCATCCACGTGAATCGTGTAGATCCGTAGAGTTTTTTTTCGGGGGGGGGGGGGGGTCAACTGGCCAGCCAGCGTTTCTCAGATTGGAGTGAGACGAGGAGAAAATGTGATGTTCGTGATCTTTGCAATAGAACATCTTTGATGTGAAACATGCAGCCCCTCCGTGTTCCGGTTCAGTTCACGCGGTCACTCATTAACGTTAAACCGGAACACCGGCGCATCTGGTTGCAGGTTGTTTTAACTCAAAGTAGAATGAGGCGATTTCGTAGTCAGAATAACTTTCATGACCACGAAACATGAGGCCCAGATACTGATGAGATGATGAGGTCGAAGAGCTTCAGGGAGAGGAGGCTGTTTGTGTGGCGCAGCTTGACGCAGGGCTGAGATGTGAGTGGAGCTGGGCCTGGATAAAGGTGGAGCTGGGCCTGGATAAAGGTGGAGCTGGGCCCAGATAAAGGTGGAGGTCTAAACAGACGTGAGTACAGCTTCCCGCTGTCACAGTGTTTTAAATACATTGATAAGGCAGGGTATGCTAAATGCAGCCTCTGCTCCAAGGAGATGAACTACAGCAACAAGGGCTCACGTGTCCTCTCATCACACTGTTCACTGTGATGACCACAGCCAGTGTACCAACAGTCCCACGTTGCTCCCAAGAACCCTGAAGTAATGAGAGGGTTAAGGAGCCTGTACCTTCATTTCAGCAGGTTGCTAATGCAGAGGTGTGTATAGATCACAGCTATTATTTTACTCTTGATAAGCTACTTTAGCCAGAGTAGATTATCATTTTCATTTAAATAATTGAACTGGATTGAATGCATATTAATTGCAAACAGAAGGTAGGCCACAATTCTAACAGCTTTAAAGTAACAGCAGAAGTTAATATGAAGCCATACAGTAACAGGGTTCAATGAAAACTAATCACTTTATTTGTACAGGCGATGGTTCTCGCTACTCTTGCTAGCTTTGTTTTTATTTGACCAAAACTTTTGAAAATGAGACCTCGGTCTCAATGGATTTTGTCTAAATACAGGTTAATATTAATAATAGAGCTGAAATACTGATTAATAACTGAATAATAAATTAGTTTTTTTGCATAAAGTAAATGTTAATTTTCTCAGAGTACACCAGAATGCTGCATTTTAAACCTCATGTTTAAAATAAAACCCCAGACAGGGTTTCGGGCTTGTCACCTTTTTCACCTCATGAGTTTGCAGGTATGCTCTATGAAAGATACCGATCACCACCGTTATTTCTTTTTAGAGAGGAGTTACCGTTTCATATGTGCAAATGCATCAACACCTGAAGACAGAATCAAGACTCGCTGTTGCAGTTGCTTACATTTTATTAGCACATTTTCACATATCGTGTACTTAGATGTGGTACGTCAGTTGCATAATAAATAAATTATATAACTTATATAAATAACTTGAGAACTTTTTGCAGTGTTTCAAAACCGTTACTAAACGGTCAATCAAATTTTAGTGCATTATGTAATATTAAATAAATAATACAGTAGTAGAGGAAACATCAGTTGGCTCTGGTCCTGGAATTGGCATTGAAGCGTTGAACGAACGTTTCCAGGTTTTTCACAAAGTCCTTAAACTGGGATTCTTTGGTGTCCAAAGTGCACTCTGTAGAGTTGGTCTGTGTCGGAGGAGAGGAGGCTGGTTTAGTTTTGGATCATGCATTTTAAGTGAGGAACTTCAATCCAAAATATTTAAAGGCAATACTCACACATGGAAAGCTCGCCAAAGTCTCCAGAGTGTCGTTGATTCGCTCGTCTTCATCTTTACAGCTCGTTCTGGCGCGAACCAGTCCGTCCTTGAAGCTTTGCAGGGCTGCACCAAAGCAGTTCACCTGACAAAAACACATTCAGCCCAGTGATGAAATCAACCACAATCATGTGTCCTTCCCCATCAATGTTAAACGCTGATTTCAGATGTGGGTTTTAAGGTTGGATTTCCTCTCGGATACAGCAGCCTCTTGTCATTTACCAGAGCTACTTTAAGTATGTGTCTGCACACTGACTTTATATTTTTGGCAATTTTGAGAGAACAATCTCTACCCCTTAGCGGTTGACAGTAGTATTGCTAACACGTAAGGCCAGTCTCTCAGAAGAATGGTGATGTGAACACAGTCGTGGTTCTTCTAGAAGCCTTCAGCACCAACATACTGACTGAGCACTTAAACCCGATCTGCAGGGATCTCTTACCTTCACGTTTGTTGGCGAAGCGAACGTCACATTTTCCTGCAAGAAATTGGAGAAAAAGACAGTATTACCTTTCAGTTGAAGCATTTCCTGAATTGGAACACCTGATCCTGGTCAGTTTTCAAAAAAAAAAAAAAGTATATATATACTTTTTATTGACAAACATTTCATATATATATATATATATATATATATATATATATATATATAAATGTATATAAATAAATAAATAAATAAATAAATAATGTTATCATCAAATAACTTACACATTCGACATCTCGTCCTAGGGAGCAGAGGCGCAGGTCGTCCTGTCCAGAGCAGACAGGTTTCGCTTGAAGATAGCCTATGAGACAAAACATCCAGAGGGCGATTCTGAAACACTGGTCCATATTGATATCTCGATGGCAGTATCCTGTGAAGATGTACAAATATGTCTGTTCACCAGTGGCTTGTAGTGTCCTGTGGTGCAGCTTGCTAATTTATAGGGTGCAGCAGACAAGAAAATGAGTAGGCCGGTTAAAGGTATGTTCTTGGAGATTGTCTTATTTTTTCCTATTGATCATGTAGTATGTTTCCCCTCAACTGCATGGTGAAACCCCTGATGGGAAAAAAGGTCAGGTTGGCACAGAGTGGCCTCCTGATGGGGAGTGTCCACATTTGAACAGATCTTTTTTTTTTTTTTAATTGTGAAATCCCATCACTAATTAAAATGAGTTTTGTGCATTTTCTATTTATGTAAATTTTTTTGTTCTTCAGAGAATCGTGTTGGTGTTTCTTTGTGTTGAACATGAGGAACAGCTGGGGAAACCACACACTTTATCTGTGACATGCGTGTCTTTGTGACTTTTGGGTTCTGGCTTGAGGTGGAGCAGCAGCTGATTTCTAACTAATATTGAACATTGTTCAATTTCAAAACATCCGTCTTACATGTTGCACTGTGCATTACAAGGCGATCGGGGTGCTGCAAGTACATAAAAGACCAAAAGAACAAAATCTGAAAGGATCTGTCTGAATTTTGTCATAATAAAATAAAACATGTAATGCATATAAGTCACTGTGTTTAGAATAGATCAGTAATATGTTCTAGGAATAATTATTTTAGTTTTGCATCCCAGTAAGAATAGTGTGGTTGATAAAGTACAGCAATGCAGCAGCAAGTAGAAGTGGAGAGGAGCATGACTGTATGAGTTACGTCACACAGCCAGCAGAAGTGAATGAAGGGTTTCTCTGACACCCACAACCACGCGGGGATTCCCCACAACCATCCCAGGTAACAGAGGTGCTGCTTGTCTCACGAGTGCCCACCCCACATAGGGCACTGGCGTCAGTTATTCTCTGCTGCTCGGTGCTTCACTGGTTAGGTTTCAGTTTTGAGATTTCCTCAGGAGTCACCAAAACTAATGAATGTGACAGGATTTTGACGTGAGTGAAAGGGGGGGCGGGGAAATTTCTATCCATGGAATTTGTCGCTATGTGGGGGCATCCCTGCCGTTTCCATGTCTTACTGGGGAGTCCTCGCCCACGCTTTGATAACACGTGTCTACTTTAGTGAGTGGTCAAACTCAAAGCCAAAAGGTTGGCATCCTCATCACAGCCAACGTGCGTTTAATTATTGTCTTTTTAATAAACTAAACTGAAATTCACTCGCTAAACGTTGCTGCGGATGCAACATTTGAAATCCGGGGTTCACCTCCAGTTTGACCCCCCCCGTGCATATTTCATGTTTTTCTGTGCCTTCATGTTCAGTGAGGTTCTGTGCTGCGGGTTTTTTTGATGTTCAGAACCACAATCTTAAGACAATTGAAGATGCAGCGTGTTGGTTCTCACACTGTGAAATATTGTGACATTTAACGTGCTCAGTTCGGTACCTCGATTCAGTATTTTGATGATTTTACCGTTGCTGTGTTGTCTTTGTTTATTTTTATTTAATTTTAGTTTTTACAACTATCACTCTGATATCACTTTGTTCTTGTTCCTTCTACTTTCTCTGACTTACGTTTTTCTAACTGTTGCAATATATCAAAAATAATGTCACCGATGTCTCCTACGAGATATTAATGCTTCCGTGATGTCTATTTTAAAAGTGGGGGATAGATGCGGAGATAAGTACTGAGCTTAACACAAATCACTTTTTGTGACAAGCATCAAGTGTGTTTCCTTGGTGCAAGTTCAAAGGCTCCAGAAAAGGTACTGCGTCATCTCTACCACAAGCACACAACACCTACAGAACAGGCCATGTAGATCAGGCTCTCCAAGTTGGGAACTTCCTCCAGAACTTTTCCATTTGTTATTTTGTGACAGCTAGAGATTAACAGAACTTCAAACATTGCTATATTTGTAGTTTCACAAAGTGCTTTAGAATTCAGCAGCAAAATGATTGCTATGATTATGATTAAAAGTAGCATCCCCAAAGGTTTGAGGAACTAATTAAAAGAGCAGCTGTGGTGGATGTTAGGGTTCGTGGGGATCATAAAACTATGTTCTTATAACCATGGCAGCAGCTTTCAGACCCGGTACATCAGTTCACACTCACTTCCCCGCTCTATATATGCAAATAAACTTAATTTCTGCAAATGCATTGATGTTGTTAACCAGTTTTTGTTTAGAAAGATTTCACTTCCTTTCGTAGGCCGAGCAAATAAAGCGGTTAGCTAACTATTCAGTGTTTGTAGGATGTGGAATAAAAGAAAGTGGTGCGTTTGATATTTGAGGCCTAAGATTTGGGAGGACAATGACGTTTGTATCTGAGCGCAATAAAACCAACGTTACATGGGTTGGATGTTTGTGGAATTGTGGTTCATTCTCTAATAATCTGCAAAGAGATGTAGTGGATCAAATACTATGCCTCGTAAAACTGATTTGGTTGTTTCACTTCGTGTGTGTGTGTGTGTGTGTGTGTGTGTGTGTGTGTGTGTGTGTGTGTGTGTGTGTGTGTGTGTGTGTGTGTGTGTGTGTGTGTGTGTGTGTGTGTGTGTGTGTGTGTGTGTGTGTGTGTGTGTGTGTGTGTGTGTGTGTGTGTGTGTCGGGGGTGATGTTTGAATTACACAGTGACCAGAAAATGCCCTTCATGTACCAAACGAATGAAAAAGGAAATAAAATCTTTGGTTTCCGTGATAGTAGTGATGTCAGGGGAGCCTGTGGAGGTTTGGTTACCACAGGCCACAACACTCAGGTGGCGGCTCTGCTGATTTGACGCATTGCAGTTGAGTCAGATGTAACTTCTGGATTATCAAAAATCTGTCCCAATGATTGTGGTTGATTTTTTTTTTACGTTTACTGCATGGTACCCACAAGCGTGTGTCATGTAAAGGGGAGGGAGCATTGCTCTTTGTTTTAGTCAGAGGGAATTTTTTTGGAACAAATGTACATTTGTACATTTTCCATCATGCACATGTTTGGTTTGAAATGTTTCCGTCTCGCTTCTGCTGCAGTTTGGTCAGAGACTGGGCATCAAGTAGCACATGCTTTGAGATGACTAGAATAGAGTTTAAGTAATCCTTGGACCTCGAAATCAGGGTCTGACCTATAATATCGTATGGCATAGTTGTAATGGTTCTACCATCCTCCCCTCTTTCCCAGTGACTCCATGACTTGAGCTCCGGTTTGGTTCCAGACTAGAGTATCGCTTTGTCCGTAAAAACGTTGAGATGAATGTTGTACCTCGGTTCCAAAAGCTCCGATTCTCAATGTAGGGAGGCAAATCGTTGACAAATAAAATGTGATTCGCTTCCTTCTTCACTAGAAGAAGAAGAAGCAAAAGGCTTCCATATGTTAATTTTTAAGGCAGGTGGTGCCGGTCAGATGCTATCCACATTCAGCTGCTGAAGCTCAGCCGCCCTCACCAGAACTCTGCCAGTATTTAGCTTAAAACATAAACAAGACGCACGTGTATTATTACCGCTGTTGCGTTCAGGGACAGCCATAAGGAACGGACATATCGGCGTCACAGAATTGTTACACATGATCGTAACGTTGAGAAATGAGTTTAAAATGTTCCGATTATTGAGTTTTCTGATTCAAGACATAATCTTTCAAGAGAGAATCGTCAGAAAATCTACTGCATCGATTTCCCCCCCACCCTTAATGTCCCCCCCCCCCCACCTACAGCATTGTAAGAAACAAGCTAAGCACATTTACTCAAGTACAACTTTGATGCTACTTTCTGCTCCACGACATTTCAGAGGGAAATATTGTAATTTTTACAACATTAAAATATATCTTAAATTAGGTACTGCATCAATAATATTAATCTTATCATTTATAATAATGTAATGACTAAAGAGCCCATTTAGCTGCACAGTAAGTACTTTTACTTTTATACTTAAAGTACATTTTCTTGATTATATACTAACATACTTTTACTAAAGTAATATTTTGAATGCAGGACGTTTACTTGTAACAGTGTTTTTAAAATTGTGGTATTAGCACTTGTAAGTCAAAGATCAACAAAGCAATAATTCTAATTGGCCTCAACCCGCGCAGATAAAAACCAGACGCATGCACGTAATGCAAACCCACAGAGTGAGCAGAAAAGCAACCTCAAGGAGTGTTTCTGCTTCACTGCAAGCAGGGGGCTGTGACGAGCGCGAGCATCCACGCACTCAATGGACCAGCTCAAGACATCTTACAAGGTTCATTGTGTTACTGTCCCTCCACTGCAGGTAGCGAATGAGCCACTGTGTGGTGAGACACAGAGGCATGGAAGAGCCACTCTTGGTCTCTCTAAAGTAGACGGCTGAAGCCTCAGCTCAATTTAAGAAGGCATGTTTGAATTGGATCTTGTCCCCATCGCTGAGGTTGTGAACTCCCTTTAGGAAGAGATCTCCTCAGAACCAGTATGGACAGGCCACCCAATCTATTAGCAATATTGTTTTATGTGTGGTTGTTAGATGCTGTAGATGGAGGCTACTTAGTCCAAAACTGTACAAAGAAAATACAAATGTTTGCCATCATTACGGTTACTCGAGCAAAAGTATCTAACAGGGTGAGGCAGGGATGAGCAACCAGCAGTCACATGGCTATCTTGTTGTTTAGGTTCGGTTTACACACATTACTCATGTTGTTGTGGGCACTGTGGAAAACCCCACTGAACACGACCACACACACCAAGAGGGAATTGAACGGACTGTCAAGGTGTCTTCATGACGACGATCAACAGGTACACAGCTGTTTGGCTGTGCGCTCACACCCATCTGCACAAAACAGCTGCTTGGTTTGCTTGCTTTCTTCACCGTGGGGTTTCAGCTGTAGAGAAGGCAATTCCACACTCGATTGCAATATTTTGCACTTTTTTTCTGAACCAAATCAAAAGCAAAGCCGGTTTTGGAGTGAATCCATATGCTTCATGCCTATAGTACGTTTTGCTTGAACTCTGATTCTCCAAATAAGATATTAACTCAATATAGATATCAACACAGTTGTGTAGTTTCAGGTTTTAGATCCTGGAAATATTGTTTTTGTGTTTTGTATGGTCATAAATGCCAGTAAACTTTGTTGCCATCATATGCAATAATAGTTTTATAGCTACAATTTATATTTATAGTGTTTTAGAGGTGGAACAGGTGCACTTATTGAATTTAAGCTCTGTGATTTGCATGAGAAAGATCATTTCAGTACATTTTTAAAAAGGCAACAGTCCCATTAGTGAGGAACAAAGTAAGATCACAGCTTGATCAATTTATCTACTATAAACTGACTGATTTGTTTTAGTGTAAAGCCTTTAATCAGAGTGGATGTAACATCAGCTAGATGTATATATCATAAAATCACAGAGAACAATACATGTACAATCCATGTGAAGAAGAGAAACAGAATATAGCCGACTATATTTAACATGAGGACAAAATGTGATAGATATTTGTGTCTTAACTAGCATTTCTCCATCAGATCAATAGACACAACGCCGTTGGATGGATAGATCGACCCCAATTAGAATACATCAATGTTTGTCAATTTCAATCAGTGCTAATGGACGGTTTTTCTCTATTAAAGTGCTCAAGTGTAAGCTTCAAGCTTCAGTGTATGTTTTAATGCATTGTTCCTATAAGTACTGTGCATCGCGATTTGTTTAAAAACATCCACGTTTGATTTAATACAATCCGTTAACTATAAATTTGTTACTTTTAACAACCTCAGGATAAACGAGGGGTACCACAGGGGTCTGTGCTGGGTCCTTTACTATTTACACTCCAATTCAGACTCCATTTCCATGTGCACACGGTCTTATTTGTATGCATTTGGCCCCTTTCCGAATCAAGCTTTATCAATGCTCCATTATAAAGTTCTTCAGACTTCTCTGCATGATCTTACAAGACTCCATACACTTCAGTACAAACAGTCTCACCGTTGCACAGCTGCACTAGTCCGAAGTGTTTTCCGATAAGGTTCTCCGCATATAACTGAGACTTGGATTATACTGCACGGGTTGTGTGAGACTTTGTAAACTGAGCTTTTGATGCAGAACTTCAAGCTATATCAAGACTTTTCTGTTTTTTGATTCTCTAAAGGTTACTGGCGATGAGTAATTGATATACAAATGGTCATTTTCTGGCTGACGTATTCATCTAACCTTGCATTTCAATAAAAAAGGTCCTCTGTTGTAATGCACAGGGTGATGTTTTTTAATTAGGGCTAGTGGCTTGCGTCAAGGTGTGAAATACATCTCGGTGAAGTTTGTTTGTCTGTTTTGCTGAAATCCCCCTTTGTCATCTGGGAAGTCCGCAGCAGTAGTGTTTGTTGTGAGGACACCTGCTTGTATGTTTGCACCTGTCATTGTGAGAGTTGTCAGAGGTATTTGGGTTGCTTTGTTGCTGCATACTGCTGCATGCTGGAGTGTCTCTTTGTGGTAGTTTTCTCACCACAGAGTTTATACATGTCTGCAGCAATTACATACGCCTGGTGTAATCATTAGAGACGGTGGCGAACGTCAATATAGACTGACACATTTTGATTTGATTTGGCGACACAAGCTTGATTTCATGTTTTATTCATTAAATATGCAATAAGACCCAATGTGAATACAGTACATATAACAACAATAACTACAGAGGAACATATTTCTGTTGAATCTGAACAGTCTGAAAGCTGGACTGGAACATTGCCGGAGCTTCCTGTTACCAGGGCTCATTAAAGCCTCTTTTCCAACTTTCTTTTAAAGCAAAAGTAACTTCTCATGTTTTATCCTCGACACAGATATATTGATGAAATAGCGTCGATCCCTGAACCATCGCGACTCCAGGTAAAGCTTTCAGTCTTCACGTTTAACTGTGATTGTTTCAGAGCTATGAGACCAGTGATGTGACTGAGGGAGTATTTCTTCACCATCCTTCTGATATACAGTTCACCTTCACCCAGAATGTTGCACTGCTGCACAAAGCCTACATGAACCAAAATAGAAGGGGCGCACGGAAAGACGCCCACATACTGGCGCCTTGCGCTTGACGTTATTAATAACCTGAGGGTGCCAAATAATAACCTGAGGGTGCAATGCATGCATTTTGTGAAAATGCAGCTGTAGTAGACGGCATCGGTTCTTGGGCTCTGGGGTTGAATTCAAGTCCCTACAGAGCCACCAACTGAAGGTCAGGTTTCTCTCTGGAGCTGCAGAAGCAGCGGCGGGGCTTCAGATGTCTCTCACTTATGTGCGTAGATAACTATGCCACTGATGTTTTAATGTCTTTATATATATATTTATGGCCAATCTCAAAATGAAAGTCCATAAAATTAACCTCTCCCATGGGTGTGTGCGCTCTATTGTTGTGGTTGCTCTCCATGAGGCCGAACTGACACAGAAGTACATAAATCTTAATTTATTGTTTTAATTATTTTTTTAACCCGAATTTTGACAGATCCTACAAAAACTTCTGCGAGATCTCCTGAATTTTATTTTTTTTACCTGCCATTTCCCCCCCCCCCCCCCCCCCCCTCCTCATTCTTTCCAGGGCTCTGTAGTATTGAATATGATTTATTTTTGACATAAAAAAGTAATCTAAAAATCAGGGGCGACTGTTTCTTCATCGCTTCATTTGAACCATTTTGTAAGATTTCACTTTGAAGAACCACAGCAGTCAGTCAGTCAAAGACTTAAACAGGAAGCTCGGTCATTGGGAGAGTTAAAGACAATGTAATGAACACATTATAATAGGAAATCGAGAAACAAAGTAAATCCTGAAAATGAGATCAAAAACATGCTGTCATGTGTTCTGTTCTGTAACATCAACACAGTTTCAAACGCTGCCTTTTCCAGCACATATCTTGCTGGCAAACCCCATAGTTGGTTTTTAAATGTGTGAAATACAACAATAAACAAACAAAAACATTAAGAACTAGAGCAGGGGTCACCAACCTTTTTGAAACTGAGAGCTACTTCAAGGGTACTGAGTAGTACGAAGGGCTACTGATTTGATACAAACTTCCTGAATAACAAAGTTGCACAGATCACCTTTTAATAATAATAATATATGTGAAGAGACTGTTTGGTCACATGTCAGTTAATTATTCCTCACAATAATTATTAATAATGATTTCCACAACAATGATGGTATCTACACATATATATTTAAACATGCAACTTTTATTTCTGTTAATCTGTTTCAACATTTGAAAGTCAGAGGTATCACATCTCTGATATTTTTGTATCATCACATGATCAAAGCCGGTTACTTTTGCACATAGCGCCTGCTGGTGAATGATGCAGTGGTAATGTAGACATTTTGCGAAGTCTGGGTCACCTTTACATTGCGCAATGAAGCCTGCATGCCGGCCCGTCATCGCGGGAGCCCCGTCTGTTGTCACCGACACCAGCTTTTCCAATGGTACCTTTTTCTCCACGAAGAAACTAGTAACCAGTCTCGTCTATAGCCGAGCGGGGGATCCAACCCTCCAACCCTCCGAGGCGCGCGAGCGTCCTCGGGCGCCCGCGTTCAAACCTCTAGTCTGGGCCTTTTCGGTCGGATTGCCCCGCGGCCTGTTCCGAGGATTTACGGACCTGACGACGGGGTGCGCTCGCGGCGCGCGTCTGGCGCCAACGGGAAGCGCCCGCCATTCGGAACCTGAAAACCTAGTGCGGCGGCCTAGTCCAGGCTGTCCGCCGTGCGCCTCCGGGTACCCAACTCTCTTATGACAAGAAATATTGTCATTTTAAAATCTACACTAATGCAAGCGTTTTTGATTAAAAAAGAACAGCAACTACAATTTTAGACGGAGCTCCAATGGTGACTAGTGCTATTTTTAGAACATGTCTCGCGGGCGACTCACGTGGTCCCTGCGGGCGACAGGGTGCCCGCGGGCACCGTGTTGGCTACCTCTGAACTAGAGCATAAATGTACATTGGCTGCCACCTACTGCTGAAAATGGAGAACAGTGTCTTATTTAATTTAACAGCACTGTTTCTATCCTTATTAATGACAGTAAGACATTTCCCATCTTCCCACTGCTTTTCACAGAGTTTAACAAACGTGTGCAATCGATAAGAACTTTAAGTGATGACGTCCTCCAAATAAACCAGGCAACCCAAAAACCTCTGTGTTGTAATTTATTATATATTTTAAAATGGTACAATTATTTAAATAAAAACATCCTGTACTAAGGCAAGTCATACACAGTAGAAATGTAATTATACACTTTATATTCTTTGAGAACTACGACATATAAATCATCTTTCACTTTCAGTGAAAACGAGGGGGGGGATCTAAACTGCCAAGTCCACTGGGGGGCGGCAAAGCAGCTTCCCTGAGAATACAATCTTCACAGCTTTAGTGGGTCCAACACCACAATCTAAATAAATAATAAATAAGTTCAATATTCAGAAGGCTAAAACATGTTCAGCATCTCTTCAGCGTAGTGTCTTCTCTACATTCAATCCTTGGTCACATGAAGATCTCCACCTCCTCTCACTTCATGCTCAGTCTGGCTATGCCCTAAAAAGGAGGAAAATATATATTCACATCAGTCATTGTTTCACATGTTTACATCTTTACAACATTAATGACATGTAGTGCTACAGATTTCCAGACACCTTATGATGAAGCAAAAGAAAGGTTTACCTTTTGAATAAGAGACTCGAGTCTGTTGAAAAATTCCCTCGTAGTTTTCTTCGGATGCGAGTCGCAGTCTTGGCAGGTTGCCTGAAGGGAAACGCAAAGTTAACTTACTGATGACCGTCTACTGCGAGTGCAACACTTCATGTGCACATTCAGTGTTTAAAGAACTGCAAATCAGGAAATAACAGAAGAAAATGTTCTCTTACATCTCCTGAAGTGGTAGAATTGCAGAGACTTCTCTCCTGAAAAGGATCAAAGTAACTTGTTAGTTTTATGCTGTAACAGAAGCTTGACATCAACATCGTTTAGACACATGCATTATTGTTTATTACATCCTTCCCACGCCCACCCATTTACTCACAGTGTTTTCATTCACGAGGCTCCTGTAAAGTTTTTTTTGTTTTATTTCCGTAACGTCGAAATGCACATTCAGATTCGTCCGGAAGCATCGCAGGGCTGACAGACAGCAGCGGTCCTGTTTATATAAAAGGAAAACATTGCTCATGAATATTACATCAATACCACACCGACGTATGACAATGTAATGTGACCAATCCGGCCTCTTAAAGTACATACAGCAGCTGCTTTCTTTACATGAAACATTGTAAACACACTGTGATCACGTTCTAGAGATAATAAACAAAATATTAGTTTCTAAAAAAACGGAACATGACGTTCTTTAATTTAATTCAATGTTATTGTTAATTGATTTAAATCAATGACAAAATTGTTGCTGTTAAATCGGTTTAGGAACATGACACTGACAGATTAGCCAGAAGGTCAAACTTTAAGAATCGTATTTTGTCCAACAATCTATAACGTGTTGGTTTTAATAATGTATTTCTATAAACTTCTACATGTATTCATTTGAGGGAAAAATCCTCCCATCATCACTGCCATCAAAACATTTCCAAGAAAGCTGCTGTCTCTGGTTTCATGTCACGACTTTCCAATCAGATACATGCAGAACACTTTTACTTCAACTGAAACTTCACATGAAGTTTCCACTATTTTAAAGATAAGTTTCTGTTCCCAAAAGTGCTTTGGGCGTTTTATTTCTTGTCAGAATTGTTTCCCTCCAGAAATCTGAATGAAAGTGTCGACGATGTGACACATTGTTTCCGAGTGATTGTTTCTGCTTCAATGCTGCAACGTGTGAAGCTCCTGAACCCGACTAGCTCGGGTCAAATCATTTTAAAATTTTTAGATCGCAGTGTCTGAAGAGAAACTATAAGAACCGCTGGCTACTGTTTATTCTTTAATTCTCTATGATGGGGATTTTGTATTCTACAGTCACGACATCTGTTGCGATCTTTGCTCTGTTGTGTAGAGATTATTCTTTCTGTATAATGAGCTTTGTTGTGCACAATAGTGGCTTCTCACCCACTCGGGCATCCTGATCCTTCGTGGTTTAAGATGAGCCAGAAGTTGTTAAACAAAAGGTTGAGTCGAGCGTGTTCCAGCGCAGCAGAGAGAGCGTTTTGAGTCGGTGAGGAAGTGTCATGGTTTTGTTTGCTTGATTACTCATCACATTTCACTTGAGCATGCAATGGAAAGCTGTGAGAAAATACACGGTGCAGGCTCTCGACTTGACTCACTCAAGAGCCTGACGAGAAAGAGGGCCGATCTGAGTTTACAAGTAATGCATTTGATCTTAAATGGGAATTTATTTAAACAAAGTACACAAAGTCAAGTTTTATGTGCGATTGTTTTGGCCACAAGAGCATTGCTTAACGTTACCAAACGTAGGGTTTTCTTTCTACAAGGTCTAATTGTAGTAAAAATGCATGTTCTCTAAGACAGTTAAGCTAAATATAATTGTTGTATTTAAAAAGTGTTTTTGTGATTATAATATTTATTTATCTGATAGACTGATGTTTTTTCTACTAGGACCAGTAATTCTTTAATTCAAATATAAATGCATAGTGGTTGGTTTGTTCTCTATAGCACTGTTCAAATGTAATATTTGAACCACAGACCTAATAAATAATAATAATAATTTCCAATGCAAATTTATTTTTGGTAGATTTCATGTTTTCTTTATCAAATACCAAAAATAACAATTTAAAAATAAATGCTCATATTTCAATTTACTTTTCAAACGATGACAGACTTCTTTGTAAATGTACAGCATGGAAAACCTTAGTCAGCCTGAAGTTAATCTTATTTTAAATGTATTTTGTCAAAATAAACTATCATAAGATGTAAAATAACAATAAGGAAAAAAACTGAATATATATTTAAAATGATTAATTTGTAAGGCTGAAAGGTAATGATTATATTATATTTGCTTCTAACTCAACATGTTTTGTCATTTCACACGTTATTTGATCTACTCCTACAGTGGCGGGCACACGACAGTCAGCAACTGCAGTAGGTGGGAGAATATCAACAATGACTAAGCAACCGCAAATATTAAGAGAGTCGGTGACCATGCTGTCAACGTTATTTAGAATAGATTTGCTTACCTCAACATTCTGTGGCGGAGTATTCAGCATCTTCTCGTTGTGCTGTGAGAAACAAACGGAGAACATTGTTCTTAGTAACAAGAACCGCCAGCAAACATGGGCCAAGCTGTGAAATGCTCAAAGTAAATGAACCTACCTCCAGGATTCTTCTCACAACACTCAACTGTCCCAGGACTTCTTTTAGTTTTCTCCTCTGGGCAGTCAGAGGGCTCGATGTGCCGCCCAAAGAACTGCACCAGACTGCAAAAAGGCAAAACACAACCAACTTCATATTCTCGGTGTGAGCAGCAGGTACCAGATCACTAGAGGAGGCTTTTCGAGATATTTACTGGAAATGCAGACGGTTGTGTCGCTTACCTTTTTATACTCATCCCTGAGGACAGAGGAAAACCACTTGGAAAGCTGCAGAAACTGGTGTGAGTAATGAAACTTTCTTTTCCACTGGCAGTCACCACTACGTGATTCGAGAGTGGCGTCAAGACGCGCGTGCGTGGGTCCTATAGATGCGAATGTGTGAACGTAAAGCTGTTTGAGTGCACACGACAGGAAACTAAAGGAAGACGGCACTTCCCATTTTCATTTTGAATCAGTGGAGCCGCGGCCGCACCGTGTCATAGGTGGCGTTTGGTAGATGTGGTATCGACAACCTGAATGTATTCACTGCATCATGGCCACCTACACAAACGCACACACAGCATGCTGCAATAACAGGAAACTCAAAAGGAGAAGTGAGGAGATGGTATGGTTTTGTTAGTGGAGCAGGAAGTCCGCTGCTCCACGACAACTCAAACCATATTTAGGAATATTACCTAAAGTCTTTTTAACTGGGCTCCTCGGCTGCCACGCTTCTATCATCTCACCGTTACTCATCAAACACAAAATGTCTTTCTTTTCGGTCCATTTGCAAAGATGAAGAAAAGTGTGTTTGGGAGACGTTCTTGACAGTGAGGACAGTTCTGTCCTCATTTTTGAGACAGATTTCACAATGAAAGTTGAACCCTTTCAAAGATGTGATGAAACCACATCACAGGGGAGAATTATCGATGAGTGTATCCGTAATGGTGTGCAGGGTGAGGGTATATTTATTCGGGTTAGTAGACAGGTTTTTGATGAATACGTTCATCTCAGATTTACTTGCAGCAACTATGAATGAAATAGATTCCAGTATACAACATAATTACGTCTTTTAATGTCACAGCAGTGCCGATTATGAAAGAGGATCTTTACAGGTAGCATTTCAGTGATGGATTTACTGCCTCTTTATTGTAAATACATGCACTTATAAGAAATGACGCACACGTAGCTGTTCGTTTATCAGGGCCACGCATTTAAACAGTGATTCAAACTCTCTCAACAGCACCAGAGCTGTCAGAGCAAGACAGGTTTTTGATGTTGAAAAATCATGAAATGACTTCGATATCTCCTCCAGTTTAGGTTCTCTCGTTGCTGCTCGTGGTTAAGTCATTGTACTTTATTAGAGTCGCACATTAAGGGCTACACGCACTGAAGATGTATGACGCTGGCAGAACACACAGACCAACCGTTTTCCGCGTAAGCGCACACTCCAGATGTGTCTCTTGGTGCATGTGAAGGTGTTAGGAAACATCTGTCCATTTTCCAAGCATCAACATGAGTCAACTCACCCCAAAACTGGCCTTTCTGCACATTTTCTCCAGAGTTCAGCACATCCTGACTCATGTATCACGACTGCGTCTTTTGTCCAGTGTGTACTAAAGGTAGCAGTTGACGAGACCTGACCCGACTGGTGTCATATATTTAATTTGTATCCTTTATGCCTATTTATGTTTTGATAAATAGGCATGCTTCCTAAAAATCACCAATGCACTTTATTCACCACCACTCGGAGAAAGAACAATCGTGTTTGATATTCTGTCCTTTTACCTACTTTAATGTGAGTTTGTTCGTTGGCACTTCTTGGTGCCTTTCATTCCACCCAACTGTATGTCAGATGTTTGTGTTAGAAACACAATGCAGCCCAGAAGAAGTCAGTGTCACCTCTCACTGACTCCAATTTAGCGCACGGAGTTGCCTCTGAAGCTCAGCCACTTTGATGTGCGTTGCTTCTTGCAGCTGGCAAATATAGAAGAGAATATTTTTCTGCCTCCACGCTGGCGAGAGCCGAGGCTGGAGGCATCATAACCCTAACCCTCAGGGTGGGTCTGTCCCTCCGTCACATTCTCATTAACACGGTAGCTCAGGAACGCTTTGAGGGAATCTCTTCAAAGTTGGCACAAACGTCCACCCGGACTCAAGTATGAACTGATTCGAATTTGGTGGTCAAAGGTCGCTGTGACCTCACAAAACATGATTTTAGGAAATAGGATGAAATGATGATTTTGAGCTAACTTGGACGTAAACTGCAACATGACTTTTTGGCGGAGGCAAACCAGCTTTTATTTGGTTTTATTCAGTAACAGTGGAACACTTGGAGTAACAGCAGGATTCCAGCTGCAGATGTTCACATACTGTACTATAGTGTGAAAAACTACTCAAAACCTGAGGAAAAAGAATAAAATCAGCATGTTTCTATACGCAGAGTGTAAAGTCTGTGTTCATTGAACACTTTAATGCGCACACACACACACACACTTTTCATACATGTGCCCCAAGGTTATTAGAAGTAGTGATTAAAAATCATTTGTGTTTTCAGGCTACACAAAATGGCAACATTTGTATGGAAACATCACAGAATATTTCTTTAGTGACGGTCATCTCCTCCAATATGAATGAGCATTACACATTTGGGAAATTCAGGAGGCATCATTCTGTTAGTCAGTCGTTCACACACACACACACACACACACACACACACTGTGCTGTCTGTCTGCCCCGTCAGTGTTCGTGCACACACACAATCTTTACATCAGGAAGGAAGTGAGACTGAGAGAGAAAACCCCTCTTATCTGTTCTCACTCTGTCAGCGTAAGGGAACAGGTGGGTGGGGGCTCCGACTGGTTAGAGGTGCATCACCCTCAGACGCCCGGCTCACCAGGAGTCCCTTCTGTAATGCACGTACAGAAGGGAAAATGTGTCCTCAGGTAGATTTCAGATTCAGAAGAATTTTACTCTAGGAACCCCTTTTAACGTGTGTGTGTGTGTGAGAGAGAGAGTTACCTGCCTTACTGAGCAGCTCTGTTAAAATGAGCACAATGAAATTTAAATTCACCCTGTTGGATATGTAACCTCCTGCACAGAAAAGAAAGACTTTGAAATAGTGCATTTAGAATTAAAGATGTGGAGTTTTTCGGTATGATTTTCTTTAGGAAGAATTTGTTTTAATAAATGTGTTTTTTGACGGTTGAACGATAATTTTAAAATGCTTTTTGGACATTTGTGGGACATACCAGAACCATTTGTGTGTTGCCAAGTAGTGAAGAATGTACATGCTCCTCCTCCAGCCCTTCACTAGGCCTCGTCTATTGACAGGTTGACCTTTTGGAAACAGACCTGCAGATCATCTGGACCAACAACGTATTAATATTTACTTAATACTTTGGAGGGTGTTTCAGATGAGTTGAGCTAAAAAAGACAAAAAACTGTTGAACGCATCTGCATCTGAAGCTTTTTCCGTTTTCTCTTTCTTTTTTTTTTTTGACTCAGTGCACCATCTCTGCACCGAGGCATGTTTTTGGTGATGACTAAAGCTCTCGGTCAGGACTGAAGACATGTCGCACACTGAGAGTTTCTCTTTGTGGTCAGCCGGAGTGTTAAACGCAGTGCAGAGAGTGTGACTTGAAGTGAGGCTGCAGACGGGAGATCACTGACAGATGGAGAGATAACGAAATAGCATCTGTAATGTTCCTGTAGCCTAAATAATCATCAGTGTGTGTGTGTGTGTGTGTTTCTCTTTTAATGTGTATGGGCTATATACCTCCTTTGTAAAAGAATAAAGAAAATGTTTGTATTTCTCGAAAGCAAAATGTGTTTGGACTGTGACTGAAATAATAAGTTTATTTTTTTACTACAACGGAAAAAAGCTTGAATTTAGGACTGGTATTTAATTAAAGAAAACCATTCTGAAGAAACGTGGGGTTGCATTGCTGTCACTAAATCATTTAGAAAAATACAATTTAATTTCAGATTTAATTGTTTTTTCTGCAGTTATGATTCAGATCATACCGATGATGAAGTGCGATTTTAATAAAAGGTCAGTATTATTCTGATACTCTTAACTCTCCCAATTATCATTTATTCACAACACATGGATGGGGCCAGACCCTTTAATGTTATGTAGTTCTCTAGTACAGTATTTCACTCCGTAGCCTCTGTACGTTTGTTTTGTTTTGACTCAAAGTTTGTGGTCATGTGATGATGTGTTTTGTTATTTCATGTTGTGTTTACCATGACGTTGCACCATTTAAGCAACATTAACCCAACTGTGTGTGTGTGTATTTCAAACTCTGTCTTAATTATGTAGTTTACTTCCTCCTCCCACCTGCTGTAGTATGATTTCCTACCCTGCGGTCTCTTCTTCGTGAACAGTTTGCATTTTCCGGGGCGAGTGGGCGCGAGGTTGAAATGCAACTCGTACACATATTGCAGAATATTGTTTATTTGTCTGGAAAAACTCTTCTTAATGAACATAAACGTAAAAAATAACGTAAAAGTCCTTGCAAGCATTCAGAGAGCTGGAACAAGGACAAATGAAGGGGATTTGGAAAAGCGGCCGTGCTTGATATTACCGTAAGTGTACAGGAAGAGCACAGAGGGCGTGGGTGGGGGATCGCCTCTTTTGGTCCTCTTCACCGGCACAGCAGCAGGCATGACACGGCTTGTTTACAACGATGGATTCATTTTTCAATGTCATTGTTACTGAATTTAAATCAAATCTTACCAGAACTTATGTTTGGAGTGAAAATGTGGAATTCAGCTCTACTTCACATTGTTGTTGGGCAAATTATTCACCATTTATTCATATTCATTTAACAGAATGACAATGAAAAAAAACCTCCTGCAGGAAGTAAATTTGCATTTGTCAGGTGCAACAAAGTACAAAGTACTGTGATATCAGCAAGTTTACAAATATTGCGTTGACGTTGCTACATAAAATAATTCCTGTGACCAAAAAAAGTGCCGATTTGTTGATATTTTTCCCCCTGCCTTATTCATGACTTAATTTGACCACATTATACGTCAATCTGTAATCAATCGTCACCGGAACACACAAACGTGCTGAATTGACGGCCGTTATTCTTCAGTGACTTATTAGTTATCTGATAAACACTCAAATAGTAATGTTGTCTCATGTGAAAGTGTGATCCCACCCACCGTTTCTTTATCTACACAGTGCAAAGGTTCCTTTCGTTGCGTTTATTATTTAGGTCTGAATACATGTAGTCCCCTTTTTCAGGGAGTTCTGTTAACCCGCCACACTTTAGATTAGATTTTGGCAGATGGAACGAGAGTCACCTTCAAATTTTGATGAACTTCTCTGCATCCTTTGCTGCTGCGAGTTAAGAACACAGCTAACAATGATCGAGAGACACGAGAGCTGCCTGCAATCCTCCTTTCTAAAAAACAAAACATGTTGCTGAAACAATCAGTTTCTTTGTTTCATTTCATATTTAATGATTTTTTCAGGTTGTTCATCAGACAGCGAGACATCTTAAGATAAAACTGTGGTCTGCAGTAAATTGTAATCAGCATTTTTCATTTTATTGACTAATATGTGTAGTGAAAATAACTGACCAGCTGACTGATCAGTTCTGTCGCAACACTATCATTTACTTTTGAGAGGACTGAAACGCAGCGCTCCACTCGACAGAATTAAAGTGCAGAACGACGGATCAACATGATTCATCTCATTACAGCTCAACCAGAAATCCAAACCTATGTCGTAGAGACAAAGAACACAGAGCTGCTCGATCTCAGCTGCAGATTATTTTTGTCGACTCTTAGAATGTGAGCTTTCATATCCAACGTGTTGTTGCACTTAGTCCACAGAATCAGTCTTCTTCACTAGCTATGAGGCGTCTTGAGGTAACTCTGACTTCCTTCTACCTCCTTCAGACACCATGCACAGTCATACTTTAAAATAATGAATAAAAACTCAATACGAAGATATATATACAGGTGCTGGTCATATAATTAGAATATCATCAAAAAGTTGATTTATTTCACTAATTCCATTCAAAAAGTGAAACGTGTCTATTATATTCATTCATTACACACAGACTGATATATTTCAAATGTTTATTTCTTTTAATTTTGATGATTATAACTGACAACTAAGGAAAATCCCAAATTCAGTATCTCAGAAAATTAGAATATTGTGAAAAGGTTCAATATTGAAGACACCCGGTGCCACACTCTAATCAGCTAATTAACTCTAAACACCTGCAAAGGCCTTTAAATGGTCTCTCAGTCTAGTTCTGTAGGCTACACAATCATGGGGAAGACTGCTGACTTGACAGTTGTCCAAAAGACGACCATTGACACCTTGCACAAGGAGGGCAAGACACAAAAGGTCATTGCAAAAGAGGCTGGCTGTTCACAGAGCTCTGTGTCCAAGCACATTAATAGAGAGGTGAAGGGAAGGAAAAGATGTGGTTGAAAAAAGTGTACAAGCAATAGGGTTAACCGCACCCTGGAGAGGATTGTGAAACAAAACCGATTCAAAAATGTGGGGGAGATTCAGAAAGAGTGGACTGCAGCTGGAGTCAGTGCTTCAAGAACCACTACGCACAGACGTATGCAAGACATGGGTTTCAGCTGTCGCATTCCTTGTGTCAAGCCACTCTTGAACAACAGACAGCGTCAGAAGCGTCTCGCCTGGGCTAAAGACAAAAAGGACTGGACTGCTGCTGAGTGGTCCAAAGTTATGTTCTCTGATGAAAGTAAATTTTGCATTTCCTTTGGAAATCAGGGTCCCAGAGTCTGGAGGAAGAGAGGAGAGACACACAATCCACGTTGCTTGAGGTCCAGTGTAAAGTTTCCACAGTCAGTGATGGTTTGGGGTGCCATGTCATCTGCTGGTGTTGGTCCAGTGTTTTCTGAGGTCCAAGGTCAACGCAGCCGTATACCAGGAAGTTTTAGAGCACTTCATGCTTCCTGCTGCTGACCAACTTTATGGAGATGCAGATTTCATTTTCCAACAGGACTTGGCACCTGCACACAGTGCCAAAGCAACCAGTACCTGGTTTAAGGACCATGGTATCCCTGTTCTTAATTGGCCAGCAAACTCGCCTGACCTTAACCCCATAGAAAATCTATGAGGTATTGTGAAGAGGATGATGTGAAATGCCAGACCCAACAATGCAGAAGAGCTGACGGCCACTATCAGAGCAACCTGGGCTCTCATAACACCTGAGCAGTGCCACAGACTGATCGACTCCATGCCACGCCGCATTGCTGCAGTAATTCAGGCAAAAGGAGCCCCAACTAAGTATTGAGTGCTGTACATGCTCATACTTTTCATGTTCATACTTTTCAGTTGGCCAAGATTTCTAAAAATCCTTTCTTTGTATTGGTCTTAAGTAATATTCTAATTTTCTGAGATACTGAATTTGGGATTTTCCTTAGTTGTCAGTTATAATCATCAAAATTAAAAGAAATAAACATTTGAAATATATCAGTGTGTGTGGAGTGAATGAATATAATAGACAAGTTTCACTTTTTGAATGGAATTAGTGAAATAAATCAACTTTTTGATGATATTCTAATTATATGACCAGCACCTGTATATGTATGAAGACTATAATGTTTTATGTTGGGTGCTTTGTCCCTGCTTCCCTAATATTGTAATATCTAATCCTGATTCTCAAATGCTCTTTGTCGAGCAAGCTTTTTTTCATAATCCTGCACACCTGATCTACTCGAATGTTTAAAGGTGATTGGTTCAGGGGGAGCAGTAAAATACAAGACGCGTACATGAGTCAGGTGTGCAACAGTCAGGACGAGGATTAGAAAAGATATGAAGCAACATTTAATCATCACACACTCAGTATTTAGAAGTCATGTCTTTCAGCACTGTGGTTACAAAGGTTTATTTTAGAAGAAAGAAAGAAAAGAAACATTCCTTTATTAGTCCCACAGCGGGGAAATTATTCTCTGCATTTGACCCATCCCTGTATATATAGGGAGCAGTTAGGGGTTCAGTGTCTTGCTCAGGGACACTTCAACACAGGACACGTTGCAGCCGAGGATCAAACCGGTGACCTTGCGGTAGGCGGACAACCCTCTTCTTTTTTTACAAAGTTTCCTCTACATTGTATTCAAAGATAGCAATTAAAAAGGAGGTATAAAACAAAAACAAGCTTCCTCAAAACGGTGTAAAAGATTTGCTGAAATGTTAACATTCATAATCCAGAAATAATATAAAAGCTATTTCATAAATAATGTTAAAAAGCAAACCTACCACTGGTGCAGTCACTCTTTGCTTCTTCTGGGCACAATGAGGGTTATTAGTTTGTCTTCAGCTCGTCTTACTCAGAGGTTTGTGAAAATAGGTTGCCTCGATAATGGTGACACATTCTTGACCTTTAAGCATTAATAATAAAATCATCTTTTACCAGCAACGGCCAGACTTTCAGCGCTTCAGTGTTTTGGAAATTGATCATTTTATGGGAAAAAGAAAAGCAGCAGCGGAGCAGTGGGAGTATTGCACAGACTGTGATGTGAATGTTTAACCACAACAGTAGGGGAATAACACTCTGCTGAGGGGCTGTGAAGATATTATAGGCCATGAAACTGCCATTGTACAAAAACATCAAACTCCAATAGGAAAGTTTTTGTTCTAAAATCAAACATCCACCGTTTGAAAAGACGCCCACTCTTCCGAAACTGCTGTAACCCATGAAAACAATTTCAAAGTTTGAAACAACACTTTCTAAGAGCAAGTGATTAGACGTTCTACGATAATATCAGCCCATGTTGAAACATTAACGTCCACAATGTGGAAAATTGTCTTTGGCTTCACCAAAATCAACATGAAATACAAATAAGACTACAGTAGTAAGAAACAGTAAACACTTTAGGAGAGCTTGGAGTTCCACGAACATAAGACACGTGCAAAACACTAAGTGCAAAAACAAAAAAAGGGTAACAAAAAGGGTCTTGGGAACACTTATGCACCGTGACGGCCTCGCTTTCCGTGCTTCTAAATTGACAAAAATGGATTCTACGGCCCGAAACAATGCGACACGCCAACAGCCCCTTAAAATACAGGCTTCCCCCTGCAGTGTCTCCTGAGACGTAGGAGGCTGACGAGAGCCATATCATCAGCAAATAATTGAAAAGAAATCTGAACGTTGGATGCTGAATTCACTGGTAACCACCGGAAATGATAACGGTGGTAGAATGGTACTTTGGGGCTCATCTGTGTTTAAAATGGGGAGTCCTCACACGTTGCCATGAACGGTCAGACAGAAAATCTCCGCTCAGAGTTTCAGCAGTGCTTTTCAGCTCTCACCTGGTGTGTGCTGTACTTTGAACTCCAACAACGTGGATGGATTTGAGTCACAGGGGCTAACATGAAGGGAACCTTTGAAATACAGGCCTTTTGATTTGGCTCATCTATATTGATTCCAAATTTCAGTTTGGCAGATGAACAAAATGAGAGGAATGCATATCAATTCCATATTCTGGCACTTTGAATCTGGTTATTAAAAGTGAAGCCAATTGTATTATTTTGACTCATACATGTTCAAAAATAAATAAATCGTATGAAGTACCACTTGAAGGACCTATCGTCTGGGAAAGTTGTCAATTTTTATGTGCGGAATATGTTAAAAATGAAAAAGGATATCTCGCCTTGGGACAAAACTCTTCATATTTTCCGCCCGATGTTCCTCCGCTGTCTAGAACAGCTTATCAGAACTTTCACAATCAGTGGCAAGCATCCTCAAAATTGACAGCCGTCTGACGGCTCGGAAAAACACGTCACTGCAGTATCCTGTTTATTTTGACAAGGCACGGTGTTTTGGTCAAAATCTGTGTTCCGCTAGAATTAATCAGCAGGAACATCTTTCCTGTAACGTGATCAGAACATGTCGGTACGAGACGGTGGTACTGTATCCTCTACAGATGACGATGACTGGGTGCAGTAGCTCAAAACATGAAGTGAGAGTGACTTTTACTGAGTTACTCATCTCAAGTTCACGCTCGTCATTTCTGTCTACAATAACATAATTCTTGTTAGTCGACATCAACTTAGTCATTTGACTTTCACTGTCTGTTCCCCGACATCGAACAGTATTGGCATGCATCGCTGTGCACAACGCACCGCAGCGTACAAAGTGAAAGAGACATTAAACTCTTGCAGTCTGACTCTGAAGAGCTACAGTATGCATGTAAAAGTAACAACGGACAAATGTGAGGAACTATATTTATTTTTCTTGCATTGTAGAAAAATCCGTGCAAAAATACAGCATGTTAAAACATTTATTCGCAAACTACACAAATCTGTCTCAAAAAGGTCTCAGAGAAAAGCTGCTACATGAACTTAATAACAAAGATCCCAGATCAAGACCGGGACACACAACGGGTTCAGTAAAGATTGGTCTTCTTCATTATCCTCAAGAACTCGTGCTCATCCACCTCACCGTTGTTATCTTGGTCCGCCTCGTCGATCATTTCCTAAAAAGGATAAGAAACGAAGTCTGAATGTTCAAATACAGAAAAAATGACAAGTGCACTGAGAGCTTTTCTCGATGCATCTGGTGTGATGGACCAGAAAAACTCCATCCTGGGAATTTTAGTCCACAGAAATAACCAACAACTGCTATTTCAATAGCATGAGTAAGAACATAACAACATAAAGGGAAGTAGGAGACAGACGAGTATCAGTCTTATTTGTGAGCTTGGCTATAATGTAACGCCGTTTAATGAACCGTTTACTGTTACCAGTGCTGAGAAATCCAACCCAATGTTTAGTATTCATTATTTCTCAATATTGGTCATTTATTTCTAGCTTCCTGAGATATCCTCTGAATGTATTGTTTAAGGCATTCTGTTTAAGGCATTCTGCTACAATTCAAACAATTTATGTAACTTTATCAAAGGCCACATTCTGCTCACTCTTCTGTGTCTGCAGCAACCACTTCTCTGTTGTTGTTGTTGGGCTTTTTAAGAAGTGTGTTCCTAAACATACTGCTCCATATTCAGGTTTTTTTTTTAACGTCAGAACTCTACTTGCCCGATCGGGCCAGTGAGTTGCTAGATTTATTTATTTACAAGCATTTTACTTGCCCCGTGAAATCAGGAAATCCTTATTGTTGAGCCTGATATTCCACACAAAGAGTGCATTTAACATTAAAAAGATATGCAGTGCACACATTATATGCAAAGGTACAATATCTGCTGAAACTATTCTCAATCATCAAACACGAGAGCAGTTTGAGGAAAATAAACCCTCTTTCCAGTGAGTATTAAATAAACGGTTAAGAATGAATTAGTAAACCTGGAGGTAGTTCAGAAGGAGGAGGCGTAGGGAGCTACTGACAGACGCAGTGAGAGCATCGACAGCCTGCATCGAGAACTGCAAAACAGAAACTATGAAGAGATTGTCTCGAGGAGGTTATAGGCTCCGTTTTTACAGTAAAGAGGAACTCTCTTTGTCTCGTATATAAAAAAAAAGAATTGCAAAACAGCAATCAATTCAAAAGCTGATGACTTATACATGAATGCACCAGTAAACCTACCAATGCAAAGGCATTCCTGTCACTAAAAGAAGTGCTCAGAGGTTGCTCTTATTAATAGCTTTATTGGATATCTGTCGCCAGATTGTGACATTTCTACACATGTGCATGGACCACCAATAAGTAATTATATTTAGTATATGGGAAACGTCATTGCACGTCATCAGAGAACACGATACCTGTAATTCCTCATCCGTGAGGTTTTCACCCAGCTCCTTGGCAACTCTCTTGAGATTTTTGAATGTGATTGTTCCCGTGCCGTCATCATCAAACAGCCGAAACGCCTTCATTATTTCTTCTTTGGAGTCTTTTTCACTCTGTTGACAGCGACATGACACATAATATATGCCTCAATTAATACTTTTTTTTTTTAATCTAATGTATTTTCTGTGACTGTTGAAAAGTGTGCTTTACATGAGTGGTGTTTATGTTACAACATAAGTTAATGAGAAGACATACTGTTGTTTTGAGAGCAACACAGATTTGTGACTTCATGAGTTGTTCGTCTTTCCAAGATTAGAAATGACCAATTTTAATTTCCTAGAAGTTTCCAGTATTTGTCGAAACAACTGTATAACACACTCACCATTTTCACAGTCATCATACGGAGAAAGTCATTAAAGTCAATTGTTCCAGAGCCAACTTTATCGATGTCTGCAATCATCTTCCTGATCTCTTCTTTCTTTGGTTCAAACCCGAGCGCTCTCATGGCCACCTGTGGCACAGATAGATGGGAGATCTGTTATCAGCTTCATCACAACACGCACGCACGCGCACGCACACGCACACGCGCGCGCGCACACACACACACACACACACACACACACATTGTTTTTCATCTGATCCGAGCCATGCTAACCCAGGAACTGACCTTGAGCTCCTTCACATCTATTGTTCCACTGCCATCTGTGTCAAACAGATCAAAAGCCTCTTTAACTTCCTGCTTCTGCTCCTCAGTCAGATCTTTTTGGGGACCTGCCTTTTTCCTTTGGCCAGCCGAAGAAGCTGGTTTCCGGTAACCTGTAGCCTGAAAAAAAACAACAACAAAAAACCGACATCAGGATGTGGCTGCTGGTTCACATCTACTCAGTTAGCTGTTACTAGCATGCTAGCTAACTTTAGCTTCTATGCTGCAGCACGAGACCCAACAGAAACACGTCTTAAACTATTTTCACGGTAAATCTCGAAATTCCCCAAAATGTTAATACAGCGTAAGATTCATAAACTACGTTTAAATGCCGGTACATACCATTTAAATGAATGATTCAGCCTGGGAAAGCTGCAGTTGTGTCTCGGATCGGATGTCAACAAAACTTGCAGTTGTATTATTTTTTTTCTTCTGTTGATTGACATGAGAGATAGCCAATACAGACCCCGGAAGCACCGTGACGCAATCATAGTAGCCAATCGCAAAAAAGCAATGGGCGGGCTATAACCGTGTGCGCCAATGGTTGAGATCGTTTCTCGTCGCCCCAGCAACCAGGAAACAGCGCATGCGCAGTGTTTAATCGCTCATGCAGAGGCAGCTGGGCAGTGGGCATCGATAACTATACTATAATACATAATGAAATAAGGTAATATTACACCCTTTATGCATGGATAGATAACGTTTGTTTTGCAGAAGCATCTTTTGTTTTTAGTTTTTAGTTTAGTTTAGTTATTTTAGTTATTATTCTTAAGACGTTAGCCTGTTAGCTTAGCGTGCAGGCTGCTGCTTGTCTGGTAGCTATATAGGCTAATCTGTCACAGTCACGTGCTCATTTAGATGTTATTGTTTTGTGTTGAACAATGTTCATTAATAGCTCTTGTAGCTGCAGTTGTATCTATGTTGTTGACCAGAAATGTTAACAGTGGTGGAATAAGTATTCCCTTTTTCCCCGAAATGTTAAGGCTTGTTATAACAGTATAGATGTCAGATATATGTACAAGATTCTGTCTGAAATGTACAGTGATGAAGCAAAGGTGCATGCACAGTAGCGTATAGTAACATTTTAACTTACTGTACTTAGTTACTATCGTTCTTGTCCATTTACAGTCCAGGCACCTCAAGTAATGCTGGCGAGTACAGTTATCAACCACAGGCAACATGTTGGCCTGCAGAAGCTCTCAGCGCTGGCAGGAATCACACATTCCTCTTTGGGCCCCAACAAAAAGTACAAGTTCATCCAAGATGAAACGAGCGGGGAGTCGGCTCTCGCGTGCTCCTGTTTTCGCGTCCTGGAGAACCTGGAGCTGACCTGTGGGGCGGGTCAGCTGGTTTACGAGACTGTTCAAGCCCACCAGAAGGCCTATCATACGGGGTCGGGATGCCTGCTGTTCCTCGCGGGAGCGTGGAGCCGTGCTGCTCTGGAGTGCCTTCAGAGAGGAGTTCCAGTAGCACGCATCATCTCGGCTATGTCTGAAGGAATGGATGTCTGCTTGGACGTTTGCAGTAAATGCAGCGTGTCAACCGAGGGTCTTGGTGTGGCGCAATCAGAGAGCCGCACTGCGACATCTCAGGGTTTAGGACCTCACCTGTCAAAGACACCCACTGTGGAGGCTTCACGAGCATCTGACAAGACTCTAACTGCCAGTGGACGAAGGAAGATAAAGCTCAGCAGACATTTTTATGAGACCAAGTCTGAAAACGTCCCGCAACCTCCTCTGCCCAAGCTTCCTGACATTGCACACATCTCTGTGGGGTTGAGTCACGGTTGTGTCGGTGCGATGACTTTAGTTGTCGAAGCCAGCCGAATACAATCAAGAAATAACCCGCAAGATGTCAGCTGTTCTACGTTCGATGTTACTAAAGTGGTGACTTGTGTGCTACCCGGTTTACCAGAGGAGCACGCGTGTGTTCTGCAGGGCTGCATTGTTCTTGTATCTCATGAACAGGCTTCAGTTGCACATCACTTAAAAGAACAGCACTTGAAGGTTGCTCTGATTAATGGAGATCTATCAGATACCTATCGCCATCTTGGCTTTAAAAGGCTAAAGGGTGTGCAGTGTGTGAGTGACCGGTCGCACTTTTCAAGTTCAACCAAAGAGGAAGAGTGGATGGAAAAGACTGTGACTCTTCTGTTGAACCTAGAAGTGAACCTGATCGTCGTCAGTGGGCTCGCTAGTGAGAAAGTGATTCAGCGCTGTTGTACACATCACATACTTGTGGTGGAAAAAGCAAAGGCTTCCGTTTTGAAGGCGCTGGCTCAGGCGACGGGAGCCGTTCCGGTGACTTACGCCACACAGTTGAGTACGCACTGTGTTGGCGCTGGTGTGAAGGTTGCGATCTGGAGGAACCTCAGCAGCCACGAGAGGAAGCCCTCAACAACTGTGAACATTTCCACCGTAGAGAGCAGCGGGTTGGTCACCGTGATCCTCACGAGCTGTGTGCACGGCAAGCTGCAGGCCCTGGAGGACCAGTTTTGGGCGTGTGCTTATCGTTTGCACCACACGCTGAAAGACAAAGTCCTCCTGCCCGGTGCCGGAGTGACAGAGATGCTTTGTGTTCATCACCTTCACAAGCAAGCGGAGCAAAAGCATCACACTGTCCAACAGACCAGAGCAGGGACAGCACATAACCCGTACAGGGGGTTAGTGTTGCACCTCATGGCAGATGGTTTCATAGATTACATATCCACTGTAATGGTTAACACTGGGACGGTTTCAAAAGTCAGAGCCAGGACTGCAGTGAGCCAACAACTGCAGGACTGTACACAAAGTCAAGGCATTGCTGCAACATTCTCACAGCTGTTCTTGGCAGACGAACAAGAGGACGGTGCAGCAGCAGCACAGGTCTATGATAATGTGAGTGTGAAGCAGGAAGCATGGAGGAAAGCCTTAGACCTGGTTCTCCTGGTCCTACAGACGGATGCAGAGGTCATCACAGGCATCGACCCAAAAAGTGATGGTCCACAGGAAGATGTGATGCTGTTGTGACCGTCATGTTCGACTGTACACATCTTTCTCAGTGTTTATTCAGACGGCACACGTGTTTAAAATATGTTTATTTTTACGACTGGTACAAAGTGAAAGTAGAATAAAGTGTTTGTACTGTTTATGTTTTCTTGTCATCAATAAATAGTGGAAGTAAAGCAATGCTACCTATATGCTGCCACTTGGGGGAGACAAATGATTGTATGACACATCAGTCTGTCTGACTCTCTCTCAGCTGATGCAGGTCAGTAGAAGGAAGAGAATTTGGCCTGTAGTTCCTGAATGGTGAGACTTCAGATGCTTTTGGATAAACACCACGAAAAGGTCAAAACAACATTGATGAAACGTAACGTGTCCACATGTTGTTTCCCCTCCAGAGTTTAAAGTGATATTTATTTGATTGTTTTCTATCCTGACCTCCAGGTATGTGGAAAGCCATGCCAAAAGAGCACAGCATCTTAAATATCACACATGAAGTACGGTCAGTATGTATTTGCATATTTAAATTGTAGTCTTAGTTATCATATTCTCTCTCTTAAAGGTGCTGCGTACTATTCTCATAGGAAATACCCCAAAGTTCAGTTTATTTGTTTTATCGACCAAACGTGACTGAGCTGACTCTACTCCTACACACCTTGTCTTCATACTCAGTCCAGCCAGTGAAAACAAATCGTGCATGTCCAAAACTACATTTACATTTCCCTCTCACGGAGCTCGGGTGGAACTTTGTATGTTTTCTAGTCTTGGTTCTTTATGATCTTTGCCTACGCTTCCTTATGTGTGCTCAGCCTGCTAACACTGTTCACACTGGACACCGTCTCCCTGCCCACTGTGGTGGTTTATGACCTGCTCTGTTATAACGGTAATGTTTGAGGGAGAAGGTATACGCCTCCAGACGGAGTACAGGATTAAGTCTTATTAGTCCATTCAAAAAGAGAACTACAGGTAATCACACATTTCCCGTTCTATTTGATCATTGAAAGGTCACATGATATTATTCTTTAACACCAGACGCCCAAAGTTATAGTTCATCCAGAATTCAGGCTTATTTCACGACACTTTTTAGTAAGTTTCAAAATACAAAAGGACATCATTCGTTATTCCGAAAGAAAAACGTCTACTCATTGGAAAAATCAAAAACAACCCGAAAGCAATGACGGTTCATATGAAAGTGAAGCTCTCTCTTGGTTACCTTTAGATTCTTTTTCCTATTGTGCGCGTTGCATTTTAAAGCTGTGAGCTGAGGCGACACGTGAGACCTTCCATTTCCTCTGAGAGCAGAGAGAGAGAGAGCGTCTTGTTGCTTCTCAAAATAGCTCCGTGAAATACAGAAACGTTACATCGGCCATAACAACCTTGACTCAGCGGTGGTGCAGTGAGAGGGTGGGGTGTGAACATAACACCACAAACACAATGCTGAGGAGGAAACTGGAACGGGGAAGTCGGTGACACATCTGAGAGTTCAGGCCGAGTCCACGTTTTATTGTCCCCCCCCCATGCTTCACACGTTTGTAGATTACCTTTTAATGTCAAAGCCTCAGAGTTGGGTGAGATGATCCAGTTTTAGGGTGTTATTTCTAGCTCACAGCAGAGGCTGCTCATTTGATTTTGGGCATATTCAAAGTAGATTTATAAATAACTAAAAAAATCTGTTTGTTTTTTATTTTAAAATTTTGAGAGGAAAAAGCAACTGAAGGCATGTGAAGTTTTGCTTTTGATTCGTTACATGTGACATTTACACATGGAGGTATTTATTTTGTTTGATTCATACTGGTATTCACAAAACGACAGTTGTATCTTCAGGTTTCACTGCAGCAGAATGTGTGTGGAGCTCTAAGGTAGCTTCTGTCGGGTTTTAGAATAAAGCAATCCGTTTGGGAACAGGTGCCGTACTGATACCACAATGTGTCACGGGAAATGCATTTTTAGAGAGAAACTATAAATCTTGTTTTATTTTCCTCAGACAAACATCCTACATGTCGAAGACTATAGTATGCTATGTCTAAGTTATCATCTATTTTGGCTGCTTTGTCTTTTTTAAGTTGACATCTTGAAAACAGGGGAATTCTTAGCATGATATTTGGTGACAAGAATTGATCCGCTAAAGTTTTGGTTTGTCAACGAAATGTTCCAAAGCAGACAGAAGTATTCAGTGAACGCCTGAGGAGTAGGTCTGTGATCGATGAGGTCGCTAGTTCAAAGAAAACCATGGCTGGGATCGGTGCATCAAAAATCTGTTTTTTGGTTATAATTCCCTTTAATAAGGAGAATTCTTGCATTTTGATTGTACTATGAAGGGGTAAATGGAGAACAGTACTGGTATACTTGGCACTTTTCCTTTGTGATGCGATAAAGGACCAAAAAGACCACCCGGTCTAAAGATCGGATACACTTCCCTGTGTTCTCCATTGATACAGGAAATACATGTGAACTCCTCCTGTTGGACTCCTGTTTTGACCACAAGTCTTACAACTATGCGAGTCTCTGGACTTAGTCTACTCGTTCGGCCTGGCTGGATGTCAGATGTGTCCCTGACCAGTTTCGGGGGCGGGGGGGTCACCAACATGACCACAACCGAGAGCACAGCTGACTTTCTACTGATCCAGTACAAGTTGCAAGTGTGGTCAATTTTACCCAGAAGCCCAGACCAGTGAGTGCCTTTTTTGGCAAATGGCTGCCCTCCTAAAATATAATAAAAAACAGATTCCTGCACAAATAAGTCCCACCTCTGATCCTCCACTATGCTGCTTCTGAGGAAGTTTAGAGTAGCAATTAAAATCAGTCATGATTTCATCATTCATGATGCCGGCTTTTTCATCTCAAGTCTGCTGGCGTTTCTCCTTCACGTCATTGTTTTTCACTCATGAACAGCACTGAGGGATAAAAAAAAAGCCGACTGTGCTGGTTTTCTTTTTTATACATCTCTCTTCTCTAGCTCTTGAAAAGGACCGGGTGAATGAAAACGCTGGTTTTCGGTTCACATGCTCACCGCTGCTCTTTTGGCGCTCTGAAGGGTCTCAGTGAGTCCACGTCCCCCCTCCTTGCACCTCCTCGACTTCTGCTGGGTTGGTTGGTTAAATCAGAGAGCATTAGTGGGCGTGTGTGTGTGTGTGTGTGTGTCTGTTGGTGCTCCTAGGGCGCATGCGAACTGAGGCCCAAAGGGGAAAGCCTTCCACACAGATCTAAGCCAGCTGCCCTGATTTAAACACTTCATTGCAAGAAGAGTGGAAGCGAGGGGGAATCCTACACTGGCAAAGCAGCTTCCCGCTCTCAAGAAACCAACGGACGAGCAGCTACTAATGGTGGATTTAGACGTTTAGCCGTTAGGAGTCCTTCTGCCTCAGACTATCAGGACCCAAAGGGCACTTGCAGCCCTGAGAGGGGGGCGTTCAAGAGAAACTGACCTCTGGGGTTAACCAGAATCAGTCAGTGTGAAGCTCTGTGGAGGAGGGGAGGAGGGAACAGGCAGCAGTCGGTGGGAGGTGGGAGGCCACGGCGGGTTCTCCTGCGCTGCTCCAGAAGGAGACGAGGCAGTCGCCGGGAAGCGGGGAAAGAGGAGGATATGGCCACGGGAGAAATTACAACACTTCCCTCCACACCTGAAGACGGCGGCAGCGGCAGCTTCACTCCCGGGGCCTTCAAGGATCCCAAAAGGCTGTACTGTAAAAACGGGGGCTTCTTCTTGAGGATAAAGTCCGACGGGGGTGTTGATGGAATCCGGGAGAAGAGCGACCCCCACAGTAAGTACTTCCAGTCTTCTTCTTCTTTGCTTTGCACAGCACACACAAAGCTTCTTTATGCTCTCTTTTTTAACACGAAACAGGGAAGTGAGAGTGAAGCAAAAACATCATGGAGGAACGATGTGGATTTTCCAGCTTGCTGAGGTTCATCCTCCACATTGTAAACAGCAAACTGTGTGTAGCCCTACGTCTGGAAAGAGTAATAGCTGCAGCTCAAGAGAAGTACACCTCAAATGTTTGGTGATCAATGGGAACTTTGATGGAATATGTGTGATGTTTTTAGTGAACGCAGATCTCCATGTTGAGTCACAGTCACACACCGCTTACTGTCTGCTTTACGTCGCACAAAGCAGCACAACATGGAGCTCAAAGCCAGAATAAGTGAGTTCCTGATCAAGAGATCAAGGTCAATGAACTTAAGTTAGCAACTTTTATAGCGGAAACATTAACGTGTTTGTTTGGCATTCAACTGTGGTTCCCCTCTGTGCCCCTGTATCACTGATTACTGTGGAGTGTGTGTGTCTACAGTTGCATCAGTAAGTGGGAGGGGGGGAGGGGGGGGGGGGGGAATTGGAGGTTTCAGAGGAAAAACACGTGTATTGTCCAAGATGCAGTGTGACATTTCAAGCAGGTGTGTCCAAACGAATGGCTGATATGGAAGCAGTTCAAGGAGAGAGGAGCTATTTTTAGGATAATTAAATGACCTTCAGTTCGACGTATTTCTGAAACAAAGTGGGAGAGTCACCTTGTTGATATTATGTTGTATTATTTAGTTTGTTAACGATAAAAAAAAAAAAGTATTAAAAGAGTCAGTATCATGGCTTCAGAAAATAATATATCCTCAATGAGTCACTAAACAGGACTCGTGTTAATCATTTAGCTCTTTTTGGTTTCTTCCAGTGCAACCTGAGCCGTGCGTCATCAATGGTCCTTTTGTTGAGGCTGTGATTGGCCTGCCAACTCTTTGGACAACGTAACATACCTGCCAGTTAGCATTGGAAACGTTAGTGAGAAGTGTTGCTCAATGCACCCGAGGATCCTCGGGGGGGATTTCTGTGCTAATGCAGCTGGAACTGCACTCCATTTGTGTTCTTTGTAATTCCCCGTGCCAAAGCTTTGTGAGGACGATATTGCACGTATACCACGTATTGTTGCCTTTGCATCACCAGCCCCAGGACAATTACAGAAAGGACCACACTGTACAGAGACATTCACAGTAGCTGTGGCACACAATGCAACCAGTAAACCTCGAACACACGAAGGCACACACAGACCAATTACACGTCTTTTTTTCAGGGAGGAACACCTCTTTGATCTGTGACATGAATCATCCGGGCAGCATGCTGAACTGTAGACAGATGCTCGTCTATCTGAAGTCTTAATGTGGATGCATTCTGGACAGATCCCCTAATTTGCCTTACGGGGCCCCTGCTTCCTTTTTGGTGGTTTGGCTTCATGCAAAGTATGCTCTGTTGGCAAGCTGTGGCGCCTCTAAGAAAAAGAATGTGGAGATGATTTTGATACATCTGTGTGGAGGCAGACAGGTACTGTGTGCTCAGCGTGCTGTCATTTAATGCAGAAATATAGGAGCTGCTTATGCAACAGAAATGAACAGATAAGTCCCAAGAATAAAAAAAAAAGATATAACCAAAATGAATGATCTGTAAGCACAATTTAAAGCCACGTTAATCAATATTTTTCACTAACTCTTCACCTTCGTGACCCTTTTAAGTCTCTTTTAGCTCATCGATTTTGGCTTCACAGCACATCTGTTTGATTCGCTCTCACGGCTCTCATTAGTGCTGCTATCGAGCCGCCGCAGGCAGCTGTGTTTAGCGAACAAGCTCTGATTGAGCCACTGCACGCTACCTGCCCTGCACCAACCCACAGACGATGTTCGCAGGAAGTTTAAGTTCAAGCACCTAGCAGCTAAACAGCTAGATATTAGTGTATATTAATATATCATTATATCTGATTTTGTTTTGCTTTGTTTGCTCTCGAAGAACAGTTTCCTCTTTCTGTTTTGTGCTGTCAAGCTAATCACCAGTCCTCCCTCCACTATATACAACATTAAATGTCCTCGAGCAGGCAAGTAGCTTTAGGCCACGAATGTCTCTCTTTACTCATGTTTACTGCTGTAGTAGATTTAATATTGAAACGCCTCTCAAACCGTCTTCACTGTCATCTGTTACAATAAAACGTGCACAGAGTTGAAAGACGGCACCTTTGATGTAACCAAGAGATTCCTCTCATTGGGATTCAGTGTAGGAATCAGGGACCCAGGACGTTGATGCTCCTTTATCTTTTTATAACACAGCACTTCATCATTTTCTTTTGACTAAACATGCCACAAGCAAACTGCTAATACTCTGTGTTTGGTTAATTCTGTTCAATGAAACGTTTGTGTTTTTCCTCAGTAAAGCTTCAGCTGCAGGCGACCTCAGTGGGGGAGGTGGTCGTCAAAGGAGTCTGTGCTAATCGCTATCTGGCCATGAACAGAGACGGACGGCTGTTTGGAGTGGTGAGTGAGCTGGATCATCATCTTTTAACAAAAGTTACGTGGTTTATGTTCTGTAAAGTGTTTTCAGACGACTGCCAATGCCGTAGAATCATCAAGTAGCGTTTCCTTAAAGCGTTGAAAGAGCGGTGCTTTTCACAAAGCTCTGTTCATTGAATGTCTTCAGCCTCCGTCACCAGCAGCATTTAGGCTGCTGGTGACGGAAACCAAATATTTACCAGCCGCTCGACAAGACGTCCTCCCCTCGCAGGGAAATAATTAAGTTGACACGTTGGTCATAGTCAGCGCTGAGAAGTAAAAAAAGAAGTTTTGTGACAACATTACAAGAGGCCCAGGTCAAGTGGTAGATGTATGAGATTCAGAGACAGGAAACTGTTTCGTATCGATGCATCTCCTGTTTCTTCTGACCGGACCAAAAGACGAGGCGTCTCTCCCAAATCCAGTCAGTCTTCCTTTCCGTTCTCCGGTCTCGTCCTCCATGTTTTACTCAAGAAAAAGGAAAAAAACCAGAAACATACTCGAAGTTAAGAAGTGGTTAAATTGTCCCCGCTGCTGTCTTCTGCTAGAAGTCGTTGCCTTACAGCAGCAGTGGAAGTGTGAAGTGTTGGTGCCTGATGTGGTCTGGTGGTTTGAAGGCTCGTCCACAGTCAATGTAATTGGCAAGAAGCGTTTCCTCTCTAATAAGAAGCCACAGCTGCTGCCACCCAAGACGCTCTGCTCCGGCTTGTGTTTAGAGAATCATTAAAAGAAAAACACGAGATATTAACGCTCCTCTAATTAACCATAACCAAGAAAAGTCATTATATTGACTGATATGAAGATTAACATTTGTTGCCAAAGAAATCACATTTTTCCGTCTCATTAAGCACCTTGACTAGTTAGGTCTTGCACGTTTTATCCAGAAGCAGAAGTTATTTATTAGATATTTGCTAAAGTAATTGACAAAGACTGACCACTTATACATAAGTTTGTTCTGCTGATAAGATCTGTACAAGATCGGACTTATTTTAAATATCTATTCCACCTTAAACCTTTGACAAAAAACATTCCTGATTAATATTTTCCATTAATTAAGTAAAAATAAATAAATTTCCAGCGTCTTGATTTTTTTAAACTTTCAACTCAGTAATCTAAGGCTTAAACAATAATTGGACTTCTCCTTGATATATATATATATATATATATATATATATATATATATATATATATATATATATATATATATATATATATATATATATATATATATATATATATATATATATATATATATATATATATATATATATATATATATATATATATATATATATATATATATATATATATAGCACTAAAACTAGAAAACACAACATATTTGATGTTGATATGAATGTTTGGTCCCTGTTAGACCTTGTCATTAATGTGACATCTTAAACGGTTTAGTTTTCAGCCCGTTCACCTCCATGTTTAAACATGCGCTGACTAGAGTCGTACTAACGTCCCTCGTCAGACATGACTTCCTTTAAACAAAGTCTTTATTGTATAAGCGTGAGAGCAGAAATGATTTCAAACCAACAGCCTATTTGAAAAATAAAGGTGGCATTGAGCTCTGGGTGTTTTATGTGTTTCATTTAATGTCATACATTGTCAGCATTATAAATGTTCTCCCTTTCCAACAACATATATTACACAAATTCAATCAAATGTCATCCAAACTAAATAACATAACATGGAATTCCACGACAGTACTGATGTTCATGAGCAGAGAGGAAAGAAACACAGTAACACTTCTATTAATCGACTAAATGACCTAACTTCACTTTCCATCTGTTGAAATATCAGAGTAGTTTCACAGTTTTCTTACATTTCCTCAGTTTGCAAAGTAAGTGTATTGTTGTGCCCCTCCCGCTCCTCAGGAATAAAGCAGAAGTAAATGCAGCACCCTGAACATCAAATCAAAACATCCTTAAATGAACTCTGTGTCTCTCTCCAGAGACGGGCTACAGACGAATGCTACTTCCACGAGCGGCTCGAGAGCAACAACTACAACACCTACCGCTCCAGGAAGTACCCCAACATGTACGTGGCACTGAAGCGGACTGGCCAGTACAAGTCTGGAAGCAAAACTGGACCGGGTCAAAAGGCCATCCTTTTTCTTCCGATGTCTGCCAAGTGCTAATCTGTTTGAGAAATATAAACCTCTTAGTGGCGGCAACAAAGAAGAAGATGTGACGGCAACGAAGACAAAGCGTTCCATCGACGTTGCCCAAAATAGCTGTGACGCTTTCTGACTGTTTGATCCCCGAACGTGTCCCGCTCTCTTTCTCAGCTTTTACTTTCAAACCAGCCCGGTGCCTTGCTCAAGTACGGCAGTGTTCATTTAACCCATGCAGGTCTTCCCTCTCTCTGGCTGAAGGATTTAAAGCGGCAAACCTTTTGATAACAAGTGTGCTTCCTACAGAACAGTCTGAGTTCAGCTGAGAGACGTCGGGCCTGTCGAGGAATATTCTGTTAAAACGTGTCCAACATAAAAGATGCAAATGCTCTCAACTCTTACACTATTATAACTTTAGAAGAGTGAAGGACTTCAACTACGTAACTGAATTTTAGAATGTTGTGATCCAACATTGTTTGACAAAGTAAAAACGAAGCCCACTAAGATCCAAAACCCAAGAAGTACTCAGTACACTTACCGGATACTTTACAGATTACCTGAGCTCGTTAGTGTATCATTTTAGATTTGTGCAAAAAAAACTATCCACGTTGCATGGCACCGGAACATAACTTCTACCTTTCTTAATAAGAGATCAAACAACATAAAATATGGTTGTGACCTCTCTGACCAGTCATTGTGGTCAGTCAGCCAATATGAATATTGCAACTTCTTGCCACTAACGTTGGCTTCGGCAAAAACGGTCAGCCGACGCTGGTGGTTAGCTTGTATCTGTTCCCTGTTTAAAAATACAACATAATTAAAGAAAGGAATCTGCTGCTGGCAGCCAATACTGTCCAACAGATGTGGATTTCCAACATGGCCGCCAAAGAAATGTTAAATTAACCGTATAAAACTCTGCAGTCTTGCAGGCACCACAGTGGCATATCTTTAGAAAACACAAAGTGAGTGTTTTCTTGTAGTTTTGCACCGTATTTCTCACTGCAAACCAAACCAAACAGTCATAAATACACCTTGAATATGAGTATTACTGACAACCGTATGTCAACACAGCCGTGATACGCTACCCCCGTCGGGTGGATGATGGCTCGCTAGCATTTCAGCTGCCTGTGGTACAGCTGGTAGAACATCCCCGAGTAGACGGCGGGAAGCTCCTCCATGGCGAGGTCGATCTCTCCGAAGCCTCGCTCCAGGCCGCGGAGCAGAAGCCCGGCTACGCGAGAGGTGATGGGCGTCGTGTGGTCGGTCTTCGCCAGCTCGGCGAGCTCCAGCCACTCGCAGCGCAGACACTCCTGGGTGCAGAAGTTGATGTCGTAGCTGAGCGGGCCGAGTCGGCAGATGATGTACATGTCCGACATGCCGAAGGCGCCGGGGTGGTTGTGCTGCTGCCGGATGCTGAGCAGAGACCTGAACTCGGAGTGAACGCCGGTCTCCTCGAAGACCTCGCGAACAGCAGTGGCACCTGAAAAACAAGCATTTAAATATCAAGCGTTTTAAAGATCCTGACAAGAAGGAATATATTCACGTTCCCTTGTCAGAGTCACCTTGCAGACTGTTTAGACATGGAAGGAAAAACAGGAAAATACATATATATTTTTTGTAAAGACGAACGCTGCTTTTTGTGATGGGTCACGTATACAATATTAAAGCTGCTTTTAAAATGTAAAAAATAGAAAAGGTGGCTTTAGAGAAACGGTTATCTTAGCGTATATATTGTGTGCCTTATTTTGTACAGTTCAAATGAATGTATCATCTTTAAGCTTAACACTAAAATCGTAGGATTTCGCTAGATGTACTGTATTAGTTGTTTTGACACTCACCGATATCTTCTCCTGGATCAGACAAGCCGCCGGGGAACTTCCAAGCATTCTGTGTCTGAAACACGAGGCAGAGTTAACATTTAACATCCATTGTGACAGATGGCACTGCTGTAAATGTATACTTAGAGTAAATGTTCATTTTAGTCTCGTTTTTAATCATAAAATCAGTGCCGTCCAGTTTAAAGTCACTTCTTTCTTTAAATCGGTGGCGCGGTCCGACAGTGTAACAGTAGTTTGTAGTCACAGCGATAATAGATAATGTGTTCAAAGGATGATCTATCTGAAGTAATGATCAAACAGGCAGAGAGATGCTGGATTCTCTGATCCGAGCGTCCGTTCGTTTCATGTTTTATATTTAGACTTCTACATTTGATGCGGTGAAGTGTGTCTTCAAAGCTGTTTCACCACTTGATATTTAATAACAGTATGCTGCTGGTTAAGTTATGATGTCAGTCTTGTATATATATTTTTGTAGTTACCTTAAGAATGTTGTATGCAGTGCTTTTATTTTAAAGAAATGCTATTTCATCTTAGACTGTCCTTGTTTAGTAAATTCTCTCTTTGTGAGGAACACGGATGCACTACAGCATTTATTTTCATGTCGACAGGATGCTATATATGTTTGGGGCGGTTTATAAAGTGTGCTGGAAAGGAAGTAATAAAGGGATTTTGTTGAACTCTAATCAGTGTGGTTTTTCAGAGTAAAACGTCTCATCCAGAGCTAAATGTGAAAATAACAAAAAACACCAAAACATGCACAAACTGTTCATGCTGAATCTACAGGGGAATGACTGGACGCTGGTTAAATGACTTCAGTCCACTGGGGATCTGTCGGTCGTGTGTTGTGCTGATGCGAGAGTGATAACGTCCGGGTTTGTTTACAGGAAGTGCGTAACCCTCTGTGAGACTCTGCTGCTGCCAAGGGCCAGACTCTTACTGGAGAAGGATTGTTTCCAGTAAACAGCTCGATGAGGAGGAGGAGGAGGAGGAGAGGAAGAGATAAAACTCTTCCCACACTTTAAGGCCACTAACTGTTTCCCTCTGCTTCTGGACAAAAGCCATTAAGACACATTCTATGCAGACGACTCCCGGCTGGCACACATGTTGTCAGCAAACGGGCCCGTTTGTATTCTGTCAGTTATAAACTATGTTTGCTGTGTGAGACACATTTTACAGTAACCACGTGTTCCTTCTCAGATTACTCCTCCTGGAAGAGTTTAATGCAACGAAGAATTTAAATTATGTCAACTTACTCACTTCTACATTGTGTATAAATAACATATTTAGGGGGAAATTACTTTAGATAGTCCCGTATAGTCCGATGTCTTCAGATAGATTTGGTTTTGACTGAACCAACATTGAAGTGGGGACACATAATTGATGTGATAAATCAAAGTACTGGGTCTAGCAGTACATTATTGAAACTGATTATTTATTTTCCTTCCAGCAGACGTCTGAACTCCGAAATGTTTCCTTCCTCTGGATATTTGCCTTTTGCCCGTTGACGGCTTCGTGGCAATGAATGATGGCACATGTGATCCTGTTGCTGTATTGTGTGTTAAAGTGGCTCAGACTCTCTGCTCTTTGATACACAGTGTTGAACTAAGGATTATTACCAGCTGCGACAGCGATGCCGTTATTAGTTTTCACCTTGTGAGTCTGTGTGTGTCTGTGTGTGTGTGTGTGTGTGTGTGTGTGTGTGTGTCCATGGCTTTGAATTCCTGTCAGCTTTAGTGGTGATGACGTGTGGTCACATTACAAAATATGTTTGAATTAAGTACAGGAGCTGCTGCCTTTACCAGAACAGCTTTTTTTTTTGCCATTTTGTCTCTTTAGGTTTTAAATATGCACACTGTGTGCTTTTGTGCTTTATATCTTAAATCATAATTGGTTTCTAAATTGCGGCGTCACGGTGCAATCTTGTTTTGGCCGGGCTGAGAATCCAAACAAATCTGTGTCGCAAAGATTTTTTATAAGAGCCCAGTTGTAAGTGGACCTCATAACAACCTGAGCACTACAGCAGAGCTCTGTGAGAGCGGGCAGAGGCACACACACACACTCACAGAGCTCTGTGAGAGGGTGCATAGACACACACACACTCACAGAGCTCTGTGAGAGCGGGCAGAGACACACACACACTCACAGAGCTCTGTGAGAGCGGGCAGAGACACACACACACTCACAGAGCTCTGTGAGAGCGGGCAGAGGTACACACACACTCACAGAGCTCTGTGAGAGCGGGCAGAGGTACACACACACTCACAGAGCTCTGTGAGAGCGGGCAGAGGCACACACACACACTCACAGAGCTCTGTGAGAGGGTGCATAGACACACACACACTCACAGAGCTCTGTGAGAGCGGGCAGAGACACACACACACTCACAGAGCTCTGTGAGAGCGGGCAGAGACACACACACACTCACAGAGCTCTGTGAGAGCGGGCAGAGGCACACACACACTCACAGAGCTCTGTGAGAGCGGGCAGAGGTACACACACACTCACAGAGCTCTGTGAGAGCGGGCAGAGACACACACACACTCACAGAGCTCTGTGAGAGCGGGCAGAGGTACACACACACTCACAGAGCTCTGTGAGAGCGGGCAGAGACACACACACACTCACAGAGCTCTGTGAGAGCGGGCAGAGACACACACACACTCACAGAGCTCTGTGAGAGCGGGCAGAGGCGCACACACACTCACAGCTGTTAGCATTCGGCTCATGTAAACACCGTGTTTGCTTGAGGTCAGCTGATGTTGTGCGGAGCTCTGTTGAGTGTGTGAGGATCAACAGAGGCAACATACAACTCACTGAATAAACACAACTAATCACAAGTGTTTTTAGCAGCAGGAGCTCTGCTGCCTCATTGGCTCTCTTTTATTAATTACACTGTGGACGGACGGGTCGGTGTCTAATATTGCTTTCTGGCTCAGTCAGGAAAGAGCTGGTGAACTGGTGTCAGAATTTTTCCTTTTGAGAAATGTGTCTTGCTGTCAACTGTAACTAATATGAATAATAACAGCTCTGTGCTCAGCTTTTTCATATGCTGCATTCCTACTGAGAAATAACCAAATTCTTTTTTTTCCACAGTTTCCTGGAAAGTAGCAAGACTACAGCCAACGCATGAATTTACTGAAAATAAAACTAAAAAATCTTAATTGAATTCAATTAATATGGTCTATATGGCAAATATATATATATATATATATATATACATATGTAATGGAGAGTAATTTGTCACAGTATAGCAACACATTTACCTTGTTTCTGTCTTGGACCACAAGAACTTTTCCATTCGATTCATCAACGACTGCACCTGCAAAAGAAATCAATAAATCAGACATTTTTTTTCATATATTTTGCAAGCACGTATGTCCCCAGTGCACTGAAGTAGTTACTGTAATAACACCTGTTGGCAGTCTAGTTCAAAGTTAATCATGAGGTTGGACACATTAACCCTTCACCATGCGGAGGAAGAAGCCCGGAGCTGGTTCTCTGTCCGGCCAGCGGGAGCTGCTTTGTTCATTTTAGATTTTTTTAACACATCGCTGATGTAGACGATCAACGAAGTCCACGGGCAAACCAGTGGAATAAATAACAATAACATGGGCTTGTTGCTCTTCATTTAAAAAGATTCAAGTTGATTCCACTTCTCAAACTGCTATACCAAAGAAGAACCAAACAAAAGGGCCAGCCTAAGAGCTGTACAGTTTTAAGTACTATACGGCCTTAATATGCTTCAAATCCCACTTCACCATTTACATATTTTTTTCAGCAGGTAGTGACTAAGAGAGGCAGCTATGTGCCGCTGACAGCTCCAGAGGAGGAGGGAAAACGGGCCACTTTCTTTTCCGGTTGCTCCGTCTGCCCGCCCGGGACGGGCCTCCTTAAATGAATGTCACAGATGTGTAAAAGAGGGATGGGTCGTCTCAAAAGGCCCGACTTGGACTTCCAAGTGGAAACTGATGTCATCCACCGATCCACGGCGCTGCACGGGAGGAGGTCTGGCTGCTGCTAACGGAGGCTATCATTATGTAGCCTTCAGTGGAGGAAACCAAATGCTCACAAGGAGAAATATGAATTATGAGACAAAAAGCCCAGAAGCAATCATCACAGGGGATACGTGGGTTCTGTAGTAAAAAAAACAAAAACCCTGTTAATCGCTTGAGGTCACGGCTGGTATCTGAGCCACAACAAAGTTTGATGTCTTCTCTTCATCCATATTTCATGTAGGCAGTAATTATAGGGTCACAGCAACATCTGGAGAGCACCATGAGGTCACAACGAGGTCACAATGCTGATTGAGAGTTGCTCTACATCACTCGTGATGGATTTCATAACAGAATACTAATTATCCTAGTTTTTTATGTCCAGGATCTTGATTTGGTTGCTGAGGTTTCCATGAAAACAGTAGTATTTGTTCAGGATTCAGTCTTGTTCTACGAGTTTTTGCTGTACTGTAAGACGGGCTGAAGGCATTGAAAAGAGTGAACGCTGTCCAAAATGCAATTATTACCGTTTCAGTGAGTCACCAGGTGATGAAACGATCCTCATGATTCACGTTAATGATGCTAATTCATTACATATGAGCCAAAAAGCATTTCCTTTATTTCTCGTTGAAGGGCAGCTTACTCAGCCTTCAGTTGGGCTGACGCGGGACCTTAAAGAGGTACCGCTCACTTCAACATGTTCTGTTGAGCTGCAGACTAAATGGTGGAACACGTCACTGCTGGCGTTAGCATTGATCGACCGTTTGGGACTAATCTGCAGAACAGACTTGTTCTCAGAATACCATCCATAGTATCACGATATAACTAATTACAGCGTTCATGAACATGTAGGCTGTCATCTCTTGGAATTACTTTGAGCTTTAAGTTGTTGACCCTGTCCTGAGAGGTCAGAGGTTAGGTGCAGCTGGTTGGATTCCAGCTCCATTTTTCAGCAGGACAGATGTTGACATCTGTGTGTGTGTGTGTGGGTTGAGCCCACGTTCTCTGGATGAAGAATGGTCATTTTGACCTCACTATACCCACGTTTGACTTTTGGGTTTACGGTTGGACAGTTTGAAAGCCTGCTGGGGCACATACAGCTTCTCTTTCATTGACTGACTGTACATTACGTGCTATTCTCTTGTGTAATATAAAGCTGCGTGCGCCCGAGCAAACAAGTATCAGATCATGTAAACAGCTCTGTAGTTCAGATTCCTAACCTCAGTGTCATCAGTGTTTGTACCGGGGCATTCTGGCAACAAAAAAAGGGGAATTTCTGGACCCCTTCCATACTGAAGGATGCTCTGGACATGTTCTGACATGCTTCATGTTCATCCACTGTTAACAAGGTAAAAGACGACACTCTGCCCTCTGCTGGACGATCAGAAACGTAGCACACTCAAAATCTCAATGAGTGAATTTCTATTTACACAACAGAAATGGGCCAAAGTTGAAAAATGCATAATAGACAAACAGGCCCGCGGCCTTAAATATATTTGATCACAGCTACTTATAAATGACTTTAAAGTAGCAAAAGACTGGATTCATCATTTTAAATCACGCCTCCATATCTTGTGAACAGTGAATTGAGAGATTTTTACGGTTATTGTCATTATAGGCGATACATTTTATGTCAATAAAGAAACTGATTAATCTGCTTAAAGCTTCAGCTCTATTGTTCTTTGATGGTTGACTGAATATTGTGACACATGGAGCTGTTTTGGACCAACTGAGGAACATTTGCAACCACTGGTTCTTCGAGAGGATTTTGAGGTTTTTTTCAATGAATAAAACTATAAAAGATTCTATGTGCTCTCTGTTTGATGATGGCTGAAGACTATTCTTTACATCGCGCTTCATCTATTGTTGCGTATTCCATGTTGTTGTATATATTTTATATCATATGTGCTGTTTGGTGTTTCTCGCCCGTCTCTATAGAAGCTGTGTCTTTAATTAATTTGTAGTCCATCATACCAAGGACTACACTTCCCTTGATGTTCAGCCAGAAGAAGTTCAACTGATTGACACAAGTGTTCAGCATTAAGGCTAATCGAGTGAACCTTCTGCACTGCTGCGTTCCTACCTGCTGTCATCTTGAAGAAGGTCTCTGGAGGATATGGACAATAAAGAATTACCTAAAGATTGTGATTATATGTATTTATAGCACGAGTGCTGAAAGGACCAAAAAGGTACTGTAAATAAATGATGATCTTAATTTAAATTCATGTCTCTTTTCCAGAGCGTTCAGCTGCATTTCATGGTCGTCATCAGATCCATGACAAACACCATCTGCTGTAGTTGAAAGCTCTGTAAAAAGCTAGATAGTGGACCTTTGTAGGTAATAATATTATAAGGCAAGAATGACCCCTCAGGCTAAGAAATCTCTACCTGCCACTCCGATCTGGTGAGTCGCAAACCCCGGCAGCCGGCTCTCCCCGTCTCCCAACCAGAGGGCCAACACGGCGTGGTCGTGTTTGGCGTGGTGGAAGGCGAAGCCGTGAGTGGAGGCGGCGGCAGCACATCGGCTCAGAGAGATGGGCACCCGGAGCCACACTGCGACTTTCCCCTCGGCTTTCCACTGGGCCAGCGACTCTACGGAGGACACGAGTCAAAGGTTCACCGGGATGGACAAACTTTAAAAACATGTATTATTGATGATGCTGCTGCTTTATTAAATAAACTGCAGAAACAGACAGGAAAGAGCAGATTGTTTTGTTTTGATGCTTAATATGATTTGGGCGGCAAACGTAAAGAAGAGAGACAGATGACAAGCAGCAGAGACAGTTTAGTGGAAGTAGCCTGAAGGGTTTAGGAAGCAGATCTTTTTAAAACAGAAGGTTGCTGGTTCAAATCCCAGAGTGATTGGAAGAATGCAGATATAAATGATGTTGTGCTGAAACAGTTAAACTCTTAATCTGTCAAACTATCGATAAATAGAAAATATATTTGCAATAATTTGAATAATCAACCAATCATGAATCAAATATCTTTTAGGTTTTGGACTTTTAAGCAATAGAAAACTTGCAGTTTAAAGACCATCTTGTGATGAGTGTTTTCACTTTTTTTGACAGTTTATTACTGAATAATTAAACCATTATAAAAATTATTTTTATTATTACTCAATATTGAAAAGAAAGTTAGTTTCTGATATTATAAATTCAATAATCTCTCACTTTAATCATTTTACCTTTTGAACAAGACCCTGCATGTTTCATTTTCCTTCATGGGGTTGCTCTCTTGTTTACCTTCACTGGTAAAAAGGAATTAATGCATTATGGATGCGATCTATAATGAAATCCAAACCCCTGAACCAACAACTATATAGAGTGCAGTCTATGTATTAAGCAAAGTGTCAAACATTCACCTGCAGACCCACTGAAACCTGGCTACTTTAGATATTAAGGGACATTTTACCCTGCGGGCATCTGCATCTTCTTCAGTGCACGTGTAACAGCTGACCGCTGTCCCTCGTGCACACACACACACACACACCTCAAAGCCCCCTGTTCTAGTGTGTGGTTGTGTGTTGAGAAGACCTGACCTGCGCATGAATCATATCACACTGTGACGCCACCAACCTTGCAGCAATCCGCTGAACGAGCTCTCGCTGATGTCCACCGGTAACCCGATGTCAGCCAGGTCCACCGTCACTCCACCAAAGCGGTCCCCTTTGCCCGTCAGAGCCCCGGTCCCCGTTACTTTCTGTAGTTGAGAACGAGCTGCGGCGCACGAGAACGCACGCACAGGTGAGCGTGCGGGACATGACGCTCTGCCGCAAAACCTTCCTCCCACCAGCGGCAACAGCTTTAAAGCGAAGGCACAAGCAGCCATGCCACTATATATACATACACGGAGCCGCTTAAAGGTAACTTTAGCTGTAACTGGTTGTTCAATTTTCAACCGGCCGGCAACGTGAGAACAGTACGGTTACGTAAACATCCGCCCTGGAGGTTGCATAAATACCGTAATGCTCTGGTAAAATGGCACTTACTGCAAGACGTCATCTGGCTCACAGAAGCGAACAAGAAGTCCAAACTAACCGTTAAAAACTATGAAAAAACACCGATTGACATATTTTATTCATGCCGAATCTTCGACTGCATCTAATTAATGTTTGCTAATACCTTTAATTATATTTAAATATATGTTTATATTCGCTGGTAACAAATGCACTTAAAATTATATGTTTTTCGATCATATTTTGTATACTTCTTTTCAGACTCTTATAGTTAATTTTCAAAAATTAAAACCAACTTTATTTCAACTGGTTGTCGTATTTTTTTGTTTCCAATTTAATTGAAGTAAATCAGGAACGTTTTAAAATGCAACAAATACAAAAAGGGCACAACCTGCCGTAAAATAAGCGAGGCTTTACGGTAAAAGGGGGCGGGACTAAACCTTAACCAGGAAGTGTACAGCACCGCTCCATGTTTACACATGTCTGCGCGTTCACGTGGAGGAGATCTTCACTATTAAAATGTCTTCAAAGAAGAATAAAAGCAAATCGAAAAGAGCGAGTGAAGGAGACGGTTCGCTGCTGTCGAAGGAGAGCTCAGATGACTCCTCCAGCCTGCAGACACCTGGCCACGAGGGAGGAAGGTGCAGAAGTGTAAACAGCAACTCATTCACTGTCATCGATTTCATTGACAAAGGTGAGTCTTTGTGGGCATAAACACTAACGTTTAACAGTAGGGAATCTAAATGTGATCAGCAAATGGACCAATCTGCGGTGGTGAAGATGGACGATCCGCCATGACACCAGCTACACTCAGTGATGCTGTTACAACTCACCACTAAGACGTGTTTCATCGTTTAGTCTCTCTACTTATTAAGCATATTTAAAATCAGTCGCTGACTGAGGCAAACGTGACTTTCAGTTTACAGGATTTTTGATGGTGTTCATCCATTTTTATTGACACAGAATTCATGTTTATCTTCCAAAGTTAAAGTCTGTTTAAGAGGAAATTCCATCTTTTTTACACACACACACACACACATATATATATATATCAGCAAGGAAACTAACGCTGCATTTTAAAATGAATTTTTGCACAGAAAGAGCACTGTGTGCTGTGTTTTTTATTTTTGATTCACATCATATTTTTGTTAACTTCCCTCACAGCTGACGACAAAACACCTAAAAGTTGCAGATCAGCTTTGGTCCAGCTGGGCCTCAACTCAATGAAGTCAGCCAGCGTTTGCATCGGGAGGCCGGTCCTGCTGACGAGTCCCACGGGACGACAAGAGGTCTCCTCTTCTTTTCTCTCCTCGGCTTCTACGGCAGATCATTTGTAATCCGTTGTGTTGTTATTTTAAATCTCCACAGATTAACGTATTAAATGTGTAAAGCTGTTCTCTGTTACCGTCCGTCTAACCTTTAGTTGATGAATCATTTCTGTTCTCAGGACGCTACCTTCCTGCTCTGAAACCTTTTTTTAATAATCTGTTTCCTGGTGTCGTCCAGGTGTGTTCCGGTTGGCCGGTTGCCTCCTTCCCTGGTGGACGAGTGGGTCTTCAGAAATGTGCTCAGAATAACCTGAGAGTGAAGTCTGGGGACGAGGTGATGCTGCACCCACTGACGGGTCCTGTGCTCCAGGCCGAGGAGGTGCTTCTCTCAAACAGGTAGCGTCTCACTCTCTATATTAAAGTACCACATTCACGCTATACTTCTTTTCACTATATTACATTATAGTTGCTTGTTTATGAGGTAAACCTTGCTAAAATGAATGATTGTGATGTAGATCATGACGGTTATAATGTTCAGTTTGTGGTGAAACCTTTCTAAAGAGATGTAATGTATTTTGGAGGCTGTAGTTTGTGGTGCTGTTGACCTTTATTTTCTTGTTCTGAGAGTTTTTTCTTATATATTTCCGCCCCTTTTTATCACCGCCTGTAGACCTAATATGCATATGTAGTTATGTGATTATGTAAAAATGTAAAATAATTCGACTGTCGGCTGAAAAAGCCTCCAGATCATCTTTATGGCACGAACACCTTTATGTTGTGTATCTCAGGTAACTGCTGCCATCTGCTGGCTACACCTCGCCACTGCAGTTCAAATGCCAAACCATCAAATAGTATTGTTTAGAATTTATTTATCTACATTATGCATCTATGTGTTATAATCTTTATCTACGTGAATCTGTTTTCATGTCGCATCTTATATCATCTTTTTGATTTGATGTGTTCTGTGATTGTTGATCATTCTACACTTATTTTAATGTTTTATAAGCTGTGTTTGAGTGTGATGCTGCTCCTGTAAAATATATTTTAATGTCAGTCGGGTTGATTAAATTGTACGTTACATATCAATGTACATGATGATTATAGTTGATTCTTCACATACATGTGACTTTGATTCAGGTCAAAAGATGACACACTGGAGACGGATGAGTTCAAGAGCTTCCTGCTGCGCTCTCTGGGTAAGTGGGTCACTTCTTCTCACTGTTGCATTGGCTCAAAGCATCTAGATATTCTTCTTGCATACATTTGTGCACATAAATCTTTTTTATTATTGTCATTTTCTGAACAAATACACTGGTGTTTTGGTTGGTATTGTACTGTTCCTGTGAGGTCCTGTTTTATCCATCACACATAGATGGAAGGATCATTCATACACTTTAGACTCCAAGAACAGTACATTTACTCCATTTGGCAAAAAGAATACCGTTTCCTGGTGTTGAATGTCTGTTTATCTTACATTTTAGTCCAGAGTGAGCGATGCGTTTCCTTTGGTGGGATAACTCTACTGTTTTGTCTGCGTCTTGTGCCAGTTGGGAACGTCATTTTGCCAGGAAACCTCATCTCCCTGTCCTACTTCGGCCGGTCATGCAGTCTGCGGGTGGAGTCCATAAGAGGGGAGGACGGAGTCACCCTCCACAGACCAGCTCCTGCCCCAGACCTGGAGGAGTCCTCCGTGATGAACTCCGTGCTGGACTCCACCTCAGCCGACCTCTCCCTGCAGCTCAGCCTGCTCACTGTGGATGACAACAACAGCGCTGACGGGGCAGCGAGCCCGCCTGGAGAGCCGGGCCCCGCGGCCAGCACCCCGCGCCGACCGGCGCACCTCGCTTTTGTCTCCTCGCCCCTTGCTCCTCGCACGCCGTCCTCCCGGAGTCCTCCTGCAGCGTCAGCAGAGGAGGCCGTCGGCCTGGAGAGCTCACTCAGCTCAGAGCAGGCAGAGAAACTCCCCACAGCTCCCCCTGGTGGTGCACTGAGTACTGACACCTTCTACCGCCTGTCCTGCTCCACTAAAGTCCGTGTCGGACTCAGAGCAGGGCAGGAGGATCCGGATGCACAAGCTGAAAGGTCTAAGGTTAAATACAGCATGATCGGGGGGCTCAGCAGCCAGTTGGACGTCATCAGAGAGACCATTGAGCTTCCTCTGAAACACCCCGAGTTGTTCTCTACCTACGGTAGGTCACACGGCGCAAGGTGTAAACTTTAATTCATCATTAAAAGAAAGCAACGGTCTCACTGCGAGCTGTTATCTCTGCAGGGATCCCACCGCCCAGAGGAGTGCTTCTGTACGGCCCCCCCGGCACCGGGAAGACTATGATTGGACGAGCCATAGCCAATGAGGTCGGAGCTCACATGACGGTGATCAACGGCCCAGAGATCATGAGCAAGTACGGTCACATGGCTCAAAGGCTTTGCATCGCCTCTCTGTCCCAGTATGATGTATAAGGAGGGTGTTATTACGTGTGATTAGTAGAATAATGCACGCCGCCCTGCATGTCATCTGAAGTCATACCTCACTAGTATAGTAGTAATCTACTTCAGTAAATATTTTGTTTTCTGTTTTTGCAGATTCTACGGTGAAACCGAAGCGAGGCTGAGGCAGATATTCAGTGAAGCGTCTCAGAGGTAAACGTTGTAGTCCATCCAGCTGATCACGCCCTGGAGTAACAGTCCCAGTACGTTTTCTGTTCACGCAGATCACAGAACGTCTTTCTGTTTTAGTTGGCCTCTGTCTTTTTATGTCATTTTTTGCAATCTGTTGAATTATATTTGCTTCTCTTGTGCAATAAAAATTCTGAGAGAGTACACATGAAACCGTCATATTATCAGTATAAACATGGCAGCACGCCGATAATAAGTAAAGGATTAAAGTGGTTCAAGCACATTTAACAGAACAGAATGTTATAAACACAATTTCCAACATTCTCGTTTTATTTGCAGACAGCCTGCGATAATCTTCATCGATGAGCTGGATGCTTTGTGCCCGAAGCGAGAGGGAGCGCAGAACGAGGTGGAGAAACGAGTCGTTGCTTCTCTCCTGACTCTGATGGACGGGATCGGTTCAGTAAGTGTCCTTCTCACCTTTTCAACCATCATACGTCCCAACAGGTGTTGATCATGAGGTTCAAATCTAAGTTTTCTTCCGTTCTACTGTTCCGAGTGGAGCTGCACTCCTGGGATTCTTTGAAAATAATAACTTCACTCTTAATCCACATTTCAGTTAATGATATGTGATTAGTTCACATCATGCTGAAGCCACATATCTGCTGTCATAAAATCCTCTGGTTGGTTGGTTCGCTTTCACACCAACAAACCGCACCAGCGGCCGCTAAGAATCGGAGCGAGACCGAGCTTTACAGGTGATCTGGCTTCGGTTGTTTGGGCCTCACCAGGGTTCGATTGACAGCCGTCACACCAGCCCAAACAAAATGTATTAACCAGGCAAATGGACCGGAGTTTCAATCAGTCGGTTCTGCTCGACATTAAAGTTCTAAACTGGCTGATGAAAGCCGCTTCTTCCTGTGTCCTCTTTTCGTTACTTGGCCCGCGCTTACGACATGAACTGTACAGCCCTCTACTTATTCCATCAGCCCTCAGTATGGTTATTACGAGGAGGTCTGCTTAACATTCACCGACGGCCGTTCATCGCAGCCGTGACTTAAGGAGACGGCTCTCTGCAGCAGGACGAGGCTCCGCCGGGAAATGTCCTCATCGCAAACGCAGACTGTCATGCAGAAAGCATCTCTGCGCGCTGGACGCCCTTCAGACACTGTGGCTTGTGTCTCTGGGGTGTTGTTTGTCCTCCGAGCGTCTCTGTCAGGGCCTGATGAGAAAAAAGATGATTCCCCCCCCCCCCCCCACCTCCCCACACACACACACACACACACACAACCACCCAGTGGGAGCCTGGGAAACAAATCACCAAAGGTTGCCATGACCTGCCAATTTGGCATAACTTTATCAGCACAAAGTACATCTCCATGAGCGCGGGCCGAGAGCAGCCGTCATTTGGACTGGTGATGTTACACAGATGCGCCTCCGCCCCCGTCCGTTTTCCACACCAGATCCAAGGTCCTCCGCTCTGATTGGTTCGTGGCGTGTGGATAAAGCGCTTCCTGCTCCTCGGCATTCTTGCTCGCACTGTAATTTATTTGTGTTTCGATTCTCCCTGCGGTGTTGAAATGTGGAAAAGAAACAAAAAAAGAATTCTCATCTTGCAGGCAGACCACCTTGAGATAAACACAAGTTTAGCATCAGACCGCGGTCAAATGTTCTCTCGGAGGCTCCCGCTCGTGAAAACTGACATGAAGTTGAATACCAGGCTGTTTCACTTTGCTCCTAGAAACCATTTGCGTGTAATTCCTGGTGTGTATCTTAGCCAGCACTGCAGATTTGGCAGTGGTAGTTTGAAATGTACCAGTCCGCATCCATCAGCCCTATAGGCACCACAGCTCAGCTTAAATAATAATGTGTGGAGCAATAATAAGGTTCCTCTGCCTCTTTTTAGTTCTCCTAAAGACATTTGCAAGATTCTACCGTGCCCGAAGGAAAACGGACCAATCAGAGCCGAGGAGCCCCTAACGCAGCTGTCAGTCACTGCTCAAACTAGGCAGCGCTGATCAAACATGGATCAAGATTCTATGTCCAATGAGAAGGGTTGTGACCCGACCTCCTGCCGCAGCATACTGTCTCATATTACTGTCCACTAAAATATGTTTATGAACACATTTAAGGTGAGAAATAGGCAGTAACAGAATCCTCGCCTCTGATTGGTTGTTTTTCTCTTTGAGCTCGGTGGAATCGAGCAAATACCATGAGGTGCATTAAAAGAAGGCAGCCTGACTTTTTTTAATATAATGTATAAAGATGATAAAGTTTGTAGCACTGATGCCCCTTTACTGTGGTCTCGCCCCAACAAAGTACATTTATTTGCCTTTAAATCTTCTATGAAGTGATTTCGATGCCCGTGTTTCAGCCTGACATGACATTAAAGCAGGATTACCAGGACAAGACTGATCTGTGCTGCTTGTTTTTTTCTCTCCTTCCAGGAGGGTCACTCGGGTCAGCTGTTGGTTCTGGGGGCCACAAACCGGCCCCATGCCCTCGACCCCGCCCTGCGCCGACCGGGACGCTTCGACAAGGAGCTGGAGGTGCGTTCTACCACACACCGTTGTAACTGTGTGTTAATTCAACTCCCTCCTGTTTACTAGTGGAAGCTGACAGATATTTACCATTTTGTCTGTATTATTATTGATCACACTGCTGGAAATATCTCGGCAAAGGTCCCTGAAGTGCTCCATCCGTTTATGGTTTGGGGTTCCTCAAGGTTCCTTCTCGGGTTCCTACTTTTTTTCCACAATTGGTGTAAAAGAAACGTTCTGTTCTATTATTGATTTGTTCCATTGATTTTGTGACGGCAGGTGGGAGTTCCTAGTGCTGCAGAGCGAGCAGATATTCTGCAGAAGCAGCTGAGCTTCGTGCCGTGCAGCGCCACCGCCGAGGAGGTGACGCAGCTGGCCGACGGCGCTCACGGATACGTCGGAGCCGACCTTGCAGCTGTTTGCAAAGAGGCAGGCAAGTGAACGCCGACCTACTGTCTGTCTGTCTGTGTGCTGTGTAGAGAGTCGAAACAACAAAAAAAACACACGTTTCCTAGTCGTAGGCACCTGATGGCAGTCTGAATGTGGTCTGCAGTGTTTTTCACACATCGTCCCCGTCTCTTCTGTCTTCTGGACCACATGATGCACAACGTGTCCCCGAGAGGCAAACGTTTCTGTTGTGACAAAGTCATAAATCTTCATCATAACAATGCCAATGAAACCAAGAACAATCCACAGCTACTCAGACCAGTTGTGCAGTACTTTGCGATAATCTCCTCTTCCCGAAACCAACATAATTTCGGAAACCAAAACAAAGGCGCGCGCATGCCAGCTGGGCCCAAAATGCTGGCCGACTTTAAGCAGTCCGTTTTGCTTCGTGAGGCTCAGGCACCCAACCAACAAACGGTTTGTTATTGAGCCTCAAGCACATTAGACTCCACCTCAGCCCGTAGTACTTTGCCCAAACCACAATTTCCACTTATTTCCTCCTAAATTAGTTTTTAACAATTTTCTGAGATGTTTTCTGACGTGCCTGCAGCCCTCTTTGAACACGGGAGGGTCAACCCTCCTTTTGATATTCGCCAGAGAGGAAGTTGTGAGTTACTGTGGTATTCAGATCCCAGTGAGAGAAACCACTGAAACCACCACTTGTGAAATTCCTCTGCCCCGCCCCCCCCCTCACCACTGACGCCACAAACCGATCCACCTCGCATCCCGAGGACCAGCGTATTGGCTTTGTGTGTGTGCGTGTGCGTGTGCGTGTGTGCGTGTGTGCGCGTGCGCGTGTGCGTGTGTGTGTGTGTGTGTGTGCGCGTGCGTGTGTGTGTGTGTGTGAGCACAGGCACATTTGTTTTCCTGCGCGTGACCCCGTGTGCCTCCTGGGTGGTCCCCAGCGCCCGGGGTTCGTGGCGTATTGCATTTCCAGCTGAGGAGGGAGCTGTGCGGAAGCACTCCGGCGAGGAGCGTGATTTACCGTCCGCAAAAAGGGCCAGACGTGACTGGCAACGGTTTCTGGGAAACCCTCCTCACGCCCCGGAGGGAGACGACAACCTCCCTAACCCTCTTTGACTCCGCTCACTTCCCCTCAGTCTCCAAACCCCAAATCACTAAACAAACACAGGCCCTCACAAGTACGCCAGGTTCAGAACGCGTTTAACGCTTCGTTTGTTTCTGTCGGCTCGTTCAATCTGGAAATAAAGTAGAAATGAAATCCAAACCGAGGTGGAATGTGATGCGGATACAGCTACAAGGGCTTCAGAGCTGTGGGTCAAATCTCCTGACGGGTGGCCCTTCGACAAGGGCACTTCTAATTCACAATGAAAACAAAATAGAATTTTAAATGTAAATAAGGTGCCGGAGCGTATCAAGAAAAGCATCAGAATATACCAGCAGTGCTTATTTATGAAACAAAGTTGTAGATAGAGGTTTGAGAGTGTGTTACTGTGTGTGTGTGTGTGACTACTGAGGATCTACCCTCACCAAGCCCCCCTACTGCCACACATTGCTTAGATCCACACACACACACACACACACGTACCCACAACTTGATATCTGTTTTTTCCTTCTTCGCTCTCATTGAAAGGAACAAAAGCCGAAGAGGCACGAAAACACACCACGTAGGAACTGCAGTTGTTTCCTTCTGCCGCTCAGGTAACAATGAGCTGCTGGGGGAGCGAACGCTCCGACGCACCGCTTCCTGAAAAATAATAATGGGACGATATTGCGACGGCTGCGAAACGCTCAGGTCACGCACAACCCCCCCCCCCCCCACTTTGCACAGCTGCAGAGAAGCATGATTCTAGATGCACGCACGCACAAGAAGCGGGTTTCACATCCTGCCTTCAGCACAATGCCAACCTGCTTATAGATCAGAGTGAGACCGAATCAATTCTTCATCTGTGGAGAAAGGCAGAGGGGAGGATGGCTCTCTGTGTGTGTGTGCACAATAACGGATGGAAATCTTGATGTCATTCGGGAAGTTTTTGTTTGTCAAGTCCGTTGTTGTGCCGAGCCCCAGAAACCAACTTCTTGACGACAGATGTGTTTCATAATCGGCTCTTAATTCCGGCTGATCAGGGAAAGCGATGCACGCTCGTATACCAGATCTAATAAAGTCTGTTTCACTCGGGTCGCCTGAAATCCCCTTTAAGCCTCCGCTGAGCACACTAATTATTAAGAAAGTCTGCGCTTTACATCATGTGCACTGACCGAGGGGATCCAGGCTGAGCGGCGTGATCCTTTAATGAGAGCGAGGATTTTAAAAACCTGGAGAGAAAGAAACAGGAATGTGTCTCAAAGAACCATCGTGTGTTTACGCGGACTTCTTCCGGCAAAATACATTCATATTTGTTTGCTGTAAAACAACAAAACAACTACAATTTCTGAAGATCTGATTAGAGAAATCTAAATGAAGGTAATTGTCCATTGATTGAATGTATTCTTCTGCTGAAAGATGAACAAATGGTTGCAAAATGAATGGAAACGATAACATTTGGCGCTTTGGTGGAGATCAGTCAGTGACTCCATTAGGTTTGTTTCTCCGCTCATTTATTCAGGTTATTCCTTTAACATGGAACCTGTCTGTGTGTCATTGATACATATTTACATCCAGAATATAATTAACATTTAAACTATGAAATATAACATTTCTATTAGCATGATTAAATATAAAAAATACTGTCTCTCAACCTTTCTTTTTTTAATTTGACCCGTTTCTCCTTTGGACCCTTCATTGTAGCTGTGAGAAGTTCAATGAGTGGTTTGACCTCAAACATCACAGTTGGAACTATTATGTATTTCTCAAGGAAGAAGCAAAGATTAGTAAAGGTTGAAACATAAAACGTTTGTTTAATTGGATTTATTTTTCTCACTTCCTGCACACAATCCTCTCATGACCAGCCAAAAAACGTTGCTCCTTTTTCTAGTTTACCCAAAAGGTCGTTCCCTCCAGTGTTTGACAACATTTTTGGAAAGTTAAAGAAGTTTGTGTTGCAGAAATGTTTCTTCTTCTTCTTCTTCTTAACCAGCTCAGGAACCCCTGCACTAGATACCCTCACAAGTTTAGTCACTTTTTGACGGTCTGATGATGTTAGAAGGTATAGAAAGCAGCGTTTGCAACAAAGTGAAGTACAGACTGAATCACAGTACAAGTATCTCAATTCAAAGTGCATCATTCAATTCCATCGCGGCTTCCCTGCAGCAGGAGAGAAGGTCAGACCCACTAAAGCTGAACTGTGTTAACCTCAGACATCACCCTCTAGTGGGCAAGTGTTATATTGCCGGGGAGGTAAACAGCCAAGCTCAGCACAGTGGAATTAACAAAAGCCTCTGGTGACCTGTTCAGCTGCTCTTTAGGGAGATTTAGTGTTTGAGAACGGTTGTTTCTTTATTATATCTTTCTAACGTTTGATTCAGTAACCCTTTCAAGATTGTACAAGTTAACTAGTCGAGCTCCTCGCTAATTGAAACACGATTACTGTGAGACCACAGAGATGCACTTTGACACGACGACATTGCTCTCTTGAGTCTCTTGTGGATGCTCCCTCCTCCTCCTCCTCCTCCTCCTCCTCCTCCTCTGAACTTCATCCGTCTCCGTTACCGTGTCTGAAGTGGACATGGCTTTCATCACGGCTGCTTGCAGCTCGACAGATTTACGTTCACATTAAGATGATCTGCTGGACTGTGTTAGTCACAGCAGAACAATGTACAGCAGCTCTATGTATAAAGCCCTCCTGACTGCGTCTCCTCGTCACGTCGCTCTGACGGCGCTTCATGTCCCGTCTTCATGTTTTATTGCCGAGCTGCTGCACCGCGGCTCCACGTCTCCTTCTCATGCCGGATAATCTGCTGCCTGTCGGCTATGAGTGGTTTGGTATTTGCTCAAATTACAAACAGATAGTACTAAACTTTTATTTCACTTATACCACCAACCAACCAACCAATTTACCACCAACATCTGATGAGACGACGCAGCCTGTAGTTTATTTGCTCCAAACCAGTTGATAAAAATGCGCCTAATGCGTAATTGGGGTCACTGTGGCTCAGCGGCGGTTCGATCCCCGGCTCTTCCTGTCCGAATGACACTGAACTCCTCTGGAGCTCCACAGCAGCCGACTGCTCCTAAATGCTCAGGATGGGTTAAAAGCACAGGTCAAATATCATCTATATACCTGTATGGATATGTTTCTTTTCTTTTTTTGTGCAACTTTTTCAAAAGTTACTACTGAGGCCTTCAGCTGCGACAATGGCTCACAAATAAACAGCACTTCCTTGTGTTAGAATTTAGATTCATATCATTTTAGAATGTAAATCTAGTGCGTTTACTGTTTACAGAAGAACAAGACGCGGGCAGATCAGCCGATGTGCTGATTGAAATGATAGAGAGGTTTCCTCCGTCATAACCACACCGGCACCGATTTCTTCAGATCTCATTTCCCCCCTTTTACACTGACCCGGTTCCCAGTTCGGCACAGATCATACAAAACAGCTCTTCACAATGAATCCCTCTAGGTGTTTCGTGTGGTATTGGAAGCTATCATGTGGTCTCGTGGAGCCTCGCAGACTCACGGGGGCGTCTCTCTGTCGTCCTGTTCAAATGATCCCGGCGCTGGCAGATGACTCATTTCCACAGTCTAAACAGTGCAAAGTGTGTGTGTGTGTGTGTGTGTGAGAGGGCGCACTTGCGCGCTTGTTTGGTTTGTGCCACATCCGGACACACTGTTTACAAGCCTCTCTAAACAGGGGAAGCCCACTGGAACAAAAAAGGGCCAGTAAAATTGATTATGTGGAATAATAAACACGCAACTCTGCACTTTGTCAGCCGAAAGCTTTTTTTTTTTTTGGTTTGCCTTTTATTTGACGGCAAAGATCGGGCTCAATATACGACTCCTTCAACTAACGGCCTGAATGATTTACTCTGTAATTGTGCAAAGTGATTTGGCTAAACACACTTCAATCGTCTAAAGCTAAATACTTACTACGCTGAGTAGAAACGAGGAAGAAGAAGAAGAAGAGGAAAAAAAAGTCTGCAAAGAGGAGCTGAGTTTTGTGTGTTTGACATCAATTCTGCAGAGGACTAAATGGGCCAAACACGGCTGAATGCTGGCTGATGTTTACAGCGGCAGCCTTCGCCTTATAAAGCGCTTTCCCCAACTCGTCTGTCCTTTTAAAGACACTTCTGGAATTTCTGGACAAGTCACATAAATATCAGCATGTGAAGTTTATTTGAGGCCTCTGTTTATAAAATCCGGAAATGAGCTGCTTGTACTCCTTAACCCCGGCACTTACCTTTACCCAGTGACAGCTGTGTGTGTGTGTATGTAGCATGTACTGTGCGTGTGTGTGTGCGTAGCATGTACTGTGCGCGTGTGTGTGTAGCATGTACTGTATGTGTGTGTGTGTGTGTGTGTGTGTGCGCGCACTTTTAAGAGCACATATTATTGCGGCGCTTCAGCTCCGGGAACAGATGTTAAGTATCGTAAATACAGGTGCAAAGAGTGTTCCGGAAGCCCCGGCGAGTAATGAAAACGTTCCTGCGGTTTGGTGATGGTGTAATGCCCAAACTATTTCGCAATCCGTCCGAGGACGAGCGTCGCAGGAGAGCTCGCGGCTCGAGCTTGTGGGTGTTCGCGGCACAATTCCCCCACACACACACACACACACCCTGTTGAAATGTGAAATGCACTGTTGAAGGACTTCTCTTGACACACCTTCCTGAACTGCTATCTCTGACAATGGAGCTCTGTGAGGTTTTCTCTTTTGAAGTCTTCTACTGGAACTTAAACTTCCTAAAACCTCATTTTCTTTTTTTTTTCTCTTCCGCCCTGCAAGTATCAGACGTTGCACTGAGTTTACTTACAGCTGCACAAATGAAACTACGCGATGCAGCTGCATGAATGAAACGACGCGATGCAGCTCACAAATGAAACGACGCGATGCAGCTCACAAATGAACCTACGAGATGCAGCTGCACGAATGAACCTACGAGATGCAGCTGCACGAATGAAACTACACGATGCAGCGCACAAATGAAACTACGCGATGCAGCCGCACGAATGAAACTACGCGATGCAGCCGCACGAATGAAACTACGCGATGCAGCAGCACGAATGAAACTACGCGATGCAGCAGCACGAATGAAACTACACGATGCAGCCGCACGAATGAAACTACGCGATGCAGCAGCACGAATGAAACTACGCGATGCAGCGCACGAATGAAACTACGCGATGCAGCCGCACGAATGAAACTACGCGATGCAGCCGCACGAATGAAACTACGCGATGCAGCCGCACGAATGAAACTACGCGATGCAGCGCACGAATGAAACTACGCGATGCAGCAGCACGAATGAAACTACGCGATGCAGCGCACGAATGAAACTACGCGATGCAGCGCACGAATGAAAGTACGCGATGCAGCCGCACGAATGAAACTACACGATGCAGCTGCACAGTGCACATCATACAGTGCAGTGCATGTAGTGTTCCATATACTCATGGAGAACAGAGCTTTAGTTTGGTTTACAGCCTCATTTATACTGGATTTTGAGGCAAATATCAGCATTCGAGATACTACAGAATTTGATCATTATGTATCGGTAATTTTTTAGTTTTTTCAACATAAGCGCATATTTACACAGTAGACATTGCTGTCTTCAATAATGGTGGACAAACAAATGGAGACATATCTTTGGTATTTTTGGACCGGACCGCAATTAACCTATCCGCTGACATAGATACATGCTGACATATTCATTGAAACTGCTGTGTGCTATGTTCCTTCTTTTGTTTCTCAGATTGTGGTCGCTAAATCATCAGTATTAATATATATCAACGGCTCAATAATTACCGGTGCAGGTGCTCAGATTTCTGATGTGCACAACTGTGACCGTACAAACCCACAGCTCCCAGTCATGGTCACTGATAGAAGGTGATTTATGGATTATTTGAAGCGAGTTGAAACTTAATCTTAATGTTCGCTGCATCAAAGTCTGGAAGAATAAGAGGATTCGTGTCTTGTTTTGAAGGGAATTGTGGTGAAATGTCTCTGGGTATTATAAAGAATTCTAGTTCTGTATTCAGGGCTTTGATTCTTTAGTAGAGGGGGGGCAAGTTTGTGTGAGGGTCAGCGGCGATGACCCCCGAAGAGAGGGCCTTCAGTGCCGGGAAGGCCTGTTTTTGGGCCCACATAATTAAGACCATCCCCTGTTGAAAAGCAACAAATAGCCGTTCTCATCTCTTGTCCTTGGCCAGCTTCAACTCTGTGAAAAGAGTTCTTCCATACCTAGTTTAGGTCCTGGTGTGAGGATTTGCAAATGTGCATTCTTGTACATTTAGGGGGCCCCTTTTTCTCTCAATTCCCTCTAGATCTCTGGCGAATTTCAAGAAAATGAGTCCACATACGGTTCAGATTAAATTGTGTTGTGTTGCCTCTTTCTTTTCCCCCTCCTCCCTTCCCATCGGATGTTTTCATAACTAAACCAAATGTGTGCTTGGAGTCAGCCAAGAGCAGTCAGGAGAGAGAGAGAGAGAGAGAGAGAGAGAGAGAGAGAGAATCCCTGAAGCAAAATGTTAAAGTCACATCGTTGAATGAAGTTTCCGCTGCCCTCCGGGCGTCCAGGCTGGACTCCTCGCTCTGCGGCTTATCAACCCTTATTTCCCCTCCGGTCGGACTCTTTCTCCGCACGGCCTTTTCATTACTGCTGGAGAAGTGCTACGTTCACTCTACAAAGTTTCACATGATTCTCGGTGAAACATTTATTAAAACATTTGTCAGCTTCATTCTTTCGGTCCACAGGGCTCGTGTGCAGCCGCACTCTTGAGTGGACCCGTTAAACTAGCCGTCACACTGCTATGAATTATTGTCTACCTTGAGGTGCTGAGTTGCGGATTGAAATCTAGAAATAAAACATTTGCAGAAATGTGGAGTCTGCAAGACCTCCACATGTATTATGGAGAAAAGCCAAAAAGGTTTTTACTCTAATAAAGCATCATATATCAACCCTGCGGAAGATCAATGCTAAACCCTTTTCTTATTGAGTTGGATGTAGATAGTTACCATTTTTACTTTTGTAAATATATATATATATATATATATATATATATATATATATATATATATATATATATATATATATATATATATATGGATTCACTTTACCGGACCCTAAAACATGCAGTTCATGTCACACTTTAGTTGAGATGTCTCGATGTAAAAAATGAGTATTAATGTATAAAAGCTTAATAATGCATGCTGAAGGTTCGTGGGTCTTCTTCACCATCGGCACACAACCGTCTCTCAGGTTTCCTCCCCGTGTCCCATCATCCTCTCTGCCCTGAAGGGGCGCGAGGCCCTCCACCTTCACAGGGCAGGCAGCTGACAGTTTGGGGTTAGTGCATATGGTGTTGTGGCTGGTGCTCCTCATCTCCCTCCTCGCCCCGGTTTCCTTCCACATCCTGTCTTGTCTTGGACCAGATGTTTTTTTTCGTGCGGTGGAAGCGGCGCCGGTCCGAAGCTTTAACGCAGACGAGGAGCTGAAGCGGCGGCCAGGTGGAATGATGGGATGTTTAGACCTCTGGGGAGCGAGATGGAGGGGTGGGGTGGACGGGGGGGGGCAGAGAGAGCTAGAAAAGAGACATCACACAGCAGGCGGCTGGGACTGGGGAACACATTGACCTCGGCTTGGCGCGCTCACGGAAGACAAACCTGCTCGCATTAATTGTGTTTCTCCTCTTCCTTCTTCTTCTCTCCTCTGTCTGTCCGTCCCTCGCCTAGTCAGACGGGGTCCTGGAAAATATAAACAGGATGCAGTCTTGTCTGATCGTAAATCCCCTCTCGTCTGCTCCCTGGCCCCCAGCCCTGGACCACGTCCGTTCCCCTCCCCCCCCCCCCCCCCCTCCCGCTTTTAGCTCAGAAGAGGAAGCCAAACATTTTCTGTGTGTGTGCGTCTGTGTGACGCGTGCACATGTGCACCGGGTATGGTTGTGTGTCTAATACGCTGCTACCCAACACTGGGGTTTGGAGACGTGGTTGTGGGCTGGCTTTGTAACTACTAATCATCGTCCACATTTAGCGTGCGACTCACTCGGAGACGACCTGTGCTCCCACCTGTAGGGGTTAAAATCCACACAGCTGGATGCAAGCTGACGCACACATGGCGTTTGCTGCCTCTACTTTTCTCACACATCCTCCTACTTAGCGAGGATCGCATGCAATATTGTGACCACCGGGCGCAGTGTTTCTTGTAATGCGAGTTGGGAGGAAATTACAAAGCAGAAAAAACGACCTAAAAGATTTCCCTGTGCACTTGGAAACGTTTGCGTAATGTTGCTTTTGATTTTGAAATTTTTAGGAATGTCACACTCTCTTCACAACAAAACTCGAATCTGAATAACATTCTATGCTGATGACGAGCTGCGGAAAAAACAAGGCCCTTCATCAATCTTCATTTCCTCTCTGACACAGATAACGACTCAAGTGGTTGTTGAAACAGAAGTCATGTGACGCATGAGGTCATTGGTTTAGATCTGCTGACTGACAAAGAGTAGAGGGAGGAAAGGAAGTCCCTGCAGCAGCGCTTACATAGCTTCCTTTGAGCAAGGCACTCGATCGCAACTGCTTTGGGTCCAACAATAGAAGACCAAGAAGCTTTTCTCCAGTGACAGATGTTGAGCTGTTGCTGAATGAAGTCTCTAAATGATGTCCTCAGTGTTCATCAACAGCGGTTTGGATATGGCCATGATCTAATTACAACTTGATCTCTGGGAAATTCTTTGTTTTCGTTATTTTCACTTCCTCACATTGGCATGCTGGATGGCTTTGGATACAAAAATACCTCTGAGCCTCATGCTTGGTTCCCATTACACGACTTTAGTCCTGATTTTCCACCCACCGACAGGTTTCAGAGCTCCCTGACAAAAAGCCCCGGATCGGAGGCAAACCGCTGTTTGTCGCTTGCAAATAGGCGACTGAGCACAATGTGTGAACTGTTCAAAGACGTTTCTAAATATCTAGGCCTGCAGAGGAGTCTGTCGGGAAACTACGGCCAATGAGAGCACAAGAAGAGGTTGAGGGGGAAACCTGGCGGGGAGGCATGACTGTGCGTTATATACCGTGTCACTTCTCTTGCGTGTCAAAGCGTGGCTCTGAGACCAGACATACCTGTGTGACCTCCTGTCATGTTGTGTGAACTGGGCTTCACCACGATTGCTATTGAGAAGAAACTAGATATCCAGCATTTACCCAGAATCCAACATAATTTTAAGCTTGGTGATTGGACGTTTTGTTGTTGACTTATCTTCGTACTTTTGTATTTTATATTTTTATCAAAGAGCCAAATATTCTGACGCAGCTGCTCAGGTTTTGTACGTATGATTCAATCGGGAGAGTCTCATGTCCATCAAAGCCTTGGAAGTGCTCCAACTGCCAGTCACCTCGACATTATCAACGCAGAACATGAATAGGACTTTTACTTTTTAAACCCTGGGTGCCTGAAATAAACTGCTTCTTTGGCACGATGCAGGAAGAGCGTGCGTGTTTAATTGCCCTTCATGTGAATAAATACAATCTTTTTTGTGACTTGTGCTTTAGAAATATGTGTTGTGTGTCTGTACTCACTCATCACTTCGGCATTTTGCAGAGCCGCGCTGTGCCCAGATCTTTTCTCCTTCAATCTGCCGCGTCCTCTTTCGGAGGCCAAACAAAGGCTCATTCTTGATATTGACGCATCCGTGTTTGTTTTGCTGACGTCGTTTTTTATGTTCGGATGCCGAGGGTATTCAAACCTCTAAGCGCTTCAATTACGCTTCCCTTCGGCCTACTCTCTTTTTCTCCCCAATAATGCAGGACCAATTATCTTCGCGGTCAAAAGGGGAATTAGTGCTCATTTTGAGATTTACATTCGCAAGGCGTGTATCATCACAGCGTGTACGAGCCTGAATGTTTTGAGTAAAACGTTGGACTGGTTTCTTGTGGGTTTGGAATGAAAACCCTAAAGCCACAACAACACGAGCATTGCTTCTTTAGGCAAACAAACAGCAGCTTCGTGTCCCTTCTTTTGCCTCAACTTACACGCTTTTATTTCCTAAATGATTCGCCCCTTTCTGCTGTAATATGTGGACCTGAATTTATATAAGACACAACTGAAACTTCTCTTTTTACAAACTTGGTTGAGACTCTTTCACGTCTCTTTAAGCCATGCCATTGTTATCTTGTGTCTAGCTGAACCTCGTGGACCCTCTCTCTACAGGTTTGCATGCACTGAAGCGAGCGCTGGGAGCATCCCACCGACCGTCAGACCAGCAGCTGACTGGCACGGTGACCGTCACTCCGCAGGACCTCCAGTGGGCCATGTCTGTAGTGAAGCCGAGCGCCATGAGGGAGGTCGCTATCGACGTCCCCAAGGTACCGTAACCTCTCTCGATCACCTCTCTGTTTCTCTCGATCACAGTAAAAGACAAATGAAACGGACACAATAGGACTATATATGTACAGTTCAAATGATTAAACGGTCTGGAGCTGCTTTTTAAAGGTGTACACACATCTTAAATCCAATGCGACACAGTTCTAATGTTTAGGCTTCAGTCCTAAACTTTCCGCCGACGTGCAGCAAAGGGCCATGGTTCAGATTTGAACCCGTAGCCGCTGTGGTCAGGACTCATGGTAAGGACTGCATAGGGTTTAGAACAAGGTATAACGAGCCGCGATCAGAAGAGCTCTGGGATCTACTGGTGATAGAAGGCAAAGAAATCAACATGTGTGTGACATAAGATCTGGTCTAAAAGGCAAGTGAATAGTGAGTTAAAGAGAAGAGAGGGAATGTTCACCTCCATCAGATGTAGAAGAAAAAAAAACGAGAAGAAACTAAGAGAAAAATAAATGTCTAAAAATGAAATGTCTACTCGGTGTTACATGCGTCAAATACTGAGGAAAAAATCATGCAAAGAAAACAATCATTTAGGGGCCTTCCTGTTTAGTTTATGACATCATCCTTAATGACACAATCTGTGCTGGATGCTTTGTTTGGTGATCAGCATTAGTTGCGTCTCAGTTGCATTGCACCTTGCGATGGCACTGTGAGGAAGCAGACCGGTTTACATCACTCAGTCTTTGCTTCATTTGAGGTTTAAACCCAAACGGCGTCGGCACTTATTGCCGCGAGAAAAACAACAACAACAACTAAAGGCTCATCAACAGCGGCCCCTTTACCCTCTAATGCACGTTCACAAAATCCCCTAACTGCTCCGTGGACCGCGGGCCACTGAATGACCAGCACTTAAAAGATGGGATCAGAGCGAGGAAGAGTGGAAATGACCCTGTGGCCATGTTACCCTCCACTGCAATGAAGATGAATCGCTTTGCTCCAAGCGGCTGAAGAGAGGGAGAGAGAGAAAGAGGGAGGGAGGGAGGGATGAGAGGACAGTGGTGAGACTCCAGGATGTTTTGGAGTTTGCATGTGCAAGACATAACGAACAGGAAGAGGGCTAACATCATCCTCCACCGGTAATTGAAAGCAGATCGGGTCGCTGACGGTTCCTGCCAGCGACCCCCCCCCCCCCCAAATAAAAAGAGAGAGGAGAAGAAGAAGAAGAAATGTCCTTCCTATCCCTTCACCCGCCTCCCCTCTTCCCTCTGCAACACTCTGCACTGAGCTCACCCAGAGACGTTCAGGCCTTGCGGCCGGTTCCTGGAAACCGGAGAGTTTGGAGTTTTTTTTTCTTCTTCTTCTCCTTTTCTATCCCCGGAGTGCAGCTCAGCTGAAAGGCCAGCCGCAGAGCCCCGGACTTGATTATATCCACATGAGTGCAAACATTTGTTTCTAATCCATTTTATATAAGAAACTTCCAGTGGTGCCGGATGAATACACGCCTCGGAAACCCTCTCGGATCACGTATCTAGAGGGTTGAGCGTTGCAGATTACGCCTCTCGGTTTATGTTCTATTTACTTGTGTATGAATTGAAAGTTCATCCTTAATCCTTTGTTTGTTTTGTGACAAGACGCCCCATCTTTTCCTTTTTAAATAATCATCTTTCACTGTTTCATTTGGCAGCTGTGTAACAAGCCCATTTATTCCTCCTTTTAAAACATACTCCTCGTCTCCCTTGATTTTTCTTTTTTTTTTTTTTGTCTGAGAAGTCCCCCGCACCCTCCTTTCAACCCCATCAAAGGACCAGAGCCTGAGAGGCCCCTTGTAAAGTTCAGAAAGCAACAGTAAAAGATAATAACTGGGTCTCGTACCAAAAGAAAGGGAGAGAAGAAGGGGGGGGGAACGCAGCACAGCAAGGTGTGAGTCAAAGCATTGCCTTCTAATCCCACAGACGCTTCATTCGTGACGAAAAGCACCTTGCAATTAATGTTACTTTATATTGTTGTTTCTTACAATGACTCCTTAAAGTCTGCAGAGACTTAGCCAAACAAAAGAAAGCAACAAAACAGAGAGGATTAGACTTTACAGTGTTGTTCTGCACATCTGCTTCCTTTGTAGAAAGAGGCGATGATCGGCAGGTCTCAGGATGTTGTCCGTAAACTCGGAGGGAAGAGTCGTTTAAAACCCCAAAACCACTAAATCTGGTTCAGATCGCAGGTTCAGATCGCAGGTCATTCCGAGCATTTGTTTTGGATTTCAGTTCTCTAGGCTTTAAACGATTGTCCACCACATGAAGACACATGTAATATTTGGTAAGCGTTTGATAAGTGTTTACAGAAGTGAGACATGTGGCCTCTTTACCGCCAGGAAGTACATCATCAGTTATCTTCTTACTGTTTTAGCTCATTGTCTACAGACACACCTACGAAAAATGCATTCAACTTCTGAGACTTCAATGTACCTCACTTTTGGACACGTTTCCGTCAACATTTAGTTTCCAACGGTACATGAACTCTGTCCCGTCTTTGGTTGACCCATCCTCCCTCCAGCCCGCTCTGTGTTGACCATCCCGCCGTTTATCGTACGCGTTTGCTCTGACGGTTCATTAATAAGGTGGACGGGTTTACATTGAAGTTAGTTGAAACCCTGGTGCGTTGGTGTCAGACCAGGGAGGCACTGACCAACCGTCAGTATTTGATGGGACCAGATTAGAGCCACTGCAACAAAGACACTACAGGACAGACATCCTCGTAAGTTGTCCAATGTGCCTCCGATGTGGTCTTTCTGGGCTAACTATCTATCACACAGAACTATCTTGTGAAATCAATGCTGTACTTTAGCTCCTTGAAAGCATCACACGGCCATTGAAGGAACAATCCTCACCAGCAGAATTAGTTTGCTCAGCTGTCACGAAACTATCGATGTTCAAACTTTCCATTACTTTGAGCACTGTAAGTCTAATCAGGATGAACTCCATTGGATGATTGACAACCATGTGATACTGTCGAAAGCTCTGGCAAATCAGCAAGTAATTACATTTCATCCCTTCTGAGCTTGTTTCTACATATCACCATCCATTAAATGCTGTCATTTAGCTGCAGCCACAGAACAGAAGGTGTTTTTGTACCACGTCTCCTCTGCTTTTCTTCACTCCTCGTCCGTCTCCTTACCCGTCTTTCTCCTGCTCACCTGTTTCCTCCATTTCTCTGTGAGCCTGTTCTACTGTTGGATTTCATTTAATTTCTCTCTCGGCCTTTCAAAAATGAGTGTTCTGGTTCACTCGCCTGCTTCCGGCCTATCTCCTTATCTCCTCTTCTCTCTCTCTCTCTCCCCCTTCCTCCCCTTCCCCTGCATCCGTCTTTTACCCTCTTTCTCTCTCTCTCTCTCGCTTGGCGCTGTCCATAAATTGTTCGGTATTTACAGTATGTGGCCAGACGCCAGGTTTCCATTAGGTGCTTTCGTTCCCCGGAGACGGCGCCGGTGGCCTGGGATGTGTTACCTCTGGATGGAGAGCAGGAGGAGGGTGAGGGGGGGAGAGAGAGCATGAGAGAGGTAAACTGCAGTATTTAAGGGAGAGAGCGAGAGATGGCGTGATAGTGAGGGTCAAGTGAGAGAAGAAAGAAAGATGGCAGTGCAGTAAAGATGAGACGGATAAGAAAGAGAGGAGAGGGACACTGCATGTATATGCTCTGTTATCTGATCAGAAGGATTATTTAGATTATTGATTAATCTCTTGATTATTTTGCTTATTACTGTACAAATCGAACACGTATTTATATATATATATATATATATATATATATATATAATGCAACTAAATAGCATCTTTTCTTTAAACCTTCGAAACTCCACCCCCACAAGCGTCACCCCACACACTCGCCCCTCACTCATTTTTTGTGCGTTTTCGACGAAAAACAGTCCAGCGTCACGTGTCGATTTGCGTTTGCTACATTACATGCAGTCTGTTTCAAAATGAACGTCCTGCCACAGGAAAGAACTCGGTTAGGTTCAGGCAACAGAACTACTGGGTCAGCAAAATATCGTCGTTTTGGGTTAAAATAACTCCAGAAGTGCCGTTACTGAAGTACGCACTTTACGTGACAAATGCATCAACCTCACGCTGGCGGCCTCTTGGGTGAAAGACCCTTTGTTGTTTGTTCAAAATGATTTCAAATAAAGTTCAACAAACATTTGAAGTTAAGTAGCCTCCGTAAATCTAAATACATTGGTTCCGACTTTTCATCATTGGGGTCATTTTTTCAGACGCTCCCTCAAGGACCACCGAAGATATTATACAGCTGTTTTTACATGCGTGGTAGCATTCTACTGTAGCAGTCACAGATAGAGGGGGGGGGGGGGTCTGATTACCAAGCTACTACAGTGCATGTAATCACATGGTAGGACTTCCTGGATAACCTGGTTTCTTCTGTACATGTAAATGTACTCGGAGAGAGAGAGCCCAGCGCGGCAGAAAGAAAAGGAAGTGCAGGAGATAAGACGCACAAGAAACGAAGAGATGGGGAGAAAGAGAGGGGATGAAGGTAGATCAAAAAAAGAGAGAGAGAGAAAGATGGGGGAGAAGGGAGTGAATAATGGATTGGTAATGAAGAAAGAGAGACAGGAAGGATGAGATAGAGGTCTGAGAGGGTTTTGGATGAGGGCTTCTCTTCTTATCTGCTTTATCTCCTCCGGTTGTTCACCGCTGGACTCCCTCCCTCCCTTCCTCCCTCCTTCCATCTGTCAGACAGACAGCTGTTGGCCGAGTCCGTCTGTTGTTGTTCGCTCCGTCCAGAGTTCTCCCTGGATTCAACCCCATCCCTCGGTTCCTACACCTCCTTCCAAATATGCTTTTATACCTCCCCCCCCCCCGACCCCGTCTCTCGCCTGGAAGAGCTCGCATCTCTCTGCGATCTGCTCGGGTGGTCAGAAAGTTTAAAAGTCCTCCGAGTGGGTTACATGAGAGCACCGGTGACATCAGCGTGCAATCACAGTGTGTTTGGTCCGTTGCACTTATTGTTGGCGATGTGTTTGTGTTTGAGCTGTTTGATACTTCAGAAGATCCGGAGGGAGTTAGAGCAGCGCATTAGTGCAACGTTGATCATTTATTAGAACTCATTGTTGTCCACTTCCAGTTTAATACACGTGATGCATTTTGTTTGATTGCACGTTATTGTGTGATTGGTTAATACCACTGAACCTGACGCAATCTAATTCATCATTCTGATTGGATTCAAGACGGATTTGCACTCTTCTTCTACTGATACTACTGATCTACTGATACTACGCCTTGTTCTTTTTCTTCTTCCTCTTCTTCTTCTTCTTGTACTTGACCTTCTACATCCTCGTCTACTTATTCCATTACTACTTGTTGTTGTTGCCTCATCTTTCTCCTTCTTCTCATCCTTCTTCTTCTCATCCTTCTTCTCATCCTTCTTCTCCTTCTTCTTCTCCTTCTTCTTCTCCTTCTTCTCATCCTTCTCCTTCTTCTCATCCTTCTTTTTCTTCTCATCCTTCTTCTTCTCCTTCTTCTTCTCCTTCTTCTTCTCCTTCTTCTTCTCATCCTTCTCCTTCTTCTCATCCTTCTTCTTCTCCTTCTTCTTCTCCTTCTTCTTCTCCTTCTTCTTCTCCTTCTTCTCATCCTTCTTCTTCTCCTTCTTCTTCTCCTTCTTCTCATCCTTCTTTTTCTTCTCATCCTTCTTCTTCTCCTTCTTCTTCTCCTTCTTCTTCTCATCCTTCTTCTTCTTCTCATCCTTCTTCTCCTTCTTCTCCTTCTTCTCATCCTTCTTCTTCTCCTTCTTCTCATCCTTCTTCTTCTTCTTCTTCTTCTTCTTCTCATCCTTCTTCTCATCCTTCTTCTTCTCCTTCTTCGTCTCATCCTTCTTCTTCTCATCCTTCTTCTCATCCTTCTTCTCATCCTACTCTTCCTTCTTTTTATCCTTCTCCTTCCTCATTATTATTTGTATCGTTTACTATTATTCATAAATATTTTTAACCAGTGTTTCATCATGGTGAAATGCTTATTTGTTTAGTACACAATGTGTGTACAGCAGCTTTGCACAAACATTCTGGTATTAAATTGAACCTTAAAAACTGAATACCAAGCTCGTATGTTGCGTTCATGTACCCCGGATGTTACATTGAATGCTAACGTTCATGAGGTACTGATGTGTCTGTGTATTTGGAAGAAAAAGAGGAGTATCCTGACTTTACGTCGTCTCCTCCTTCCAGGTCCGCTGGTCGGATGTCGGCGGGATGGAGGAGGTGAAGCTGAAACTGAAGCAGGCCGTGGAGTGGCCTCTCAGGCACCCCGAGGCCTTCACCCGCATGGGGATCCAGCCACCTAAAGGAGTCCTGCTGTATGGGCCCCCAGGCTGCTCCAAGACCATGATAGCCAAGGCCCTGGCTAATGAAAGTGGGCTCAACTTCCTGGCTGTCAAAGTGAGTTTCCATTTATCATTCATCATAATTCAGTTTTCTATGAATGGTATCTTTTATCTTCTTTGTCTTGTGTGCAGTGTGTGGTGATGCTGGGCAAAATGTTGTCTCCCATTTCTTATTCATGAATATGAACAGCACATGTGTTTTTCTTCATATCGTTTTCTGGTTGAGTGATCTGCCAAAACACTCGGTGGAGCTCATCCAAAAACTCACTCGATGCAGGTTTAGTGATAACCAACATGTGAGCAAGTTCTCAGAAGAGATGATCATCTTGGTGATTAATGATTCGTTGATTTAATCTCGTCTTATAGTTAAGACCACTTTAGCTCAACCTTCGTATGTTCATTGCCAGTTCCCCAGACTTTTACTAACAATCACCTAACCAAAGGAAAGTTGTTGCAATGAAAGTGATAATGAAATGTACTATTTATCATTTTGTATTTCAAAATAGCCGAGAGCTTGAAGCGCCGTTACCCCTAACAAACAGTTTCCCTTCATTTCCCCTTCAAGGTTTAAATAAATGAGATTGTGAACATTAAAATAGCAGCAAAGGTTTGGCAAAGACATAGTGGAGTAATGTCTACCTGAGCAGAGAATGAAGTCGCCGTCCCTCTGAATGTGTTGGAGTCAGAGCTTCTCTGTTCTTAGCAGGATAGCCAGCAAGCTAATAATTACATTATATGGGACGAAGTCACTCGGCAGATCTAAGAAAGCCGCTTACCAAGCTGAATACGTTACTGATAATACTAAAATAACTATACTGTCAAAAAACAAAATAATAGCCGAGATGAACAGCCTCTTGTCTGGCGTACTTACCTCGTCACTCGAGGTTTTCTCTGTTTCACGACACCTTGCTGAGAACGTGGAGATAAGGGGAGGTGTGACCGACTCACCCATCAGTCTGAGATGTTGGGGCTCCAGTGCGACGATCTGAATCTCATGATAGAACCTTTAAATAGCTTTAAGTCCTCTCATTCCACACTGACCGACACTATCAGTATAAACACAGCAATATTATTTGATACACTTTATGATCTTTTGGGTATGTAATGAGACGACCGGTGAGTCGTTGGGATTTGCACAAAAAAAGGGAACTCGTCCACATATTTCATACACAGTTTAGTGGAGATGTTTCCCTGATGACCTGGAGGCGTGGGTCTGACTGCTCAACTTCCTCTGCACAAAGCTTCCCCGTCTGACCTGTGACCCCCGTGTTTGTCCCCTCTCATTCATCACCCCATCCTCTCTGCCCATTCAAGCCCGGCTGACAGAGATTGATTGATCAGCTCGTTGAATTTTTGATCAGTAAACACTTCCAGAGCTGTTGCCATGCGAGACAGGAAGCTTCGACAGCATCTCTCAACCAGGGTCGTTTAAGCCGTCTGCACAGGCCGGCGTGATGCGCGTGAAGCTGCGTTCTGTTTGAAGATGTTGGGGTGTACACCGGGGACAAGATCTTTGTGTCTTGTTGAAACATGTTGAACATTTTTCATCTAAACTTCACTCTTATCCAGACCAACTTCGGAATGATCTTCGATTTTAATACGGACAACAAACTAAATGTGATATTTCGATCTTGCAAATAATAAAAAGATGATTTTTTTGGGGGGATAAATGCATTAATGTTTGCATTTTTGTACATTTCACTTAATTTGTGTTTGATACAAAGGTGATTTAAAAAAATATATATATATTTGTACTGTAGTCTCGTGCAGCAGTTTTTAAAGCCGCTCTTCAGCATCTGCAATAACAGTATCAGGTTTTTCCAGTGCAGCGGTTGCTTTGACATAGATACCTTATCCAGATTTAAATGTGGATACTTTAAGGCTCAGCCTGTTTCCTCTGTGTGAAAAAGCCCTATTATCATCTTGTCAATTTCAGTTTCCTCCCACTGCAGCCACTCAAACACACACAGACACACACTCGCAGATGCACGTGAGCGCACAAACGCACACTCGCATGCAGCTCGTATCTCTACGCTGTCGATGGTTTTAAACTCACCGTGTCCAGCCGTCGGCTCTGCCTCGGAGAGAGGAACCCGGGATTAATGAGTCAACCTCCGCGCTTACTGCAGGAGACAAAAGGGCTGGGAGTTAAGTGTCGTCTCCTCCGCCGGCCCAGAGGTGTTGAAAGGGCGGATTGCAGGGGAGGAAGTTCTTCTTAGGGGCTGAGTGGATGTTTGGAAGAGGGAGGAATGGATGACGGAGAGCAAGAGGGTACAGGAGGTTCAGTTAGTAGTAAAAGTAAGATTAGTGGTGGTATTCGAAGCAGAGGTTTTTGTGGCAGTATTTGTAGACGATGTCCACACTCTCCTGCAGGCCGTCATCACTTATGTTCAGTATTTCACAAGGGATTGAGAAAGGGTTGAAAAAAAACAGGTGTTTTTGAAGTCATCCACAAAACAAAACCTTTTAATTTCACAATTGAGAGAAATAACATGTTTTCATAATTCAGTGTGGACCCAGTTTTAGTAGCAGTGATAAAGCTGCAGCAGTTAAATAACCAGTAATAATAACACAGTAAATCCAGCTGTCCATCTTGCACACGTTTTGCCTGTGAGAGCACGCTTAACATCACATTTGTATTATATGTGTAGGTATAGCCGCAGTAGTTTAAAGTGCCAGACCAATAGCAGTGGTAGTAGCAGTACTAGCAGCACTATTGTACTAGCAGTAGTGGTAAACATGGTACTGTAGGGTTCCCACAGTGGGGAATTTCTTCATTTGCCAGCTGAAGCACATATGTTACACACACAGACATAAACCAGTACACGGTGTACAGTGAACATAGAAACAGCACAGTCGGATCACAACACACACTCACACACTCACACACACGCGCGCTGCCCTTCATGACATTCTCACGCTGTGTTATCACTGTTTCACTGTGTTCCTCTTTTTAATCTCCACTAGACGCCACCGAGCAGCAGCTGCTCCTCTGGTGTGTCCGAATGTTAGCTCTCAGTTTAAACCGTCTACAAACACGGTGCCACCAGGTGATACTTCACACGACGTAACCGTGATCAGTCACGAGATGATAACGCTTATTTACCGCTGCTTCTAAATCACACCTCAGTCATTGTCAGATTCCTCCTTTCAGGTTTTTTGTATCTTATCTACATTTGATTCCCTCATAGGGACTTGTAGCATTACTGTTTAGGAGGTAATGCAGGTGTATGAACCAATATCCCCGAAACAAACCCACGCTTACTCTCACACACACACACACACACACACAAATCTCCATACAATCACATCTTCTCTCTTTTTGTTGTTGATAATGTATTGTTGTTGTTATTATAAATCATATCTTATGTATATTTATTTTGTGTTCTCTATAATATTGTCATATTTTCATATAATATAGGTGGAGGCTTCAACTATGTCTCTTCCTGCACTGTGATATTATTTATCTGTTAATGTTTGTGTTTTTAAATTCGGCAAAATAAACTAACCTCTAAACTAAATCGTCTGTAAGGATCCGTTAGTTCAGCCTGAAACAAACGTAGCACTCTGAATAGTTCATATATTTCAGTACCTAAACATTTCCAGTAGTCAGCATGTCTAATTATAGCCCAAATCTTTACTAATGTTTGAACTTGACTTTGTTTTAGGGTCCAGAATTACTGAGCAAGTATGTTGGAGAGTCTGAAAGAGCCGTGAGAGAGGTAAGTTCATTTACCATCCGGTACCTCACCGTCACAATCAAAGTTGTGTGAATACTTTTGCTACGTAAAGTAATGCAAGCTGACATTGTTTCCTGGACCACGTTGACCCGTACCAACTATATTCAGTCGCTGATGTAATGAACAGACGACCTGAGATGTAGCTTATGACGAGAGCCGTACTTCCTGTGCATGTGTTTGTGTTTGTGTTGAGTGTGATTCATTGGTCTTGTTTTCCTCTCCTCTGTTGTTGCTAACGCTTGCAGGTGTTTAGGAAGGCGAGGGCCGTCGCTCCCTCCATCGTCTTCTTCGATGAGATCGACGCCCTCGCCAGTGAAAGAGGAAGGTACGCACTGTCGCTTTAAACGCGTAGAAAGAGGTCTAGAATTAGAAGGAGAGAAGCCAAGAGGCGGCGAGATTAAAACAACTTCCCTTCCTCTCTGAAAGTCCACTGCTGCTGGTCACTGTTGACTGTTTTCAGCTCTGTGGTCGCTCATTGTCCAGCGATGACAAAACGCGCAGTCATCGCAAGTCCCAGCTTGTGTCACAAAGATTCACTTATGAATGGATGGAGCAAACATCCCCAAAAATAAAAAAGTCTGCATGACTGCGCTATCAAAGCCAGCCACTCGGTTCCCATGGTGTCCTCTCAGACTTCTTGCAGCTTTTTACGCCACCGGCGAACACAGAACAGTCTTGTCCGGAGGCGCTTTAGTGGGATGGCACTGGGAACATCTGTGGCTTAAAGGAAAGAGGACGGGGGGAGGGGGGGGGGGGCGGCAGGGCAGAGGACACAGACCGGAGGCGCACAAACACTTCATTGTGCCCGTCCACGGCAGATGGGGAAGGCCAAATATGCAGCGTGCTTCCTGGTAAACCAGTCGAAGGAGCACAGAGAGGCCAACGGGCCGACACTACAGCCTCTATGTGGGCCCTCGGTCACATGTTTCAGAAACACTTTACACATTTTGATTTCTTAAAAATTTAAAAAATATCTTTAACAGTTAAAACAAAAAAAAGTATTGGATATGTAAATGTCTAACTTTTCGGAACTCATCTTTTCTTATTAGATTCACCAAAGTTCATTAAAGTTCTCAATACGAGTTTTCTCCTCCAAGAAAAAAAGATTTTGTAAATGCCCAAAACTCCCAATATCCAGTATATGGTTCCCAAGCAGAACTGAAACAATTCATTCTATACATTGATTCAATACACTTATAATGTACCTATAATTACTATAATACTAATTACTGCAGCTGAGAGTTCTTAATATCTAAAAAGCAAGAAATATATTTTTTTTCTCTGTCATCTCGAGTATCTTCTGAATACTAGATATTTAATGTCTTTCTCGTCTTTTAAAAACGTCCATATTGTCAACACATGTCAACTGGCCGACTCTAAAGTGCTCAGTGTTTTGTGTCAGCTCATTATATTCAGTGAAGTAATGAAAAGTTATTGGTTTTTTTCAAGCTAGACGGGATGTTTTGTCTACATGTCCTTTTGACTACATGTCCTCTTTTCCAGCATCTTTTATTTATTTTTTTTCTACCCTTATATCCGAAACCACTTAACTCTTCTAAACAACGGAGCTAGATAAGCTTCGGAATAAGCGTTTCTCTCCCGAAGCAAACCTCAAACACAGTTTCTGTACTTTGATGTTCAGCTCAGTCTTGACTCGCTTCCCGTGAACAGTATACGACTCTTATTGCAACTCGTCTTCATCACTCAATTTTTGCAGTTGTACTCTGGTCCTCCGTGCGGCTGCAGCCACGATGGACGTGTGGCTGCTGGACCCGCGCCTCGAGGCCACTCGCCATTTAACAAAAAGAAAAATGCACTTAGCTCTGATCCAGAATCGTTATTTATTGGTCTTCACTTCCTGCCATGTTTAATCAATGAAGTGGCTCACGCACGCCGGCAAGAATTCAAAACTGTTGACACAACCAGACCGGCCTCTGCTGTATTGTGTGCGTGCGTGTGCGTGTGCGTGTGTGTGTGCGTGTGTGTGTGCGTGTGTGTGTGTGTGTGTCGGTTTTCTTTCCTCTCTGGAGGCAGGAGATGAGAAGCACCTGTAAATCTGTCAGCCTACCTGCCACGAGTCTAAACTGGTGGAATGAAATGAAGAAGACAGAAGGAAGACAGGACGAGAGGCAAACTAAAGGGGGAGGGGGATGAAAACAGTGAATGTCAGACGCAGAGACGGACGGATGAAAAAAAGAGCAAAAAAACATTCAGGATTGACTGAATTCAAAATAAACTGACTGCATTACTGACAGAAAACCAGGAAAATATAATAATTATGAGAAATGAAGGATCGTTAGATTTGAAAAGAACAATAAACAAAAAGAACAATAATCCCCCCCCCCGACATCCTCTGTCCTTTTGTCTCCCCCTCTATTGCTCACTTTCTCTCACCACTTTTATTCTTTCCCTCTCCCGCCTCACGTTCTCTCTTTCGTGACCCCCGTCTCTCTCCGATTCATCGCTCTCTGTCCTCCTATCCTTAATCCTCCGTCCTCTTCTCCCCCCTCACCCAAACTGTCTCTCCCTTCACATCTCAGTGACAGAGCCCCTTTGTGTTCCTCTGCGGCCTTGTCTCCGCTAATGACGTCTGGCACTTCCGCTGGCCCTGTCAACAGAGACTGTGTGTGTGTGTGTGAAGGCTGGCTGTCTGCACCGCGTTATGGAAAATAACCACCTTGTAACGCGGTGACGAACACATTGATGAGCTTCTTAAAGGATAAAGCTGGAGATATCGTAGATTCTATTTTTCTTACTGTCAACACATCCTACTGAAAGTAATGGCGGTGCAGCCTGATGTATGATCAACGTTCTATCATTACCATGAACACTCACACACACACTGTAGTTTATGCTTAGTGCACCGTCCTGCTGCCCCAAATACTCACTAGAGCATCAAATGTATACTAATCCGCTGCTGAAAATAGTCCCCATCAAATGCACTACATACTCCTGTTGACGCTTGCTGAAAACCACAACTGCCCAGATGTTTTTGGAAATCGTTTGGCCTTTTTATTTTGGCGCGCTCATTTGTTTTAGGGAGTGCTGGATCTCTTGTATCATTTATCACAGAGGGAGCGGCCCATCTTTTATTCTCATGCTACCGATCTCTGGTGAAGAAGGGCATGTCAATGATGTGAGTTGTCCTCTGCCTCAAGTGAAAGGTGTGCACGAAAAGCGTCCGTCTTCCACATCACATGTTCATGGGCACACAATTAGAATCCCAGGAATAAGAATAACAGGTACTACGTAAAGAGGACGATCAGGGCTGTCACTTGAATGCACCGCCACTACTATTGCCATCACAACAGATCTGAAGTTACCTGTTCGCTTGTTAAGTGGGGCGTCGCATGCACACCGGATGATCTACGATGTTTTTGAAATGATTTACTGAAAATCATATGAAAATGAAAAATGCAAAATGACTTTAAATATTACATATTGCACACAAAATAGCTCATGCTGATCTTCCGAGTATGGACGCCTGGGTGGGATGAACCCCAGAGCGGAGGCCCTGCGTTTACAAGTCCAAACAAGGTGACATATTTGTGAACTTTGTCTAAAGGAGGGCTGCTTTATTCGAGAGGGATGACGTGGTTTCAGTTGCAGCTCGGTGGGACGTCATTGGCAGGAAGGTTCACTTTTGCTGCCAAAGCCTTTTCTTTCCTTGAAGACGAATTGTGCTAATGAAAGAACCTGCCATCAGAGTGTCCGTGAAACTAGTCAGATGTTCCCTACAAGTATTCAAGAACTGGCGAATATTTGTCATTACGGAATACAGCAAATATCAGTGACGAATGAGTGAAGTTTGAGGCATTTGTTTAACTGGACTCCTGTGAGCAGGACATCGCATTCTGCTAAATATGTGTATCCTGCGTGCACATTCCTTATTTCCACCGTTTTCCCCCCTCATGTCTTTACAGTATGCTTTCCGTCCTCCCACTAATCCATCCTTTGTGTATCTGTAATTCATCACGTTGCACCATCAATATTATCCTTTTTCCTAGTTCCTTTCCCTCTCCATCATCAATCCTTCCATGCAATCGTCCGTCCACGCGTCAATCTCCACGTCTGTTTCCCCTTCTCTCTCCGTCCCGTCCACTCATCTATCTTGCGTTTCTCACCCCCCCCCCCCCCTTCAGCTCCTCGGGCTCCGGCGGTGTAGGCGACCGGGTCCTGGCTCAGCTCCTGACAGAGATGGACGGCATCGAGCAGCTCCGGGACGTCACCGTGCTGGCCGCCACCAACCGGCCCGACATGATCGATAAGGTAAACAGACGCCGGCTCGCTGTCTTTATCTCTCCTTCCTCCTCTTTGGTCCCTGATTGATTAGGTTGAGGAGATGTTGTGTGTTTGTCTCCCTTGTCTCCTCCTTTCCCTCCCTCCCTCTGTTCTACATGATTGATAAGGTCAAAGGTGGCCCGCTCCGGTCTGTCTTCCTCGACTCTCTCTTTAGATCCTGTCACCGCATTGTTTTGGTGCGGTTGAGTTTGATGCTAGCGCGTCAGTGCAACTTCTTTGATGTTGCTTTTCAGGCGCAGAAGTTATTTTGGAGCTTATGTTCATTTAGTTTAGTTTGTTTGGCGAAGTGGAGCCAAATAACTTTCTGTCCTCTTCCAAGAGATCAAATGGTGGTTCTGAAGAAGAGAAGGGAATACAGATGTGGCTGTTTCCATTTGAGGACAAAACGGTGCAATTCATGCTTCCCAGATAATTCATCCTAATGGCTTCAGTGATCCTCTGACTTTTCCTCTACCGCAACCACGAGGTTGACATTTATATTTCTCAGCAACTATTCTAAGGATTGCCATGACATTTGCTACGGACAGTCAAGGCCTGCAAATACCTGTGAAACTAATGAGCCATCAGTCTCAGCTGCACTTTGTGTTAAGTGCTAATTAACAAAAGTTAGAATGCTAACATACTAAACCGATTTGGTTCAGGTTCGCATCAGGATGTTAGCCTTGTCATTGTGAACATGTTAGCATGCTGACCAGGCGACAACCTCCTGTGTCTGAAAAGGGAAGCCAATGCAGAAGTGCCTTAAAGCTGCATTCTCTCTAGTGTCCACCAGGGGGCGACTCCTCTGGTTGTATAGAAGTCTATGAGAAAATGACTCTACTTCTCTCTTGATTTATTACCTCAGTAAACATTGTAAACATGAGTTTATGGTCTCAATCTCTAGTTTCAAGTCTTCTTCAATACAGCATGATGTTCATTTAGTAAGTTATGGTCCATTTAGAGTCAAACAGACCATAAATGTAACTATGCTTTGATGATTGACAGGTCGCTACCACAGTGTTGTGCGGTCTGGGTGTTCGTGTTTTCGTTCGACAGCTTTAACCCTTTCACAATGTATTTTCAGCTCATGAAAGTTAAAGATAACATTTCGGTCGCCTAAAAATGTCTTATTCAGGATTTGTTTGTACTTAGCTCCACCCTCTTGTGTCACCTCTGGCTGCAAAAAAACAAGATGGTAGCGGCCAAAATGCCGAACTCAAGGCTTCAAAACCGTAGTCCACAAACCAATGGGTGACTTCATAGTGACTACTTCCACTTCTTATATACAGTCCATGATTCTGATGTTAGCGTTTAGCTCGAAACACTGCATTTAATGAACATTTCACGTCTCATGTTCAGGTTCTAGGTTGTGAGGATTAATTAAGCTCAAGCTAAGCAACAACTACAGCAGAGTAACAGCGTCCCCTCTGATAGTCAATTTAAAATGCACAACAGGTGGGAGTAAAACATTTATCTCTTCTTTCTTTCTACTCACCCCCCCTCAATTTTCTATTTTCTACCCTTTTATCTCCTTCTCTTCCTCTTCCTATCCACAAAAGCTCTCTTTGGTCTCTTATCCACCCATCTCCGTCCTAATGAAATTTCCTGAGTGCTGATCAAAGGAGGAGTCTGTGCCTTGTCAAAAAGGACACAGGAAAGGAGAATGCCGCGCTGCTTCTTAAGCTCCTTCTGAGGCAGCCGCCTGTCTCTGTCTTTCTTCCTCTTCGACTTTAAATATACTTTTATATCTCTGATGCTATTAGGACGCGTTTTATACTGAAATGGCATATCCATCATTAAAGATAATAATAATAATAATGTGAATAATAATAATAAGCTCCTAAATGATGAAACGATGGCTTTTTAAAATTAATTTTCCTAACAATTTTACTTAAAAAGCAACTCTGTGAATTCTCTTAGTGATCATTGTTGTCCATCATGATGAAAACATTTTACTCATGCATTCTATGATAGAGATTTGGAAAACAAAATCAGCTGTCTTTGGGATGGTTTCTCATATTTAAACTAAGGGCAAAAAATGTTGGCACATCTGCAGCTGTTTTATGTAAACTGTTAATTGTTCACTGCAAATCTATAAACACCACCACAATCACTGCTTCTTGGAGAAGTACTCCGCTTACAAATTTTGGGTAACCCCCTCCAAACACTCCACCCCTGCCACCATTTCTAGCCCACTTGTGGAGACTTGATCCATCGCTGCGGTGGGGGAATGACAGCAACTTCCTCCATCTCTGCAACTGGTTGCCGTCTCATTTCAAACTTCATTAGCGGCTGAGAAACAGCCTGAGAGTGTGTGTGTGTGTGTGTGTGTGTGTACATCTGAGAAGGAGAAAGATGCATGAAGAGGAAAAGAGTGAGAGAGAAAAGAAACTCTTAACAGTAGGGAGGGGGTCAAGCCCCTGAGTGGACAGATGGGGAAACCCCAGGGATCCTTCCACAAGCCTCCCTCTCAGGAAGTTGTCTCCCGGGCAGCTGAGAAATCAGATTACCTCCTGTGTGTGTGTGTGGGGGGGGGGGGGGTTAGCAAGGTTCAAGTAATTTGAATGAGGAACCTGTAACATACATTGGGAATGGAAGCTGCCAAATGGAGGCACCTCACATCCCCCCCCCTCCCACACCCCCTTGAGGTTTGAGCACCCTGCCAGCCTTTATCGCTCCCTTTGCCTCCGTCGACGCCGACTGTCAGTTCACACAGTAGAGATGGGCGGGGCATTACCATACCAATGGCAGGATATGATGGGACAAATGAAGATTAATGGGACGCCGGGGTGTCAATGGAGTCATTGTCGACTCTGGCAGAGGAGGCTCCTGGGGCCCTCAGCCGTTTGACGGACAGATTGGGAGGGATGGAGGAAGGGGAGAAAGTGGCGTTTACTTTGGTTTGAGAGGAGCAGGCCGGATGTCCATCCTTCAAACACCGCTGCAGGACAGTGTGGACTCCGTCTTATCAAGTTTAAACCAGGTTGTTTTGAGTTTGACAACTATTGCCTCCTCTGATTTAGACTCTGCAACCCTTTTTTGAATATAAACAAAAGGGTTTTGAAGTTGTATTAATACCCGAAGCCTAACTTTTATAACCGAGACATCCTGTCCTGCATGCGCACAAAGTCCTCCGACTTCCTCTGGCCTTTGTATTACATCAAGTGACAAACATATGCAACAACACGCAGACATAATGTGACTGCCGCTGAATCACATCCTCACAAACGGATAACAAAAGATAGCAGATAAATCGTTTAACACAAGCACACAAAGTCCCCACGACTTCCTCTGGCTTTTGTATCACGTTAAATCTTTTGCACATTATTCACAAGTGCAGAACCAGAATAATCTGTTCTTTGCCAAACACACACACACACACACACACACACACGTTGCCCTCTTTAACTTCTACAGCCTCATCTGCTACTGCCTATCTAATTGCGTAGAAGGTGCAGTGGTCAATGTAAGTAGGTTCGTCCATTCCTCTACATGATGACATGTCACCAAACAACCCCCCTCTCCCCTCCACCTTAAAAAAAAACGTCGTCTTACACTTCCTCTTTCCTTTGTATTGCTCCAATCACCCGAGCCCACCTCTGACCCGCCGTGACTGGGCTGTGGTGATTGATTAGCACCACTGGGGATATTTATCCAGCCTGTTCAGTAGGAAGAACCCCCCCCCCCTGTCACTCTGTTTGTCGAGCAGCTGTCCATCGAGTTGATTGTTCAAACAGTCAGATGTCGCTTTTTACCATTTGTAGTTTGTCCGAAACCACAATTTGACTTTCCCCCTCTTCTAGTTTGTTTTTGTTGGTGGCTTATTCCTCAGGAATGATTGTGTCGGTTAGTTTTTTCACTGAATAGCCTATTTATTTACCCAAATGTGCGCCGGGCTTCATCCATGCTTTCAGGAGTGCTTACAGTGGAGAAGATTACAAGCAGATGGGCCTTGTGTTGAGGACCACAAGTTCCCAACTGGGCTCTTATCAGATCAAGGGGTGAAAACCAAACTGAGGCACTAGAATTAGAGTTGAAAAGGCAACAAGTCCGTCCTGATACTCTGTAGGAACGACTAACATGGCTGCATTTCACGGTTGTCAATGGCTGATGAGACATTTCCAATAAGGAAAAGAGCATAAGATGTGTGGAGGGGTTGCAACTATTAGGTGACATCTATCTTGTTTTTTTTCCTGACAGACAGCCCAAATAGATTATGTCTGTCTGACTTCGGAGGAAGTATATCTTATACTTAAATTGATATAGATTTCTTCAGGTGGGCCTTTTTTTCAGGTTACTAAAATCTGCTTCCACATCAGTACATCGCTTGCTTTCCGTGCTCATGTCTGTTTCTCCAAACTGGTGGCGTGCCAACCACCATCTACTGTAGTTAATGCACTAACTATGGATAAGTACCTCATTCAACCCCACCGCACACATCCCTTCATCATCAGAAGGCTAGCCTTGTCATTGTGAACATTTTAGTCCGACGTTAGCGTTTATCTTAAAGCACCGACGTGCCAAAGTACGGCCTTACTGGTCAGCGAGCGTGGCTGCACACCCACTTACAAATGTCCTCTTTCCGACACCTACGCACTCACACTCACTGTGTTGAAGGTGGAATCGTGCCAGGATGCAGTTTCAGTCACGGCTCTCCAGATGTGTTGCCAGGTTGGAACAATGACAACACATAAATGGTGGTAACACCTTCCTTCCTTCCTGTGGATGCTGTTTGCCAGATTTTGCCAGATAGATCCCTAAAGTTAGCTTTGCTCTAATTATACAATGTTGAAATTGCAAAAGTGGATGTGAAACCGGTGACAAATTAAACAATGATTATTTCCGGCTGCAGATTTCTTGTCTGTAATGCGTCTCGACGTGGTTTTCAAGATGTCATTTCATAGAAAACAAAGCATTTGTTTTGATATCTCATCTTCCACCGCTTCAGAATATCGTGTCCTTTCTATCCACTCATGTTCTGTTTCAGGTTTTCTCCCCTCCTCGTGTCATCATGCTTCTCCCTCTCAAATTCCTCCCCTTTGTACTGCAGTGTGGCTTCTGAACAGGAGATGGTGCCAAACTTGACATGGGTCGAGTTCTTTTGACAGTTATGATCAATGCTGACAATTCCTACAGATTAAAAGGCACGACAGAATAAATGCAAATGCTCAGAACCTGACCCCCGATGTTCCTCGGTGGATAAAGTGAGAAACCTCTGCCACTGAGGACAAAGTATGTACTCAAAGTGATATAAGGAATTCAGATAAAAGCGGTGACTAAATGTAGCCAACTGTCTTTGTGGTGCAGGCAGCAGCAGGAAACGTATCGCACTAAAGAGAGTTCGACCACATGAAAACAGGCTGGACGCTGACTTACGTCTCACGGAACTGAGTCGTATTTAATATTCCGTAGTATCGGGTTATGGTCCTTTTGTGCAACTTGCACTGTGAGGCAGCTCCACATTTTTATGTTGTCTCTAAATTTGGCAGTAATTCAGTCGTTCTTTCCATTTTTTTTTTGTTTTGCTGAAATGTAGCTCTGCAGCGTGATGAACGGCGCTGAAACACGAGGCCCTGTGAGATGTTTTATGAGCCGTCATGGTCTTGTGTCTTAACACATGCTTCCACTAACACACGCTAGCGTTGTAATTGTGCAACATTTGACTAATTCACGGTCGCAATTTTTTACCTTTTTAAGTCACGCTTGTTTTCACAGAATTAGTGCTCCTTCTTCTGTCACCATTCATATCCTTTAACTGGACCTCTCATCCTACTGATTTATAGCTCCATGTCCATGACTGCATCTCGCTCTGTGTCTACTTCCTAACAAGCAGGTCCATGTTGATAAAGTTGCATTAATTCATAGAGTCCTACAAAGTAAATCCCCGACATCGGGCCGGTTTCGAGCAGCCTGAACATCTGCCAGTGTTTTCCGAGCCAGTCTGGACATTTGCTAATTATAATCACAGTCGAATTCCACCAGACTGTAATTAGTGGGCCACTCGGTAAATATTCAGGCATAAGCTAAGTGGACCTTTGATTTTTTATTATTTTTTCCCTCCTCTCTCTTTGTTGCATTTAGAGCTCACGTCAGTGTGTGTGTGTGTGTGTGTGTGTGTGTGTGTGTGTGTGTGTATGTGTGTTGTATGCTTGCATGCTGGTGTCCCAGATTTAATCAGTGGTGTTTTGCAAATGATTTATGTTTTTATCACCTGCCTGGTGAACCAGAATGGTTGGTTTTTCCACCTCATGGCTATTGAGAAATCGACAAATAAGTCATAAAAATCATATGAAAGCTAATGCAACTAATAATTCCAGGTTAATAAATCTCTAGATTCTTCTGATAGAATCATTATTCGATCGATTGAATGTTGAATCGGGGAAAAATGCCGCAACTTTCCACAACTGCCGTCTGGCTTTTCGCTTGTTTTATCCGACTAACAGTCACAGAGCGGTAGTGGTGACCACATCTGGCTGTAAAGTAATCAAAAAATATGTGAATGTCTAATGCGCGTTGTGCTTTTGTTTGTGTGTGTTGGCTCACATGAATGCCTCTTAATTCCTACCCCCATGAAGACTCGACATTAAGACCGGAGTGAAGAAAAGCCTCCCCGTGAACACTCAAAACATTTGGGTCTTTGTTATTTGGCCTCACACGAGGGCATCGGAGGATCCTTAAAGTTTCGCTCCGTGAATACCTTTTGTTTTGCCCTTTTCTTTGGCAGAAACCTCCACCTGAGCCGTGCCTCCACTCAACAGGAAACAACCCTCAGCTAAAAGAGCGGCTATAAGCCAGCCAGTCAAAACAGGCCATATTTTATTTTGTGTTGGCCTGACGTTATCATCTCCCAAGCTTTGCTCTCCTCTCGTGACAAGCCAAGCATGATGGAATCTCTATTGGTGCTGTCTTAAAGGATTAGAGCTTATTCACTGTTTTTTCCTGACTGCACAGTTCTAAATAGGGCCCCGCTGCCTCACGGTACAGGGTGTCCTGCTGAAGCTGAGCTGTTGATGTTATCCACGCTGTAGCTCTTAAGGGTCTCTCTGCCTATAAATGCGGTGCTCTTTTTAGCAGTTTTTTCGTCAAGGGTTGAGTTCTCAATATCAACCGCAAGCTGCAGTTTTGGTGCTTAAACACTGTTCTCTCACCGTCCTGTTTTGAGAGTATTTAAAGTATTTCCTGCCCTGGTTGTGTTTCTGTGATGCAGTAATTAGAAGGCAGAGTGAGAGTTTTGGCTTGTGGCTTAGAAGCTACAGTGGCAAAAGAAAACAAAAAGTGTGTGTGTGTGTGTGTATCTTTGCAAGCAAGTAATGGGATACCACCGAGGGATGGATGAGCTCTGGGAAGCTGTGTGCATGTGTGTTTGTGAGCATTGGGGGAGTAGGATCCCCAGGCAAGTATCAAACTTCAAGGGCTGTATTAGTATCAGCTTACACATGTGTGCATACAAGAATACCACCACAAAGAGCCTCCAATTCAGCCAGACGCAGAAAAACAAAAGGACCCTGCAAGACTAACTCTGGCCTAAAGAGATATAACTCGCAAGCAGAACTAAACTTGATGAAGTTACTGCAGTATTGTAGGAATTCCTGCTAGGATACAATATATTCAGCACAGTAGAAGTGCAAATAAACACCTTCTAAACTAGAGCGTAGTCCTCCGCCAAGGCCGTTTCCATGAGTGAAAAGTAATGCGTGTATCCGCTCCGTAATGCAGATCCGCTCCCAGTTCTTCCTCGGCCCGTGCTACACCCTTCAGCCAAATTTCATGAAAATCCGACGAGTAGTTTGAAGGAACGTGCAAGTTTATTTTTATTAATTTGTGTTTGTTTCTTAACAAAGTGCTCTCTTTGTTGAGGAAGCACTACTTGCCGTTTATAAATCAAACGACGATCTGCATCTCTGCCAGCTACTCCTCTGTTTTGGTGAGAGAGAAAGACATGAGGATGGTGGAGGGATGTGTGTGTGTGTGTGTGTGTGTTGGGGGGGTGGTGGAGAGGAGGGAGGGAGGGAGGGAGGGAGGGATAGGGAGGAAATGAGGGCTCTTTGTGCTCTGCTACCTGGCAGACATCTCCAGCATGTGTCGTCTTGCCTCTTGGCAAGCCGAGACCACCGGCGCCCTTGGAATGCTCTCAGTTCAGGAAATCTCATTTATTCTCACAAATGCTACTCGTAACCCCCCCCCTCCTGCTATACTGCTGCAGAGCCGGTATATTTCCCTCGTTTTTACACCTCAGTCTGTCAGTCTTTATTGCACCTTTCTTTTCTTTTCTTTTATTGCCTTTCTCTATATATCTTTTGTCCTCTTTCTATTCGTCTCTTCTGTGCTCTTTAGGTTATCCTTTTTAACATGGCAGAGTGGTTATATTAAATGATTGTGGGCAACGCTGCTAATCAATGAGCGTATATGTTGTAACATGGCATTACATTCACCACGATATGAGGTTTTATCACCACTAATGGGCACAATAAGTGCACAGTGGTCTCTCATGCATTGTGGCTACCATCCAGTCGCTTACTGGCCCACTCTGTGTAAATCAGTGTGTTCCAGATGCTTATTTGCAAAGCAACAATGTCTGGCATTCACATGCTACTGTACGGGTTATAGGTTATTTTAAATACAATTAAACTACTTTAACAACAGATATGTTGCAGATATGTGGCTCAGTCATCTCCATGTTCAGAGCCAGCTGTATGGGATGGCATATGTCAATCATAAATTTAATAAAAAGGACACTTGCAGCGATTGGCTGCGAGCAAAACCATGCAAAAAGGATTGATTGCAGGTATCGTTAGTCTGCAGGAGTGTTGCTACTTCTTGGCGCTGGGTTATTTTAGTCGATGCCTTAAAGCACTGATACACAGCCCTACTGGTAGCTGTAGCACAACCAGTCTGCTGGCCACTGGAGCAGTAGATGTTACGTCTGGGGGATTGAACCAACAACCTTCTGGTCAGGAGCTTGCTTATATATCCTCTGGTCACCACAGCCCTACCAGCTTCTGATAGACGTGTTCCATAGTGTGTTAATGTGCAGTGATGCTTTATTGACAGATAGCTAACCATCCAGCTACATGGTTAGCTATCTGTCAAGCTGTCATAACTGTAACATGAAGACTATTTCTACCGTTTGCTTCGTGAGGAAAAATGAAATAATTGCTGCAGTAATAACTTTCCAGAGTTGTAAAATCCTGTCGCCAAGTATTATACAGCACCGTGCTGTGTTTTGGCATCTGATAAGCCTTCGAGCTCATGAATCTATTACTCAAACTGGCCTCCCCGGATTGTATTTCACGTCTCACGCCTACCTGAAACAACATGCCCCCACCTAAACACACGGACCAAATGCAGTGCAGAGACATGCGAGCTTTATGGAAAAGGTGTCCCAATTTGGAGAAAAATGCCTCAGTAACTCAGTAGTTATGGAATATGCTGACATTAATATAATATAATCTTTGAAATACGTCTTTACCGCAGATATGAAAAGTTATTTAGTTAACCAACAACAATAAACTGCTATGTTTTATTGTTTAGATTTTTGTTGAATACAGTTTGATATCTAAACGATTACTTCTGAGTGAACAGAGGGACGCAGTGTTCCTCTGTCATCAACGTCACATCGTTCAACGTATCCTCATACACAGTTCGTACGATATCTTCCGAAAAGTTATTTGTTCTCATTTTTCGTGCTTTTTCCTACAAAAGCCCAAAAGAACGTGTCAATCCACTTGTTACATGCATACAGTCTTTAGTTCGGTTCAGGCAACAACACTGCTTGGTTAGGTTTAGAAAAAGGTCGTCGTTTGGGTTAAAATAACTACGGAAGTGCCGTTGTAGAAGTATGCAAGTCACGTGACAAACACACGCAGCGGTCTTCTGGGCGAAGAATTACCTTCACCGCACGTAGGCACATAAATGTTAGCTTGAGAAAAAGTAATGTAACGTTATACCAGTATCTGCAAACCTTCTCCAATCGTCATCATCAACGGTAACTATTGGTGTGTGCTGCAGCTGCTTTCGATGAGCTGAGGGCACATGAGACGGCCTGCTTGGTCTTTCTCTAGTCTGTGTAAGAACCAGGCGGTAGGAAGGAGTCATCATTCGCCACCATCAGGATACAGTCAGACCCACATACAGAATAGAAGCTGCTGGTAGGGGGCCTATTGGGGGTGTGTTGGGGGGGGGGGGGAGGGGGGTGCAACAAATAATACCCCCTTTGTATGTTCCAAATATCCCCTGCTGAAGCTCCCTGAGCCTGGCTCTGTGCTCCGGGGATCCCAACACCACATTAAGAGCTGCTTACAAGTGTATACGGTGTAAGTTTTGGGGGGATTTGAAATGGGAGTTGCAGGAGGTGGTGGTACAATAATGTTGCAAAAGGAGCTACAGCGTGATAAAAAGCAGGTTTGTGCTGTTTTTTTTTTTGTTCACTTCAACAAGGTCCAGAGCCATGTTTGGAGAATGGCTAAACAAATGGGCTATTATTTGCTGCAGTAACTCCAGAGGTGCACCGGACAGGCCGGGGGAGTAACGGTGTCCCAGCGTATATCCTCTGCCGGCCTCAGTCGTCTCCATCGAGATTTAAGTTCCCCATTGTAGCTGAAATGAAATCAATCCCTTCTGTGAGGAGGACCATTTGGCTGTCAAGAGTAGGAGTTGTGTTCCCATGTAGCCGAGCTGTGTGTGCACATCGGCGTTGGTTAAGCATGTGGTTAAGTAGATGCCTTTGGACACTGAGGCCTGCAGCTGCTTGTTTTATGTTGAAGAGGAATGATTGATATTAGGATTAGGGCTGCAGCTGATTACTGACTCATTTCCTGATTATTTTAACAATATATTATGCGAATATAGTGGAATAAAAACAGTCATAATAATGATGATCTAAGGAGACTCTTTAAAATAGCTTTGTTTGTTTGACCAGCTGTCCAAAAGCCAAAAGTTCACATTGATGCAAAACAATGAAAAGCAGCTGATGATGACATTTGAGAAGCTGTAACCAGCCGATGCTGTATTTTAAAGGAAGTACTCAAGTTCTGTAAGGATCATTAGTTGCTCTCCTTTAGCTGGCAACTTTCCACACTGGTTGCCCGAAATGTGAGCAACACGGCAATGTGACACTTGCAAAGATGTTGCTTTGACAAACGGGGACTATACGAGGACGGTGTCGGTGTAAATACCTGACTTGATAATATAATTTAGGCTAATAAAGAGAGAGTTTTCATCTTCGGTGCTTCTTTACTTCAGATTCCGGCCGATAAATTCAAACCTGGAAATGCGTGCTGACACTCGCTGGCACAGGATTCAATCCTTCTGGCTTGTGTCTCAACTACCCCATCGTCTTTGCTTCCGTCATTTAAAAAAATGCAGCATTAAAAGATGAGTGAACCGCGGCCTGTCTCCTTTGAAAACTGAAATGATTTAGCTGATGACTTTGAAGAGAACGTTTTATGATGGTTCCAGCATGACCCCTGAGGTCAGGTGGAGACACGACAGTAAAGTGAGACAGAACCACGTCTCGGGTCTTTGAGGCCCTGCCCGCCGCCCTGCTGCAAGGACTTGGCAGATGCATCGGAAAGAGGTTGACGGGACAGTGTCACTCCGCTTCCTCTTTCACAGGCTCCGCTTGATGAATGACCGTGTGAAAGGCGGCTGTTTCATAGGTTTGGGATTGCACCTCTATATGTGTGTGTTGGTGTTGCAGAAGAAGGGTACCAGACCCCTTTTATTCTTTTTCCCTCTGCATGTCATCTCTGAAGTCGGAGTAATTTATGGCTGTCAGGAAGTCCCCAGAAGCGCTCTCATGCCCGAAAAAGAAAACCTTGACTGGGGTCGGGATGGGGGGGGGGGGGGGGTTGAGAGAGTGTCACACCCACGAAACGCTCTCATGTATTTCTTGTATCAAAGGGCCACGGGGAGGTCCCATCCTAAATCCTGTTGCCTGAGAAATGAAAGAATTTCAGAGGCTGCCTCGTCCACTGTCCTCCGGGCCAGACCCCAGAACTAATCTCTTTCATCTCCTCTTCTGCTGGTGGGGGGGGGCTACAGTCTCTTCCTCCTCCTCCTCCTCCTCTGGGATCTTTGCTTCTGTCGAGCGGATCGCCTCAGGGAGATGTGGCTGAGCCCTCCTCTTCTGTCGCCCTTCCCTCTTTGCTGTATAACCCCACTGATCCCGCCGCACTGCCTCCCCATCTCACCTCCCCTCTCTCCCTCCACTAAGCCTTCCCCCGTTGCTCTCTCCCTCCCCTCCTCCCCCCTCCCTGGGCCTCTGAGCTGGACTGCCTTCCCTTTTGGCTTTCCCCTCTTCCTTCCTTCCTCAGTTCCTCCACTAATAGCTCCCTTGTTCCTGGCTGGTCGGGGCTGCCAGTTGAGCGGTCATTCGTGGAAGATTCATTCGCGACACCGTAATTGTAAACAGACGGAGAGAGCGAGAGAGGAACGTTGGAGCATTAAACCTACCGGTCGCAGACAGAAAGCAGAATGGAGGAGCTCTGTCTTGAACTCCTTCTTCACCTCCTCCTTTTCCGTATCTCCATCATCCCCCTCCTCCGCCTCCCTTATTTTCTGCCCCTCATAATTCAGGCACTACTTACATCCGTGGGCGATCTGTGTCTTGTTTCACCGCTAAATGTTGCAATGAATTATGTTACGCCCTCAGATGCTTTAATAGAGCCCAGCTACGCGTGCTTGCTACCTTGTTTTGCTCTCCAGAAATGGAGTCGCATGTTTGTTGCGTTTTGCCTCTGTTCAGGCTCCAGGAGGATCACAGCACACAATCACACAAATGTAGCCACCGCTGACACTAACACACCCACTGACACTGAACAGAGATATAGAGGGTGTTAGCAGACACATTAACTTCATTGAATATTGTTGCAACAAGACTCTGAACTAGCTTATAAGCACCCAGTGGACATGCTTCCCAGATAATCCCATATGAATTGAGTGATTCAGTAAAGTTATACTTTAAGTTTAAAAAGCCCACACATTGCATCTTAGCAGTTTCAGTAATTTGATGTTTTTTAGTTTTGACACTGCTCGACTGGACTCGGCCTCTTCACCGCTGTGAGGAGAATGTGATTTCTATGCAGGAGTACATTTCTTCAAGTTGCCCAAGTAACAAGGAAATGTGTTTGTTGGCTGGTGGAAACAGTAAACATGAGAGAGGATGACACTGTGTGTGTGTGTGTGTGTGTGTGTGTGTGTGTGTGTGTGTGTGTGTGTGTGTGTGTGTGTGTGCGTGTGTGTGCGTGTGTGTGTGTGTGTGTGTGTGTGTGTGTGTGTGTGTGTGTGTGTGTGTGTGTGTGTGTGTGCGCGCGCGTGCGATGGAGAATCCAGTAATGCCGGGCAACCAGACCCGTCCCTGACCTCAAATGATTGCTCCTTAAAGCCTGTGCTGCAAGCCGTCAGCAGCCAACCAGTCTCCTTTCCCTCCTTTTATCTCCTCCTGTCCTCGTTTCTGTGATTCTGTATTTTTTTTTTCCCCCTTTCCCACACTTATCTCTCTGGCACTCTCAAAGTCCAGCAGCGGTTGTTTGGGAAAATATCTCATTGGTGTTATCAATCCAACCATGTTTTGCAACCAGCAGTGCATCCCCTCTCGTCCGTTTACATTTTTTTACGGCCTTCCAGCTGTTTCGTTTCCATTTCCATTCTTTTTCTCATTCGCAGCCAAGTCGACACATGGAGCGACTGAGAGATGTCCATCCCTGGCTTACCTGCGTCCCAGACCATGCTCGCACACCTTCAATGGAAAGCTACATGGGAGTGTTTACTCATCTGCGCTCTGACACAAAACCACTAAAAGACCACATACCCGGCTATAAACACACCGCAGTAAGCTTCAGCTTTGTGATCTCCTGTGTGTTTTCACTCACAGTTAGCTTTTGTTGTGTGCAATAAACATGACTCAGTTGTTAGGTCATGGGTAAACATTTGCGTTCAGATAATGCACTTTCCACAAGCCATTAAGAAGAGGGCTTATTGCATATGCAAAAAAAAACCTCATGAATGGGGCTTTATATATTCTCTCAGGGAAATAAATGAATGTTCTGCATCTGTACAAAGTTGTCTAAGGACGCAAAGTAATTAGTTGCCGATAAAGCTTTGCTTCAAGAGGCAGTGTCCCTTGCATTCTTCTACACCATCATTATACAACCCGAGTATCCGTCTCCTATTTTTGTACGTCTAAACGTCTGTCCTTTGACCTCACAACACTGGTAAGTAAGGAATTCAAGCTTGTTCGACTGTCACACTCTTGACAACATGATATGCTAAATACCACGAATGTAAGAACAGCGTGTATGACCTGAACCCAAATTATTTCCTCATCCGTCCATATTCGCAGAACAACCCGTGTTTGCAACACAACACGGGGCTTTTCCTCCGCTCGCGCCCACAATCCGTACGGATTTCTTTCCTTTTAAAGAAATGTGGAAAACTATAAAAAGAATGAGGTTGACTTGTTCTCTGCACAGATTTTCCTGTGCTGCCCTTGAAAACCTTGGTTCTGTGCCTTGATTACGGTGTGCGGTTTCTCCGAAGGCAAACAAAGCACACTAAATGCAGCACGGCCAATTGGTCCGATCCCGAATTAAGGCGGAGGGAAACGGAGAGAAACCAATTAGGAGACGGAAGCCACTAATTAAAAGCTGCATGCTCTACAGATTGCATCAATTTTATTTTCTTCAGCAATGGCCGCAATTTCAGAGCTCGCTTGTATGCTAGTGCACATTCCAGGACCGCTTGTGCACAGAGGAAGCACTGTCAGTCTACCGCTCTCCCTCGTTGGTAGTTTGGTATATGATGAAAACAAAAAAGCACAAACTGGGGAAATTTGGAAAAGGTTGAGAGACTCCACATCATTCGGAATAGACGAGGAACCATTCATTAGACGTTTTCAACAAGAGCCTGTTTCGCAGAAATGTTTCCCCTTCCTGGATTAGGTTCCGTGGGTTGCTGCCAATACATTTTGTGTGTTGTGAATCGGAGATTGCATTATGCTCGAGTGGTTTGGGTGGTTAACCAATGCGCTTGCTTTGGAAAGCTGCAGGGAAACGTTGAGCACGTTGACCTGAGGAACGCCACAGGGTTGCTCTGAACACATGGGCTCACAAATGGCCGGGGCCTGTATTAGCGAACAAACCGCTTCCAGAGTAATGGTGTTCATTTGGCAGAGTGACCCAGAGCACTTGTCTCTGTGCTCTCATTGTAAAGTGAGGAAACACGAGGCATGTTCTGTTGTTTTTTTTTGTGGTCAAAGCAGACGGGCAGCACTCCCAGAAATAGGTAACAAAGTGAGCCAAAGAATCACAAAACTTTGTACATAGTTCCCTGACAATGTTGCTGTGTGATTAAAGAAACTCTGTGGACATTGTTCCCCACATAAAGAACCCAAAAATAAAGTCAGTGTGACATAAAATCGTATTAGGAGTCTTTGAAAAAAGAAAAAGGACCCTTCTTGTTTTATATAAAGCTCAACTTCCTGATTCTATTTCTCCCTCATTGTTTGTTAGGTGATTACGTAACACCTCTTGGCAACTTTTCACCTTGAGCTGTTGTGTAACCAGTGAACATGAACCTTCATCATAGCCAACACACACACACACACACACTTTATATCCAATTTGTGAACAAATTGGATTTGTTGCGGATTTGTTCCAGTGTTTGAAATGGCATTTGTGTGATGCACTAGAAGTTGCGAGGGAACAAACACAAACAACAGTCGGATGCACAACAGACTGTTTCTGCTTGACCCTGTGACCCCGGGGCACCAGATGCGTGAGCAGTTGGCCCATTCTGTCCCAGTACACAAGTGTGTCCAGAGTCCTCTTGTCGTCGCTTCCTTCCCAGAAGTGACCGCTGCGATAAATCCCCCGCGGCCACCCCAACCCTTTTCTCGAATGATGGAGAGAAAAGGAAAAAAAGAGAGGAAGTAACTTAGACCTCTTCCCTTCCATTCCACCTAATGGTTTTTCCAGACCCTGAAGGCTGACCTTCCCTCTTGAACTGGATTTTTTTTCCTGTACCCTACACCTTGGATTTCAGGAAATGTACAAAACAGGATAGCCTAGCACAACATATTTCTTCTGTCGGTTTTTCCTTTTTTTTGTTTGAGAGACATAAACACTTGAGAATCCAGTGACATCAGCAGCCAAGGCTGCAGTGTTTTTCTGTTTTCCTCTGTACAGAAGTCGTGTCTGCAATGGCATTCAAATCTTAGCTCTTCATGATGTGATTGTTCAGCAATACCCAAACCTTATTCACTGACTGCCGAAGTTGTGACATTTTAGTTTGAAGCAAGTCCTAACTACGTTAGAATATAGTCATTGAAAAGTTTAATGCAACCTAGACAACAAAAGCCTTTCAAACTAGTCTTTTAACCGGTAAATCACAAAATCACTTCTTACTTTCTAACTTACTTACTTTTTAGACTTTTTTACAAAAGCAAAGGTACAAACTGATCCAAAGCAAGCAAACAGGCCTTGCATTGCAGTCGTGTCCAAAGGAGCCAACTGTCCCCAAGTCAGATGTGATTTGAATGTTGAAACGCTCGGAGCCAACGGTCCCCGAGCCCCTCTGTAACTAGTGGGCAGAAGGCCTTATTTGCCTTTCAGGCCAGCATGGGCTTTGCCGCATTGTTCAGGGAACAGGGAGCTGTTGAAAGCTACACACAGAGGTGACTGTGTCCTTTTCTGTTGGTCAAAGTCACAGTTGCCCGTTGACGGGTTGCCTGATGATTATCACACCTGCGTTTGCTGGCAGTATATTCTCTTAAGTCTTTGGAAGTGCATCTGTCCAATCGCACCATGTTCTTGAAGTATTGATTCCTAAATAAAAAGTCTGCAGTTTTATGATTTCTCTTGGTACGAATAGCCGCCCCTCCCCCTTTTTATTAGCTTTTATTAGCCTGACTTTGTCTAACAGTACAAAGTGACTCCGTCGTATAATCTACTTTTAGCCTTCGGTTCCCGGGCATTACGCACCGTACGCCCTCAGCGATAAACACTTACAACTTAAAAAGCTGACACTAAGCTTTCCCATTGCTGTCCTCGGTGTATTTTTAGGATGAATGTGTTTATTGGCAACTGCTGGTCACTGCACCTGTCACTATTTTCGGCGACGCCATAACTGTGTTGCGCCCGTACTCTGGACTCGCCCACTCTCCCCGTTCTCTACCATGTTTGCTTTACCCGATATTTTTCCCTCTCCACAATCAAGGGGGAATTATCTGTCTTCCGGACAGAAAAAGAGGCAGCCCACTAATTTTAGATTGACTTGATTGAGCCCGGAGGCCAAAGGGATCAAACCCACATCCGTTGAGAACCAGGGATGCTAATTCTAACCATAACATAGCTAACATATGTTTTGCTCTCCCCAAGCGCTGATTTGAGACCTGCTAGAAGCGGAGCTCTGCACCCGCTGCAAAGGACCATTCTTTCTTGTGGCATGTTTTGTGGGTATTGGCCCACCATGTGTATATTTATAGAGACCGGGTCATGACACATGCACACGAACTACTTGTTCTTTCTTAAGGACGTAAAGCACTCGCTTTCCAACGCTCGCTGTTTTTGTAAGTGTGAGTGGAGACGATTTATCGTAGCATAATTGATTTTCAGGATGTTGACCCTTCATTTGTTTCAATTACATTCGTCAGGAAGCCTGTACAATAATCCTGCTTGTACAAGAGCAATCACATACCCAACTCTATACATTGAGCTACTAATGCTTGACATTTATTGCAAATGTATCATTATTTAGGCCATGGGTAACTGGAATACTGTATAGTTGCTTTTTAATTCAAGAACAGACTCAATGAAATACAATAAAATAAAGATATACACCCCATAACTTCACACTTCAGATGTTTTTTCAATTTTTGTGTTTCTCCGTAATCTTTTAGTGTTCCCTTTGGCCTGTTTATTTATGAAGTAAACTTGCTTTAGCCTTCCTGAGATGCAGTTTCACTTCTTCCATCGGTATTTACAGGTCTGAGAAATAATAAGTTTCCAAGACAGTTTCTAGATTTTTGTTTTCATGGTCTTGTCGCTCTTTAGCTGCTGTTTTTATGGATTCATTTAATGGGATTTTCTGAATGCATGCTGATTAAACAATATATGTTATCTAATTACAGTTTTGGTACTTTAAACATAGGTGTGTTCTAAGTGGAATTAGATAATTGTGATCCAATCAGACCAAAACTGCTGCATGTCAAAGTCTGACACCCCCGGCATCCATCAAACACTCCAGAGTATTATTAGAGATTTGTCACCGGCAGCAATACTGGGCTTCTCCAGAAACGGCCTAAAGAGCGTAACGAATGGTCCGACTCAATCTTAGGCGTCTTCAAAGGGAGCCTGGTAATGACAATGTTGCTAGCGGTTTAGCCCTCAGGGTCCGCTGTTGGGATGCTCAACTGTGGCTAACTACCAGACCAATTACTTACAAAGACAACCTTAGGAAGAGACACTCGATGCTGCTGCCACAGGAACAATCCCAGCCCCGTCCCCCCCGTCCACCCGCCCGTTTGTTCTAATAGCTCTAACCTAAAGCCTGATCCACTGTTGGCTGAAGCCCTCGGGCCATTCGCAGCTCCACATCTAGCTTTGTGTCGCTACTTTTCCTGTCAAGACTTTGTTATTGCTTCCTTGGCTTGGGAAGGTGACATTTTACAACGTGTTTATTGGTGGGGGGGTTAGACAAATACAATTTTCAGGGACTTTTTTCTGTTTCATGGGAAAGAAATGGGAGGAAATCATTGTATGTACCCTGTGTAGTTTGAACCCAAAAGCTCAAGGGAAGGCGGTAGTTCAGATGTGAAATGGTTCCGTTAATGATACTTAAACATCCTTGTGTTTTCCTAAACGATAGGGCTCTGAAACAAGGATGTTTACCACAAAAGTCATATTTCCAGTCAGTATGTCATGCACCACTCTGGGGTTTTAGCTTGTATATTTGAGGTCATGCAGACACTGGACTTCTTAGGCGCCTGTTGTTTGTTTGCAAGGCGCTATACAACAATGGCTGTTTGTGGATCGGCAGAGGCAGGAAGTGTACAGTATCCTTTCTGGAAAATACACATAGCCCTGTCACTTCATTAGTCTTCCCAAGCGCGGCGGTGTGGGAGGGATTTAAAACAATCATAGGCAAAAAGGGAAGTGAACTAGCTCACAGACTAGCATACTATCCATCATTCTCGAAAGCATGCTGCCAAGTCAACGGAGACTCCCATACAGTTGGTCGAGACGGCAGTCGTGTTTCATTCCTTGAGTCCTCTGCAATCCCCCCAGCTTAGTCCCCATCTGGCCAGCAGTTCCGTGCTAAAGCTGGGAGATGCGTAGGGCCTAATTCCTACACACTAAAGCATTACCGTCTGTCCAGGGCCCACGGAGACAAGATGGTCGCCAGGTGTCTTCCTGTCTTCAAAGTGTCGGCATCGTTAATCATGCCCCCAACCCTTCTGCGTCGCCTCACATGTGTTTTATTTTCCTCGGCTCTCACCCACACATACACACACCCTTACTCCTTGCTTCTCTGCCTCCCTCTTTATTTTTGGACAGTCTGTCACCCAGCTGCATTTCCTGCGGGGTTTATGTACAGTTTTGGGCCCGATTGGAACCACATTGGCCAAACAGCGTGCCATCTTAATGAAGTCACTGTAATCCAAATGGGTGGGTGGGTGGTACGGAGGGGGATAATTGGAGAAGCTGTGCCTGCCTGTGAAGGGCCAGAGGATACCGCTAACCCTCCCAGCCTGCCCTTTAGCCCCCAGCAGACTGCTGCTTCTCTCTAATGTGGCCACTTTTATTCTTGAATCCCCTCCTCCCCGCTTCATCCAGTCCTTCAAAGGCAAATTTATCTTTCATCTATCTTTGCTAATGGTATTAACGCAGCTCATGCTTGTGAACACAGCCTCCACAGCTGCAAGGCCTTAAACAGCTTCAGAGAAGACGTGCTAGCAGAACCTTTTTTTTTTTTTACCCCTCCCAGGACAGGGAGGGGTATTCATGTCTTTCAAACCCATGCCAAATATTTGCAGTTTACAAGCCCAGCGATATTGCAAGGTACAGGTTATCTTTTAACAAACAGGAAGGTTTGACCGCATGGTAAGATCGTAAAAGCCTATGCGTCAGTGTATCTGTTTGTGCCCCAGAACACTTTGTGATGCAGATAAATGGGAATCGTCAACTGCTTTGTGTTTTGGGAGTTCTGTTCTGTCCTGTCCTGTCATAAAAGATACGCACATCCTCTTTGTTTGCAGTCGTTTGTGGTTCATGTCTAGGGTGCATCTCTTTTCTTTTTTTTGGAAAGGCACATTGCATTTAATTTGGCACGTTGACTGCCAAGGCCCGGCTTCATTAACAGTGCGGAGAGTGCACTATCAACGCCCTCGCTGACGCAAAACCAAGCAAGTAGGAAAAGAGCTCTTTCCTCTGGAAATGCACCAGGGGGACTATTTCTGTAGTTTTAAATTGTTAAAGAGGGGATTGGGCCAGAGAAAGGGAGGGGGAGGGGGAGGGGGGGCTGATGTTCAGTTGTGAGCAGCAGACTGTTTCACGTGCCAGATCTGTAATGCCTTCCTCCGGGCTGGGAGCTGGCTGAACTCTGGGCCGTGGTGCTCCGGGAGAGGAAGTCCCAAGCCTGGGGAGTTTCAGACATCCTGTTTTGGAGGGCCATTGGCCAGGACCAGGGCTGTTGCACGCCACCTGCAGACTCGCATCACATCTGCCATTAGACCGGGGACAGCAGCCCAACATCACGCACCTCAAAATGGCATTCTCTTTGTCTCACTGTTTACCACCCACCTTCCAAACATCCAACCCCATTTTTTTTAAATACAGTAAAACTGTTGGAGCTAACCAAAAAATGAATTCCATCACTTTCCTCTATATGCCCCCTATTTCTCCAGTCTTGGACTGGCTTTCCATTTCTCTTAAAAGAACATTATATCATTTTGAAGGAATGTGTCTTTGAAATCAGTCGAGGAATCGGTCCTTAAAAAGAGTGAACATGGAGGAGAAGAGTTGAAATATCTGCCCGTAACATGTGACGTCCTGGGAAATTTAGTGTGTGCGATTCCCTCTTGAGTTTGAGTGAGAACGTCATTGTTTCATCCCATGCAACACAAACGTTATAAACCATACATTCGTGTGCAGTAACTTGCCGGTAAATATGATTAGATTTTTCTGTCATGCATGCTCATATTTAGTTCACACATGGTTTGCAATCTTGCGTAACAAGGACAGACTATTCCAAGACTCGCACACCATTTTCTTGGATTCTACTTGGAATTTATATAGTATGGTATGCCCCAAAGAAAGTCCAAATTCATGTCTAATTTAACCAAAATACACCACCTTCCAGTCAGAATGTTGTCAGTGACATCCACTGCTGAGACACAGTGGTTGGTCTCTCCCTGTTCTCAGAATCCCCAGGAGCTGATGGGGCAGGAAGTTCAGTGGAGATAGCGCTCCCTTGGTTGTTGCTATTTAGGACAACAGGAAAGGGTTTGTGTCTGTCTCGTCCAGCCCCTCCTCCTCCTCCCTTGATTGGCCTGGTCTGTTTATTCAGAGTCATTCTCACCAGTCCAGCTGCGTTTTAGTCTTCCCTGTCCGAATGGCCACCATGTGACCTTTTTCCGGCCTATACGCGCTATCTGCAGGGCTTTTTCTCAACACTGGTCAGATTTTCGGAACGGTGGGATCACAGTCGTTCCCAGCAAGCAATGCATAGTGACTCATTTTTGATGTGAATGATACCAGTAGTATTTTATTGTATGTAGGCGGGATCTATCAGGATTCTAAAGCCTTGGTTGTACTCTCCGCAAGGACGGTTGCACGGACATGAGCTAGGTTGGAACCGTGTGGAGGAAATGTTTTTTTTTCTAAATCTCCTCTGAAAAGTCTTCACTTTTTTTCTATACCTCAAATATCTTACACAAAGTTCACCCCGGTTTTATTTTCATATATATATATATATATATATTTATTTTTTATTTATTTTTTTGTATTAATGTGGAAAAAATTACACTCTGGTGGCTCTGGCACACACTCCCCCACAGAGAGTACACAAGCAAACGCAGAGGTGTCATGGGACTGTGGGATACTCATCTGGCATCCTTTAACGGGCCTGAAAAGTCCTAAATGCTGTGGGGGCTCAACTTCTAACCCCAGGAAAACACCAATAGACCCTGCAGGCCAACTTCAAAGGGCCAGCACATCAAACGAAACCAAGCGCATCGATGGTCAGCTGGGATAAAAAAAAAAAACGAGCATGAACCCTCCCATTTGTCAGTCCAATGATTTATACGCATTTTCTCCCCATTAAAGCAGGCGGTTTGTCGAGGGAGCGCAAGGGGTGGCGGTCAAAACGCCACAGCTTGTGTGTATTAACATTAAGCGTCGCCGGGCACACGTCGCAGGCTGAATGAGCTGCTGTGTCAGGAAGTGCTCATGCGGAATATAAAATGTTATGTCATGAACAGAGGCTTGCCCCCTCCCCCCAAAAAAAGATAAAGAAAACATCTGTCTATCTGTTTTAGTCTCTATCTTTTGCCCCCGTTTATCTCCGTACAACCCTCCTAACCCCCCCCCCCCCCCCCCCCCTTCCCATCACCCCCCCACACCCCCAACCCTGACGCTAGCTTGTCTGAGTGGCCTTTTGCCATGCATTCCTCCCTTCCCTGTTTGGCCTCTGTCTCAGGAAGTGGCCCAATTAGTGGATAAACACCATGGAGGAGATGGGGAGGAGGGGTCGGGCAACTCCCCCCCCCCCGCGTCTATGGCACTACTCTGTCGGCAGGAACGATGGAGAGGAGCAGGGGATCTGTGAGGAGGGGGAGAGAGGAGGTTAGAGTTGGGGTTTGCAAGCGGAAGACCAACAAATAAATGAATAATTCAAATTGCCAGTCATAATGAGAATGATGCAACGCTCGGCTCTGTGAAAGTCACTCCAATTAGTTTCAACAAACAAGTCGGTCAGGACTAATTAAAAGCTGGATGCTGCATTTGATACTTCCAATGAAATGAGGCAGGATTTCACTTTTTTTAAATTTATGGCCAAGGTATTTTTTGTTAAACTCGCTTTAACACGTTCAAGGCATTTGTTTAACCTTTTCCATTTCAAAAAGTAATCTTTTGATTTGAGAAAAGCTAACAATATTTAACTTTTTGATGCATTTCTATCTTTTGTTTTTGGTTTATTAAAGCACACGTTTTGCAACGGGAGCAATCATCTGAGCTTTCGTGAACGTCTTTTGGCTGCATTCGGTTGAAATCTGAAAACAAGATTTATTATCAAATGCCAGCAAATATGTATTCATAGCTCTACATGTGTTGTGTTTGCGTGGGTTTCCCTCAGCTCTTTAAACTGCGAGCATAAGAAGAAACATCTAAATGAATCCCTGTTACTTTTTGCACTTCCTGTATTGTGTCTCCACACGTTGCTGCCAAAAGATGATCTGCTGGAAAAGTGACATGAATAATAGCTGAAAATAACACATCCTTTTTTTTTTTTTGTCAAAGTGGATTTCAAAAATGTAATTTGCCTTTCCCGTTTTGATTATGCAATTATCGGTTGGGTTTGCCTCCAGGGACGTGGTAAACGTATCTGCGGTTCGAACTATCCACAGATTGAATAATGAAGACTGTCGACATCGTAACCTCAGGACAGGAAATCTTGATCCGCAAATAGCTCTCTTAATTAGGGATGTTTATGATCAACTCAAACCACATCTTTTATAGTTGTTTTGATGTAGTAGTTTCCTTTTTAACAAGAGCTTTTCTGAGTTTGGATAATCTTTTCCAAACATTTGCTCTTTGGCACCTCTGCGTCATATATGATCACCACGGAGAATCAAAAAATCTCAGTCTCGTGGAACCAAATCTCCTGGTTGTTTTGCGATTGTACGGTTTACGGGTCAAATGCGCCGCTGGGTAAGAGACTCGAATGTACAGTTATATAATCGCATGGGGTTTATGTGCACTTCTCCTCCCCTCAGATTGCAGAGGAATGCTTTTTGGCATTTAGTGAAGTGTGATTTACAGGTGACACTGACTTGGTGTGTGCACATGGCTAAACTCAGGAAGCACTTAGTTTGACATATGACACTCCTATGACCCCAAGGTAGGAACCAGCGAGTCTGCTTAGCATGTGACAACTCACGCTGTTTTAAAAAAAATCACCTTCTTTGAATCTTCTTCTTGAATATGAGGATCGTAAAAAAAAAGATTTAGGCAGCTTACTGCCCTCCGTTAAAAAATGTCATCTTGGTTTTACAAAATATATGAAAAAGTTGATTTGCATACTTGGACTTAGTTTTATCTTGTCTCATGACTCAGACACTAGCTTATAGAAAATATTCAAAGAAGTTGATTTCTGTTTTCCTGCATTGGCAAAGTTTTCCACTAAGAAAACAAGGATTTTTAGGACTTGTTTATCGACTATAATAACTTTAATAAAGTTTTAAAGCAGTACACACACAGGAAGACTGTCACCGTTAGTGTGGATGGGTCCTTAGCAGGGCACCCTTACAGGTTAAAAGTTTTAAGTTCAGGCTCGAGCTCCGTACATTTGATACTTCCAGAATCATATAATTGATATATTTTTTGCCGTACAACACACTGAGACGGCACGCCATGCAAATTTTATTAAAGCAGTACTTCGCTTGTCTGTCCCCTCTCTCTGTCTAAACTCAGTAATTTGATTGACTGAGCTCCCTCCCCCCTCCCTCCCCCTTTTTGCCATATTACAGTTATTCCAACTGGCAAATATGTACTCTGCATTCCACCTCCGTCAGTGGCGGCACATGTCGCTCCATTTCCTTGAAACAGTCGGCAAACCACCGGTGCAATTACCGTCCCTATATGCCCAAACACAGTCGTAACTGATGGTTAGATAAACAAATGTTATCCGATAGGTACAAATTATAAATGCATGTACTACATTCGGGTTTTTTTGGAGGGGAGCGTATTTCAGTCGTGGTTTAAATGCTGATGTGTGTTGTTGTTGCCAGCATGTCTGAAAATGTTTGCATTCGTATTGAGATAGCAGTAAAGAGGCCCTGCCAGGATATGCGTTTTCTTTTTTTCTACTTGTTCCCTGGCCGGTAGCTCCGTGTTTTAAGAGTGTTTGTGGAGCAGAGCAGTATACCATATGGCTGTCAGTGTGGATGAATTACTAGAGCGGCCCCTCTGTGAAGTGCAGAGATGCAGGAGATAACTGGAAAAGCAGTTTACATGCTGCTTTTTTCACAGTGCACACCTTTGACGGAGGACTTTTTTGCCGTTGAACGACAAAAAAAATGAAATAAGTTCTTTTGCTCTGGGACCGTAGAGGGGAAAAAGTGTACTTCAGATCTGCTACATAGATACAGGAGAACATGTCTTAAACAGCTCATAGAAGTCACTAATGAAATATTGTTACTCAGGATCTTCTGCAGAAGAAATACAGTTTATTTCATGAAAGTGCACAGTCGGTGTAAATGGAGATGTTGAAATCAAACAGACTTTGAGTTGTTTGCAGGAAATATGTTCACAAACGAGTCCTCGATCGCTCGTGATTCACACTCATGGCACCCTGTGGCCTTCAGGGACAGAAGGAGGGAGGGTTGGAAAGAGAGAGACGGTGTGTTTGAGGGTGTCGGTGAAACTAAACAACCCACAGGATATAAGACAGTCAGTATTATATTATCTAAATTGCAAGAACGCCAGGCTTGAAACAAGATCTCCCAAATTACACATCACAGCGTTTGGTACATAAATAGTCATTTCCGCACTCAGACCAGAAAAAAAAAATAATTCATGCCTCCCACTGAAAATGGGATTCCTAGTTGTCAAGCCGAGCTATTTATGGTATGCACCACTTTCCACCCTGAAATATCCTCTCTCTCTCTCTCTCTCTCTCGCTCTCTCTCGCTCTCTCTTTCTCTCTTGACAGACAGTAAAAGCCACCTCAAGTCGAACTGCGAGCCAAGATTAAGTTTGACAGGCAAATAGCCGCTCTTAAGACTGCGATGCTGCGTCTGTTGTCATAGCGCGGAGCTGGAGCCTCATACACACACACATTGCAGTCCCCTCACTGAGAGATTTACGGGGCCTGAAGTGCAGTGGAGTTACAGTGCAGCGGGGGCCCCCGCTGTGGTGAGGGCCGCAGACACAGAGAGGCAGGCCGGGCCCCGGGTTAGGGGCTCTAAAAAGGTTGTAGGTTATAAATACTTGACAGCGCAGTAAAGCTGTCACAGTCTTCCTGCAGCAAGCATGCACTCACATTTGAACACACACTTGCGGATACACACGTATAACACAACCCGTCCTCGGGCCCAGCCTCCTGCTCTCTGTATCCCTCTCCATGGAGCGCTGCAGCAATGAGAAAATCATTTAAAAAATGCTGCTCATTTATGAAGAAAAATTGGAATTATCATTCCATCATTGATCTTATTTTCTGCAATAATCCAAAATCCAGTGTAAAGATCCCATTGGCTGTTTGTTGAGGGGAACCAGTGTGATGCTAACTTTTCGGGTTGGCCTGCAGAAATGCGTCATCCCTTTGCAGTTGGACCTCCCAATGGCTGTCTATCACAATGTATAGTATCCGTATATGTGTGCATGCTATGGAATGACGTTCATTTTACAGTGGAATCGGATATTTTCAGTTAAATGCCATTTAATCACATACAACAATATACAAATAAACGTTATTTATTGGTGAAGCTGCACGATAAACACGTGTTTTCCATCATGGGTTCTGGCAACAGAGATGTGTCCCAGCGCCGGAAATGCCAGAGACTGGACGCTGTTGACTTCACTATTGACCTCATGAAAGAACCACTCGTTACATTCATTCTTGAGCTGCTTGTTCCAGTGATTCAGGAGAACTTGACACATTCACCATTTTTCTCGTATTTTGAATCTTGCCTCAGGTAAGAACACACTTTACGAGTGGTGCAGACCTTTGAGCTTGAAAACCCCAGCATACATTATAAATAATAATTTTATTTCACAGTTATGTTGACATTATCCTGACTCTGCAAGCTCTACCTTTTACTCTTGGGTGCCATTTTCGTGAACGAACACTTCCGGTCATTTGGGGCAGAGGACGCATAACCTTATATGGTATTATCGTGGGTGTTAATTAGGCTAAATTTCAATTTTCCTAAACGTGCGCTCATTTATGCCCCCGTGGCATTCATCATGTTGACGCTGGTCATTTACGCAGTTATCTGAAGTTACGGGCGTTTGTTGAATCTGACGAGGCTCACTCATATGAACCCACCTCGCTAAAAAAAAGTATGAGAAAGTTAAGATAATAATACATCATTGTTCTTTGACGAGATCCATTGTCTCCAGACAGAAAATCAGCAGTTGAACCTCTCGTGTCAACCTCCCACATACACATCCATCATAATACACAGACCACTCCCCTTTTACCTGACACACTCACACACACCTGCATGGCCCTCGACCAACACATGCAGGTTGGCTGTTGCTGATGCTTAGCCGTGATAACTCGTGTTGTCTGTTGTTTGAGAGAAGAGGTGGACTCACGACAACATCCCGACCCCCAACAGAGACTCAGAAGAAGGAGAAGAAAACCTATAACGGACCCGTACCTGCATTGAAGTGTGAAAGAAGCTTAATCATGTCGAGCGCTGCTCACTGTGCTGCTGATGTTCAGGCTCCTTTCTCTGTGAAAGCTCAGGAACAAGGGCCCTTTTCTCTCGAGTGTTTTGTCATGGTTCCTCTTCTTCTTCTTTTTGGTATTATTATGCTTTTACAAAAGGCAGTGGGACAGGAGAAAGGGTGCCGACTAGGGGCCGCCCTCCTGCAGGTTTTTATCTCACCCTGACTGTGAGTCTGTGCGGTTCCCCTGAAAGGAAACTGACAGGACGTCTCACTTTGTTCCTGTTTCTGTCGTCATTAATTGATTGAACACTTGAAGACGCTGAGCAGCTAATTTGACCATCAAGGCACCGTCACCCAAAAATAGAACATGTGTAAAGACCATGTCCAGTAAATGTAGAGGATGTGACATTAACGTAAGACATCATAGGTTTTCACAGCACATGGTAACTGTACAATATTTCACATACTGTATATGACTTCCTGTTTGAGCTCTGCAAGGTGCAGTTTATTATTTCCAATATCTAAGAAAACCAAGTTGCTTGTTATCCGACCAACTGTCCAAATCCCCCAAATAATCAGTTTATAACCATACAACGTGATGAATCGGTTACCAAAACTTTTGGTAGTTGCTTTGTGAGTAATTTTCTTCTGATTGACTGATCAATTAACGTCAATCATTCATTTTAATAAACCTTAAAGCTCGGATGTATTATACGCTGCTTAGAGCTATTGTTACGTTAAACAGGTCATAATTCCCTCTATAACATCTGTTTTATGTTGCTGTGAAACATCTCCTACAAAGAACTATTTATTCAAGTTTCTCACCGAAAACTACATTTTACAAGATAACATTTGAACACATCACGGTCACGTGGCCCAATACTCAGTGTTTACTGAAAAGAGCCTCCTTACGCTAGCCGTTAGCTCCGTTGCTGCCAGCGTTACGATGTAGCATTATCAGGGATCTGCCACCAAAAAGTATTATTTGCAGATCTCCCGTTCCCATATTTTTACTTAATACAGGTAACGATAAAACTTTAATTCATCCTACGATGTTTAAACAATGATAACAATACGCGGTTCACATGCCTGAAGAAACACATTCTTGTACAGCCTGTCGTTTACAAAGGAGAATGGTTAAGAAGACAAATGGCACATTCCAGAATCTTACTTCCTGTTTATTGTGGCCGAGAAATTACTCGGCCACTTTGGGAAATCTTTGATCGTAGCAGTCGAGTCACAGTCACTTCCAGACACTTTTTGTTGTTTATGGATTCGCTCTCAAACTCATTTGGTTGATTAAAAGATGAAGTAACAAAAAAATGTTTCCGACCATGCTAACAATGTATGTCTGCATGTTTAAGTGATGTGAAAACATCTGCAGCCGGACCAATGCCATGTTGAGTTATTGCATCTTCAAGGATTTTCTATTTTGCAAAAAGTCACAATTTAGCTTCACCGGCATTTATTTTAAAAGACCAGAAACCCAAATACGAGAACGCACCCGCATGTTTGATTGGGACTTGTTTTAAAATCAGACAAAGAGGACCTTGTACCGGAGCCAATCCGCCGCTCATGTTTTATCACTAATGACTGAAAGCTATAACAAGATATAGGCCTGAACTGATGACTCAGCCAAATACTGAAACCAAGGTTTTCCTTTACTGAAATATCCAAAACATCAGGCCAAACCCAACATATAAGCAAGGGCTTCTATTTCCCCTCATTTTATTTAATACAAAAAGGTTGTGTGACCCTGCACAGTGTGTGTTAAATCCCAGGGTTATGTGGAACCCAGCCTAAACACAAAGCAGTATTATTAGAGTGTGAAGTGTGAGTGTATTTATCAGATATATGACAGTCATAATAAGATATATAGTGGCTGTACACGGTGGATTCAAGGGGAAGGTTTCTCTGTTTGTGAAGCCGTCAGCTGCTGGAGCAAAAGCCTCGTACTTTTTCAGTTCATTCCAATGGAAAGTTTTCCAGCCTCTGTTTGTGTTGAGCAAGTTGTGACCCACAAGAAGACATAAAGTGTGTTCATGTATGTAAAAGTTGTACATTTGAGTTCATCAGAACAAGATAAAACATAAACTCTACCTTTTACCTATTTCCTCATTGGCTTTTTTGCTTTTGCCAATCTCATTCCTCCCTTTATTCTCTTATTCTCTCACACACACACACACACACACACACACACACACACGCATATATATACATGGGCTCAGAGAAAGAAAGAGAAAGAAGTGAGGTGTAACTGGTAAAGAGGGACATGTACATGCAGCTCCTGGTCTGAATAGCACTTCCTGGCGTGTGAAAGGCGAGCTGAGGAGGGAGGGGAGGGATAAAGGGAGTGAGTGGTGGTGGTGGTGGTGGAGGGAGGGGTGCCACCTCCTCCTCCTTCTCCTCTTCCTCCCTTCTCCTGCTGCTGAAAGCCTTGTTTGCCATTCTTGCGAGCACCTCTCTGAAAAGGGAGTCAACGGTGGGGGGGAGGAATGGAGGAGGTGAGGGAGGGAGGGAGGGGTGTTACAATGAGACGAGGAGGACCACATCCGTGTTTGCCAGGTGTTCCCTTTGTGATCCTCACCTTGCACTCAGGCATGGAGAGCGAAACAGAGAGACGGAGAGGAAGGAATACACCGAGAGAAAGGTGGAGAGAGATAGGGAAGGAGGGGGGGGGGGGGGGTAAAGAGAGAGACAGAGAGCAAAAGAGTGTGTGTGTGTGGGGAGGCATGGAGATACAACACACACACACACATGCAGAGAAAGAGAGGCAGGGAGGGGAAAAAGCCCCTAGATCCAGCCATTCTTTCACAGAGATAATCTGCAGGAAAGGTGCAGCGAACACGAGGTGTGTGCGTGAATGCGTGCACGCACATTTGTCTTTCTGTGGGTGTGTGCTGCCTCGTATTTATTCAGCGCAGGTTCATGACTTTTATGCACGCTATTATGCTCCGGTGATAAAACGCTTTTCCACAGCCCGTCGACAATGCCTTATCAAAGCCCTAATCACAAGCCAAGACTGCAACAGCCTGCTAAACCTGAACGCGCGCCGACTACGCGATAACGCCGCTTTCCCAGCCCTTCACATCCTGCGGACCCCCCAAGTCAAGTCAGCTCAAACTTTGTGTATTACTGTAAATGCTGTTACCAAACAGGCTTTTCACAAACTTCTTAACAACACTACAGAGGACATAAATACAGATAATGGGCGCAAATTAGAGCGGGGACCCTTATCTGAGAAAGTTTTGCCCAAAAAGATGCTTATCTCAGAAGACTTTTGCTCTGAGAGTGGTTTTTACACGAAATTGCAAGCAGATGGCAGCCAGCAGAGAAGTTCTACTTTTTTTTGTGTGATTGACGCACTGCTGCAGCATTGTTCTCGCCGGCCTTAAGAGGAGTTGTTTGTGTAATCTTGGAGCAGTAATGCTGGGTAGTTGCAGCAACCGGGGAACTGTATTATCAACATTAGGTGCTATCATTGGCCTCCAAAACGACTGGTGAAGGTTCTGCCTTTTGCTAACCACGTTTTCACGTCCACTTTGATTGCCCGACCTGATTTTCCACCATCAAAATTTAGAACCAGTTGTTACTTTTCACCAACAAATTTCATGGAAATGCCAAAACAGGCAAGCACACAAACTAGGACTAATAATATAACTTCCTCAGGTAATAATAAAGTCTTATTTCATTGGCCATTGACCTATTATCATTCCTATTGAAAGAACACTTCAATGTTTCATGCCGTTGTAGTACAGTTGGTCTGTTCATTAAGTTATTTTGAATTCACACTTCTTGGATGAATTAGTAGTTCCAAACCTGACCTTAGGTGGAGGAGCAGAGTCTTGTTGGAAAGCCAGTGACTTTCAGTTTGCGGTTTGTTAGTTCTGAGATTAAGCAGTTGACAGCATGCGAATAGACCAGTTTATCTATCTTTAGAAACTGAGGGTTGTTGTTTTCTTGCCAAAGGGAATCACCTAGATCCGGAGTAGTTGCACAACCAGAGGTGCGGTTAGGTTGCGGATTTCTTACAAAGCAGATGTGACAAAAAGTCGAGACACGTTTTTTCTTTCATCAACAACTTCTTTTGCATCAGTTTGATGCACAGATTGACTGAAAACCTTTGCTCTTTGGCATTTGATAGCCCACTTTTTTGGGGTCTGTCTCTTCTTCTGCTGTTTTACATCACACCTCGTGGGTGTAATCTGTCAAAAGACACTGCGTGCTGAAGACGTGAGTCATGACAAATTAACCACGCTGCCAAAAACACTTGCTAACATGGACTTTCTCCGTATTATCCGTGTGGTGTTTTTAAAGATGCAACACACTGCTGTTGCTATTGCAGTTCTATATATATTTTATCTTTTAGGATTATGAGTATATAAAGAGCCAAACTCATAGAGCTTATTTAGGAGTGAGATGCAAAAGTATGTCAAAGCAAAGTTTTAATAACAATCACCTGATTACCAGTGCAGCAGAACTTAACTCAGCAGGTAAAGCCTCGCGAGTAATAAAAACAAAGCGAAGGAAAAACAAACATAATTGAAGTCACAAAGAGCTATAACACAGTAGCCGCAAGATTATTCCTTCTTCTTAACCACCGTGACTAAGTCTGAATGCGTCCGCAGCACCATTCATGTCTAGTAGCCCTGGAGAGCATGATTCAATTACCGGGCAGCTTACTGTAAGACAAATACAGAAATAGACTGGTGGGCAGTGTTGTGTTTCACTCAAGGTCAGGAGACTGTAAAATAATATCCCCTTGTAAAAGGAAGGATATATTTCTCTGCAAACAGGGCGTTGCTGAGTTGACTGAATAGATAGCACTGCGTATAATGCAATTATTACTTTGAGATCACTAAATGCCTCCCGTCGGTGGGTCAGCTCTGTTTGATTGATTGATTTTTATGTCGCCATTGTGCGCTTTGGGTGCCCAGCCCACATGAGCCTACAAATATTCCTGAACACTCTCTGGTACTACACAAAGTACACGCTATACAGATAGAACAAGTGTTATCTTGTTTCACTGTAGTCTAGAAACGTTGGCCTTATTACAGTAAGAAATGTTTAATTGAGTTGGGCTATCAGGTCTCAGCGAACTGCGAGCACTACAGCATTGATTAACTATAACTGTCCACCGTGTTGGCTTTCAGTATGTGCAGTACATCCATGTTGCTGGTGCAGTGATGGCCCTTGACCCTCTGGATAACCCCCCCCCCCCCCCCTATTGGATCTCTTTGCCCTAGTGAAGGATGCCTAAGCCTTGTGGCTGCAGTGTGTTATGCGGCCCGTGGCGCTGACCTGTCAGTCCGTATCCATTTCCAGCATCCAATCTTGTCCGCGAATGGCGGAACTCCCCCCCCCCCCCCCCCCCCCCCGGACGTCTCCATGGAGACAGCCAGTCTGACCTGCCGCTGTTCAGCACTACTGAGGGTTCCACTTCTCTTTCGGAAGAGCTGAAAGTATCAATTAAGGCAGTACCAGCACCTTTATACACACCCCCAACTTGCAACCCCCCCCCTCTCCCCCAGTCTAATAACTCGTGCAATCGGAACTCAAGAGGACACCAATTTGACCAGATTCCACTTTCTCAAATTGCAGGAAAACACACTTAACTGATGGGCCCTCCCGACTTGAGAGGGGCCATTGTTGTGCGCCTTGACCCTCCACCCCACGCTCCTCCCCTCACCTTCCTCTGGCCTGTCTCCCCTCCGTGTCACATAACAAGCTAAGAGCACACCTTTTTCCACCAGGCCAGCAGGCCCACAACAGGCAATCCTTTGACGAGCCTGGGGCCTCTTTGGGTATCTGAAGGGCCATTCTCCAGGGTCAGGGACCACAGGGGAAAGTGTGTAAATGATACCTGATGGCATGTAAAACGATCATTTGATAGGTCTAGATAGACTGACATACCTGTCAAAGACTAGAGTACAAGTGCACTGCATGGTAAGAGCTAAATTAACTTGGACAACTGTGGGACCTACAAAAACACTGGTGTACTGTACACTTTACAGATGTACACTTTGTAGAGCTCCCCCTCTACAAGACGCAGCCACACCATAAGCTTATAATGCAGAAACCGTCTCTTTTGATGCTGTACTGTAGTGGAGAAAGTTCCGCAACTCTTGGGGCACTTTTAGGGCGGTTGCCCACATTCCCCAATTGGTAATCCAGTGTTGGTGGTGCAAGTATTGCTTGAACAGTCGCACGTCAGATGTAGCCAGTGTTAATGCAGTTTAGTTTATTTCATACGAATCTCGTGATCTTTTTTTGTTGTTTTTGTGTCAATCACTGCAAGGGAGACACAAAAGCAGTGTTCGTGCCATTCTGTCGAGTGAACCAGGCACTCCTTAAATGTAATCTCAAGGGGAAAAAAAGGGTATGCTTTGGGGCGGGGCTACCTTGTGATTGACAGGTCGCTACCATGACGTTGTCCCAGGTTGTTCTCCATGTTTTTCCAGCTAATGAAAGTTAATTGTAACCTTTTTGGGCACCTAAAAAGGCATTGTTTGGCATTCGGTTGTACTTAGCTCCACCCTCTCGTGTCACTTCTGGTTGCAAAAAAACAAGATGGCGACTGCCCAAAAACCAAGATCAAAATGCCAAACTTGAGGCTTCAAAACGTCTGTCCATGATCCTATGGTTGACAATACGGTGACTACGTCCACTTCTTGTATACAGTCTATTTTAAACATTGATAATCACACAAACATTGGCACTGACTGTGCTCCAGGGTTTAGCAGAATCATCCAATCGTCCGCCGACACCGTTTTCTGTCTGTTCCGGAGGGAAAGACACTTGTCATACTACATTTTCAGAACATGCAGTTCATCACATTGGAAAACAGGCCTCAACCGTAAAAAGCCTGGTAATGATGCACTCATTCAACACCTTTAAATGGTCCATTTCTTTTTTTAGATTGCTGTACGGCCAACTTTTTGACTCTTTGTTTGTTGTTTATCTGTGCTACCATGTCAACCATGTTTGGTGTTATCTATCTTCAACAAACGGTGAAGCAGCAATAGTTAATGAGGGTGTAATCCTAACAACTGCACCCCACAATTATTCCGTTGGCCTGTGTGTGTTTACCTGACGTGATTCACAGAGCTGTTCTGTGAATCCCTGCCAGTGTATCCTGAAACCTTTGAGGTGTATAACTGCATGTGCAGTTACAGTTTGCTTTGGTTTTCAATCTCTCAATCATCACTGAGAGACATTCCTCAACACACTGTGTAGGGAAAGCGCAGTATGTAATTTGCACTGTCTGAAAGAATTATTCAACTCGGCTCAGCTGCTCCAAATCTGATGGGAAGTTCCTAAAAAAAGACCAGTGATTTTAGGAAAAGAGGTCAGCGATCACCACATAAATCAGCGTACCACGGCAAAGGATTGCCCAGGAGCAGATGTGACTTTGGCACTTGGCACAGTATTGCTCTAACAGATAAAAAAAAAAAAAAAAGGCCCAACCCTCAGACCATAAACATGTCCTTCTTCAACCCCAAACGGAGGCTACAGCAGCACAGCGTGCCTCCCTCCCTCCCTCCCTGCAGCCCTCCCTCATTCTCTCTGTTTCAACACATCCCTCTGTCGACTTCCTTCCTGCCCCACCCATTGAATTTTAATACCTGCCTGTCATGTTTTCTTCTCTTTCCCCCCCCCCCCCTCTACCTCCCCCCTCCTTCACCAGACCCTTGCTGCGTATCTAGTAATTACCAGAGCACTGAGAAAACCCTTTCATTTAAAGGATTGGCAATTATCTCAGTGGAACACAATAAAATGGCTTCCCCTCAAGAGGAAGGGGAAGTTTGAGCTGCGGTACGCCGCTGCATGTCGCACCGCCTTGCTCTTGAAGTGGGAGCAGAGGTGGAGGTCCTGTAGGAGGTGTATTTATTTTTTCTATTCTTCATCCCCTCCGGCTCAGATATTTGATAATCAAATAGTAAGCTGGGAACAATGTGGGTCAAGTGGTGGGATTTTATTGCCCTAGATTTGTTCCTTCTTGTTGTTAAGTCGCCACTCTTAAAATATGAACGCAGCTTGAATTGAAAAAGGGTGAAATGGCGACCTTTAACCAGCCTTGATTTAAAACTCTGGCCTGCTGTTCACCTCCGGGGGAATCTATAAAGTTGTTCAGGCCATTGTAAATAACACTTTTATGGTGCTGTGGGGAGGGTTTGATCACAACACCGCATTGGAACCAACACCACTGTCAGGTATCATTCGGTTTTGGCCCTTTTATTTAGAGCGGCAGCAAATGATACTCTGACAAAGCACACACACAAAAAAAGTAAATGAACATAAAGTTGTAAAATCTACTATTTGGGGAAGTGTGGAAAAGGGAAACTGTTGAATTTGGCTGAGGGAGCTGTTTTTAGTGTTTCAGGCTGTGTAAATGTAGAATGTGTGACTTAGTTCATAGAAGACTTGTGATCACTTAGCCAGATGTGATAATGCAGCTAGTTAGCAGCAGTAGCAGCTTGCATTGATCAGAGCAACAGTTTATCATATTGTGAGGATTGAAGCCAACTTGTGTTGTTTAAGTGGTCAAACTGTTTTCTCTCCCGACACTGATGCCAGTGCCTTTACTCAGCGTATTTACCGATGCTGGGCACCTACCCAATGCCAGAGCTCTCTCTTTTATCCACATTTACAGTCTGTATACTTCACTATAACTCAATGAAATCATTTTTATGTACGCTAACATGAGGCCAAGTGCTGCTGTGGCACTAAAAACTGAGTTGGCAGCATCCCCGTGACTGAATAAATGTAACTAGCGGCAGAAACAATACCTTCTTATAATGTACATACTGTATTAATGAGGACCAGTCACGTTATGGCCATTACCAGATCCAAGTCAAGTCAATTTTAGCCCAGTATCACAAATTTGCCTCAGGTGTCTTTACAATCTCTACAGCCTACAACACCCTCTGTTCTTTTTGAGCCTCCGATGACGAAAAACTCTCCCAAAAAACTTTTAATTGGGGAAAAAGTGGAAGAAACAACCTCAGTAAGAGCAAAGGAGTAGGAATGCCAAAGGATGGACTGACGTGCATTAGATGTTGTGTGTACAGAATAGACCAACATAGAATGACAATATTGATCCACCTAATAAGGTCAGTATTGGCACATACACTGAAGAGTCAAATACCCATACCTCTAATACAATAGGGCCAAAGGAAACGTTTATTTTTATTGGTTTCATTCGCCTCTATTGTGTTGGATTGACAGCAGAAACAAATGATACAAAGCTAGAGCGACGCATAGCACTATATACATGTTATCACTCGCTGCTTCACCTGTCCAAGTAAAGGCATGTCCGTTAACTTAACTTTTACTAGAAGAGCTGGTTGAAGGAGAGAGACCACCTCATTGGTCACTGCCAGAGTTCAGCAGCATTTCGTCCCCCTGTGTCGTCCCAGCGTTGAGCTACAGCTTTGTGTTTTTTCACAAGCGCCTCGGTGCTGCTTCGACCCGCCTCGCAGCCCCACCTGTCGTTTATTTTGCCGCCGGCTCAGAGAGAGAGAGAGAGGCAAAGTTTGGCTAGAACAGCTGGTTGCCCTGGTAACACTTTGTGCCACCGCAGCGGATTGGAACAGGAACTGGCCTATCCATGTCAGTCTGCAGGCAGGATCTGGGCCATGCCTTGTGTTAACAGATTATCTGATTTCCATTCAGACGGCTCGGGTATCGGCCCCACTCCTCCGCTCTCTGGAAAAGCGACCCCGGCCAGCCTCATTCTGAAAGCCCCCAGAGCCCTCCTCTCTTCTCCCATTTCCTGTCTTAATTACGCACTCCTTTGTGCCGCTGTTGTGTTTTTTTTTTTTTTTTCTTCCTCCCCTCCTCCTCCCATGCCTCCCCTTCTCTACTTCTCTTGATCCCTCATCCCCTCCCTTCTTACTGTCTGTCTCTCTCACTCTCTTTTTTTGTGAAGAGATGAGGACCAAGATTTTGAAGTTTGAAGTCTGTTGCGGGGACCGTCCTTAGCTCCCCCCCCCCCACCACCACCACCACCACCACTATCCACAACCCAGCTCCCCTTCTCCCCTCCATCGTCTCTCCACCTGAAAGGGAATACTGTGTTTTCGATGCATAAAAGGCTTGGCGCTGTCAACGGGATGAATCCACCAGGGCCCATGGAAAACATACTCAGAGCTGCAGCTACAGTTTCTCTGAAAGGGGAGAGAGGAGGAGGAGGAGGAGGAGGAGGAGGAGGAGGAGGAGGAGGAGGAGGAGGAGGAGGAGGAGGAAGAGGAAGAGTGTGGATGGGTGAGTGAGGGAGGCAGCTGGAAGGGATTACTGTGCAGTTTCATAGGCAGCACAATTACAAACATACCAAGTGTTAACTTGGCTGTGCAGCATAACAACAATGATGATGCTTTGGCTCTAGAATTGGGACAAACTTCTTTTTTTTTTGGGGTGTTTGTATGCACATGTGTGTGTTTGAAGCTACACAAAACTCCTTGAATCCCTTTCTGCAGGTACATTAAAGGCTCTCGTTGAAAGAAAACAAGGGCAGAAATAAGAATGTGGAGGTGTTGTAAACACAATGGGCATGTAAACCAAGTGGGCACCTCTGCTGTGACAAAAACAGGTTTGTCGCCGTCCTGCACCGGATCCGGTTGCCAAGCCAGGGCATTGAGGCGAGACCGAGAGAGGGTGACCTTGTCTGTGGCGAAATCTGACACAGGTTTTCACATGCTGGGTGGGGGATTTTCTTTCCCTCTTCCTTCCCCTCTCCTTTTCTCTGTCCTGTTATCTCCGGCAGTAGGTGGCTAATTGCTTTGATGCTGTAGATTACATTTAACTTGCAGCTCTCATTGTTTGTGGTGAGCGGTGCAGTAAGATGTAAAAACCCAGAGGGTTGAACTGTATTCACAGTTTCTAGTCGTTTTTTTAAACAGCCACAGAAGCATTAACAACACTCGACACAATGGGTTCCTGAAAGTGCATCTCATAACCATGTTGACAGAGTTTTACAGTCTAGCTCCACCCATAACCCCACACTTCTAATTCTGACACAATTATAACTTTGCCTTGAAACTTGCGCTAACCTCTTTTTTTTAAAGCATTATAGCTTGTAGCAAAGCTAAGGAAGGGTAAACCCATTAACTTACAGTAAACTCATTTACAGTGTTAGCTTAAGAGCCAGCAAGCTAATGGGGCTTAGCAACCCATGTTAATGCTGTCCAGGAGCTTCCAATATTCCAGTTTTATGGGAAACTGTTGCCATTGCAAAGAATTGTGAGCGTCGTAGCAGGCTAACCCATTCTATTTCTATGGTCACTGCACAGTGGTGAGCGCCATTTTCTTTCCAACTAGTCAAGTGACCAGTTCAATGTCCGTTTTACTCTAATTCAATTGATGCTGCCCTGTCAGAAATTGCTACTGTAGCACGAACCGTCTATTCAGACAGCAGTTAGTGAACTGTAAGAATATGGGAAGCATATTTTGTATTATATTATACTCTATTATAATATCTTTACATCAAAGAGGTACATCCTAATAGGGAGCACATAGCGACAGAACACTGACTTATAGTGGTTTAAAAGAGAGAGAGAGAGAGAGAGAGAGAGAGAGAGCATCACCCTTTTCTTATCGGCTCTATGTCTTATTCCAGCATAGGATATTGTCTCTATTAACATGCCTTGTATCTTCTGTCTGGCAACACGCACACCCACACACACACGCCTACATGTAGAGACACACACTCCCGTCTCTCACCTTGGCCCAGTCTCAGCTCAGGACGAGGGTAAACAAGCTAATGTTTAGATTTCACGGAAGTGGAAACTTATCCGGTCGAGTCTGCTCTGTCACTCAGCAACGAGCCTGTTTATGTTTGTCTCTTTGGTAAGTATCAGTGAGTAGCGGCATATGTGAGCATTCAAGTCTGTGTGTGTGTGTGTGTGTGTTTTGGGTGGGGAGTGTGTGTTGCACACATTCCTTAATATTGAGCCTTAAACTCACAGAGGGGAGTTGCAAACAGGTTGTCGGTGGCCTCCACGGGCACTGAGCCGGGCCTCGTGATGATGATAGCCACAGAGGTGATGGAGGTGTTGATAACAGGACAGGTGATATAGCTGGTGTTGATTTTGTTATAAGACCCTATAGTGCTGGAACGATGCCCTGCTGCAGCCAAGAGAGACACAATCTGGACTTGCACTGATCTTTAGACATTAATAAAAGTCTGTCAACCTTTGTTAGGGGTATTGTTGTAACGGCCCAATACTCCGAAACCCCAATAGTCCAAAAAAGTGTCCAACTGGACCGAAAGCACATTTGTCTGACAGCTCGTTATCCCGGAAAACAAAGGCCCATTGGTCCAAAAAGACACACTATCCATGCGACAAACAGAAGCCTATGGCTAATTGTTACGCAGAATGATATTATTGATCCTTCCAGATTTATGTTCCTACTGGCGATGGCGTGACCCACCGCTCTGCCTCATAGTCCCTGTTGAGGAGTGAGATTAGTTAGGTTTGGGGTGAGAATATGAGGGTAAGCCAACCAGAGGCAGAGTAGAGCGGATCATACCTCCACCATGGTAGGAAAGAATATATTGAGACCGGGAAAGTTTGACGTCATTTTGCATAATAATTAGCAATGTGCTTCTGTTCATTACATGGAGAGTTTGTGGCTGATTTTCGGAGTATTGGGCCCTCGGAACATTGGCCGTTTGTTTTCAGGGTAATGGGCTGTCAGACAAATGGGCTTGGGGTCCAATGAGACGTTTTTGGGACTATTGGGGTTTTAGAATGACTGGCCGTAGGAACAAAGGTATGACACCCCTTTTTCTTTCACCAACATACGGCCTTTCTAAATATGTGATACAAAGCAGGCTTGCAAAAGAACATTTATAAGAATTTTATGAATTTTACACAGCAAAAGTAGTTGCACGGTACTTTACTGACAGTTCTCAGTAAAGTTTTGAAAGGAGTCTGACAAAGATTGTAAAAATGTTGAGAAAAGATGAACAGCAGTAAAGTTATGAATATTATATTTGTAGCAAAATGTGCAAAAACACAGGTATAGTCCTTTTTAAAATTGGCGTATAGGTGCGAGGTGAATCTCTAACTTGTGGCTCTGTCAAATTCTTCAAAGCAATAACCCCTGAAGTCCTCCTCTTTTCTTTTTTCCACCACTACACGAAGTGGACGACAAGGGCTGTCAGAGAAACACAAAGCACTCAGGATTGCGTGTTAGGAGCCGCCTGAATGGCACCAGGCCTAACGAGAGCCCGGCAGGGACCCCGAGGTGGGCCTGGCACCTGCAGTCTGTGTCTGGGGGAGGAAGTGGGGGGGGGCTCCGTGTGTAGGAAGTTTGTGTAAATGTCAAGCTTGATTCTACAGTATGCATGAGAAAATTTAAGGTAATATTTTGCTTAAGCTCTCTATGAGATGTTCAGCTCTGTCTCACTGAAACCACATTTTTACTTCATGTTTAACAGAATTAGTTGGACTGTTTTTATGTGCAACAATTAATTGATTAGTCGACCGACAAATAATGTATTTGGAAATATATTCTTAACCAGGTTCCAGCCTCTTAATGGGAGGATTTCTCTTATTTGTCTTAACTTAATTGTTAACTGAATATCTTTGTTTGAGACTGTTGGTCTGAGAAATAACGAGACATTTGAAGATGAGACTTTGGGCTTCCTGAACTTAAGATGGACATGTTTTCAGAATCTATGAGTTTTATAGACTGAATGATTAATTGATTGATTGAGAAATTAATGAGAATAGATTAATGGATGACGTTTGTCAGAGTGCTTATTTTAACTTGGGTACTAATTCGTTATCAGATTCTATGACGATGCTGGTGTCTCCACAAAGATGAACTGAAAGCAGCTGTGAAGTCCTCTGGTCCCATCTCTTCTCTGTTTGAATCACATTTTTCAAATTCAATTATTATTATTACTACTATGGTGCCATGATGTGGTTATTATACTTTGTTGATGGATGTCATTATGTAGTTTGAACTGATTGGTCCACGTGGGTCTACCGACCTATTTGAGATATACTCTCCTATTATCTGGAAAAGTAAAATGATGAAGGTCTGTTGACCAAAAACACTGTTAATGAATATCCCTGAATGTAAAACAAGAGGACAGTGTGCGGAATTCTTATTGTTCTATATGGGTGATAGTGATGAGCGGATCAACTGAGGAAGATAATCAGAATGACTATTGGGGGGGAAAGATGGCGGTCACCGGTTGTTTCTGCCGATTTGTCCGAGGCAGCGACTCCACCGGGGAGTTCGGAGGTTGCCCACAAGCTCTGGAGCAGATTATGGAAACCAGACCTAGCGAGTTTACACCGAACGCAAGGCCCCGTAGAATTAAACTGGAACTGCGGACAGCTCGCAGGAAACACCTCTTTGTAAAGCAAACATACATATATTTTATGGCAGCCGCTTTACTGCTTTTTTTATTTTGGGCTCCAATGAGTTGACATTTCAACATGGCCTCGGTCTAATTTCCTCTGCTTTTCTTAACCTTTTTTTGTCTGGCGGTCGACCCTCCGCACACACACACACACACACACACACACACACACACTCTGCCTACCTATTCCTATCAAAATAAGGCTGCTATTTTGGCAGTGGCCATTTTTATTTTTGTGGAGGTGTGAGGGCCAGCCAGTCGGGGTTGTTTTGACAGATTCAGGGACTTTATTGCGGCCCCCGGGGCAGCTGTAGGGGTGTGAGCGACCCCTCCCTCCCCCCATTACCACCTCACCCTCCACCCCCGACCCAAAAGGAGAGCAACACAGCTGCTGCTACTTCTTCTCCCCCTCCCACCCTTCATCTCAGCCCCTTCACCTGGTCTCCATATGATTGTGACCCTCAAACACACACACGCCATAAAAGGTAAAAGAGGTGTGACATCTAATTCTGTAATGACCCTGCGCTCAGCAACACCCACCCTCTGACACACACACACACACACACACACACACAACTCTGTGGTCCTGCCAGGATTAGAGTCTGACTCCTGCTGGGGCCACACATGCTAAAAATGAAAATGTGTAAATTCGTGACACTGTGGGACAAAAACAAACACCAAACTTTGCATGTGTTGCAGCCGGAAACAATCGTTTTTTTTCACAGCTTAGAACTTTTTCCCGGAAACAGTTCTTGCAGAAATAATGTACTCGCAAAGTTAATTACGTCACAGCGACGTTGCCAAAAGGGTTGAGAAACACAATCAAGAGATCACGCAGATTTTAAACACAGACCCAGTTTAGCCAAACTTAATGAAGAAACATTTTCACACCCAAACTCTTTGTGAAACATCCAACGCAGTCTTAGCATGAGGGGTTGCTACCGTCGGTTCAGGTGCTCTCACTCTCGCCTTTAAATGCAAAGACAGTGATTTAGATCATCTGGTTTGGGGTTTGTCTCACATCTGTATTTTTCTCTGTTGGACATTGTTGTTGTGCAATTGTCTTCTTTTTTTTTTTTCAAATGTCATCATTTACTTTGGTGAGAAAAAAGTAAGCATCACTTTAAAAAAACAAGTTGTACTAAACCAGAATGATCCTCTTGTAGGCATTCCTACAGAACGTAGTGGGATATCTGAAAATGTGTCCATTCATGTTGCTGTAAAGCACTTTCGTTAAATGTTTTGAATTATTTAAATTTAGAAAAATCCATTCGATGATGTTCCTCCCCAATGACATAAATCTGTTTTAGGAAACATCCGGCATTGTGCAATTCTTGTGCACTGCATTTTGTAGGAAGATATGAACTATTTTACAGTCTTGGTTTTTTAATTGGGTAGCTCGACAATGTCAAAGTAGTCAATTTCTAAAAACAAATATCACCTGTTCAAATGGTTTGCATCTCATTATGAAACTACTAATCTGTACTTCCTCCTGGCTGTGCAGAGCATGTGGGACAGTACGGGGTTAACAGCGCCAGAGTTATTTGGTTCTTGGACACGGTGGCCTCGGCTGCCGGATGCAAGTTTGACTCAAGGGCAAAATCCAGAGTGAAAGCCTCTCATGTTTTTGACTGATTGCCAACTCTGCTTCTCTCTCTCTCTCTCTCTCTCTCTCTCTCTCTCTCTCTCTCTCTCTCTCTCTCTCTCTCTCTCTCTCCCCCCTGTCATTCTCATCCCTCTCTCTCCATTCTGCTGTTCCCTCCTCTCTCTCTCTCTCTCTTTCTCCCCCACTCTGATCCTCCTCTAATCCCCTCCCACATCAAAATCAGGACTGACATAGAGCAGGTCCGGTGTGCCTCTGAACACAGCATGGACTCACCCAAAGTTATGTCATCTCATAAGAAAGATGTGTGCAAAGCTCTTCAGTAGACAGTACGATTGTAACTCAGCTACAATACAATATATGTGGCGTTAAAAAAACCAAAATCCAATTTGGGTTCAGCACGAAATGTGGTACAGAAAGCTTCACATTCAAATAAAAAAATGTACCAGAAGCTGAATGACAATATGAATCAGAAATGAAAATGCACTCATATTAGACTGATCAATAACTTCAGCTCATGGGTGCCTGATCTTCATAGTGTGTTGAGCACAGAGAGTCGTCTTTCTGGTCATGGATTATGCAAAAATAGCACATTTCATAGAAGTGCCACGCATGTCGTAGGGTCTTGCCATTTTATGCGTGTTGCACAGTCGACGTAAGGATTCTCAGGCACGAAAACAAATGATGCAAGAAACCAACCTGGTTCTGGATTCAAGTGCATATGGGCCAAGTCTGTCGATGCCTTAAGACCTATGTCACTGATTCCGAGCTTCTTCCCTGAAAAAGTGAAATCCACCAAGGTACAACCTTGCTGTCCATTGGCTGATGCATCCCAAATTTGAGTAGCTACTTTCACTGATTTAACAGCAACGTAGATTACTGTTGAACTAGAGAATAACTATGATACCTGAGAGATGGTTTTAGTATTGTATTTAGCGAGTACCCTGTATTCATTTCCCAAATGTGAACTCCAGAAGTCGACCTCTCTGACCTTTCTGTGAGCGTTTTGTTCCCATCGCGCTCTCTGCATTTTTTTGTTTGGTGTGCGCTCTGCGTAAATCCAGGGTGGCCCATCTCCAAGTCAGTATGACTCACCAAGACCTGTGAGGATTGCGGGCTGACAGGTTAGGAAACCACATACAGCAAATAGCTTCAGGCAGGGAACAAAGTCAACTCACGTCTCCTCAGGCAAGCCACTTATTCAGCCAGACGGCCTGCTATCATCCGGCACGTTGGAAAGAGCACCAACAAAAGAAAAGAGGGTTTTTTTAAAGAAGAGAAAGACGTCAGCAGATGTGCAGGGAAGAACTTAGTCACCGTGTTCAGTGTCTCGAGTGTTTCCTTTCATTTTGCGTTTGATCTGAAGCGAGTGTGAGCAACAAGGCAGATCTGATCTTGATTCAGCCGCGTCGTGTCTACGCCTTCTATCTAAGAATAAGACACCTGAAATGCGGAGGCGTCCGTTTGTAAACAGTTTGTAGACGTAGCTCAGAGGAGGTCAGACTGAAGCTGGCCAAGAATGTGCTCCAAGGAGAAGATTCCCAGCATTCCTCGCTGGTTAGGGAGAGGTACCGGCCTTCGCAGATAGGAAGTCGTCTGTCATTAGGGGGTAATCACTTCTTGAGGAGGATTGCAATGCCTGGAATGATTACTGTTGTTATCGGCAGTGAAACTTGCCGCAAAGAGAGAGAGCGGATGACTCTTTGTGTGTTTTGATCAGCTTGACTGATCCAGCGTAGGCTTCGCTTGTTTTTCACCACTTTCTCACCATCGCACTAGCCGGGTAGTTCACAGCGCGCAATCAACCAGATTTAGTGGTGTACAAATGCTTCAATATTGACTTAAAGCTAGTTGGTATTTCTTACCTAGAGGCATTTCTAATTCTAATGGCTCATGGGTAATGATGCCTATCATGTCAGTGGTGCAACAAGGTGGATGTGATCCGTCATGCAGACTCGTGTAAGAAACAGAGAATTTATCCCACTGCATTTTGTTGAAGTAGGGTTCTCTGTCTCCCACGCCACTTATCTCTGTTTGTTTGTAGGCTTTTGGTCCTGAGGTCCTCTCAAGTGGCTTGTCTGGGTCTCTTAGTCTGGCTGTTTTTGTCCTCTCTCCCCTATTTTCTACCCCCCCCCCCCCCCCCCCCCCCCCCCTCCCCTTTGTCTCTTGCCCTCTGCCAGTTGAGCCAAGACTTCAGGTGGAATGATGCCGTTCCGAAAAGATCCCGGCAGCTCTTGCCCGGCATGCCAAGCCAAGTATTTGTCTCTCGGGGTCCCCTCTTACCTCCTCCTCTTCACTTTCCTCCCCTCCTCCTCCTCCTCCTCCTCCCCTCCCCCCCCCCCCCCCCGGATCCTTGAGAACAGGAAGTGTATCTTGTTAAGTGATGGATGGGCCCCCTGCTCTTGCTGAGAGGAAAGAGAAGAAGAAAAAAAAAAAAAAACTTTCTTTCCCTCCAGGGCAGTCAGATGAGTTTAGCAGTCTCAAAGCTTTTTGGGAGCACCTTAGAACCCTTGGAGCCTGAGCGCCTGGAAGCCACGGGCACTTCTCCATTATGTGTGTGGAGAGAATTAACGGCTGATAAAGCAGCGGTCGGCCTCTTTGCACTAGAAATATGGATCCGAAATTAAGAAGCCCAAGCGGAAGAAGGGAATTGTGCATTCATGTGCATGCTACATGCATTTGTCTGTCTGTGTGAGTTATTTAGCCGGGGGTCAGCAGGTTTGTGTTGGCATGCAGACGCCAGATTCTTCCAGAGAGAGCAACTCAGGAAGTCTCCCTGGCACGTCCTGTGCTCAGTGCAATACGCACTGCCGCGACTGGCTCGACCTGATGTGACAACGACAAACTACAATGCACCCGTCTCACCTCCTGCACACAAACCTACAATACCCACTAACCTGTGGGAAGAACCTCGACATGAAACTCATTCTCACATCTGTTTTATAGTTGGTTTGCTAGACGCATCTTATCAAGTCTCGAGCTCTTATGAGTTTAATTGAATGCTGCAGCCCCACTATCCATCCATCTCCCAGCAGGTCTCCCCAACAGGCCTCCTTTATGTATCCGTTATTCCTCTCCATCCGTTCTGTACCGACGGTTCGTCACCCAAAACCAGACCCTCTCTTCAAACGAGTGGAAGAATCCACAGACCTGAAAAACAAGAAAATGTCCTCTCCTGATCCATTGCTCCTTTGTCAGCCATGGCTCTGTTGTGGTTACCTAAGGGTAGCTACTAATGTTTGCCTCCAGTTTCCATCCTCTCATGTTCCATACACATACACAGGAACACAAGAAAAGCAACAGATAAAAGGCAGGAAAACTGTCCATCGCCCCAGTGAACGGGAGTTGGTTGTCCAGAGGGGAAATAAAGAAAACCATAAAACAAAACTCTTAAAAATTGCATCCGGCACACTTTGCAAGCAGATAGACTTCAAATGTAACATGACAAAGACTGTTTGATGGTTTCTGTCATAGTACCAAACTCAGGTTTGTCTTTATCGTTGAGGTTGATTTTCAAACATGGAAGCAGCAGGTGACAAAACAATCGCACCTCGACGTCCGCATGGTTGTTCAAATTTCCCATCTTCTCAAGGCAGGAATTCTTGACCGTCTTTGCTTAAAAGTTGAGGTTCAAAGTTTATTCTTGACTTTGCAAACAGCAGTTGAAAAAGCGATCTCATTATTGTTTCATCTGTGACTGTACTTTTCAGACTAATTAAGCCTTTAGCCTGTAAAATGTCAGAAAACAGTGTGAATAACTTTTACAGTTACCCAGAGCTGACATCCTCAAATGTTTTGTTCTGTCTCACCAACAGTCCAAAACAGAAAGACATTTAGTCGACAAGAATAGAGAAAAACAGCAAATCTTCAAATTTGAGAAGCTGAAACCAGAAACAGATTGACATTTTTGCCTGATAAATAACTTTTGTCAAAATGTTAATTTCAGTATTACTCTGGGACTAAAATCCATAACCTTTGCAGATTATCCTACTTTCTCAATTGAGCAAACAGGTTGATTTATGATAACTGTTTATAGACAATGAAAAGTACAAGGAGGCTGTCGGGCCTTGAGGATACTTGGTGCATGTGGAGAAACAGGAATAGCAGTGTGGTGTCTATGTGAACGAGAGTTCAAAGGCTGCTGGTCCGGTCCCTCCAACCTTCACTGATCACTCCTGACGTGACCTCCTGCATGGCTTGCGTCTGCGTGTGTCTCCTGCCTCGTCTCCGCTGGCCGGGGTTTAGCCCCGCTGTGGCCTGTCTGGCCCAAAGCCAGGGGCTCCGCTGTCTTTGCAACGAGGCCTCACTGAGTCTTGGGGGGGAAGAACAACAATAAAACTGCCAGTCCAGTTGATGTTTGTTTTTCTGTTGGTTCTTCATTCCAGCGCTGAAATTAAATCCCAATTCACGGAGAGCCAACTGCATTCTGCTATTTTCAAATCCCGCCGGTCTTCGGCAAGCTGTCCGGTCAAACGGATGCACAACCCAAACCAAACAATACCACAATCATACCACAGCCTGTCACTGCCTGGCTGAGGAGACCGAGTGGAGACACGGAATATTTGTCTGTCTGTCGTCCTGTCTGTGTTTGAGAGGCGCCTGCCACTTAATGACGTCTGACAAGCGAGACAGCGGCGGCTTTGGGTACTCAAGGACTGTTGTGGGGTCACGGAGATATGATCTGTAGGAAGTGGAGGGTTTATCAGATAACGTCAACAATTGTCTCCACGCTGACTGCCAGAAGTGGAAAACTTACATTTCACAGTTTGCGTTTTAGGCATTTGGTTTATGGTTCTGTCTAAAGAGGTGTACGATTAATGCAGCAGTTCCTAGATCTACACCATAACAAGCCAGCAGTGAGGGGGTCAGAGTTCAGAGCCATAGTGTCCTGACAGTATTTCTGTGACGCCAAAATGATTATGTACAAAAGATATTTCAGTAACATGTGTTCCCTCAGCAAGCCAAAGAAGATTCCACTGCTGCTCAGTATTGATGTGAAAGCCTTAACCTGACAGACTTTTGTGAAATATGATGGTGAACCAAAGGCTGACAGGCTTTATCCCCCCGTCCCACAGGCTCTGATGCGTCCAGGTCGCCTTGACCGAATCGTCTATGTGCCTCTTCCAGATGTTCCAACCCGACGGGAGATATTTTCTCTCCAGTTCCGCAACATGCCCGTGGCCCAAAACGTGTCCGTCGATGAGCTGGTGACTCGCACCGACAAGTATTCTGGAGCAGAGGTGAGTTACAGTTGCTTTGATTGATTTATAATGACGGCGACAGGAAGCGATACATCCACCTCTTGTGCACTGGGTCAGGCAAAAGATTTATTGAGTGATAAAAACCAGGCCACGACAAAACAATGAAAAACTCATAACTACAATCAACTTTTTCTTTATATGTGCAGTGATTTTGCCCAAGTCAATTTAGGATCTAATCTGCAGCTTTGACAAAAACATATTTGCAGTATTGTCTTTTTTTAGTGAAGTTTGAAGATTTGTTTCTGATTTTGGGATATCAGTTTGACAACCATGCAGTCACCTTTTTCAGACTTGTTTCTTGTCAACCCAAGCTGAGAAAATGTTTTCCTATCTTACTAAACATCGTGTTTTGAACAATCCAATGCAAATGGCACTCACCACAAGGCTTCAAACTGGCAACCCTGCATTCACAAGCCTACATCTTAATATTCTGACTGCTGCTGACCCCCCCCCCCCCCCCCCCAGTAAGAAAACTGAATTGCGGTGAGATGTTTCTGCACTTTTCCATGATGTGTGTCTGTTCTGTGTCACAGTGGGCCCTCGTGATCTCACAGCAGAGTTAATCGTACAAACACTCCTTTGTGTGACAGATTTGTCTCTCTGCGTTCGTCTGCCGCGTGATTCACATTGTCTTGAGCAGAGAGACTTACACCGTCATGCCAGAAAAAGGGCACACAATGTGTAACACTTTGGCAGATAAACTACTTTACCAACTTTAAGAGTAGTAGGTTTTAGCCTGTGTGTATTATTTACTGCAGAATGTAAAGCTTTTGAGAGTTTTCTTTACGGGGGCTGCTTCTCTCTCTATCTGTCCTGTTTTCTGTCACAGAAATCATGTTTGGCCAAGTGTTTGGATCTTGAAACAATTTTCTTAATCAGCTCCTTATCATAAGCAACAGTGTCCTCCTCCGTGGACACGTTGTCCACCAAAGGTACAACATATTGGTTATTCAGAGATTACCAAAAGTATCAACTGATTCAAACTGGCCAAACGTAAACCGACTATGGCTCGTGGAAGTGGCCTTAAACACACACATGCATGTGTGCACTCCAACCTTTCCTTCGGCAAGCTCGGAGGACTGTTTATCAGTTCTAAAATCAAGTCTGATCAGGACAGCGAGGTGTTGAGGTGTTTCCGTCTTCACTGTTGACGTTGTGATCCTCTCGAGGGCAGTCCGAGGTTATCTATAGGGCCTCCTCATATCCTGAAAGTGCACGCTCTCTCTCCCTGGTTCCTGACTCGGCAGCCCCAAAAAGCAGCCTCAAGCAGGCGTACACCTGGAGGAGGTATGCAGCAAGAAACCAATCCCCAGCTATCAGGTGTCGCGTTTGACATCGGGCTTTCTGGTATACCGTCTCATCTGTGGAATGGAGGTTTGCAGTCACTTGCCATTGAGTTCTTGAAACCCAGCAGATATTCAAGGAAATGCCAAAGTCAAGCTGATAAGAGTGCATAGGTGGAGAAAAAATAAGAAAAAAGAAAAAGCCGGGTCTCACCTGTGTGCGGATTACATTTGACATACCAACGCTATAGATCCGAGCAGTTGAGAGGAAACTGAACACTCCTGTGATCACTGAGGGGAAGTTTGAGAGAAAACAGGATACAGATAACAAAGCAACACAGTAGATAATGCTGTTTACAAGAAGAAGAGCACCGAGGGACAAATGCAGCAAATCGCCAAGTAAATAAACAAGTAAATGTCCAAACACACTGACTGTTGATCGGTCACACCTTGACTGTCTGTTCTCATACTTGTATATGTCTCTCTTATGCTGAGAGAGTGATACAGTTTTTGAGTTAAAAGTTTCCCTTTTTTCATCCCAAAGTGTTTGTGCTTCCTGCTTCAGGAAGACACCGGTCACTGTATTTACTGCAGTGAACACAGTGACTGTTGACCGCTCACATTATGTTTCTGGTAATAGAGAAAAGAAACCAGACGGATGTGTTGTCACTGTATGGACGTTGATGAGTTCCTCTGATTAAATACTAATAGTGATAATAAGAATAGCAACTATTGGCTTTTCAATCTGATCTGATTTCCAGATGCTATTTTGAAAAGTATAAACTGGAAACAAATAAATCTTAACACTAAAACAACAATATACAAAAATATGAATAATGTATCCAAAAGCATAACAATTACATGCTTTTGAGATAATATAAAGAATATTAGAACTTTTATGAAGATGAGAATATCACTTGCTTTTTTTTGTCTCCAAAAATAATAAAACTGTTTTCAGTGTGTTTGACTTCCTGTTAGAATCGAATGTTTTAAATAATGACACTAAACTCATCTGTTACTTTAATGAAATAACACATGAGTCCTACATACAGGCAGCAGATATGATGTAACACTACACCATAATATATTTGTATATTAGAAATACACACTATGTTTTTACGTTTCCTCAGTCGTGAAAGTCTCCGACCACATGTCCTCGGGCAAAGATAAAAAGTGAAATAAGTGGCAGGAATGAGCGGTGTTGCCTGGATATGGACGTTGAGAGTAGCCGGACCTTTCATCTCTGTGTGGCAGAGCACTGAGCCATTATATTTGACTTGGCATGCTAAGTGCTAATGCAGCAGGCAGCTGGGTGAGCCGCAGCCGACGAGCATCGGTCAGCCGTGCGTCAAGCCCCGCGCTGCCAGGGAGCGAGCTGGATGGCGGGGGGGGGGGGGTCGTAAATCAACAGCAAGACGCTTATTGAAACTGGAGGCCACCGAGCAGAGTCCAGTTTCAGTTTTCATATCATACACACTGTCGCTGACTCCCCGCCTTGTTCTCACTCGCTTGCATCTCCAACTGTCGACTGGTCGTACGCAGGCTTTGCAGTCGTGAGACAAATCATCCGACGACTGCAGTCGGTGTCATCATGGAGCTTTAGCTGGGATTTGGGCTGGGGTCTTCTCTGTTGCAGCCTCACTTCCTTATAAACAACTTGCGTGATCCATAACAATGTGATGCAATCCAATACAGTAGCCGTGCAACAAATACCATCTCTGTGGCCCTTATTATTATCTCTGCCATGAAGATCATGCTTTTGGTCGAGTGAGTGAGTGAGTGAGTGTGCCCCTCTGTGTCCGTCCATGACTTATCTGGCGTCTGCCTCAGCAAACTGGTGTGTTTGGCTAATAGCTAACGGAACTACCGGTACACACACACTGCGTACATCGCCGCAACTCAGCCGCTGCTGAGCGGACAGACAGTTTGGTGAGTTTAAGTTTGTTTTGATTGACGTGGCTTATACGACGACTGCGAGGCGATTGCCTGCATACGCCATCAGCTCACTTCAGCTCCAAGATTTTCAGTGAATTTGTGTTACTTAGTCTTGTTTTTATGCAGTGCTGTGACATCTCTCCCAATGAAAACTGAATGAGGAGGTGTGTTTGTTTGCGGATGGCTCGCACATCGTTGTGGAGGTGATGCACCAATGGGCTCATTGAGCACCTTTCAGTCCTCAGTCTTGGCAGTCTGACCACCTGAAGCTTTGACTTTAATTACATTCCTGGGATTTCAGACTTGTTTGAGAGGAGAGGGAGGCAGGGTCGAGAGGAGTGGAAGGTGGAAAGAGGGAGGAGGGGGGTCATGCAGGAGGACACGGTTGTTGTCAGCTCGGAGCTAGAAGCTTGTTAAAATCACCTGTCTTCCTACCTGCCCGGAGTGACATCTGGTTTCCCAACGCGCGCACACACGCACATCTTAAACTCACACTAAGCCCAGAAAATTGCTGCCGGCTCTCCCTCCTCACCTCTGCCATCAATTTCCGAAACAGAAGCAACATTCGATACTGTAATCGCAGTGTTGTCTCAAAGAAGAAGAAGAAGAAGAAGAAGAAGAAGAAGAAGAAGAAGAAGAAGAAGAAGGGCTTATCGTGCTCCTGAAGGAAGGTGTGATGCCACTCCACTTCTCTCTTTTTTTTTTCAATTTATGATCAAGTCCTGACAGGAAAAGACCTGGAGGATTTATTGCACCCTGTCACATGCACCGAGTCAGTTCCAGGCCTTGTTTTGTAGCCTTGCTGGAAAGCTGAAGCCCTCTTAAGTTTCGATACTGCACTTTTTTAATATTTCAAAACAAAGACGTTTAATTCCAAACTAAAGATTTTTGCACAAGGGGTGATAATGTTTTCATTTTCCTTAAAATGTATAGAAAATACTTGACCACATTGATACTAAAGTAGTTAACAGAAGCCTTTTATTCAAGTTACTGCCATCAAGCACACGTACATTTACTACGCAGGCTTCAAACGATGAAATTGCACATTATGTCATAATCTACTGTCCTTATCCTACTTTATATAGTTTAAATGTTTTATCCATATGGGGGCTTTAGCTGAATCCATTAAAAGAGAAAAGAACTGGTCCTGCAGAAAGCCTGTCAGTATTTCAAACCCTTTGGTAAGGCTCTCTCTCTCTCTCTCTCTCTCTCTCTCTCTCTCTCTCTCTCTCTCTCTCTCTCTCTCTGTCTCTCTCTCTCTCTCTCTCTCTCTCTGTGTCTCTGTGCTCTCTCTCTCTCTCTCTCTCTCTCTCTCTGTGTCTCTGTGTCTCTGTCTCTCTCTCTCTCTCTCTCTCTCTCTCTCTGTGTGTCTCTGTGTCTCTCTCTCTCTCTCTCTCTCTCTCTCTCTCTCTGTGTGTCTCTGTGTCTCTCTCTCTCACTCTCGCTCTCTCTCTCTCTGTGTGTCTCTCTCTCTCTCTGTGTGTGTCTCTGTGTCTCTCTCTCTCTCTCTCTCTCTGTGTCTCTGTGTCTCTCTCTCTCTCTCTCTCTGTGTCTCTCTCTCTCTCTCTGTGTGTCTCTGTGTCTCTCTCTCTCTCTCTCTCTCTCTGTGTGTATCTGTGTCTCTCTCTCTCACTCTCGCTCTCTCTCTCTGTGTGTCTCTCTCTCTCTCTGTGTGTGTCTCTGTGTCTCTCTCTCTCTCTCTCTCTCTCTCTCTCTCTCTGTGTGTGTCTCTGTGTCTCTCTCTCTCACTCTCGCTCTCTCTCTCTCTGTGTGTCTCTCTCTCTCTCTGTGTGTGTCTCTGTGTCTCTCTCTCTCTCTCTCTCTCTCTCTGTGTGTCTCTGTGTCTCTCTCTCTCTCTCTCTCTCTGTGTCTCTCTCTCTCTCTGTGTGTGTCTCTGTGTCTCTCTCTCTCTCTCTCTCTCTCTCTCTCTCTCTGTGTGTCTCTGTGTCTCTCTCTCTCTCTCTCTCTCTGTGTGTCTCTGTGTCTCTCTCTCTCTCTCTCTCTCTCTGTGTGTCTCTGTGTCTCTCTCTCTCTCTCTCTGTGTGTCTCTGTGTCTCTCTCTCTCTCTCTGTGTGTCTCTCTCTCTCTCTCTCTGTGTGTCTCTGTGTCTCTCTCTCTCTCTCTCTGTGTGTCTCTGTGTCTCTCTCTCTCTCTCTGTGTGTCTCTCTCTCTCTCTCTCTCTCTCGCTCTCTCTCTCTCTCTCTCTCTCTCTCTCTCTCTCTCTGTGTGTCTCTGTGTCTCTCTCTCTCTCTCTCTCTGTGTCTCTGTGTCTCTCTCTCTCTCTCTGTGTGTCTCTCTCTCTCTCTCGCTCTCTCTCTCTCTCTCTCTCGCTCTCTCTCTCTCTGTGGAGATTGTTATGGCTCCAAGCAAATTACACTCAGTAGGAAGTCTTTTCGACTTTCCAACTCGCTGCCTTGTTAGCTAAGTCCACTCACTTGGTCGGATGGGTAAGGCTTGATATTTCAAGATGTAGGAATGAATCAATAAGTGATAAAAAAAAAGGACCAGAAGACGTCAGATAGTGCAAGCTGAATCAATACCATGAGAAAACTAAGTCCAATGTTTTATTCTCTGTGTCCTCTCAGTGATATCCACACACACACACTCGTGTTGATCAAATTAGTCTCGTCGTGGGGGGGGGGGACAATTTTCATTATCTTTGCCAGGAGAGTCATGTGATCGCTCACGTGTGTGCGTGCGTCCCTGAGTGAGTGTGCACCTCCGTGTCTGTCCTCGGCTAGTCTCGCACTCTGCTGCATCAAACTGCTTTATATTTTGGGTGCCCAGTTATGGCTGCATGCTCAAGGAGCTCTCGTGGTGGCGGTGACTCACACTTTCTCCAAACACCTTTTATTTCCTGTTTAATACTGCCATTGATGGCCTTCTGACTCCTAAATCACTACCCCCAGCTGCTACTCTGCACCCAGAGACACATGGAGGGAAAAACGGTTGATCAATTGTTAGAGTTTTAGACGGTGTGTTTGGCGCAACAGCTAACGTAACTGCTACACACTGCCACTCAGTGGCTACGCGGGCAGACTTGTTTGAGTGAAGAGTCTTTTACAAAGCCTGACAGCGTCTAATCATCATTCATCCAACTCGTACTCATTGCAGGTTGTTTCCCCAGTTAGAAAGACAACAAAGCCGATCACATCTTTGTTGGCGGGAGTAAGAATGGGGACATCGTCTGTCTGCGCCTGTAAAATCGGGATACATTTTTGGAACCGCATGAAAAATGTTAACTGCTCCCAGCAAACCGCTACTGCAGCGTTGACTGAATGTGACACTGGTGGCAGATGTGCAAACGTGCTGATATTTTCATAGAAAATAAACATTTGTCTTGCTGCTCTCTTTTGCCGACGGTTGAACATGTACACAGTTAAGAAAAAGCGTTTTCTGTTTGCTGTTCCGCAGGCGCGCAGGACCGATGTGTTTGGTATAAACAGGAAAGGAACTGAGTCAGGAACGGAGTGCCGAAACTCAAGCTTCATTAACAGAGTGCGTCCCCGGACCTCCCTGGGCTGTGTGATTGACAGGTGACCTCCAGGAGGTGGAGTGCAAAAACACCACGGCAATGAGCACTTAGCAGATGTTGACAAAGGAAATCAGGATTTCCCCCCCGCTTGAACCCGGTAAGAACGGAGCTGGAAGTCGCTGTTTAGATGCGGAGCACGTAGAGGTGACGGCCGCCTGACAGGCAGTACCGAGACCACCGACCACCGACCACCCCCACCTCGAGATCTCTCAGTGCTGTAACTTCCATCTCCCTTCAAGAGGCGGTTGTTGAGGTATTTTAATAAAACCTCAAGCTGCAGCATTCAGCCATATCAGAATATCTTTGTGTTCAGTCACAGATGCCTTTGACCTCCGTAGCGGTGGGTCTTTTCCCTCCAACAGGGGGAGAGCTGTTCGGTCCGGGCCCAGGTGTCCGAGACGCTTGGCTGACAGCCATTCAAACTCACTGGCGCAATTGTTTTCTTAACTCTTTTTTTCTTCTTCTTTTTCTCGCTGGCAGGAGCAGATCTGTTCCAATGCAGGACGTACAAATCAGGCAGATCAACAGTCTGCCTTGACGTCAATGTACCGCCTGTGATGCTTGATATCTCCTCCCCCCCCCCCCCCCCCCCCCACCCCCCCTTTCCTAGATTACTGAGCACCTCTGCAGCTTCCTGTCAAAAATAGTCAGTGTTAGGTTGTAACTTGATGAAGAAGTGGTGCATTTTTGCATCAGTTAAAGGACATAAAAGTAGTTTTGGAATGATGTTTTATGAGCAGACACGATGGATTTGCAGAAACTTGATTGCAATGATTAAAAGCCATAAAGAAAGATTTTGATCACATATAAGGTCTGCATACTGAGACACGCACGCAGAGCGAAAGCACCGTCGCAGGAAGACAAATGGTTTCCTCTGAACACCTGTTGTGGTTGTGGCTGTTCCTCTGGCTCCGTGTGTCGTTTGTCTGATTTATGACCCCGGTATTTGTTGTTGCAAAGATTGTTATCACCATGGACACAGGCGCAAAAAAAAAAAAAAGTGCATCGACAAAGCGTGTTGCTGTTTGAATTACTGTGACGTTACACAACGTACGGAGCTGATATATATATATACGCCATCAATCCTGGACTCCATAAGAAAAGAGAAGAAATCTGCAATCATCATCAAACAAACATGTCAGTTTTGGTGGAATGCGTGTCGGACTAAGTTGGCAGTGATTTTCCAAAATATGGTAACCTCTAATCTTGTGTGTGTGTGTGTGTGTGTGTGTGTGTGTGTGTGTGTGTGTGTGTGTGTGTGTGTGTGTGTGTTGTATTTTCAATGCGGCTGACAACAGAGGCGGTCACGCTGCCACTCAGAAAAACACAGTCGACATGGAAAACACAGTCCACAGCTCGACAAAGGCCGCGAGGAAAAGGCCTTTCACACTGAGTGACTGTGAAACACCTCGCCTCATTTCCTCTCCAACTAGCCTTTCGCCTTTTATCGTTGTGAATATGTTGTTCTTAGTCGACAGTGCAGGTTAAATAAAGGTTAGCAAAAAAAACATTTCCCTCATCGCCTCTGCCAAGCAGGCTGCTGCCGTGGCTTGCAAAAGGCCAACAATGGCCGAGAGGGAAATGGCTTCAATCGGCCCTAATTTTACATTTTATATATAAAGCCTTCGCTGTGGTTTATGTGCGAGGACATGGTGAGCGCAAATTGAATTTTTCCTGGGAAATATGAGCCCTCGAGCGCACTCGTCGTTCTGTTTCCCTTGGCCAGGCAGGAAGACAGAATGTGGGCAGCGAAAAGCCAAAAAAAGAGACAAATGGAGCAAGACAGGAAGAGTGGAAAGGTAGGAAAGGACAGAGGAAGTGAGAGGAAAGGTGATTAGAGGGAGAGAGAGATGAAGGTAGGACAACCTAATAAAACCAGAAAATACAGTGGAGCCTGTAGAGGAAAATAAAAAATTATTTCTATGTTGTAGCAGTAATCATTTAGTGTGGTTTTCCAAATGAAATGCACATAGTAAAGAATAAATAACAAGGTTATTTGCAAATTGAAAGGCTGAATGAAAATGGCAATAGTTTGTGGGATTTCTTTCTTTGGGTTTATATGTTGGATTCAGTTCAACCTTAAAGTTAAAAGCTACTAATACATGTGAACATTCACCGTGTGTGTTCAGGTACTCTGTATCTTAGTGTGTATGAAAGATGGAGAAAACTGGAAAAGGGAAATTTCAGTGGAGCACATCACACAGATGGAGTTTTACCTACCTTGACATTACCACACGCACACATATACACACACACACACACACACACACAGAACTGAGTCTCCAGGTCACTTCAGTGTGGGTGTGTTTGGTAAATATGCCATCCCTGCCTTCCCAAGTCCAGGGAGAATGTCAAGCTTTCATTCGCCTGATTAAGGGGCGAGGACAAATATGCCCTTAAAGGCGAGGCCCAGCTATAACCCCCCCCCCCCCCCCCCCCCCCCCCCCCCCACACACACACACACACACACACACACACAGAGACAACCTACTGTGTAGCCCCAACACAGGTGCTATCCCACATGGGTCTTTCCAAAACACATAGTGGGTAGGGGCCTGAGACGATAACACTCAACCGCCTGACATGGAGGTTATTCGGTAGCTTTCGTGGGAGGTTTCCGTCTGAAGCTGACCCCTGACCCTTTACTTTTATCATCAGTGAGTCATGCAGCAGGGGGGGAGCATCTCCCACTTTCGTGACAAACATTTCCTGCGTGGCAAGAAGACGCGCCTCAGACGGACGTCGTTTTATTAAATCTAGACCGAGAAGTGAAATATAGAAACAGCGATGTGAAGCTATTATATCTCAGGCCTCCAGGTTTCTACTGGAGCATACAGAGGTGTGTGTCTGCTGCAGTGCTCGTGTGCAACACCTCCCCGACGTCTCTATTGCCTCAGCTGTAACATATGGGGAGGAAAAAGCACACACATCACACTTTCATCATCACAGTTTCTATGGAATCTAAATTCCTCCGCTGAGACCGCAAGCATGTGCACGTTCATCCACGGCTCACACACACACACACTCACTCACTACAGTCTGCTATTTATGGTCATGTGCCATGTTTCCGTTCTCCCCCTTTTCTCCCCACGTGACTCTCCTCCCTCCGTGCTCTCTCTCTCCCCTTGTAATCTTCGATAGGTTTCACATGGAGCTGTGGTGAGGCCTTGCTTCTCATGGCAGAGGCATGTCACTGCAGACACTTCCTCTTTGCCTCTTCGGGGGATGGAACATTTCAGAGTTTGGGCTCTGCACCCCCGACGTCGTTTGATTTATGTATTATTTAATTTCCTCTCTTCTGTAAATTGGATGCAGCGTGGCCCTTTTTTATTTTTTCTCCAGTGTAGGCGTTATTGTACACGGTGGTGATGCTGTGGTGTGGTTGGGGCAATTTTAGGGGAGGGAGTTTATCATTTTACTAATTGCATAAGAGCACCTCTTAGAGCCAATATCATCTCTGGCACTGGATGTCAGTTATATAGCGACAGCTATGGGCATATGCCACCGAAAAAACCTGTTTTTATCTATTTGTGAATGTCATAATTTATCATGCTATATACTATTCATATACTATTAATATACATACAATATATATATATATATATATATATATACATACATATATACAAAATGTGCTCTTTATCATTTGTAATTTTTCTTTTTTCTCCAAAGTAGATTTGAAATAAGTTAGTTAATCATTAAGTTGGCCAACAGAAATTAAATGTATAATTCATTATTGGTTAGGTACATTTTTCTTGTCATACTGAATATCTTTAAGTTCTGGGACAGACGTTTAGTACTTCTTATCATGTTTTATCGAGCAAACGATCAATTGATGAACAATCGGATTAATCCTCGATACAAATAATTTTTCTAACCGTTTTGACGTCTTGCCTGTACAGTGATGTTTTTTATGTTTTTTATGACGAGATTTGTTTTTTGCACTTGAGGCAAGTTTCACTATGACCGATCAGGAAATCATAAAAAGTAATCTGGTGCTGTGACTTCTGGAGGTTAAATGAGTGTTCATCAAGCGAGTATGCATGTTTTCTATGTACAGGACTTCCTGGCTTGTGCACGTTACTGTACACATGAGTGCGGTGGTGTGCGTATCGTACCTGTGCCTGAATGTGTGGTCGCTGTGTAGCACGTGTCTTTGGTGCGCGGCGTGCGGAAAGTGTGCAGTGGCCTATGTGAGCCTCATCCGTGTGGTCCTGCAAGTGCAGTGTGTTACACATGGGCGTGTGCACACGTGTGCAAAATGCATGTTCGGTGCATCATGTGAGCAAGTGCAGCATGGTGGTGTAACTGTAGAGTATGTGTGCAGGACTTGTGGAGTGATGGAGGAGAGGTTTTGTGGGAGGTAGGAAGGGAAGGGGGGGGAGACTCGCTCCTGTAAATGTGGCCGTTTGTGTGTGAGGGAGGAGGGGAGTACTGGATGTAGCCCGCTGTAGACACAAGGGCGGATTGATAGTAAACACACACTCCGGGTCTAGTGGATCCGCTGCCGGTAGCCCGGCTAACAAGCCCTTCATTAAGGCCGTCTGATACACTCACTGAGCGCCTTTGTGGAAGTAGGAAGCGAAAAGTACACCAGACAGATTTGACCCGAGAACGTTGGTACGCGCTGCCAGCAGTCAGGCAACCTTTCTTTTTTCTACTTTCACCCCTTCCACCTCTGGAGAAGGCTTTTATTTTCGTCGTGCTGAACAGGTTGTCTCATGGCACGCGCCACTTCTCACCTCCTCCAGGGAAATACTGCAAGGGGAAAATATAGATTCACATATAGTCATGTGTAGGAAAGACCTTTGGAGTGTCACTTTTGGGTCTTTTGGGGTTTTTCGCACCAGTGTGCACGTTTGTGTGTACGTGTACAGTGTGTTTGTGCCATGAACATGTAGAGTTCAGTGGTGGGATGGAAATTTACACGAGTTTTGGTTTATTTCCTTATATATTTTTAAATATTCTGAAGTTGTCTATTTCTCTGACATGCACTGCACAGCATTTGATCACATTATGTGGGTTATGTCCTTGTTTTGCTCTGTTTATTAGAAGTTGTACACATTTCTCCATTAGTCATGCTGCACATGTATCTTTTTATCATTATTATATCCTTGTATTTTTTCTTGACCTCAAAAGGGCTAAATGTTTTCACTGTCACTATTTTTGCACTCCCGTCTAGATGTTTATACTCCTTACTTTTTATTCCACTCATATATTTCTGCTTGCCATGTTCCAGTGCTAAAAAGTGTCAGGTGTGTTTATGTAACCCCCACTTTGCTATGTTCTTATTTATATTCTGTTATTCTCTGCTGGGTCTTGTTACCATTCGCCGCCACAAACGGCCTAATTTCCTCTCTGGGGGTCATTACAGTTTCGTGTTGTCTTATCTTACAAGGACAACAGGACCTCACGTACAGCGCTGGACGCGCTGTGGTATATCACTCCGCATACGGAATATACATCCAACACGGAGTCGCTTGTGTGCGTTGGAGCATGCACGATGTGGGGTGTAGTTGTGGCTCACAGAGGGAAGTGCAGTTCACTGACCAATAGAGCATAAAGGCTGCTGTTGTATCCAGGGTTTCATGTAGTGGCACCCTGACGGCTGGGAGCATATAGCAAAAAAACAAAACAGTAATAAGGCCATAAATGATCACATCTTTATTGTAAGAAAGCTAGATCCGTTATCTGTTATGAATTATTCATAACAATAGACTTGATGGCTTATTATAAACAGTGAAACATCAAGTCTGCAGTTAATAGTCCACTAATAAATACTCATAGACTTCTCACTCTAGAATCAGCCACTAAGCTTACGGTTAAATATCATGTAAATCATTAATGAAGGGAACTTTCTAATGAGCCATCAGTTCTGTAGCTCAAAGTGTTTATGAAGCCGTTGGTTTCTTACTCTCTAATAACCGATCAGCAAATATTACTGAACTGAAAATGTTGTTTTTTGTTACAGTAATCTATGGACTCTGTTGTGTTTCTTTCCTGTGGCACTTTGACTCTCGTCTGTTGTAGTCTGAACTACACCAACCCTCCATCTGTTACGGACCGCGTTCTTCTTCTCGTACTTTAAAGTGTTCCACTCGGTGTTCCCCCCCCCCCTGAAGGTGGGGTTGGAAATGGAAAATAGTTTTTTTTTTTTTTTTTTACTTCTACACAGGATCACTTTCTGCCGCTTGAAGATCAAAAGCAGATTTAAATGATACTTCCCGTCCGTATGAAATGACCGACAGAACACATGTCATGATGGTAGTCTGACCCGCTCCCTCTCACCACTGCATTTCACTCTTATTGACAGCAATGCTGAAGAGTAACATGTCCATGCATACATACATTTTAGTGCTGAAGAATATCCGTGTGTTTGTACGTTCGAGCATGTGAGGCTTGGTTTTCGGAGGGGTTTGAGAACCACCGGGGGAAACTTGTCATTAGAGGAATATGTGGAAACAAGGATGTGGTGGGCGCTCCAATCGAGTATCTATCACTTTTCCAGCGACCCATTTAAAAGCTCTGCGGTTCAAGAGGCTCTGCGGGCATTTTATTAAGGTGGAATGACTGACACGAGGATTCCGGACATTTCTGCTGGTGGTGTAGGACGGAGCTTTAAGCTTCTGGACAATGAATTTCATACTTTGCTTTTTATTGACTTGACATGATTATGTTCCTCCGTGTTCTTTTGTTATTCTACTGCTTCTTCTGTCTGCTCTGTACGTATCTATTTCACGTCTGTCCGTCCTTGAAGAGGGATCATTCTTCTGTCCTTTTTTATTTTCCTTGGTCAATTAGGAGGTTATGTATTTGGGCTGTATCGTTAAAGTAGCCTGGGCATGAATACAGTTACAACAAAATTGCAACGGAAAAGTAAATCTAACGCGTTGGTTATCCATAACAACACTTACGGTTCAAATTTGGTCTGGTTTAGGCACAAACCACATGATTAGGGTTAGAAAAAGGTTGATGTTTGGGTTTAGATACTACTTTGTTAAGATCAGGGATCCTTTGTCATCATGTTTAAAAGAAACCAACACTGATCCCGTCCCTTGTCAATGTTAGACGCTTTGTCTTTGTCAGTTACAAAAAGGACTAATGCTGTCGTTTTTTTCTTCACGAATAATTGGACCCGTAAAATTCCAAAATGCGTTTGACCCAAACAGACCCAAAGAGAGAGATAACAACCAACACAGGCGCCGCCGTGATGTTCTACCAACGAAAGCCAGCGGCCGTGCCGTGTGTCACACTCTTCACCTCACTTCAAAGTCACAGAGATTGTTTGTATCACCAGAAAACATCTGCTGAATAAACACGTGGAAGAGAACGAGTCCGTGAACAATCAGCTGCAATGGAAGAGCTCAAAACTGTACAAAGTGTGATTTTAAACAGCTTCTGCTCCGTCATCAAAACCTCTTTGACTCACCATCAGGCCCACTTTTGGGTCATCTTGAGTCAGCAGATTTTAAGCCCGTCTCCAAACTGAGAGGCTCTTGATGATTACTTTGTGTGTGTGTGTGTGTGTGTGTGTGTGTGTGTGTGTGTGTGTGTATGTGTGTGTGTGTATGTGTGTGTGTGTGTGTGTGTATGACTGGCTACGTGCCACCTTCAGGATCTCTGAGCCCGCCCACATCACCGGGGAGAGCGGCCACTGCAATGCATCAGCTTAACCCTCTCCATATATTTAAGTGATTGCTGACATAATTTATGAAGGGAATGAAAAATAAAGTCTGCATTGCTAATAAAAAAAAATGAAAAGAGAGATCTATAATTGATTTGGCCTGCCACAAGTCTCACACACACACACACACACATGATTTCTGTGCATTGGCAGTTTTCCCCTTCCTCTTTTTCCCTCTGAGGAGTGCGGGGGGCATCTTTAGGGGGTTGCTTTTTCGAGGGGGGGGAATTAGGGGTATCAAGGTGGTGCAGGAGTGTGTGTGTGTGTGTGTGTGTGTGTGTGTGTGGGGGGGGGGGGGGGGGTCGGCGCTGGGACTTTTGGCTCCGGTCTAGGAATGCCTTCACGTTTACAAACAAACTGGCTCTTTCGCTGGCCCTGTTTGCCTTTGTGGCTTTATTTTTATTTTTTCTCAAGGCCTGTACGGGCAAACACACAGCGGGAAACACTGGCTTGTTGATCGCCTTCACAGACCACCTCATAAACCCAGCGACCATGAATGTCGGGGCCTGTGTGTGTGTGTGTGTGTGTTTGTGTGTGTGTGTGTGTGTGTGTGTGTGTGTGTGTGTGTGTGTGTGTGTGTGTGTGTGTGTGTGTGTGTGTGTGTGTGTGTGTGTGTGTGTGTGTGTGTGTGTGTGTGTGTGTGTGTCTTTTGTGCACTTCAGAGCAGCGCCGGACATTTTTTTTAATATACCCGAGGGGTGTTGTGGAAGTAAACAACCAAATAATTATTAACTGTTGAATCATGAGATTTGAGGCACGAGGAGGCGAACATGTCCTGGGAGTGGAGTTTCAACGTAAATAAGAAATTACAGTTTGATTGTGCTGCAGCGTTTGTCTGTTCCTGTTTATGGGCGTCGCTTGGAAACAAACACTAAATCACATTGTTCAACATGTGGCATCTCTCTGGCTCTCCCTCACTGACTCCTCTCCTCGCTCGCTCGCCCCTCGCTCCGTTTGTAAACGGGGGGGGGGGGGGGGGGGGGGGTGCATGGCCTCATTGTTTTGCATCATTATTACTGACAGGCCTAAATTACTTGAATGATGGGAAACCCTCGTACAAAATTGCCCGGCCCTGTGTGTTTACCCTGCCTAAATCATGTTGCTCGTTGGCTTGAAACAGAAGAAGAAGAAGAAGAAGAAGAAGAAGAAGAAGAAGGGGGGAGAGGCCCCACATCCTGACATCTGCAAAGCACCTGTCCTGAGCCGTGCATGCTAGCTGGGCCAGAGCACATTCAAACAGTTATCTCCCCTCATTTTACTCTCCAGCCTTGAGAAACGCCACGACCGCCCCGTGCTTTAACGGTTGTCAACACTCTGTCGTGTGTTTCCCCGTCTCCACTGAGTCTGTGCACTGGATGGGTTTCAGATGACGTCTCGTTCTGTTGATCTATTCGTTCAAATGTGGTGGTATAACATCTTGACTTTAATATCGGGCATTTTAATGTCGTTTCTGAAGAATATTAGAAAACTCCTGTAATTTGTTTCTACCTCTACATTATTATAGATATTCTAGATGAATATAGTTTTGTTTTTGTTATATACTGAATACTGAATTTGGTACCTAAAGTTTTGGAATAAGACTTTTCACTTTATGGCCTTTTCACACCTGGGACGAAACTAATCTAAACCAAAATAAAGAATTTTCTTTGGTGCGTTCAGACCTTTCGCACCAACACAAATATTTACATTCCGTGCATTACACTGTAAATGTAACCGCCTCGCGACGTCACACAATCAATTCTTTGTTGCTTTTACTATAATAAACTCGCGCTCGACTTCGGGGAGGAGCTCGTCAATCCGAGTGTGCAACGCTGTGTGGAAAGGTTCCAGTGTGGTTTCATGTCCTATGTGTGGCGCCAAAGACGCATGTTATTGTAGCGAGTGTGAAAACTGAGCTTAATTGCATTGGTTTTCATCATGCGTGTCAGGACTGAGAGGAGTCAAATTTAGGTCTATTGATCACGTTAGTAAAAGTCATTATTTAGATTGTTGGCTTGTTCCAAAAAACTAAGCGCACTGCCAAATATGAGAGTATCAGGTGTGGATAGCCTCATGGAGATGGATGGGTTTGAAATTTTGTATTTGACGTGCAATTTATTCGCACCGATTATCCATATCTGGTCTGTAAATAACTATATTCCTCAATATACTTTTGATGTGTGAACAATCATGAAGGATTGTTTTCATGAACGCCCTCAATTAGAGAAGTACTGATGATACATAATCTGTGTTATTCCTTTTTCTTTACTCACCTTAGTTAATGCTTTGCAATGCTTAGCACGACAGCAACACTTTGATAGCGTAGCCACAAGCTGCTCACCGCTTGTCCACCACAAACAACCAGTAAAGGGTTTATTGTGCAGTATTAGCAGACGGACGAATGAAGACAGGCTGGCTATGCTTGTTTGCTAATATTTGCTAGCTAGCTACATTGGCTAACAACTACTGTTGCGATCTTGCTCCAATCCCAACCCACCTGTTTGTTCTCAAATGATCACAACCAGAATTCAGTCCTCTCTGTAAGGCAACTTTAGTGACGGTAGATAGAAGTGAACTTGTGGTGAGGAAGAGCGTTGCCAACTGTAACAACTTTGCTAGCCCGGCTAGCTTGTAAACATTAGCCCGTCACTCTTTATACGTCATTTTCTTTGATTGGACTTTATTAAAGAGTTGAAAAATATCCCAAAAAATTTTCTTCTTTCTCGAGTGTTCATCCTTAAAGCATAACTGCTTACTGCCCAAAGGAAAATGAAAGTGGAGTGATGCTGTCAGTTTATAAATTTAAAACAATAAATACAGTCTAATGACTCTTAATTCTGAAAGTTATGATCGGTCAGGAAAAGCCGTCGTTTGAACTATTGATAGCTGTTTACAAACTGTGTGGACTAAAACACACTAGAGCTCTAATGCTCCTGAACAATAAGTAACTACATGTTTACTGTTGGGTAGACAAACTCATTCAAATACACGATGATTAAGATCAGTGTATGTGATGGAATAGTGGTATTAGAATGTGAGAGAGGCCACAGCCCCCCCCCCCCTCGCTGTACATTCAGCCTCAGCTTGCATGTCACGCAGTGCAGATGTGGAGCAAAGAGCAGTGGCCAGCGCTGCTTCGGTCCAGTGAACAATCGCAGCGGGCCCAAGTTGCTCTACATGCACACTTCCACTGTTCAATACCCCAGAGCCTCGGCCGCATCACGTGACCGCCTGTCCCACTGACCTCCCACCAGACCTTATCAGCGGTTGTACAAGGCGAATAGCTTCCTCTCGCTCAGAACAAAGCTGTGGAGGGGAGGAGGGTGGCACTGCTGGGAAGGTTGCCTGGCCTTCATCAGCCGTCGCCACCGATTCGGAAGTGAGTCACTCCTCTGTCGTGTGCAGAATCTCTCCCAAAGGTCACCCGCCGCTGTACAGCAGTGCTGTATTCACACTGTTAGACATGGCAGATTAGAAATGTTGATTAAACGGACCATTTTTAATTGAAAGAGCTGCTCCAGACACAGAAATAATCCTATTATATAACTTAAATCTTAAAGGGCAGAACCAGAAAACTACAGCTTCTCTACCAACAGTATAATTTGTTACATTGCTTATTGGAACAAAAATAGGGTAACAGAGGAGGAGGCACAGATTGAAAGCCTAAAACCTCCTCAAATAAAGCAGTCTAGTTGGTTACGTCCTTGGCTGTTAATATTTATATTTTCATTAGACTTCCTTGTTCGTTTGTAAGTTAACTCGTGTTCCAACGACATGTGGTTCTTTGGCTACATAATACATTTAATAGATATACGTTTGTCTCCAGGGCCTGTCACTAAATTGACACTTATTCTTTTCTAAAATGGATAAGAGTTCAGTTTCTTGTGCCACTGTCGGCTCCTTCCAACCTGTCAACTTCTCATTGAAAGTGGCAATCCTGAACATTTCAGTCCTGGTTGAATTAGAACTTCTTTTGAGTGAAAACGACTGAATTCTGCTCAGAGTTTAGCAGTCTGGAGTCTTTTTTTTGTGGATACATGAGCTTCAAGTTTTCAGAATTGTGTCCATAGTTTCACTTTTTTGTGTGTGCAATGGAGAAAAACTGAAATATGCAGCATTTTTGGGGGGAATTTCCCCACAGACACGCAGTCTGTAATACCACAAACTTATAAAGATTGCGATACTTTCCTCAGTGGGCCATCGGCTCAATCATCTTTGTGTTTCCCCTTTCAGCAATAGATAGCCTCAACAGACATGTATTTGAATAAAAATGAGATAGCCTCATCAACATATAATCCTGAAAGTGGCAAAGTAATCTATTTTTATACGATGAAAGTATTTTATTATTACAATAATTGCTTTCAAGCCATTTTGCTGAGCCGAGGTCCGTTTAGTGCAGATACATAGTTCTTGAGATTTTACACAGTTTGATTTGCATATGCTTTTGATATTCACGAGATGCATGCATGTGCATATGGCTGATGAATAAAGCTCTTCTCCAGCACCATTCGATACCATCAACAGTCTGCGGTTGAGGTCGATCGGCCTCTTAACTGAGCTCACATGATTCAGTGGTGTTCAGTGGATGGAGCGCTCCGCTTGACAGCTGAGTATCTGTGTCTGTTTCCTGTCCCAGATAACGGCAGTATGCAGAGAGGCTGCCCTCCTGGCCCTGCAAGAGGACATCAAAGCTCAGCACATCGAGGCCAGACACTTTGAAAGTGCCCTGAACACTGTGAAGCCCCGGATCCCCGACTCGCTCATCCAGTCGTATATCAGCTATCAGCAGCGACGGAGCGGCCTGTGCTTCTTCTGACCGAGCTGCTGCGGACAAAGAATATAACTTCAGGAGCCTGTTTTCCTGTGTGATTCTAACATTATGTTTTTACAGAAAAGGTTTCAACTGCCCCCGATCTGCTGGACAAGTTACATAAGAAAATGACACAATCAACCAGCCAAATAATAAAATCTGTTTCCCAAAAGTGCTTATTGAATTTGTATTTATTTAGCTCAGCGGGGCAACACAGTTTTATTTTTTGGTTTTGAAAAGTTAGCTGAAGTGTTATGTTTGATTATGTGAAATATGAATAATGTATTAAATGCATTCTGTATATATTCAGTGTGTTTAGTTGCCTTGAGAAATAACCTTACAGCAGAAAGAAAAGTCACAAATAAGCTGATCAGCACTGGTGATGTTTAAATGAGGTCTGACTGAGTTCACAGCACAATTAAGATGCTTAGAAAAGTAAAAGACACATTTTAGTCCAAACCATGAAACTTGATTTTTGCCTTCTGCACATACAAATACAATATAACTTGTTTTAAATGTCACTTTGTGATATTTGTACATTTTAATATTTGTGGCTTTTAAATGTTTTCACAGAGACAGAAGATTGATTGCAACAAATCCTAAGTTAGTAAAACGTTTAGTTATACTGGAGATAAAGATCTCCATCAGAGTATCCTGTATGTCCCCCTTGCACTAGCAGATACATTAAATAGTGGACTTTATCCTGGGACCCTCTGGACCCCTTCAGTGATCTCTGATGTCTTCTTAAACTAGTTTTGGGGAACTGCTGCTCCACAGAAGAAGAAGAAGAAAAAAAACAGCCACGGCTGGTTTATTCATCACATCCATCCGTGGAAAATCAGCTAATTGCTGCAATCGTTAGATTTCCGTCCGCACTTCCGACCACTAAGAGCAGGGATCCAGGCGGCCATCTGTCGGTCTACCAGGATCTGCTTCATCACCAGCAAGCTGAGTTTTAACATCCAGCTTCAAAAAAAGAAAAGCCGTTGTTACTTGGCCACACAGTCGCTCTCCCAGCCCGTTAACTCTCTCTCTGTTCTGTTTTTAAGCATCGGCTGACCCGAAATGGCGCCGGAGGTCATTCATCTATTGATTTTTCCATTTGAAAAGGATAAATTGACTTTGTATTGAACTTCCTTTTCTCATGGATCCGGATGTAGCGCATCCGCGACACCAATCAAACCAGACAGTCAGGAACAGAGGGGAGGGGGAGGAGGGGGGGGGGGGGGGGGGGGGGGGGGGGAGTCTTTCTTCTTTCAGGGCTGCTTCTTTCTTAAGGTGGTCCGGGACTAAACCCCCAACCACCGCTGTCTCCATGAAACTCTTCAGATGGTGGGAACATGTCCTTATCAGACAGTTCTGCTGCAGACTCATCGTGACACATTTGATTTCCTCTGATGGCAAACGTGAATGCGTAATGGGAATATTCAAAGACATCCGGTTGCGCGCCCCCCCCCCCCCCCCCCCCCCCCCCTAATTGTCTTGTCTGCAGACAGTGGGTTTCCAACGTGTGGTTCCAGCCCCAGCGGGGGTCTTTTAATTGAGTCAGTTCTGCAGTGTTACACGGATTATTACATTACATTTAAGAAGTGGTCATTTCTGGGTTTCTTAACATGTAAAAAAAAAAGACGTGAACCCCTCATTCAAACACATTTACTGCGTTTAAGTTTGAGCCTTGAGTACTTCAATTTTCATGTTCTTCAGTTTAGTAGTTTATAAATTAAACTACTTCTGTGTTAAACATGTGACACAAAACATCAAAATGCCTTTATTGCTATATTGTTTGTGTAATCGTTGTAGTTATATAACTTTAATGGTTATAATTACTTTTATATTTTTGGGACCAACATGGTTTTCCAGTTTATTTTAAGAAACAATGTAGAAAAACTGTGTTTTCCTTGACTTGTTGTGTTTGTACCAAATCAGCAAGAACATCAGTAAATGGTGCGTTTGTTACATCACTATTAGTCACATAAACCTGATTCACATCGTTATTCATAACCCACAAGAACGGAAACTAGTCGAGCCGACGCAAAATAAAAAAATAAATAAAATGAATCCGTTCCACCTTAAAGCGTGCACACGAGCTCTATCGGCCGGCCTTCCACATCTGCCCAATGAATCAGGAGCGGATGCGATGTATCCTTTTTCAGTGGAGTGAATGGCCAATGGGAGTTGGCTTGTCGAGCAAACACTGAGCCCTGCGTTCCCATTCATTCAGTTCTGAACGGGCCCGCGGAGCTGGAGAGAGCGCAACTGCCGTCTGCGACCCGACGACGCTTCTCTTTTTTTCTCCTCCGCGAGCGCAGACTCCCCGCAACAATAAGTAACTCAAACGCACCTCCCCTGCAGAATACTCGAAGAGGAGAAGGTCTTGGATCTATACGCTCGCTCGTGTTTGATTTTATTTCTCCGACAACATTTTTTTCTAAATACATTAATTTTTACTACAATTCCTGCGGGACTTCTCTATAAGTAGGTTGCCTAAAGATCGGCTCTCAAGTGCGCAGCAGTTCTCCGGGTGCCTTCACCTCCCTCCGTCAGAGCTCCACCGTGGATTTACTTTGTTTTATCCTGGGACCAATGCACGCGTAACCCGCGCTGAACTAAACCACAAGAAAAGAATAATAATAATAAGGGAATAACGCAAAGGGATACACTCGCACTTGGATTAACAGGCAGTGAATGTAATGCATCAGACCTTATAGTCTCCGTCTGGACATTGCCCCTTCCTCTTTGGATGGAGTTCTGGTAGGCTGTTTGGTTGATGGATTCGACGTTATGGATGGTTGCACATAGGTACGTATCTCCCTCAGTGTTTTACACTTGTTTTACGTTCATTGGGATGCTTTTACGGGGTTGTAGTATCCGATAGTAGCGCACGTATCGACCTAGTCTGCGCCGCTGTAGCGATATAAATATGTTTTTTTACACTGGTGCACAAATCCAAAGACTTCCCGTGTCATTTTCTATGTTTGGCACAGGAAAGAAAATAAAAACCACCCGCTGCAGGTTTAAATGAATCGCGACTAGTTGGTGAAGTTGATGGATCTCCCTGCCTGCGTCCTTCCGTGCCTCTGCTGTAACAAACACCCTTCCCCCCACGGCGGTTGTTTTCATTCATAAGTTTTTCCCCGTCTATTTGGATGCGTCCTGTAGTGTCTCTTGATCTCCGGCTCTACGTTTTTATAGGATCCTGCTTCTATAGCTGCGCACGACGCCTCGTCCTTTGAACGCGCCCTGTGCGGATAACCCTATTATTAGTGCGCACTTTGACGCTTAGACTATTACAAATAATAAAGAGTTTGGTTATTTGCATAGAGCAAAATAGATTTTAAAAAACTCGATCACTCTGGCTCACGGCTGCTCTGTGAGGTTTGATGTGTGTTTCGCGGGGACGTTTTGGCCTCGTGCAGGTCGGCGTTGCTTCATAACATCCACGAAAGCTCAAACCCCCAAATTCGTGATAAGGTTTATGGAATAATGACGCATGTAAGACAAATTATTTGCTTCAAATACACTTAAAAAAATCAAGACATGCTGCAGCGGTGAGGTGACGTTTAGTCCGTCAACTTGCAAACGCTCGAATCGTTCTTCAAGCAAAGTCTTTATTTTGTCGGAACTTGATCTGACCTTAGTTTTCTTCTTCTTTTTTTTGCTCTACTTTTGTCCCCATTTCCCTGAAATCCGTTTTTGGTGTAGTAATAGAATACTAAGTGAGGCAGCTCATTTAGTTCCCTTGGACCGCGTCCTCATTTCGTCGCCGCGGTGCATTTAAATGTTAACTAGTCATACAAATGTAAATGAGGAGGGGAAGTATTTGTAGGGCCTACTGAAGTTTAGATGTGTGCGTATTGGGGAGGAAGGTACAAAAAGTCTTGTTAATAGTCAACTTTTTTTTTTCCCGGGTTGCCTCACTTAACGGGATCAAAAGTGACATATTGTCATGTTGACAGGGATGAAAACAGTCCGTCTGGATCAACTTTAAACACACCTTCAAATAATCTAATATTGCTCCTTCCACTTCAAACAGTAATATATGCTGGAACTTTCTATTTTCTGCTGCTGCAGTATAGTTCTGGTATTGTTTATGAATACTGACATGATGCTGATTGGTACTTGGCTTTGAATTTGAAATGGCCATGTTCACCCCTCATCCATCAGGACAGTGTGTGTTTGCCAGCTATGCCGTGTTTTGGCTCCGTCTGACGATGTCCCCTCCCTCCCTGCCTCTCCTTTGTCTCTTCCCCGGCCTCTCTTCCCCCCTCTGGCAGGTTTTCCGATGCATGCCAAGTCCACGGTGAATGTCGGAAGTGGTGATCCCCCCAGATGGAGCTCCAAAGTCAACATGGCCCCGGCGGTTCATTAGTGGTGATCCAGCAGCCTTCCCTAGAGAGCCGGCAGAGGTCGGATTACGAGCGGGAGCTCCAGCATGCCGCCATTCTCTCCCTGGACCAAATCAAGGCCATCCGCTCCAACAACGAGTATACCGAGGGGCCCTCGGTGGTGCGGAGGCCCCCTGCGCCCCGCTTGGCCCCCAGGCCCCAGGACAAGCAGGAGAGAACTCACGAGGTCATCCTCGTCAATGTGAACAACAATTATGAGCACCGGCCGTCAGGTCACCACCATCACGTCGGGGGCGGCGTGGTGGTCGTGGCCGGGGGACAGCAGTACGGCGGGTCCCGGGTGCCGGTGCTCAGCCGCTCCACTAGCACAGGAAGTGCCGCTAGTTCAGGGAGCAACAGCAGCGCCTCCTCTGAACAGGGACTCTTGGCACGCTCGCCCCCCTCCAGGCCCGGCGCGAGCTTGCAGCACCACCACAGAGCGGAGCGGCCTGTTCGGACTCAGCCCAAGCCAAAGGCCCTTTCACAGCCCCAGCAGGGACCTCACTTCCACCAGCCTCCACTAGAGGCTCCACTCAAGCCCCAGGGCAAAGGGAAATCAGACTTTTCTGGCTCTGGCAACGGGGTGGTGGCCGCCGCCGGGCACCAGTTCATCTGTGAGCGCTGCGGGAAGTGCAAGTGCAGTGACTGTACGGCTCCCAGGAGCCTGCCGTCGTGCCTGGCGTGCAACGGCCAGTGCCTCTGCTCGGCCGAGAGCGCGCTGGAGCACGGCACGTGCATGTGCCTGGCTAAGGGCATCTTCTACCACTGCTCCAATGACGATGAGGGGGACTCGTGTGCTGACCACCCCTGCTCGCTGTCACGCTCCCACTGCTGCTCTCGTTTCCTGTGCATGGGATTAATGTCGGTACTCTTCCCCTGTCTGCTATGCTACCCACCTGTCAAGGGGTGTCTGAAGGCGTGCCAGGGCTGCTACGACCGGGTCAACAGGCCCGGCTGTCGCTGCAAGAACTCCAACACTGTCTATTGCAAACTGGAGAGCTGGGCCCCACAGACACAGGAAAAGCCCTCCTGATCGCCCCTGTGTGTGTTTGTGATTGCGTGTGCGCGGGAGACTCTTGATGTGGATCTTATGATGACAATGATAATGATAAGTCACAGATTAATGTTTATCAAACATTCTAAGCACCTCCCACCAGCCTCCCCTCCTCGCTGCAGAAACCTAAGGAGCTAAGCAAAGGAGTAACGAAAACCACTCAATTATTTTTATTTTCTCTGGATCAGGACCATGTTTTTACAGACCAGTGTTTGCCTTAACTGTTTCTATGTCTATCCTCAGCTCGTCATTAACACTATTTTTTTATATATATATGAAAAAAGTTTCTCTTCCGTTTTAGGTAGGCAGTTTCCTCTGGGCCTGTGTGCCCAGTGGCAGCTGCCTCTCACCAAATCTGTGAAGGACGAACTACTATAGGGCAATTATGTAGCTGTTACCTGTTATTCATAGCAAGCAGGTATGTTTGAATTTATTGGTTGCTACCACACTAAAACCGTGGTTCCTATGCTCATGTTGCATTAATGAAAGCACATCCATCTCATAGTATTTCTTTTTTTTTTTTTTCACGTGGATATGTTTCTCTCCTTCCACCCGTCTGAACTCTTCATACACATTCTGTGGCATTCTCCCATGTTTGTTTGTTGTTGTTGTTGTTGTTTTCTTTATTTTTGTGTAAATTGTATGTTCAAAATCCATAAGAGGAATTCTGGCTATTTTTTAAAAGGAAAAAAAATGTCTGTTTAAAACATTTTCTTTTTTTTTTGTTGTAAAAAATATTTATTATGTGAAGCTCTATTATTTTATGATATTTATTGCAAGAGACAGTCTTAAATTTACTCATGTCTGAATATAACAAAATATCAAATACTTACTGAAAAATTAAAGGGTGGCACAAAAGAAAACTATGTTAACTTTAATGCAGAAAATATATTAATTAATGAAAAAAACAGCACTGTCTGGCGTCTTGATTGAGCTGCTGAGAAAGCAGCGACCCGCTTGAGGAATGAAAGATCTCACTGATGGCTGATTTTGAAGTGTGTGCGGCTCAATTTTCATGAGTTTGAGTTCAATGGCGAACAGCTAATCACTGTTTTCTGTGTGTGTGTGTGTGTGTGTGTGTGTGTGTGTGTGTGTGTGTGTGTGTGTGTGTGTGTGTGTGTGTGTGTGTGTGTGCGTGTGTGTGTGTATATGTTCATGCTGGGTGTGGAATTCCTGGTGAAAAAAAAAATTTCAGCAGTGAGTAGAAACAGCTTGTAGCTCGAAATGTGACTGTTTACATTCTTGGAGGGCTTCTTTGCTGCGATTCTCCTCGGTAACCTTGAAAGCTAAACAATACAGGTCATTGACACGATTAGCCCCGAAGCTGCTAGCATCAACAGAGCCTCCACGTTTCCATGAGTTATGCTCACAGGAAGTAGCTCTCCTGCTAAGCCCCCCACTCCAACAAGTCACCACAAAACTATGCGCTGTAGTTTACTCCCCGGGCTTTAATGCGGCCAGATCGGGATGTTCCCAAACTCCCAAATGGTCTCCATATTGTGGAGCCCAACAGTGTGTGCCTTGAGAAATGAGAGCGACCATTACGAGTAGCCGGGCCACCTGTTCAAAGATAATAAACCAGGGCTATCAATGCTGGGCCTTTATGGCGTGGTTCCTGCACTAAAGGCAACGACAGGGGCAAATCCAGCCCACTTCACCCCCACCCCATTTGGCCGCCTCTTTTTGTCAGTGAATTTATCACTTGGGAAGTCCGCTGACCCCCCCCCCCTACTGACACCCACTCCCCCCTTTCCACCTCCGGGCCCCCAGGGGATGAGATCATCACTTTGAAAGTTGGTTGGTCAGCCAGAAATCCCAACAGTTGGGGAAACACAAACTGTGACCAGGAATTTCTCAGGGACGAAGAAGTAGAAGAAGAAGAAAAAAAACACACGTGGCTTAGGTTTTGGAAAAACTGCATGGTCGGCAAGAAAACAACAACCGTGTGTATAATCGGCTACATGTGACGGCGGTGCACTCAGGTGCTCTGTGCAACGGGCCTGGGATCTTTTGGATTCAGAGTTTTGCTCGACGGGAATAGGAGCCCTCTCGATTTAACTTAACATAAGCTTGAATCCCCTCACAGTAAAAGCTGCAGCAGTTTTGAGGAGTAAAAGGTTCGGTTTAAATGCTTCGCAGGGAAGAAGCTGAAAGGTAAACATGCGCACAAAAGGAAGTATCTTGTTGCTTTTGTCAGTTAGCTGACCGGGCTTTCACTAAGACCGACATAGCATGCAGTCTTATTCCAGTTGGTCAGCAGTTTGCATCAAATGAACCATCCCTCCAAAAATGGGCCTTCTCTACTTAAATGTGCTTTTCTTTCCTTCTTTGGTGGAATGTACCTTTTGTTTCCCTGAATAGTTCAGAGTGGATTAGCGATTTGTCAATTTCCTGTTACCTTTCAGAGCTGCAATTCGAGCCCCATTTGCTCCTGGCTACTGGATGATGGCAAACAATAGGAGGCCTTTTTTTTCAGGTTTCACGACAGTTCCCCTGTACGTATGAAGGCGGGTGGATAAGATCGTAACTGTATTTAGGAGGTGGTGAACAGGAAGACAGTGTTTACTTGATATTTTCCAACCTAAGCCAAATAAGGAAACAGATCCTACTCCCACCATTTCCAGAACTTGGCTCAGTTAAGTCCGTAACATGTCTCCTAAATCTCCGAAACAATCGGCGGAGGTGTCTAAAATAGCATTTAAAAGCCCGTGAATAGTTTCTCTAACTTCACCCTGCCACATGAACTCCACTGCGTCACACGTTACTCATCACTGGGCTACCGCTCCACTGTGAATACAAGTGAAATGTGAGTCAGTATTAAGTAATTCAATGATATAAGTGGTCATAACGTCCCCCTCCTTCTCTTTTGCACTTGTTTCAGAGTAAATTTAGCCGCTCCACACACCCACGTAATGCTATTTAGAGTTGTCAGGCTTGGCGGCTCTCTTGCTTCAGCTTTGGGATTTTTTTTTTTTGGGGGGGGCGTACAAGTGCAAACACGCATGACTACCAAGTGAGTCATGGTGGAACCTCCAACCCACACATCCTACCGGGGCAGTCCTTTTCTTAGCCAGGGCACCGCTGCCGGCACAGCCGCGACGGGCAGGATACTCTATAAACAGTCATCCTCCTCCTCCGCAGCAGCAGCATTCATCACCAAAAGGCCTGCTTCAGCTTTCCTCCGCCTCCTCATCTGGCTTTCATTATTTCCCCTCATGGCATATAAATAGAAATTAGCAATCAGGGGAGACATGGGGGTGGTGGATTTTGGAGAGGAAAGCGGCTTTTTTTGGACTTCAGCGTAATGACCAAAGTTTATGGAAGTTATCTCCTCAGATATTCGTTTTCTTGGATGATCTCGGCGGGCTGGAGCAACATGTGAGAGCTGATGTGTTTAGAAACGGCTCCAACATCCACACTCGGCCTCCACAGGATTAAAATCACATTGAAAAAAACATTAGATAGCCATAAAACATTTCAACGCAGGTCCTGTTAAAGTCACGGCTGTAATTCCCCATATCCAAAATGTTAGAAAAATGTAAACATCTCCGTAAATAAGAAAAGCAGCCTTGTGTTTGCCTCGACCACCATGCGTTTCAGAGTTTATATAACAGGTTTTAAAAGGTTGGTTTGGAGAATTTTCTCAACCCACAGAGGAACATGTAATCCTTCAATTTAACTTAAAACGTGAAAATCCCCCAACTCGGAGATGTGATCTCGTCACCTAAGAGAGATGTTGTTATAAAGACCGTTTTTGGCACGACAGCGAAAAAGGTCAACAGATGTTGCGGCTCTGAGAGAGGTGATCGTAGCTGCAGTTCCTCTGCTCGACTTCTACGGTGGTACAGGACCGGTTTGTGGTGAAAGTAGATCTAGGAAATCTCATGGAGGGATGTCCTGAGCGATTATAATCCCTTACAAATACAAATGAACTTGACTGCAGCTGGAAAAACCTTTCTCTCTCTTCTCATGTAAGGGTTAGTTTGAAACCAAAAACATATTTACTTCCATATCTCTGGTATCTTTCCTTTAGATACTTTTGGTTTATATTTGCCAAAGTTTTGAGATAGTTTCCTGTGAGATTTCTGCCTCCACACCAAAACAATTGAAGTGAATGTGATTTTGTGGTGTTCGATGCACGGGGGAATAAAAACAACCTTTTTTAGTATTTTAGTAAGTATCTTCCCAGAAATAATATCCTTGTTACGATGGATAATCCACAAACCTCACTTTCAACAGTTTTCTTGTGGAACTACTTTCCATTCTTTGAAGAAATAGTCCCCAAACTTCTGGAACATTGTTGAGTTTTGAAATGTAATTTGTCACCGTTTTGAGTAGAGCAAACACATTTTAAATTGTTCCCCTGGCATTTGAGTGAGGTACGACATATCGGTGACAAATATCTCAAAACCAAATAAAATCAGCTAAGAGAGAAAGTTTTGTTTTTGTACTTTGGATGAACTACATTTAGATGCTACTGGCTGCTTCCTGTTTATCAGACGAGTGATGTGCACGCGGTCGTTAAGCGTCCTATTTCCTCCTCAGGAGCCATAAAGAGCCTGTAGGGACGACCCAGTGTTTTATCAGGTGTCGAGGGCCATTCAGGACGGAGGTGTTTCATTGGGGCTTGAGCCTCTTAAGCGTTTGCTCCTGGGTACACACGCCCACCCACAGGAACTGTGGTGTAAAACTTTCACACACACCCCCTCCCCTCCTAACCTGCTATGTGTCTATGCAGCGTTACCAGCTATCTGATACCACATTCTTCTCCAAGCCCCCTTCCTGTCCCTTGTCTTTGTGTGCCATTTTATAGACAAAGGCCAGTTGGAGCGGATGATGATGACGATGAAAAGGAGGAGGAGGCCCAAGGATCAATACAACAACACACGACCCTTGGCAATCATTCAGTTGGCTCCTTTTATAATTAATGGCCGGGCGTTATTTTCGGCTACAGATTTTGCTCTTGATCAATGGCTCCTGTTTCATCAGCGCGATTGACTCATCAGTATTCAAAGTGTCACTTCCTTCCTGCAAAATTAGCGCAAAGGCCTTTGGCAGCTCTCACGGGCTCCGATAGACCGGCTTGTGATTTCGTATTCCGCTTGCTAATTAAATCAGCGGGGCGTTTGTCTCAGTGTTGCTCTTACTGGAGACTGTTGCTGGAAACAGCCAGTTGTCAGGAGTCGTTAGATTTGATCCCCGAATGTGCTCAGAACGGTTCAAGAGAGACCGTAGATGATAGTTGGGGATATTTTTTTTTTAAATGACATCAAAGAATGACAAAAAAAAAAAATCTGGTTTTAAACTAAAATCTCCTCAACGTGAAAAAAAATGGTCTGAAAAGCCCGCAAGGAGCCCGAGGAACATTTCCGATACATACTGCCGTGTGTCCGTTAACCCAGAGCTGCTTTAGCTTTTTCTCACACAGCCTAAAGTCTGACAAGATCGCGTCCTTGTTCCTCTTTTAACAGCCTCGGGGGACAGTTTTCCGTGTTTGCCGCTGCATTCCAGGCCCCCTACAACCACTTTTGTTCCGTTTCTCCCTTTGATATCTCAACTAAGGACAACAGAAAAGCATCACACATATGCACATCAGATAAATAGCGAGAACGGCAGATAGATGGATTGATAGATAGATTTGTGTGCGTCTGTTTACGAGGAGGAGGAGGAGGAGGAGGAGGAGGAAGAAGAAGAAGCTCGCTCATTCTTTATCCACCCTTTCCTCCCCCTTCATTCCCTCTTTTTTTTTTTTTTTGAGATTAGACTATGCATCCAGACAGATGGTTCCCGTCTGCTGGCTTTTTTCAATTCACTTCCTCTCCTCACAGACAGCCACCCTCCCCCCCCCCCTCTGCTGTCTCTCTCACTCACTCACTCCCTCCCTCCCTCCCTCCCTCCCTTCCTCGTTCTCTTCCTAGCTCTCTCCCCCCCCCCTCCCCCACTCCAACGGCTCCTCTGTTATGTGGCCAGAAATAATCTTTTATTGCCCAGTTGTTCGGAAGTGACCTCCTGCCCTTGATTAGATAGGGCCAAGTCCTATCACACGATTGTGTTTGAGCTGGCGGACTGACCCCCCCAACACACACACACACACTCACTCCTCCCACACCGGCCCCATCCTTTTTCCAACCCCCCCGTCCCTCTCTCACTGCCGGGGCCCTGGTGATCCTGTGTGAGGGGACAACAATGGGGGGCTTTAGTCCCGTCCGGCTCTTCTCGGCTGGGGGGCAGCAGGGTGGGGGTCATGAGGGGACTTTCTTTTTTTTCCATCAGTCAGCCAGTCCCCGGGTGGAAGTTGCAACCCTCCCACTCTCCACGACCCGCCCTCCCCAATCCCCCAATCCCCCAATCCCATCCCCAGGACGATGGTTAACCTGCCGGTTGCCGGTTTGCTAACCCTTCAACCCACCACACCCTCCTTCCTCTCCTGATGACCACCCCCCACCCTCAAGAGCCTCCCCAGACACAGATAGATAGGCTTTAGTCTCCAAACAATCAGTGGACCTTTGAGTTCGCTGTGTGGTCGTGCGACAGGTGGGCTTGCTGAGATATTTGGCCGTAGTTTTCTCCCTTGTTTGGGATACATTTTTGAGGCCAACAAAAAGAGAATCATTTTAAGAATAATACAATTTCAATCTGCCCGCATATGATCAGATGATTAAGAGTTTTGGTGATGACTTATCTTGAAAAGGATGAAGTCATTCCTCAGTCGGTTCTTATCCAGCGATCATAGCTATACCTACGAAGAAAAATGTGCAGTGATTCGTAAATATTCCACATTTTGTATGTTTTCCACGACATCATGAACAAGGAAGTATGAAGACTGCAAAAAAGCCACACAGTACAAAAAATGAGGAGTAACTTCGGTAAGATACGTTGCAATCCTTTGGGACCGGTGTCGTGTCCCGCGTGTCATAGAGTCACATGGGGTTTCGTCTGTAACTTAGCCTACGTTACGCTACAAGCGTAGTTATTTTAAGCCAAAACATGATGTTTCTTCTCACCCTAACTAAGTGGTTTTGTTGCCTAAACCCAACCGCCACAGGTTCACACCGTTAACGACGTGTTACAACGTTAACTGCGACGGTTTCACAACATTAACCATGAACAACATGAACCTTCAGCGGTAAAATGCTACGCCGTAGGGATGAGAACATGTCGGTAAAATAATTCAGCATCTTTGAGCAGATCTGTACAGGTTTTGCCGTTTAGATAAATGCTGATTAAAATGGGACTTGAAATAATAAGACACTATCGTATAAATGGTAGAACAATAGTAAACAAATTGTTAGGCCAATTGATGAATCACTGCTGATTCGTAGAGCCTGTACAGTTCATACCTGATCACAAGTCTGCTCGCATTGGCAGCGCTTAACAAGTCGAGCATTGAGATGAATCCCACATTCTAAGTGATTTATAATCAGAAAAATGTGTCACACTTTCTCTTTGCTTTAAATCATATTGGTGATATTTCACTGACTAAAAAGTAGGCTACATGGACCGTTTCACACATCCCCCAGCTATCAAATTGGATAGTTTCCCAATTGGAGACATGACATCTACCCACAACTTTGGCTCTTTTTCCACTGTGGTTTGCGTTCGTCAGTTGTATAACCTCACAAAGTAGTTTAATTAGTTTTAACAAGAGACTCAGCAATCAAACCACTATCTCGATCAAAGAAACAACACAAAGTCGCGTCTTACTTTTTATGTAAACTGTTTTTCTAACTTTAGTGTCAGTTTTACAGCAGTGCAACAACTCCAGGGGAGAAGCAGACACTTTTATTTTTTCAGCACCGTCTTGTTTGTCTCCTTGTCCTCTGGAGCTGTAAACCCATAACAAAACCCTCGGTGTCCAGTTTCACTTTGGGAATGAAGGCCAGGCTGTGTGAATAGGGGGAGAATAGACAGGAAGACAACTCTGATTACCTCCATAAAGGAGCTGACCTCATGTCGCTCCCTCTTCTACATCTTCTTCTTCCTCTCCACCTTTTTGCACAACAGCATTTGCGTTTTACACTTGAGCCACGTAGCTCAAACAGAAAATGTAGAGACGTATTATTCTTAGTCTCACACATCTAAAAGACGTGATTCGGTCCAAATAAAAGCTGCCTGGAGGACAACCATACCGAAACACATTCAAGTCTTGTCTGGCTTTACAAATAAATGAATGCCGTTCAGATCACATGACGGCAGTCCTGTATCAAGTTCCTTCAAAATGTTTTTAATAATACTTTAACTGGCTGTTTACAGTCAGCCTATTACAGTGAACGAATCAGGCCTGGTGGAAAGTTTGAGGGCATCTGCACCCTGCACTCTTCCCTCCCTCCAGGGTCTCAAGGCCCAAATCCAAAGCAGAAGAAGGGGGGGGGGGGGGGGGGGCCTGAACAGGAAGCTTAGGAGTCCCCCCCCACCTTCTTCCCTTTATCCCCCCCCCCCCCCCCATGCTGTAAGAGGGGAGGGGGGAACCTCTAGATCAAAGAGAAAGGACACAGAAAAGGCTTATCTGTTGTTGATTTTAGGCTTACGCTCAAGCACAGGGTTCTAGAAATGTGTCAAGGAATTACAGGGTTGGATCATTGAATCTCCCCCTTTTCATCCTTTTTTAATGCGTTTGTTCTTCCAGGTCTTTGAAACTAGTGTGTGTGTGTGTGTGTGTGTGTGTGTGGGGTGGTCTTGTACAGTTTTGAGGGGTGCTGAAAGCAACAAGCAAGAGCAGATAAGGGAAAAATAAAATGTCAGAGAACGAGGGTGTTAAGTAAACAAACGCACCAAATGTGATGGAGAAGAAAGAGCAAATTATTTCACAAACTGACTGTCGTCTCTCTGGTGGCGTTTGCCTCCTTGCTCTTACAAAAAGATTTCAATCATTCCTCTTCCCTCTCTGCTTGCTCTTTAACATTTCAATTTCAAACTCTGCGAGAGGTACGATTCTATCTCCATCCCCTTCAATGGCAGTATTATGCCAAAGGGGAAATTGGACCTTAAGGGCAGGCACTCTCCCTGCTGTAGATCTTATTAAGTGCGTCCCTCCATAATACAACCCAGCTTGACTCTCCGAGACCACACCCCCTTCATAGAAACAGACCTGTCAATCACAGCTCCTGGAAAGGCTCTGACATGGTCAACTATGGCATGATTGGCACGTCGTAGGATGTGTGCAGGCTCTGAGGGAGTATACAGACATGCTGGTTGTACCACCGGGAGAAATTCTTTTCCACATCACTGCTCAGCCAGAGTGTTGTGTGTGTGTGTGTGTGTGTGTGTGTGTGTGTGTGTGTGTGTGTGTGTGTGTGCGTGTGTGTGTTAAGTTTCTGGAGGTCTGAAGGCTGCCATTTGCCACACAAAGCAGTTTCAGAGAAGAGAAGCGAGGCTGCATGTTCACAATTATATATTCAGAGTCCAATAGAGATACGCAATCCTGCACACCATCCTGTGGAACAGATACAACGCTTCAGTGGTTTCCAAACTCTCCCAGTGGACACACATTTCCAAAGTCATTTTGCTTGCAACCCAAAATTGTTGTTGTTGACTACTGTGCAGGCTGGTCTACTCTTTCCAGGTTTGGAGGAGTAAATACGGACCCATTCAAATGTTTGGTACCATAAAGGGAGCAAATCAAACTCTTTAACTATTAATTCACAGCATTGTCAAGACATATGTTTATCTTCCAACATTTCTTTAGGACCCTCACTTTGGACTTAAAAAGACTACAAGACTTCTGAAGTATTACAGTCTTTATTTCTCAAATATGCGTGACCTTCATCAGGGTAGTGCAGGAGGTGGTTTACAGTTTCTATTACGGCTAATTAATGGATTGGAGAACACACCATGGTGTATGGACGACTTTCTGTCTCGCACATCACTGTGTGCATTCTTAAAATAAGAACGTTCTAAAATATTAAACTTAACATAGTCCATTGTCCACATGGACACACATTTATTTTTTAAAGAATATATTTCTAGTACATTGCAAAACATACAAATTATTGCCAATTTCCATACGGGTAAAAAGTATCAACATGTATATTTTGCTTATTGATTTTTGATGAATGACAATATATTGCTAAGTATATGTTTTTAATACAGTATATGTATACTGTATATGTTAAATACATTTTAAATATATGAAGTATTTTTTAGTTTTTAGGATATCTATTTAATGGTTCACTTTTTTGTTTTTGTTTCACTATAACTTTTCCATTTGTATTCATTTTGTACTCTCGTATTTTAGACTGAGCAGCAGAGAAACTGAATGTTGGATGCTCCTGCTCGTTGTAGGGGAACACAACAAAGCTTCCGTCACCAAAGCTGCGTTTCGAATAGAATATATTTTTTCTTTCTACTTTAAGTACATCCTGCAGCTGCAACTACAAAAATGTACTGTTGCATGCAGTATGCATTCAATTGGGACATACTTCCAGCATAACATGGCACCTTGAACTTTAACCCTCTGGCTCATATATCTGCTGCACAAAGGATTGTTAGATGGTCGGAATAGCAAGCAAAGCATGCTGGGTTACTGCAAAATGCGATCGGATGTATCCTGGTATGCATTTGATGCAGTATGCCTATGTATTGGGATATACCAAATCTTTTTCTAGCATATGGTAGTATGGGAAGGTACAGTGTATGGTGGTCTTCAGGGGGGCCAAAGATGAAGACAACAGAGGTATTTATGTTTTATTGTACCTTCAGAGACAGTTTGCTGTCAAACTTAGCAGCATTTGGTTCTTGGTGGGTGCAAATGGGGTCATAGAAGTCGCTCTGCATGTCCACCAATTTGCCTAAACTCTCGTTAATACCTGCATTTCAAATGATGTTGGTTCCCGATCATATGTTTCAGCTCCTACAGGCCCAAGAGCACTGCGAAGCAGATGTAAAAAAAAGAAAATAGCTGTCACGCAGGGACCTATAGCTTTCCGTCTGCATCTGTTCCAGGGTCCTGCTCGGGAGACGGCCAGCTGTGGAGGCCGTGTGAGAAGTTGAAAGGAAACTTCAGCTGCCCTGCGAATCTCACACCATTACTCAGGATGAATCAAAAGGGGAACACTTTGGTCGAACAAAAGGAAAGCGAGAGAGGAAGAGAGAGTGAACGAAAAAGTGAAACCAGCTGTCTGGAAGTGCCTCGTCTTTACAACGGCGCGGAGGCGCATGCTCATAGTTTGGCCACAATCAAATGCCCAATTTGCTTTTACAGGAATATTAGAGATGTTCCGCCAAGGTTCATTTTCTTTAGGGGAGGAGGGGGGGCGAGTGAGGCTTCCCTCCGGTATTTGTGCCTTTAATACATATGAGGTGTAGCTAGTGCCGACAACAAAGGCCCCCTCTAATTCTTTCCTTTCCCGAGGGGTTGGAGCACACACTGCGCCCACATCAAGCCTCCAGACTTACCCCCACCATGCTGTACAGGTGCAACTTTAAAGAGCTCTGGTTCAAGGTGGCCTGCAGTTTAAAAAATCCCTTCTACATCTCTACCCTCATGTTTCTTTTTAGTTCTCTTCCCAGCATGCTTTTCTCTCATGTGATCATTCTAAGGTCAGGGGATTTTTTTATTTCTTTTTGTTGCATCTGATGCCAGGGCACAACGACTCTGACTTTTGCACTCCATACTATCGACTGCATGTCATGAGGGTGATGATTGAAGAATGAAGATCTCTGAATGCAGGCGCTCTTACTCTGAAGGACAAAACACGTTGATTGTGAAGAGAGAACAAAAATGATTGATCAAAGTAGATAATGTTGTTTTGTTCCATCGGAAAATCATTTTGGATGTGCAGCATTAGATGTCAATCAAACTATGACTCTGAATTGCTGCTGCCAATTACCCACAAGACAATAAAAATGTATCACAAAATGAATTTGGATTCACCATCAAATATTTGATGAACTCCCGGACGTGGAGCTTCAGGAATGACCCAAACCCTGCGAGGAGTCTTTCAAGAGTGCATATTTAAAAAGGCCTAAAAATGTAAAATGTCATACACATGAACAGACCCACTGACCTGGAGTCAAGATGAAACATGGACACAGTGAAAGAGAGACAAAGACAGAGACGGAAGGGCAGACAGCAAACATTTCGCTTTACAAAAGGCTTTTCATGAATGAACTTCAGCTACAGATGAAGACTCTGATGAAGGCTCCAAACACTAAACAGAGACACAAATTACCGCCTGTCTTCCCGTGCAAGTCCATCCCATCCGCCCCTTGATTTGACGTGCAGACCGGTGATGACAGTCCTGCTGCTCTCAGGTATTCTTTGGACTTTGTGACTTTCCGTCCGCTATCTACGATCCAAGTGGCAGATAACAGGATGCCATTAAAACGGCAGTAAATCCCCTTCATTAGGTGAAATTGTAGCTCATCATGCTAAAGGTTGCTGCTCTTCTCCGACTCTGTACCAGACAAGTTGATCTTGTATTGACCCGAATAGGTCAATAAAACAGATAAGGGTATCTTGCATCCTCAGGAAGTACACTCCATCAACACTCTAAGAGTTTACAGCCCTACAAAGTGAACAAACCTGCAGAGGATTGAGCTACGTTGTTGAGTTTGGCTTTCAAATCTGTGATTATTTGTGTTTCTTTGTAAAGTACTCGGCAATATTTTTTAAAGACTTTGTCATTCAAATCCACCTGAGTGTCTGCAGTTTAACTTTTAATGCCACGGTGGATGAGGGCATATTTTTTCAGCCGAACGGATAAAAAGAATCCTTCATGTCTTGACGAATGAACGGACGGACAACATCTGGAGACATGTTTCTGTGTGGAGCTTATCACGAGGGCTCGTAGTTTTCTTTTTTATAAGGTGCGTCACATAATAAACAACGCAAAGAAATATAACTTAATATAAAAACTGATGGAAGAAAAAAAAGATAGAGAAAAACAAAAATGAATACAAATCAAAATTCAATGATCTTTTTTGAGACACATCACCTTACTAGTGTTCACCACAAGACAAGTGCACCCAGGGTGATTTCCTCATGCTGAATTTAATAATTTTGCAATTCATCATTTTCCCGACTGGAAACACAGTGAAACAGGAAAGAAAACCAGCCTTGAATGTTAATGAGACAGGCTAATCAACGGTCAGCTATTATTCAAGCAAAGGTCGCGCTCCCTGCAGAGGAAGTGCACCGCTATCATCAATCTGGTCAGAAGGACCTGCATGAGAAAGGAGCTGGAGGTCGTGGGCGGGGTTAAAAGTTTAGTGCACTGTAGGTGCCTAACAGTACATTCAATACCTTCACACCCCACCGCCACCACTATCTACATGTCAATGGACCCTACGTGTTGACTTGGTATGTTCCACTTCCACAGGGGCCTATTGTGGCTTCCTTGTCATTTATCATTTCTTCTTTGTCATCCCACTTTTTCCTTCCCTTCCGCAGCAGTTTTGACTAACTTGGCTGTCTGATTCAGGAGGGAGGGAGGTCTGCTGGTAGGGGAGTGGGTGAAGGAGGAGGAGGAGGAGGGGGGGGGTAAGACACATTGAGTTTGCCAAGTCAGGCAGAACGATCGACAGGAAGCCAGGCAGGAAGGAAGACGAGCCTCTCCCCGTGAAGTGCCATTGTTTATGTGACGTGACTTGAAGCAGCCAGAAGTGGCTGGTGGTGGGCTCCTCGGCCGCTCTGACCCACTTCTCAGAGTGGCACAAAACACTCACAGATGGACAATACAAAAAAAGAAATTCAAAAGAGGAGCAGTTTCCTCTCAAATAAAGCAGTACGGACGTTGGTTTAATCCTAACACGTTGGGTGAACTGCTTCCAATTTTACAGCTCAACATATATTCACAGTGTACTGTACACCACAGCGCACCCAACTTTGATAAGATGATATTTATTTTGAACATGTTAAAGAACAACAACAAAAAAACATCAACAAACTTTATGACAATAAATAATGTCACCATACACACCTTAATGAAATCACACAAATCAAACACAAACGGAGCATTTAAAACCAGAACAATTCAATCAAAATGAAACAAACACAACAACACAAATCAAATGTCCTGCGTCCAAGGTGTCATCATGGTTAGGAATACGGAACACATAAGGAAAGGTTTGGGAAAGATCAGATTCAGAATTTTTCCTAAATGATAAAATATAAGTTTGCAAATGCAAAGTAGCTGGCTTACAGTCTTTTATCACCTGATGTCAGTTTGATAAGGTAAAGCTAGTTTAACTTTACTTAATAAATTAACAAACCTTCACAAATATTAATCCCCGCCTCCTAATCCCCAAGTGATATCCCATTGGTTCACCACGATCCCTCACTGTGTATGTCCCGCCCTCCAACATCCTGTTTAATCAGGAAATACATCATATCCAGGAAGTACAATTCTTTCAAAACTGGCACTTCACTTGGAAATTTTTGTTTTCCCGATGATGTGTTTTGAGTCTCATGAGTGAACAGTTACACCTGTTGGTGATTTAAAAATGGAGAAAGGAATTGTTTCCAGACATTTAAATCTTTTAAAGCTCAAACGTTCAACATCTCGGAGAGTGATTTCACCTGTGGAATTCCAAGTAAGCTCTGAAGTCTTTTTAACCGTTTTGATCGAGATGTGTGATGGTTTTGATTTTGTTTATTGTTTAAATTATTGCTACAAAGTTGCTGTATGCTGTATCTGGATTGGTTGTTTGTGTACTTGTGGGGCACAGGGCACATCATCTGCATTGACATTATAACATCTTTAATGCAAAGGCATCACAACTAGCTAAAGATCTTGTCTTCACCAAAAATGCACAAACCAAAAGAAACAACAGAAATAAGAATAAAACCCAGTAACATCCATTCTCACTACCTTACCTTTTTTCCAGGTTTTGGGAGGGTGAGGCGGTTCACCTGGACCTCCACTTAGACTTCGGGGAGAAAGATGAACTCTCCCGGTCTCCATCTGCTCACCAGTCCACCTTTTGGAATGCTCTTGTGGTCCCGTCGGGCTCTTGGCCTCATCCTTCCCGACTGATGATCAGCCAGATAACGTTCTACCTCCGGGCCAATCAGACGGCTGGATCCGTACCTCATCCCACAGGTAAGCTTTCCAACAGACGAGCCGCTAGAAAGAGCGATGCTTTTATTGAGAGCCAACCAATGGGAGCGCAGAGACGCGTTCCAGCTCTAAAACAGGGCCACCTGTGTTTTGTGGTGTTTTGATGAGCCAGTGTTCAGCGTGCATGTGGATCTGGAGCTTAGTTTTCATTGATTTGTGTTTTGCACTTGTGTGTTGAGCTGGTTCTATTGCATGTGCTTATTTCAAAGTACTCAGTGTATCGGTGGTGGTGCTGGTGAAGCTGAATGTAGAGGCCCTCTGTTGAATCATTATCATGTGCGCACCACCAGCAGAATCTGATCTACTTCTAATGCATGGGAATCAGGAGTGTGTTTGAGTTTTTCTTTTGTGATTTAGGTGAAGCACCCCTTTAAAACATCGTCAGACATCACCTTTAAATATCCTTCTCTGATGGGAGCAGTTTGTTTTTACAGATAGTGAGCGTTATTCCCTTTTCTGCGCTGGTCTGAACTTTATTTCACACCTTGTCTTGTACATAACACATCATAACGAAAAAAGTATTTGCTAATATTATGTGACCCAGGTCAGTCTTGCGAAACACTAACCGTTACAGTTTGCTGTTAAATATTGGACTCTACTCTTTGGAACTGTAGTGAGAACGCCCCCCCCCCCCCCCTCCCTCCCTCCCTCTGTGTCCAGTAGGGACCAAACAGACGGCCGTGTTTGTTTCCCCTCTGGTCTTTCCTGATTGCGCGACCAGGCAAATTCCGGTCGGCTCTAATCTTGCCGTTAGACAGCCACCCCGAATTAACGAGAGAAGCCATTTGACACACATGCTTCCACTTTTCTGTTTTGTTGCCCCCACCCCTCCTCCGAAGTCTGCTTAATTCATACAATTTCGCCTTCATTAGGCTGCATTTCAAGCTGCGGGGCACAGGTAATGCAAAGCATTCCCCCCCCCTCCCCACTTCAAATTGTAGGCCCCGGCCTCGGTTGCTAGGAAGTGGAAGAGCCTCAATTGCAGCCATTTCCTCGCCAGTGTACTGAGAGGTCCTATTACAGCGTTTAGGTCAGGGCAATTGGTGTCATTACAGGCAGCCAACTTCCCTCCACCAAAGTAATGAATTAGCCCGAGCTATTTGGGCTGTATGATTGCAGTTGCCAGGGGAGATGAGTATGAAGTGGGGGGGATAATTATGGTATGTATCCCCGAGCGGATGTGCGCTGGTGTGGGCCAGCCACGGGGGCGGTTTCTACACTCGTGTAATGGCTTAATGTAGCTGCTGACAGGCAGCCGGGCAACATGGAAAGGTGCTACTGTGCTCTGCTTGTGGACTGTGACTGACATGCCGAACCATGCCAAACCATGCCAACCTGTTTTAACCCCGCGGCTCATTTACTTTAAATAGCTCAGTCCAACGTCCAAGAGCCTTTTCTGCTCCGAGAACGTTCATGAGGGATGAATAAAGCTGATTGAATATAGTTGTTTGCAGAGCCCTTTAAAGGTAATTCGTATGGTAATAGAGTGTAACTTTATATTATCAGCGAACTATAAATTGTGCCCAAACTTCATTAATTAAGAGCTCCAGTTGTTTTTTACAAGCTGTTGAGACAGGCAAGGAAACCATTAACTCTTGGAACACTGAAAAATGATCCCCATAATGAAACAATAGTGAACTTTGATTGCATGGCCCATTCATAAAAGGAAGCGAAAACAATAACCAGGAGGTGCTACTTTATTTACACAGACTCCTCCTGGAGGGGGGCATGCCCTGTGATAAAAGTATCAATGATAAATATGCGCTTTATATGCAGTGAGGTTTCATGCGATGCTTTAAAAAAAACAAAATGAAACAAATGCAACCTGAGTAAACAAACTTTGACTAATTTGTTAAAAAACAACAAGGAGGCCAAAAGCCCGGGGTTTGCAGCACAGAGCTGCATTGCGAGTGCCATGCTCGGTGCCGGTTGCAGGGCGGTGTTGGGTGTGTGGAAGGGGGGGGGGCTGCTTGTTTTCTCAATGGGAAGTCGAGCGCTGCAATAGGAACCCTGCCAGAAAAAAGGCTTCACCGAACAAAGAGGCTGGTAGGAAATAATGCCGGTCGAGGCTTGTTGGGCCATCTATGGGCTTCTCTCCAAGCTGCTGTAACCAGCCATAAGTCTTTTTATGGGGACACCCCGAACAGGGGGCCCCACCAAGGACAGGAACTTTTACATTTCTGCTTGAATGGGACCTCTGCCAGGGGCTGAGTTCAAAGTGCACTTTCCAGTCATTGGATTTAACTACTTTGAGTTTTTGATATGCCGGCAGTGAAGCACATGACCTGAAGTAATATTCCCTCATTTTCAGTCTTCCTTTTAAGAGTCCAGTCTGAGGGGGAAACGGGACAAAACCTCGTAAAACTGCGGGGCTCTGTCTCTTTGTACACACACACACACACACACACACACACAAGCATTTAATTTCTGGCTCTCGAGCCTTCCCTCTGCTTTTCCTCTCCATCCTGCAGATCATATCTCATGTCAGTGAGAGCAGAACAAAAAAGCGCAGCATGATTATTTCTCAACACAAACACCATGTGTCTGCTGCATCCACGTCTGTCATTGTGTCTCTTGCTGCAGCTGCTTTTTACCTCACTTTTCATGAAAGTTTTTAACAAAGCCACATAATGTGTCATTTAGTTGCAGCAAGGACTCTTTTACACAAGTTCATTCTTTTAAAAGACGTGTCAGTTTGTTGTGGTTATGATATCTTCAGTATCCACTCAACAATTCCACCTCGTTGGTTCGGGAGCGACTCTGACTTTATCCACTAAAACCCTTTGAACCAAACCAACTGTCTCATATCACAAGCCCACCATGGTTTTGATCAACAGATGGAAGGAAATTGGTTGACTCAGAAAAAAAATAAAAAAAGTGACTGCTTCACGCTGTGGCATAGAAACTGTAGTTTTCCTCTGTAGAGCGGAGCATTTGCTGAGCGGTTGCATATCTTGCCAGCGATCAGCACTAAGCCAAACGTTCATCCTGTCTCTGCTGGTAAATCACCATCAGTGGTGTTCTGCCAAATGGCACCAAAAGCAGGGGAATCTGCACGACGCCACCTGGTGGTCCAGGACTGAAGCTCTGGCAGGAACTTGAATCAAATTACCATCATTCATTACTTAAAGCGAGAATGACTGTTTTTTGTTTTTAACAAGCAGTGTCTGCTGAGGAAAAAGACATCCATGGCACATATGTTGAAATAGTCATTTCTCTTCTTTATGCGAGTGGTTTGGGCATATCTTTATCCATCTTAGTTCCATATAAAGCACCAGAGCTACACTGCTTATCACATGACAAACCCCACATCTTGTATTTTCAGATGCAGTTATTATACAGATACCTTCAAAGCCTCTGATACATCTGATTACATCAATGGAAAAAGAAGAATTTAAATCAGCACGTCCAAATAATTCTTGCCTTTTTGTTTTAATTGATGTACAGCACCACATGGAGTGAGCGTTTCCAAATTGGCAAACACAAAGAGTACCAGCAGCTTTAGCCGGTCTGAACATCACCATCACCGTCCTCTCCTGTGGCCGACGGCGTATTTGGAACAATTCAAGTTATCCCGACGCAATAAGAATGAATGACTTTGTGTCATCTTGAACTGTGGCCTGTAATGGATGGTGTGTTGTGAGGATGAAGTCATACTGCTCGCAGTGTGTGAGCGAGAGTTTCACTTCCTACCTTTTGGAAGAGCATGAGGTTTAGCCTGACAGCTTGATGGATGGTCTTTTTCTGTACACACTGCGAGCGGAATAAGATGATTTCATGTGGTGGTGAGGCCGCCCTGTTCTTGTTGCTTTTGAGCGCTGCAGCAATTAGCACAGTCACCCATTACATTGGCTGTATGATAGGGCTGCACTGCGTCTAAGTGGGTGTGTACATGTGAAGTAGAGAGCTGCAGTATGTGTGTGTGTGTGTGTGTGTGTGTGTTTGTAGCTGTGAATGTCAAACCTCACGGGACATCATTTTAAAACCGCACTTGTAGTTTCATAAGACTACTTTGGCAAATGTTTGCAGTGGCACGTGAAATACACGTTCAGGCTTTGCCAGCAAACAAATGAGAGCTGTTCAGTGCATGAAACCAAGCAGGATCCCATGAATTATCAGACTTCGTTTTGCTGTATGAAACTAAGGAATGGAGCTGTCCGCTCCCATAATTAATCAAACTTAAGGCGAAATATCATAAGGCACAAACAACACCAACCTTGTATGCTTACATTTACTAACTTCCTACCAAAAAGAGACTGTCCTCTCCAGTGACACAGACCGCTTCAACGTTTCATACCTTGAAGTTTGTATACGTCTGTGTAAATTCTTAAGTCATGGTGGCCAAAATACTCTTTTGGTATACTTTTGAATACCGTAATATGTCATCTCAAGACCTGGAATGACTAAATATATAAATCTATGTTTGTATTCATCTGATAAGCAGCCTCTGCTTGGTTGCACGGATAGTGAGTGTCGTCTCTCTGACATGTTGTTATACCGCTGCTCAGCCTCCCGACAGGATGGATGGGTGAGTGTAGACACTTTGACAGCTTTGACTGCTCTTTGCATCTCGTTTTCTAGCAACATACACATTGATTTCTTTAAACTAAGCTTCAACTAGTAGTTTAGGAGCATAAAATACTTCACTAAATATTAACCGCAGAGCTGGTAGATTGAAGAATAGAATGCTCAAATGGGTCGTCTTGGAAGGCGATGATGTTTAAGAATGAATTCTTAGTGATGGATGTAAAGTTTCCATAAATGTATAGAAAGATGGGCATTAATAACCAAGTCAACTATAACTTCCTCCGATTTGTCTTTTTCGTCTTCCTCCTCCTCTCCTTCCTGGGCCCTTGCCACCATTCCACCTATCCTTTAGGTATTTGACACTGCAGGAGACGCCAGGCAGGCAGGGCACTCTTTGTCCCTGGAGAAAGGAGGAGTGAGACAGGGGGGCAGCAAGGGGGTGGGGTGCAGGAGGGGAGACAATGCGAGAGGTTCCACTTCGCTCGGCTTCAATAAGAGTCCCCCCCCCCCCCCACCCCACCCCACACACACACACACAAACGCACTCCTCGACCACCTCCCAGCTCACGGAAGGGGCGGAGTGGAGGGCAGCGAGGCAGTGTGGAGTTGGAGGAAGGGGGGAGAAAAAAAGAGAAAGAAAACGCGCCCCACCTCCACCATACACCCCCTTTCAGTGTGTTGTGGGATGCCAGCATGTCCTGCCCACTTTATTTCCCACAAGAAAATCACTCCTCTTCATGAACCCCACCTCCCTTCTCCGTGGTTCAGTGGCTGAATTTGACTTTGGCATCAGAAGCCATTTAGTGCGACTTGTGATTTATTATTATCACCTTAACACAGATGGGTGCCCAGGCTCGTAAGGCCCTCAAACTGTGTCATTTCCTTCTTGTTTTAAAGGATGACTCAAGTTTATTAACTTGGGTCTTACATCCGTGGATTTGGCCATCATGCATATTGAATTATTGACATTGTACTCACCTGCTGTGTGCTCACGTTTGGTTTAACCTCCAAATATAGTTGTTTAAATAATCTCTCAGAATCGTTTGGTTTGTTTACAACTTGCTTGTTTCTTGCCAGCTCACACGTTGTGTTGCCATGTTTCACTAAACTGGTAATAAAAGTTTTCAGTGATGGTGTTCCAGTATTCCAGATACACAGGCTTTTATTACCATGCAATTTGGCGCAAACTGGAATGGTCTTTGTGTGATTGTGCGACATTTTATGTCGCACAATCATTGGGTAAAATGTTCCATGTGTCCATTTCTTTGATTAAGAAATTGATTAACCTTCTAATTTATCAGCAGGCCTTGGCATGGAGTTGATGGGTAAAGGATTGGACATTCCTTTACCCAGCCATTTCAACCGTCTGCTTCTCTCTACAATGACTACTACATCTCACAGAGGCCCTTGTCTTGTTCAGTAAAACTAAACATCTTTGTGCTCTTGCAAAACCACAATTTGTAAAACCCAAACAATGAACCATAAATGATGTCATACTCCAGAATTACCAACGGCACGGCAATCACATCTCTTGGTGCCAAAGCACAAGTCAAGTTTATTCCGCCTTCTCGAGACCCTGTTGTGTTTGTCCATGTCACTCGTCTCTTCTCTTTAGTGATGCAGTTGTTGTACTTGACTGCAATCATTGGCGCTCATTGTTTTCAGAAAGCCGGCCGAGCTGTGTGGGGGATTATTGCCTTGGGATTTCTTTAATTGATGAAATTTGTGTTTCTTTCTGTTTGTAGTGTCGCTGTTGCTGCTTACTTGTACTCGATAAACTAGGGACATGAAGTCACTTTCTTTGCCGCTGAGGATTTTAAGAGGATACCAGTTGCTTTGTGGGAAAATGCTATATTCATGGTTTTTGTGTGTCATCTGACCCCAGGGAATGAAAGCTTTCATGAAGTGATGATCATGGAATCGGTCCAGGGCAACAAAAATGAGCATTTTGACTACTTCTTTCATTTGATTTGGAAGTCTCATCATACACGTGATGGCTGCTTTTCAGTCACAGATGCTGGATGTGTTGTCTATTAACGTCATGTGTGGTTTCCCATATTCTTAACATTTGGAATAGAAAGGACTTTTTGTGTGGAAAGATGAAACCCATTGTTTTTTATTGATTTTATCTCTGTAACGGGAAGTAGCATTCATTCTTTTATAATTGGACTACAAGTTACCAGCAGTGCACTACCTTTACAAAGGAAAGTCCCGGTAATGACATAATGGCTATCTTGGCTGTTTACACGGTTCTCAGTACTGAGGTAATGCAATTTGTCTCTATATATTAAACTGGGCAGACTTTGAGGCAGATGCCCACTCTTATTACAGTGAAAGCAGAGCAGAAACCAGTCTTTGTGAAAAGAAGAGGAAAATGAAGAAGCCAGCTACAGTTAGCGCTCCAACATGACAAAAAAGCCAGAGTAGAATGTAAAAATAATCCAGCATAAAATAATTCCATCCCAGATGGTCTTTTAAAGACACGTTACAGACGGTAATCATGAACGTAAGCGACGTCAGCCAACCTCAACCTCAACTGGGACATCCAGTGTTACTCTGTGGCGTAAAAATTACAGCCGTGGCCGGAAACGGGGGAGTTACTTTTTTTTTATCTGACCTGAATATTAACATTCTTCCGGAGCTGGGTGAAATCATAAACCTGTGTTTAAGGAAACATCACTGCAATGGAAAACCCGTACATCTGCAAAATGTGTTCTTTTTTTTTCCAGGAATGAAGAGAAGAATGTATATTTTCCCTCATTACACAACAGGATTTTCTCCAGGCGGCACAAACACAAAAGTTATAAAACGTCTTCAACGCATACAAAACCATGTTGACCTGATGATTATGATGTTTGGAAACACAAAAGGCCTGATTTATTCCTCTACGCACGAGCTGCCTGTTGACCTCGGTGACCACACTTACCTGCTGTGGCTTGGCTGATGTGTATGAAATTTCTTTTATGAGATCTATAGAAGAACCTTAAGACGAAGCAATTCAAGGAGATGCAGTTTGGCTGCACTCTGAACTCTGCTGCTGCAATGCAGTGACGTTTCTTTAGGCCAAGTTCAAAGAGCATCATATATGTTTTACTCTTTTATGAGTGTCATTTATTGGTAGTTATTACCGTTAACGACAGGCAGTATATGCTCTGAATGAAATGGTCAGAAAATACAGTTATTGCTCTTCTGTTTGTCTCATTGAGTCACTTTTGATTTGGCTTTGCTCAGTCTATCGCCAGAATCTGTTTTAACGTCATATGAAACTGGTGGCGCTTAACATGTCTTAATCCAGAGAGATCTTTGTGTATGCAGTGGTTGGTCAAAACGTAGATTTTATTATAATTAATTTTTTTTCATTTCAAAACGGCTCTCCATCGAGCTGAACTGGCTCTCCAAACTTTGGTTCAACATGTTTTTAGTTTGGTTGTATCATCTCTATATTTAAAGACGTGTGTTTGTGTGTGTGAGAAGGAGAAAGATGAAGTCAGTCCCAGAGGCCTGTAGATAATAATAATGTTACAAGAGGAGGACTGTGGTCTGCATTCTGGAACAGTTTATTAGGGGGAAGTCTGCAATTACATATTTTCTGGGTAAACATTAACTAGATCTGTATCGCAGTCCTACACAACAACTTAGGCATCGAGAGTACACTCGTATGAATCACTTTTACTAGAACAGTTGCCACGAAAGGGGCCGAGCACAACGGTCTGCTTTATTTTAGCAAACTATTCATCTAATTCTGGTAGTTTAGTTTCCAACGGAGGCTATTTTGACAGAAAGTGTAATGATACTAGTCTCCTGGATAATCTAATGATACTGTAGCTTTTATGTCATGGCCATTGGTTACTGATATTCCCACTTCATTTTTATGCAGTCAGTGTTCTCTGTACCAGTGAACGTTCTGCTACTCTATACTTCTTAATGCTAATAATGAAGACGCTAATACTTAGGCCAATTCAGATACTAAAATAATGAACTAATGCCATTGCTAATAAAGTAAATGTTGACAAGGCTAATACTAAGTTCAACTGACATCCTTGTACATGTTTGCATTATCGGAGTGCAAAACACACACAGACATGCACACAGTGTTCAGCAAAGTCATTCCTAAATCTACCAACCACATCCTGCATCATCGTCATCATCATCATAGACGGATAAACAAAAAGAAGAGGCAGAGCAGGAAGGGGAAGAGAAAGAAAGGCAAGTCATAATAGCTTACAAATGTTGCCTCTCTCTCTCTCTGCCTCTCTCTCTGCCCATCTGAGGGCAATTTCCAGACCGGGGCAGTTGTGATGGATCTCTGCCTTTCAGGTGTAATTATTATAAGAGAGATTGAGCTGTTAAGCACTTGAAAAACATCACAGAGGCTCAGTGAGTGTTTATGCTTTCCGATCCGTCTCTGAGGTCCCTGCAGGGGGAGCGACTCCGTCCCGCACCAGGTGACGTGGCAGCAGGATGTATCCAGGTAATTAAAGTAGGAAGTAGCGAGAAAGATTGTAATATGCATGCATTAAACATCTAAACTTTGTTTTTGTTTTAAATGCAAGCAATTATACAGGTGACCATCATGTAATTCATTCATGCATTACTGAACGAGTCCTCAGCTGCCTCCCTCTGTTACCATGGAGCTGCTCTGTGCTCTCTCCAGCGCTGGATCACCCCGGGCCTCAGGACAAGGTAAAGAAAAAAAAACATGCTGCCGTTAGTCCAGCGAACATATTAACCCCCTCCACCCCCACAGAGGAGCTTTCACTCGACTGATCGCATCTCACCAGAAAACGAAATTGGCTTTTATGACTTCCATAAGTGAAAGATGGTGCAGAATACATTCCATGTTCTTTCTGTTTCACCCCCCAAACCTCCACCTCCACCGCCCCTGCTGCCACCCTCCTCCCCTGTTTGGTTCTATACCCTTGCCTACTCCTCCTCTTCTCCCACTTTCTCCTCACTTTTCCCTTACCTTTATCTACAGTATTTTACTCCTCTTTTACGTTTCTGCTCTCAGGTGTTGCAGAGCAAATTAATCCATGATGACAAACCGGTCATATATATATATATATATATATATATGAATTAGCAAGGCAGATTGGGACAAAAACGTCTCTCTGTAAATAAATCAGGCGCCAAATTCAATTTAAAACGAGAGCTGAGGGTTTTTAAGGCTTGAAGTGTAACAGAATTATTGATTTAACTGATTTGTTTTATTTGTGAAAAGAATTTTGAAACATATAATACCTAATAAAATGTATACATGTGAGGATAGAAAGCTAGGCAGACTAATTAGAGTTCTTCTCCAACATGTATTCAAATAAATCTTAGATGTTGGCTTGTCCAAGAGGTCAGAGGTCAGGTTCAAGCACAGAACAGCAACCGTGGAGTAGGTACGGATTCACTATCTGCTCAAAGGCTATAAAGAGACAAATATACAACCCAAGGTTTTGCGGTCTCTTGAAATGCTTTGCCTCCAGCCGGGCTGAGAGGAAAGGAGGTGTGATTCTTAATGGAGATAAATTTAGACGCTTGTTTACCGTACAGCATCAAATTCTTCTTTGGGTGCGGTCTGTGCTGGAGGACTGTTCAGATATTGTCGGCTAAACTGTCAATCATGTAAATCAGTCATTCAGTTTAAAATGCTTTTGTTTTACTGTAAAAACTTCCCGACCGCAAGTGTGTTGCTATTTAAAGGTAAACTCCACCCAACTGGTTAAAACGAGACGCGTAAAAAAAAGTTTTTGCAAATGCCTTCTGAAGCAGGTTCGTGCAGTCCTGCACAAAAGAGATTCACAGACAAGTGGTTGGAAGCAACGTCCATCATTGCAAAAAGCATTTTCAGTCGTTCATTTACTCCTTCACCTTGCAAGGTCTGTGGTGTGTTTCATCACAATCCTCCTCTTTACTTCCATAAGTTACGCTTTGCTTCCTTCTAGTTTGGATAAGTGTTGCAGACTTTTAAAAAACTTTTACAATGAATTGTTACGTAGCATTGTTACGCTTGTTACGGTACGCAAGAAAGTCTGCTAGTGGGGGTTATTTATTTACGCTCGTTACTTTGCTACGGTTGATACAGTATTGTTTTTTCTAACCTTAACCAAGTGGTTTTGTTGCCAGATCATTTCACTTTAACCACGCGGCATTGTGGATATCTGCAAGCGTGACACGAGGTTGGTATAAAACGTTTATATGGTCCAGAAAAGTCGACATTCAACGTATCCCTGCTTTGCAGAAACATGCAATGCCAACATTTTCTTTCTGGGGACTGGGTTGTTTAAAACTATTACATTTCAGTTAGCAATCTCTTTAAAATGGATAAAGACCTTTTGATGAATATTTACATGCATCAAGCCTGCATGTGTGCACACTTCTGTCTTTCTTTGTCCTTCCGATGGGGCCTTTTCTGCCTGTAGACTGGAAACACCTTTCCTCTTCTTTCACCCTGGACAATAGCAAAGAGAACCAAATCATTTTTATTTGTACACAACCTTTATCGCGCTGTATTAGTGTTATTTCCTGCCACCTGAGCCCATCCCACTCGATCAAGAGCCATCCATACACACAAGTCAAAATGATTCCATTAATAAGTCGCCTCTTTGGTATTTAAGTGAAGCTTTGGGATTTAAGACTTCCTCTTTGCTTGGTGGAATTCACCCGGCCTTTCGGAGCTACCTTTGTGTGACTTATGTGCCTCCGGTGGATTAGGAGTACTCAAAAGCCATTTAAATCACAATCCTCTGCGTTCCACAGCAATGCTGGAAGAACAATGTGGTGCAGTGAAAAAAAAAAAGGGCCAACAAGTACTAGGCTGATAGTTATAAAGCAGCCATATTCCAAAGAAGGGCCCATGAATAAAAGTGCAAACCCCTCTATTAGGGGGATGTGCCTGAACTTGAGCTGAAAGGAATGTTTTGGATTCACAAGGATCCTGTGTGTGAGACTTTGTGTGTGTGTATGGTTGTATGTGACTGAGGTTTAAGTGCATGTGTGTGTCTGAGTGTGCTGTGAAGCTCTGCATGAATAGATGAATTGACCCCAGGTTAGCATGTTCCATTTATACGCAGGAATTCAACACTTTGCAAAAGTCTTTCAGTACGAGTACAAAATCTGAGCGCATGCACAGCTGCAGATTGCCTCCACCATGGTGTCACTTTCTGCATAGCTGATAGAGCCATGAAAGATGGCCTCTGTGGAAAACACGTCTGTGTAACAAAAATGATGCATACTTTCAGCCGTGCTATAGCTCTAGCCATATCTGTTTTTAACATGAGAGACTGTTTGTGTGCCTCCTCACAAGCTTGTGTTTGTGCGTTGCATGTGTGGTAAAAAAAATAAAAAATAAGCGAGGCCGTTTCCTTCTGAAAAATGCTGGGAAAGGGACATAAATCTCCTCGGCTCCCGGTGGGACGTCACGGAAAACGGAGACCTTAAAGGCAGGCAGGCTAGCGGCTCAGGGGAGGGAACGCAAACATCAATTGTGGAATCCAAGGAGAACGTGTTCTGGGTCCTGTCGGATGCTTAAGACCAGGCCAGGAAGTGTGTGTGTGTCTGTGCGCGCGCCTGAGTATGCTCAGCTTTTCTCCCTCTGTGTGTGTGTGTGTGTGTGTGTGTGTGTGTGTGTGTGTGTGTGTGTGTGTGTGTGTGTGTGTGTGTGTGTGTGTGTGTGTGTGTGTGTGTGTGTGTGTGTGTGTGTGTGTGTGTGTGTGTGTGTGTGTGTGTGTGTGTGTGTGTGTGTGTGTGTGTGTGTGTGTGTGTGTACACTGAGAGTTTCAGTGTGCGTGTGTGTAGACTCCTCTGAAAATGCCTTCCCAGACTCTCCTCATCTGGGGTGGAAACGGGCAATAAATAGCAGGGTATCTCCTGGCGGCGGTCCAGCAACCGAGGCCCTGGCAAGGAAGTGACTCATTTCAGCGGAGAGAAAAGTTGGGGCGGGGGGGGGGGGGGGGGGATAAGAGGATTTTTGAGTCTCTTATTATCAGTCAGCCAAGGCAAACCACACTGGCAGGCCAAAGAGGGAGGTGGGGAGGAAGTGGGGTCGGGGGAGTGAGGTGGAGAGGAGGGGAGGCACTGCCAGTGTGATGGGGCCTCTGCTGCTGGTATTTGGCTCTTTTTAGGAACTGACTTGTGACCCTCCGTGTGCTCCGAGCCAAGAAGCATGCTGGGAGAGTTTGTTTGCTGACACCTGAGCGATGAATGCTCGCCCTGGAGATTCTGGGTGCTTTTTGCTTAATAAAAAAACAAAAAATCTTTGGTTAAGGAAAATGTCTCTTTCTTTTAAATGAGTTTACGTTTTCAGCTGGGGAAAAAAAAAGAAAAAAGCTCTGACTGAGCGCCCCCTGTTTCCCACGCCAAAGTGTTTCAGGTAGGTAAGTAAAACACCTGAGTAGACAAGGGATGCTATTCTACGCGTTTGTGGGCGTGAATTTCATGTGCATGTGTGGATGAGTGTGAGCTCTGAACATCAAAGATGGAGAGCGCATTAAAAAAAAATGAGAATGCTGCTGATTTGCACTTTAAGGCGTTTATCTGGCTGTTGTATCCACAGCAGCAGCAGAATGAGCCTCCTGTTCCCATTATCAGCGTTACACATCCGGTCCGAAGGGGCCTTTCAACTTCATAATCACAAGTCGCACAATAAAAAGCCACTGTTGAGCAATGAACACCTACCTCCACTCTGTCCCATCTGAGTTCCCAGGTGCGTGTACAATATGGCAGACCTTTGTTCCACGTGTGTGTGGAAAAGCACACACTGTCAACACGGGAGAGAAAAGCTAATATTTACCACGTATGGCCTCGGCTTTAATATTAGCTAGAGGTGCTAGTCGAGGGAGGACAGGTCTCACTCTGGTCTCACTTCCTGCCTGAAAGCAATATCCCAAACTGTATTTTTTAAAGCCTTTGCTGCTTTATTAGACAAGATAGAGTGGAAAGTATTAGACCCACAGCATTATGCATACAGTACTGCTGCAGTCTACCGATCTACCAGGAGCTCTGGCTTCCTTGTGTTGAGGTTTCTACACCAATTAAGTATTTTATTTGTCCTAAATTACACTATTATAATTTGTAAATTGAACCTAAATATGAATACCAATGAGTCTTTTAAAGCTAGGGTTAAAAAAACTAAAAAAGATCGAACCGAAAAACCCAACCAGTGTTGCCAACTCTTTCCAATGAAAGCAGCTGACAGCACAAGCTCCGAAAGTCGTCAATACTGGAACACTGACGCCTGGGCCACACCGCCCTCGTGAGCATCGCACCTCTGCTGCGTTTTAAATGATTGAAAATCACATACGGCCTTACAATAGCCTTGTAGTAATCTCCACAGTGATCTTCTCAATCAAATATTCTGTGTCTATTCCCCCCGTCTCTGCCCCTGATCCCAGTTCCAAACAGGAAATGATCCCGGCCCCCGTTTCTATCCTCACGGCCCAGACCAGCAGAGTGCATATTTAAGACAGACATGTCCCCCGTCTCAGGAAAGAACTCCAGACAAGTTCTTGTCCAAGCATTTCGACTAAATACCGCATGAAATGAGTCCAGCTGTGGGGCTCTGGCGCGGGACCCACATCAATATCCTACTCATGGCGGTCATGGCCAGGTGTCGAGGGGAAATTCTCAATTGAATATTGTATCCAGCTTTCTGGGAGCTCGGGGGAGCTGTATCTTGTGTGGATATTCGTTTCTCGGCCTCGCTATGCGCCCCGTCTCCTCTCCTTCCGTCTTGTTTTTTGGCATTCCTCCGATCCGGGCCAAGTGCAGTCTGCTTTGTGGCTCCCACTTGCAACACCTGCCACGAAGAAACAGCTGTGGTCCGGCACAACATCATTAGTGCAGCTGAAAGAGAAGGAAAGGCCTGCCTAGCAGTCCCCACTCCTCTGTTTACCCTCCCGAAGAGTTCAATTCCGGGGCATCTGTACAGCGGACAAACATTTTTAAGATGAAGACGTGCAAAAAGTCGCCCCCCCCCCCCTCCCTGCGCTCTTATGACTATAGGACGTGTAACACGATCGTGACGAAACCTGTGGGAGAGCAGGGGTGCTGACATTTTTCTTTTTTACACCTCAAGACAAATATGTCCTTTGGGGTGTTCACTCCGCACAGCTGTACAGGAGATGGCTTTAAGGGCAACCCTTGTACATTCATCCATACACAGCTTAAACTGCTCCATAGCCATGACCAGGGGTTTTGGGAAAGCGTAAAAAAAAGGAAGTCTCTTAAAATGAGCTTCCCACTCTCGCTGGCAAGACCTCGCCTCTTAACACTAAACCAGAAATCTCTCCCCGAGCTGCGTATTTACAAGCAGTGAAGAAATACGGGAATGTACTACGTACTGTATGTTGCTGTAATCGATATGTCCTCGTGGAGGACGAGAGAGAGAGGAAGTGCTGCCATTGATTTGTAAAGATACCGGAGTGTAGGCCTTTCTTAACAGCCTCTGTTCTTCCAGAAACAGAGGAGGGAGATTTGACCCCTGTGGGTACCAAGGGCTGCTCCGGAGAGCAGACGCCAAGCCACAGACCCAAGACTCCACTGTAAAAACTTTCCATTTTAACAAGTCACTCACAGATTTTCACTCCGACTGATTATATAAAAAATCCATATTAATTTCTCAGATACAATTCCTAAAGTTACACAGATTTGTGGGCACTGACTATTTTAGGTTGTTTGCACTAATGATTGCATCATCAGCAAGTGTTTACATCACCATTCACGATTCAACGTTAAAGGTTCATAAAACAAGATTGGGAGTATTTGTATTGCATCTCAACGGCTCCCATCATGGTGATACCTGAGCCGGCGGCTTTCAGCTAACGGTGCTAAGAGCGCTAACAGTGCGAAGTACAGCGAACGTGCAGGCGGAGAGAGAACAGTGTTTACCTGAGGGGGATCTGGAGGGTTGGTGCTACGGTTACGCGGCAACTCTGTCGGAATTTGTGCTGTTGTAGGTAAGACATTACATTACGTTACAGTCATTTAGCAGATGCTTTTTTCCAAAGCGACTTACAATTCAGATTCCTTCTTGCTCAAGGACACATCTCCGGAGCCGGGGATTGACCCGCCAACCCTCTGATTGAAGGACGGCCCTGCTCTCCACTTAACCACAGTCGCCCACTGACCTTAGATGCAAAATGTTACTAATTTGGTCAGTGATGAATGAGCCCAGTTGTGCTTTAGGATTCTGTTCGGATTCCGTTGGGTCCTTTAAGTTGTTTCCTCCTCTTTTCATTGAAATTATGTAAACATGTCATTGAAGAACCCATCATTGAAGATATATCATTTAAGTGACACACTTACTTTGGTGTCGTTAACCAGATAGCTGCCACCTAACAAATCTGATAAACAATTCTCAGTAGCAGAGAGCGAAATTTGCCTTTTATTAGTGTTTCACTCCACTCCACATGGTTCTGATAATATAAGAGAACAGTACAGTATAGTACTAATTCCAACTTTAAATTAGTTTTGTGATTTGATGGTCGCCATTTGAGGTCGATAAAAGTTACACGACTTAATTCCACTTTTAAATCATCTCATTGAATGAAGAAGTTTGGTAGCGTGACTTGATTTAATTTATTTTCCTGTGCAACTTCACTTATTAAAGAAATACCAAATTATTGGAAAAAAGCGATAACGAGGTCGATCAATCACTTATTTCAGGGTGATGTCACTTGGCTGAAAGATTTTCTGGAAATAGTTGTAGAAAAATGAAATCATTTCTTTTTCCTATTAGCTGTTTTTCTTCCTCTAAGAAGAAGGAAAAAAAAGTCAATTTTAAGACTCAACACTAGATTAAATAACCCTTTTTTAGATGAATATTTCTTGCAGTGGATACCTACCGGAGAAAATCAATCCGTCACCATGCGCACAGGAAGGAAGCCTGGGCTGGGGAGAGATACTGCTCTTAATGACATGTCTCTGTGTGCCTCGACCAGAGGGGGAAGTAACCGGATATTTAAACAGAGATAAGAGTGTGTGCCAAAGGGGCCGGGATTGGATATGACTGAAACCCCGTGGCAACCGGCCGGGGCTATCGGATATGGAAAGGTAAATAGTAATGCAGTCGTAGCATGTTTTAATGCTGTAAATTAAAAGCTCGTGTAACATTCATGCGAGGGTGATATATAGGTGGTGAGCTGCTGCCAAGTTTTCATTAGTGATTTCCTCCATGCTTTTAGCAGCACGCTTGTTTTAAATCAAGATTTGGAACAAGCGTTTTGGCTAATCAGGACCTGTGAGCAGAAGTCAGATGTGCTGTATTTCCATGCACGGACATTAACTGCCATGCTGAGCTGAAGGAGAAGAGAGTATATCTTAAACTTAACCCTCAAGTGGAAGAAAGAAGATGAGGAAAAGGTGTGTTGGTACATAGAGAGAGGGGAGAAAGACTTTGAAGAAAAAGAAACGTTGAAAGTTGTTATCTAACAAATATCTGTAGCAGTTAAAGTCCACCCCCTTCCTCTCACCTTATACTATCCTGATATAATCTACGCCTACATTTTCCAGAATGGCTTTGACATCTCCCAGAGAACAGGCCTGGACTTGTTGTATCCAGCTGTGGGTTATAAAAGTTACTCACAGTTTAACTGCAACCTTTGTTGTGGCTGCATTGCATTCTGGTCTGCTGAGGCCACTGTGGACGGAGGGACTGGAACCTTTTGGCTCTAAAACGATTTTTACACTTCTCTAGATCTAGGTCTGCTTGGAAAGGCCCTCTGTGCACCCTGCCTCTGTCAGCAACCCACCGGACCCACCTGCAAACACGGACCTCATCTCGTTTACCATGTTTTGTGGCCGTGACTTGTCCGTTGTGTCATCACTATTCATATCTCTACAACCAATGTTTATGGTTAAATTGTTTACTGGAGGACAAAGTTCCTTATAGATCCAGCCTCCTAATTTTGCATCCCCGTATTCATTTCTATGAATCTACTGCTTTAACACAGCAGGAATACCAACACGGACGATAACTGCAGTAAAAGAACACATGGGTCATCGGCAAAAGAGTTTGCCCTGCTTTTGCCACGGCACAATGCAACATCATTTGGCAAAGCACTACGTTGCCCATGGAAGTGCACGTTCCTCGTACGGTGGAAATGTTGCAAGTGTATTTTTTACCTCACGATCATCCTTTCAAAGCATCTACTACATAATTCCCATTTAAACCTCACATTGATGCTTCCCATCAAACAGCCAGTACACTGTTGTCTGTTACAGCCTCCGTAATAGATGGGAAAACTGAAGCATGTACACTGGATGAGTAAGACTCTGCATTTTCTTAACCACTAACACTCGGATGCCCTTGAGCAAGGCATTAAAACCTCTGACTGGTCTGATGTCCCAAAGTAAAACCTGTCATGGCTTTGGGAAGTTCCCAGGGATGAAAGTGAAGCAGCTGAAAAAGAACAAATATATTTTAGAAATGGGGATATCTTTGCCTTTTCTTTTCACTCCCACACTGATCCCTGTATCAGTCCACTCTGTTCAATGGTGGGTCTGCATACCCAGATCAGGTTCCCTCTCCAAGTTACTGCTCAAATGGACTCTTGTAATAGGAGCAGCTTGGTGTTGCACATACAAACGTACGCAAATTTGTTTTTCTGCTCTCTCAGTGGGTTGGACCTGAAATCATATGGAACATATCTTTCCCTCGTGGTTTGATGATAATGCTCCGAGACAATGCAGGCTTCGCCAGAGGAAATGATTAAACTGCATTTTGTGGTGTGTCTGCTTAACATTTGGCCATTTGAATCATTCGTCCCTCTGGAAATCGGTGAGATTGTGGAACAGTGGATTTCTAAAGTCTCAAGTGTCCGCGTGTCTGAAGAGTTGTTGACATTCTGAGATTTTATATTTTATGAATCCGGCTGACGCTGTTATTCAGTGTGACTTACTGTGAGCCTGACAGTGGATTAAGCTTAAATTCTAACATTACAAACAGTCCGGTGGTACAGAGCGTGAGGCTCGTAGCCGCCACACCTCGCAAACGGTAACAAAATATTCCTGTGACGCTACGATGGTCACGAATGGCAGAAATGCCAGGCAAAGTAACGGGAGCTTGAAGAGAGGAGCACATAGGAAGCGGAGGTGGATGTGGGTATCATGAAATATTTGCTGAACAGATGGGTTGTGAGCCACTATTGACAGTCACTAAACCCCACCACTCTCACACACACACACACACACTGTGTCCATGTTTCAAGCACCTCCAAGCATTGGCAAGGCCGCAGTCCTAACCTCCGCCGGCCTCGGGATCAGGTGATGCTCCGCAAAAGGATTAGCGGCAACTGGATCCTTCTGGCAAAGGCACAGGAATTTTTCGTTACAATGATCTTGGGTGTGGTGTGCCAGGAATGCCTCCTCAATAGGAAGGAGAGGAATACACCAGGGTGAAGTGTGAGGGAGTGGCGTGCAGAGAGGGGAGTTTTGGTGGGTCACGTTTCTCCCCCAGTCCGCTACCTTGTCTCATCTCTCCTCTCCTGTGGTTTTATTCCCATTTCCCTGTACGCTTTTTATTAAAGTGCGTACACCCCCATCAACTGTTAGGAAGGGAATGTGGCTTGTTTCTTCTTTCCCCCTCAAGTGTTTATCTTAACTAAAGATCCACTTACTACGTTTACCAGAGCTTTCAGACACATTTTACAGTCTTCATTAGTCACATCACGGCGTTAGCTCAGTTACTATCTCAACATTTACCTAAATATGAAACTTTGATTTAATGTGATAATCGTTTACATTCAATGCAAAACAGCATCTTTTAACAGAGACATGGGATACAATCCGCCCCACCTCCCACTCAACGCTCGGACTGAGCAGACTCCATCCGACGGTGATGTGCAGTTACAATCGTTTAGTCAGATTGTGTGATCCTGCTATTATGTGGAATTGAAAGAATACAGCAACACATCACACAATAACACAAACGCACTGCATGAAAAAGCCAAACATAAAGGAGAAGTTATGTGACACTAAACCATATATATATTTGTGCGCATAAGTATTGAGTGTGTCTTTTATTTCAGCACAGCTAACACTAAAAAAAAACACCGTTGAGAAGACGTTACTCTGAACACACTGCGTTATCACAGTTACAGACGCTTATAGGGGGCCGTGCCCAACTGTCACTGTGTCATTGTGAAGGGAAAACGACATCGTAAAGGCACATAACGTAACTGCTCGTTACAAACCACAGGAAAGCAGACGATGTGTGTCCTTAAGACTAGCCAAAATATAATATAGTTTGTACTCGGTGGCTCGCATTACTGCAGTGTTTAACGGTGGCCTGCAAGGAGATTGTGAGTCTGTACCAGAAATCGGCATGTGTGTTAACAGAAGACATGTCTCCTTGTGCAGTGGGGATGAGACATTCCTTCTTAGTCTTATTAAAGTGTTGCTTAGTATGGAACTCAATCTTTCACTTGCGGGCGTGTTGTACCCATATCACAGGAAATAGTGATGTGTTGATTATTTCATTTTCAAAGTGTCTTCCTGCAGCGCCGCCTCGACATGTTTGTGATAACTGTGCTCAGACTGCTCAGGTTGGACTTGTGAGACAGTTTTTCTTTTTAAATCTAATCTCCACTTGAGTAATCAAACAGGTGTCTGGTGTTTCATCTGACAACTGAACCTGCATTTAACACGTTTTTCCACCCCGGTTCCCCGGCATTGAGATCTCATTCCCTTTGTTTAGTAATGTAATGCTATCATTGCCCTGCGCGCTCGCTGAGAGCTGACGACCAGGCGACCATGGCTGAAAGGTCTTTCCGATTGCAGGTCACGATTTTGGCAGGGAGGGAGGAAGGGAGGGGGGAGGGGGGCAGAAAAAAAACTTGCAGGCACAGCTCTGGAATTACCTCCACAATTGCAAAGTGAAAGCCGTTCTTAGAGGGGGGCAACAAAGGGCTCTCTGTCTGGGCAGCGCCTTTTGACCAAGGAGAAATACTATCTGCTGCCGCCACCGCCCCCCCCCCCCCCCCCATCCTGCCTCTTGGGCTGATTACGACAGAGGGGCAGGGTGGGCAGAGTGCCGCGCCATTGCCACGTCCCACAGCTCCATTGACAATTGTTGCAGTTGGCTTCTTCCATTTACATGCGGGGGACGAGATGGAACAAAACTATGGCTGTTATACAAATCTTTGGTGTCCATGCGAGAACCATGAATCTATGACTGTATTTCATCTGCAGCATTTCTAGAATCATGAAAAAATAACTTTGGTGATCATAAGGTGATGGAAATAGGTAAAGAAAGAGAGACAAAATACACAGAGTACAAATATATTGGATCAAATAAGGAAAATACCCCCTGTACACACAACTCTGCCACCATAACATCTACAATGTATACTGTTCTGTTTTTTACACAGCCGTAGAGCTGTTAATTCAATTACATGTTTTAGCTTTGAGGTCATAGTTCGTGGTGTTCGCAGGTGATCTGTGGGAAGATCAGTCTGAGTTGTTGAGTTTATTGGTGGCGACTCTGAAGTTCTTTTGGGACAAAAAAAAAAAGCTCAGTAAATGGCCAGATTACACGCTCTGCACTGGTGAGAAGTGCAATATATGTCACTGGCTCCATTTAATCCAATTAGTAATCCTCAACCTTGCTTTCAAAGGCATTACACGAGGAGAAGAGAAGGTGCACCTAATCGCCGTGGAATCTGCGAAGATCCAGCAAAAACATCTCCTCCCCCTCTTTCCTCCACTAGCTTTTCCTTTTTCGAAATGTGCAGATGGTAACAGCTGTCTGTTGAGGAGCTTGAGAAATTGCAGCAACTGGAGAAGCATTTTAATTTCTGCTATGTCAGGTGGCGTCTCACGTGTTGTCCAGAGCCTCTCGATGCAGTCAATCTGTAGAATAAAATATATTGTTTGAGGACACACAAGCCCCCAAATCCATTCTAGACCAATTATTATTATTATTATAGTAAGATATTGGGTTCAAATTAAGTCTTTGAGTGTGTAGGCATATTTTCAAATTGTTATTCAGAATGATGATGCTTGAGTATAACGTTGCTCAATAATATAGCATCACCGCAACCATTAGTTCATACGGCAGAAAAGCCTCTGCGGGCTTTCGTGCGCTCCCACATGATTTTGGGAAAAATAAAATAATGATCAGGAACGGTCATTTGCACACAAATTCGCTCTCCTCATGATTGAGAGCAAATGCCTGTTGTTAACTTGGTTCGGGATGGTTTGTATCTTTTTAAAAAGCGAGTCCCCTCTGAAAAGAAGTTTGGGAAATACTGCACTTGAGTCCTTGTTTGGCCAAGTTGGTTAATAAGAGTTTGTGCCCTAAAGACTTTCTCTGATTCTCCATTCTAAAGCTTCCTTAACTGTGTATGTTGTGGGCTAGTGTGCGTTACGTGATGCTGAATTACTGAGTGAGACCATGAGGCATGGACCGTACATAAGAAGCGGACGTAGTCATCGGGACGTCACCCATTGGTTTGTGAACTGCCATTTTGAAACCTCCAGTTCAGCAATTTTGCCGTCGCCATCTTGGATTACGGCCGTCGCAATGTTTGTTTTTTTGCAGCCGATGAACAGAAGTTACAATATTTGGAATGCGGAGGAGTGACGTAGAGATGCAACCCGAGGAGTCGCGCCCTGCTGGTCAATTGAGAGAATGCAAGTTTTAAGACGCATCAGCGTTGGCCGGAGGTTTCTGCCTGCTCTCAGCACAGAGCTGTTGGGTTTGACGGGTTGACATGTGTACAATTATTCTCAAAATAACCATGCAGCTCCCTCCTGTGGAGCCTCTGCAGCCTTCAAATGGCGAACACGTTTTTGAGTTTCTAAGAAGCGATCTTACGAATACAATAAAACAAAGAAAACATGCTGGTAATCCTGACGGATGGCACTCATCAAATAGGTAGGAATGGACAAATTAGGAAACCATGAAAAACTATTTAAGGCTTACTAACATCCACTAATTCCACTTCATCAAATATTCTTGATTGCCCTCCTTCAAGTACTCCTCCTCGTTACTGGATGGGAAAGTTCTGCTTGGCCACTCCTCCTACTTGGGAAAGAAAACATTGAGAGCAGGGTTACACCGGAGCAGAGGGCAGCAGAAGGAGAGGAGGAGCAGACCGCTGAGAGAAGAAGAGGAGCAAGCGAGCGAACTTCACCACAACAACACCCCAACTGCACCTCCGCTGCACCTCACCCCTCGGTCCTGAACGCGTCCAAATCGTATACATTCACAGGCCAGGGCTGGCCAACTTTCACAGCTGTCACACATTTTCAACAGATTCCACCAGCCCTAGATGAGGCTGGGGAGAAGACATTCCTGGGCCATTACACATCGGCTAAAAGGAATTACCGTTTAACATCTGATATTGTGGAAGTGGGAAATTTGCCACCCTGACCTTGCCCAAAGCACTCCGGAACTCAGGGTCATGGATTTATTATCTCAGATGGCCCTCAGAGGTCACATGGGGCCATTTTCTCCCCCCCCTCACTGTTCTGGCAAAAACCCCTGCTGCCCCAAGTGTGCTATTCATTAAGTACACTGTGCAGCTTTGTGTGTGTGTGTGTGTGTGTGGGGGGGGGGGGGGGGTTGTTGACTCGCAGGGGTGGGAGACACATGTTACTGTTGCTCTACGGGTATTTGTCATAGGAACGGCATGTCTTGTCAGACTGAGGGGCCATTCCCAGCTGTTGGGCTTCAGCACCGCGATGCAGCCTGAGCCGATCCCCCTCGCAGCAACCACGGCCACATAAACAGGATGCCTGCAATGTCCAACTGCACAAGTGTGGGAGACAAACTCCTGTTCAACGGCAATCTTTTTGTTTTTATTAATTGAGAGTTTTATGTCGTCCGAAACATCTCTTTGCAGTTATTTTTGTGCTTAGTGTGTGTGGACTCACAGCAAAGAGTGATATAGTGAAATATTTCCATATACTTAAAATCAAGATTTCTCTGATTTTAATGCAACAACAGCATGCTAGCGGATCTGTAAAGCTGTACTTAGGCAGTGCTTTGAGCTATGCTAATGCTAATGTCTGCATGCTAATATGCTCACAATCAATCAAACTTTCATTTTGTAGCACTTTTCTTTTATTGGTGCAAAGGGCAGTACACTAAACAGGAGTGATGACTTATAACACAGAGGAATAGACAGAAACAACACAATATATATATATATATATATATATATATATATATATATATATATATATATATATATATATATATATATATATATATATATATATATATATATATATATATATATATATATATATATATATATATATATATATATATATATATCAATATTATTGTTATTATAAATATGTAAAGCAGTTGTTTCTAAGGTTTGTTATGTAAAGCATATGTGTGTATGTGTATGGCATATAGTTGTGGAGACATTTCACTTCGAACCACCAATGTCAACCTCACGGTGGCTGGAGAGAAAAAGTCGGAGGATCATAGAAGTAAACAGGCTTCATCATGCAGAATTTCATGGCAAGCCATCCCATAGTTGTTTCAGTCTGGACCGATTCTTCCATCTCATGCAATGTGGAAAAAAAATAATAATAAAGTCCTGCAGTGGATAGCAGGCCCTCCACATGCAGCGTTCTGCTGACTTTTCTGTGCTTCTGACAAACATGCTGACACAGTTTGGGATAAGGAGTCGGACAGACGAGATGCAAAGCAAGCTGTGTCTCATTATGTGCTAAGTGGAGGGGAAACACTAGTACAACAAAACTCACTCCAGCTATTTTACAGACATTCTAGGAGGGAGAGCTCACATGTAAAATCTATTGTTGATTCTAAAGTGATGAAGACAAGAAAATAAATCCAGTACCATTTCCAAATATCTCAAGGGCTTTTTGTTTTCTCCATCAATTAAGGTATTTATCTTGGTATGATTTTTACAATTTACTGCAGCTATTTGAATATAGTTCTAGCTATATTCAGTGACCTCTTATCGTCTGTCATCAGTTAGTTTTACAATTTGGGTCCTGTTTCAAAGCACCTGCACCGTTGGCACATTCAGACACTCTTCCTCCTTAAAACATCTTTTTCTGAACACTCATAACGACTAAATATTTATGGAAGGTCACGCTGCCAAAGTAACTCACCACATTTTCTAAATAAGCCCTCTTTGAAAATAAGGTCCAGATGTTTCATGTTTTTTTGGTTCGCGATGTTGACGACTGTGAGTAGTCAGCGTGTGTTTTCACCGTTTCCATGACTGGGAGTGCGATGATGGTCGTCTTAGTAATTTCAAGGCAACCCCAGCGCTCCACTTCCAGGAAGTAAAGCAAAACTATGCCTGAGCCTGCGTCATCCGGTGAGTCAACCAAACAGTCTGGAGGGATATCTTGTGAGTGAGTCCAGACGCAGTCATTCCTCCTTTCTCTCACTTTCATGACTGTTCAATTTCCTCACTGGCAGTACACTAGGTCCAAAAGCATTTACACTACTTATTAAAGCGCTTTTCCACCACGTTACTGGATTTGTCACATGAGCAGAGCACTCCCAGGAACTACTAAGAGTATTATAGCACAATATGACCGGAACTAATTCATTTCATATTTGTGTAGTCAGTCCCTGTGAGAACAAAAGCCTTTTACAAAGAAGACATGGTCTACAAGGCCACAAGGACTTACAATGATAGTGAGAGTAATGATGTTCCCATCAGCCTCACTTGTACTTTGTGTTGAAAGCTAATTAGAAAATGATAGCATGCCAAAATGTAAAACTATGAAGGTGAACACGGTAAACATTGAACCTGCTAAACATTAGCATTTTAGCACTGCTGCAATGCATAGCCATGGATTTTTCAGTGTTTCCTCCACGTTGACTGCATTTGGGGGGGCGGGTCCGATGTTGTTGCGACTTGAGACGGCGTTCATGTTACTTTTCCAAGTCGGGAACTAATTTTTTTAACGATTACTTTGACACCACATAAATGCAGAACAAAGCCGATGGTATTTTAAACTTGCATATATTAGCCTGGCGGCTAGAATACTTTTCCATAGCTCTTCTACACTTTAAGTCGCTGCAAAGACCTTTCCAGTGAAGTTCAACCGGAGGTGATCAAAACAGAGAGTGTCATTCCAGAAATGTCTGAAAAGGGCTTCAGGGGTAGTTGGAATAACTGATAGCAATTTGCAATCTGATACAGAGAACTAGCAAAACTGAGATCCATTTAAAATAAAAGACAATTTATTATTTTCATGTTGTTGGGGAAAGTCCCATTGCAATCACAATGCTAACTGTAATTCACATCTAAACATGAGCCTACAGCTTTTACATGAGGTTAAAGATGATCCCGTCCACCTGTGTATTGCTCTGCAAAGACTAAACACAGACATTCCTTAATGAAAAATGGGTTCATGTAAATATGCACAAAGCCAAATGCAAGCTTTGAAGCCAGCCTCACTGATATCGATATCTCATCACTGCAGTGTCTGATATTAAAAGGATCCCTGCCAGATGACTGAAAAGGGGAAAAAAAAAACTTGTCAAGTTGCTCTCGCTCTGCTGTGCCTTCAGGGCAGGGTTCTAAGTTTTCCTTTTGTCTGAACGAAGACACGGACAAGTCTGTCATTTGACCGTCTCCCTCTGCTGTGTACACTTCAGAACCAGGCCTGACAGACTATGAATCATCTGTTAGGAAACTAGGTTGGAGCAGCACAATAGGCTCTTCATAAAGTAAGGCAAGGCCAGGTAGTAAAGCTGGAGGGAACATATGCATGGCGGCCATCTTGGAATTCAAGTCGGAGGAAACACTGGAGACGGGCTCCGTTTGTTTTGCTCTCTGCTCTCGTCATATTTGAAATCCCCTGAACAGTAAGATCCATTTCGAGGTGAAGCAATAAAATCCCTGCAAAGTAAGCTGGGCAGGCGGTTTAATGACAACTTGAATATTAAAAAAAGCCCACAGCTTTCTGTATTAAAATACACTGTCGAAAAAAAGCACATGCTTTCCACAGCCTTTCCTCGCCATGCATTATTAAAAATACCATCAATATTGACACTGTACACTTATAGTCTAGAGAGGCTGGGAATTTTGCCTAAATATTTTAACAACCTCTCTTCAATTTATACATCGTTCCCCCCCCATGAGTCTGCACCTACGTGTTTCAGGCCCTCTATAATGTGGAGTTTCTGGCTGTGCTCTGTGTCCAGTCTACCTTACAGCAAGGAAATTAAACGTTAAATATTTACCATTCCCCTGGTATGTGACCCCGCAGATTCCAGCTGTGATGGGTAGCAGCCACGTTCCTCTCACAGGAAGTTTATCCTCACTCGTTTTCTTTTTTTTTCCTTCCACCTCCACCCTGTCCTGGCAGTGCTTTAGAACATGGCCAGTGGCTTAGGCATCAGCCTAAATCTCTGTCATGAAATACACTAACATGTCACACGTGTGACCGCAGCCGGGGCGTGAGGCTTTCCAGGACTAACGGGGCATTTTCAACATCTGTCATACACAAAGTAAAATCTCTGTCCACCGCATATCAGACCCATCCGATTACTTTATTGTCTTTTGGATTAATAATATACAACATTTTAATCCTTTACGTCAGACTATGTCAGACTTTCTGTGCTAAAATCTGATTGTCAGGTAACGACGTTGGTGGGAATAATCATGTAGTGTTCAGGAAGTGATGCACATTATGTTTTTGGCAACAACAAGGAGAAAAAAACAGTTACTGGTTAGTTATGACTAGCGGGGAACTTATGACTACGACAAAAAAATGTATTAAGCAGCAAAATACAAATACATTTTGTTGTTTAATTTGGAGGACTCGTTGGATACTGTCTACTACTACTTTTACTATACTTTCTGAAGATATTTGAACAGATTAGCGAGGCCACTAGAACAGAAAGTCTCTCTCTCTCGTTGGCTATCCCTTCACTTCCCTATCGTTTCCCTTCACTGTGTGGATCGCTACAATGGGGGGAAAATGGAAAAAAGGGCTGGAAGTTCTATTTACAACCACAAACCGTGTCTTTCGCCCTGTTTCAGTACTCTGGACAGTGCCGCACCTATACACATAGCTAACAGTGCGGTCAATTAAACTGAAACAACAGCTATGCGATAGTCACATGTACCTCGGCCATTTTTGTTGTTGTTGTATACTATAAAGAAACATAAAGCTTAAATAGCAGTACTACTGAGAAGTAGGCTATTGGCACATAGTGGCCCCTTGAGAGTCTTCCTATGAGTATATGAACAGTGGTAGCCAATGTGGCTAATAACGGAACTTAAAGGGCTAAATCTGAAGCCTCTTGGTGGACATGGCTTTTGGATCTGCTTTTGCTCAGACCTACATCAATGAAAACATCCAACGTTGGATGTTTGCCGTACTGATGTTTCAGACTGTGTTATACAAGTGCAGAAGGAAAAGGCCATAAATAAACATGAAGGGTTGCAGCGATGATACAATACTGATTAATACAATGCCTGCGTGCACTAAATGCAGCACAGGAAGGAAAATAATTGCTTAACCTTGTCTTACTGTGCTTTCATGCTTATGCCGTTTTATGTTACCAGAAATAACTATAGTCCTTGATATTTCCAGGCTTGATAAAAGGTCCACATGGACAACATCTGTTATATCTAAGCATCTCTTTTTTTCTCATTTATAATCAACTGATCCATTAAAATTGCATTTTGGGACTAATCCTTCAATAGGAAAACTGCACTTTTGTCACAGCAAAGAATACGACCAAATTTCGAACATAGCTCGAGTGAAAAGAAATGGGAGTCGTCTGATTTCACAATATCCCCAGCACAAAGCATCTCTTTACCCCTAAGACCCCAGGCACCCCACCCCCTCTGATGTAGCCTTTTGTTGTGTGCATGTGACTGTAGAAATGGCTCGGTAGGAAATGCCAGACAGCCACAAAAAAAACAAGAGAAAAATAGTTGTGGGAGCCACCCTCTGCATCAATTCAGCTGCAACAAGAAGCATTTCACAGCTGGTTTATTGTTATTCCTCTGCTGTTTAAGCTGTCTTTCATGTCAAAAGTCTTTTCCTGCTTACAAATCACTGGGAAGCAATCCCTTTGGCCGCACTGCTGTGCCCTAAGCCCCTTCCTAGGGTTCAGTCCTTTGATCACCTGTAACGTTGGCCATCAAGTTAAAAAATAGAGGAACGGGCTGCTGGGATAAGCTTGTGTTCTTGTCTGGAACACAGGACCCCCCCCCCCCACTCTCCCTTTCAGCAATTCCTTTTTTCTTGTCTCTGCTCTTTCGATGAGCCTGGGAACAAAATCTCGGCATGGCGGGGGGGGGGGGGGGGGGGGGGGGGGGGTTGTTGAATTGTTTGGGAAATGATTATGCTTTGGCTGCATTAATGAGGAGTCCTCACGGTAAACAAATTGATTAACTAATTAGCTTAGAAATGCAGCGCCGTGTCCCCAAAAGAGAGACACATAAGCAGCTCTAACCTTTGACCCGAGGCTTTAGATTCAAGGTTAAATGTGCGGCAGTGTCCTCTGAGTGAACACCGCTGTCACATAGTGGCCCTCAGCCAGAGGCCCAGACCAGTTGTCACCGCTCCTGAGTTTTAAGACCTGCTTAATTGGCTTCCCTGAGTGCCGGAGGAGGGGAAAGGGAGAGAGCTAGCTTGTTACGAGACCTTCTGTTCCTGAGGAGGGAGGGCTGGTAGGGGTCCCTTATCAGCCATCGTTGGACACCTCCAGTGGCTATTAATCAGAGCCAGAGCCTGACTGGAGCCAGAAGAGGATCCGTGGAGGGGCGGGAGGGAGAGAGAGGCTGAGCCTGGAGCCTGGAGCCTTCCCTGGGCCTCACTGACACCCTCACATAGGGAACCTCAACAGACAGACACAAACACTCCTTCCTCCCCTCCCTCCTCAAGTCCGAGGTTATACACAAGTACACCCCCCCACGAGCCCTCCTCCACTCCTGTAGCCTCCTTACTCAAATTGATTTAGGTCCCGTTTAGCCCCCTCTGGTCAGGGCCCATCCATTTTAGCTGGTGTGACAGGTTTATGTTGCCCCCTTACTGTGTTATTATATTGGTGCTGTGCTGCCAGTTACTATTGTGCTAATGAAAATTTAGCACCAGACATAATATTGTTTTTCACAGGACGTGCACTCAGCATGCAAAATATCTTGAGTGCATTTATAGGATTGAAAGCACTCATTATTTTTAACGTTTGCGACAGACCGGGCTAAGAAACGGTTTTATGGACAGGAAAACAACTATTAGGTGTTGTCAGTGCTGGGGTGTTTGGTAAATTAATTTAATCTTCTGTACATGCAAGCTTGGGCATGGCCTTTGACTTTTCCTCTGTGGTTCAAACTAGAGAGGTGTGTTTGCACGGAGGCAAAATTGCTAAGAAAAGCCAAATTAGACTAAGAGTCTGCAGCCATGTTGGCGTGAGGCTGTCAAGGCACAGTGGCGCTTTGAGCTACATGCTAACTCCTGCATGCTAACATACTTACAATAACAATGCTAACATGCTGATGTTTGCATTGTATACCATGTTCACCATCAAGAAATTCACATATTGAGTTAATCTAATGACTAATTCCACATTCACAAAGCCACCGGAGGTCCTAATCTGCAATAAATTGCCCAAATTCTGCCTCATTTCCAACATCAACCAGAGTGAAAACATGTTTGTAGATTCGGTATGCAGACCTCGAAATGTGTTAATGACCAAGAATGCTTCCATCCCGCCCAGAGTTTCAAAAGAAACAACCAATCACAAAGCCATCACCAATGGTGCGAGATTCATTATTATAGCAGTTCCCACAAGATTAGAGACGCGGGGGAACTTTCTGATGAATTTAAAGTTTAAATGAAAAGCTTCTGTGGAGTGCACTACAAAGCGCCATGTGTAAATATTGAATAATGAGCCGCTTTCAAGTCCCCCACTTTGTATCTGCCACGAAAAATCAGCATTAATGACGGCTTTTGGTGTGGTTACATCACACGGTCTCATGGAACGCATTCCCTAGAGATAAATTAGTTGATATTAGTCTCCAAAGGCATGAGATTTACAAGCCCCCACGCATTTGCACTCAAGATGTGCTGACACAATTTCTTTGAGACACATGTGACCGATATTAATGAGGCACTCATTTGCAGCTAATGCGTGACGCTGGAGATTAGCCATCATTTGGCACACAAAGAAAAAAGTGGCTTTGATTACTTTGTACATACTGCAGATGGTGTACATGTTCTTATAAATTCTATTTACGTTTACATCACAGTTAGCACTTTCAGCATGAGCACAGATAAACTCCAGGTTCTGTATTACAAGCTTGACAAGGCCTCCACAAAATGTATTCCTGTCACTTTAAAACCATCACGATTCGTAGAAAATTATTTGGAAACATCTAAAAAAGAAAATAATGCGTAGAAGCTACTGAAATGACTTCAGTATTTTTAATGGTCAAATGAAACGACTCAGCATATTTCCTGCCTGAGTCACACACAAATCATTTGTGTTTAATGTATCCTGAGGTCAGGATGTCTCACGAGTAAAAGGACAGAGTCATGAAAACAATGAAATGCTTTTACACACGCTCATTTCGGGACCTAGATACGTTGCCAAGGAAGTTGACTCAGTGTTGCTTGGCACTAGCGTTACTCACCAGGACTCTTAGAAATAAGAGTGTTGAAAAGTTTGCGTTTGTGTTTCTCTTTTTTTTTTTCCTGCAGAGCCTTTATACTGATTTTTTTTTTCTCATCCCACGGTCAACTGAAGTCAGATGAGTCATGAGCTAACCGCCGCAGAACACTTTGGATGTGTGACTAACATAAACACTCGCCCCTGACAGCTCCTTATGCGTAAATGGGGCAGATCTCAGATATGAAACAAAAGTTTGCCAAATAAAATACAATGTGAATATATGGTGAGTGTTACTGCTTCACAAAGTCATAACTTGCGGTGCGGTTTGAAATGACCTGGCCCACTCCAAGAAGCATACACATTGTTATTTTATATTACAGCCAATTAAGAAGACATAAAAAAAAACTACATCCTGGTAGAAAAATATTCTGAGTTTAATGCGACTAAGCTTTGAAATGTCCGAATGAAGTTGCATCTTTAGGAGAGGAGAGCAATTAGTGACGCTTCAAGGCCTCTTTCAAATATTTCTTTACATGACATCTTCAGATGTTGTTATAGCACCTCTATATCTTTATCCCATGAACATTTAAAGTTTATAAAATGTTAGGTTTCTACATAAAAACCTGTGGAGAGAACATTAACAGAGCACATATAATTTTCCAAAAAATTTGAAAATGCTTGCTCTTTGTGGCAATGTAGGCTCCATGGTAGTTCTGACGACTTGTATATCAGCAGCTCTTTCAAAATCTGGTTTGTCTTAACGCACCTTTACCTTCCTCCTCTTACTGTTTCCAGATAATACTCTTACTTTTTTTCTTGCCTTGTCCTTACAAATTTAGATATTGTTAGATTTTGCAGCATTGAATTCCGTTCAAACAAAAACAAATGGCACACGCTCAAACAGACTACCTGTGAAACCTTAGACTGTGACGGATAATAATCACCCTTTGGCATATAAAACACTACAGAACAGTGATATCAACTCTTCTGACTGCTTCAGCACTTTACTCTGAAGACCTTTCAGATATGACACACTAGCACATAATCCACATTATACACACAGAGGACGGTATTAGGGCAATACACACACGCACACACACACACACACACACACACACACACACACACACACACACACACACACACAAATCACCAGAGCAGCAAGACTCAGGTTAACAGTTACTCGTGAGTGTGTTCCATGTATGATTAACGCAGCTAAATGGCTTGCACAAAAGGTGTGGTTGTTTGCTTTGCTACTCCCAGCAGCAATGTATGGCGAGGTATACAAACCACCTGTCTCCACTTCTACAAAGGCCTCCTACATAGGAAATATAAAAGACAAATAGTCAGCTTATGTAAATTTCACTGCAGTAGTTTAGTTTGTTCAGTCTTTATCAAAAAATTCCCACGAAACCTTTTTCCTAACTTCTAAATGTTAAAATAGTTTTAGCATCTAGCATGCTCAGTTTACAGTCGTGTCCAAACAAGTCATTACTTCTGTCATAGCTTTCACAGAGGTATACCTACTCCTTTGAATCAATATCTCATTTCACAAACACGCTGCTGGTTCCAATACTCTCTGACAAATGCCCCGCAGCTTGTGCCAATTCCAGGAAAAAAAAAGGGAAGCGGCTATTAACTTTGGCCATGCTACAGCGATAACTGGAGGGCAATGGTTACACAATCAGCTCCCTCGCTAGATATGGTCATTGTGCTAGCTAAGGTTCGGAAGTAACCCTGAAAGCCCTGTATGACAAGCAAACAACAGGAAGGAAATAATCAATTTGGTGCTTTTAATGAACAACTCCCTATCTGGCCTCTTTGTCAGTGCAAAATTGCCACACGCTGGTTAAACATTACCCCTGCGATAGTACAGTTTTAAGGTAGTCATGAGCAGCCGAGCGAGTCGGCACACAGGAACTTAATGTGGCCCGGCTCGTATTGTTTGTGCTGTGAACTCAGGTTGAAGACTGCGAGTTCAGCCAGGATGAAGTTAAAGCAAACATGACCCAGTGAAGATGCTGAGCTCAATACATTTTACGGCTGAAACAGTTTTGTGTCTTTGACAGAGGTACTTTAAGAGCAATTTTCATTGCACTTTGTTTCATTTGGGTCATGGTTCTTTTTGTTCAGTGTTTGCTGGACAGAAACACATTTTACACCCTCCAGTCAGAGTGATGAGGCCTGGATTAGACAACAAATGAAATAGAGGACATTCATAAGATGCATTACGGAAAAGTTTGTGCGAGAGTGATGAAGAGTGTGACAAACCTAGAGTTGGATATTGTACTTTATTGCTTGCTTGTGCTTTAAGAGTGCACTCAAGCTGTCCAATTCTTTAATTTAACCTCACTTTCTGAGACAGATTTTGAATTGAAATGTACTTCAAAGTACACAGTACTACATTGGAGTGTTTCTTCTGCTTCACAGTGGTGGAGGCTGAACATTAGTTTTGATTCCTGGTTATATTTTTTGTATATTAATGCTACAACTGCTGTCTTCCACTCTAAATGCTTAAGAGAGACATAATGTAGCAAACTGCATTTTTTTCATGGAGTGCACCAGCATTGTGAGTGATGTTCTCATTGTTGCTGATCTATTTAGTGAGGATCCCCGCTCTCCCAGGGGGTTTTCCTTTGACTTACGGTGATGGTCTAAGCTTCCTGGAGGTGAAAAGGGGGAGAGTGTCCGGGTATCAACCGGATTTAGCTGGGAATCCTGCATGTCATGGCAGGTGGGAAGTGGTCATGCTGATGTTGAGAGGGCACCGTGAGGGGTCACTAGTTCACAGAGGTTCAAACTGACCGGGGAAAGAAGATGAGCGGACAATGTGAGGGTCGAGAGGTTGAAAACAACACTTAGACGTTATTGCTGATGTTGTCCCCAAGTTAGATAGTGTGATTACTTTTCACATGATTTAGCCCTTTTCTTATTTATGTAACTTTGTGTTGAAAGGGGCCAGATGAGGTTCGGGCATCTGATCAGGATGCCTCCTGGATGCTTCCCTTTAAAGCTTTTGCGAGCATGTGAAATTGGTAGAAGGCCCTATGGTAGAACCAGAACACGTTGGAGAGTTATACATCTCGTCTGGCCTGGGAACATCTCTTGGTCCCAACTTAGTGCAACTAGGAGCTACTCTACTAAATTACAAAAAATTCAATTAGGTTTCACTTTCGTTTATATGTTCACAAGAGTAGTGGCTTTTTACTCTCAAATATCTTATTGCATATACAGCAACAAGCGTAGTGTGATAACAAATGACATCAGCACATTAAAAAGTACTAATAAAAACACCAGTAATGTCGAGGTTTATCAATACTCCGGTAATTTAGCACAGGGGCCCTTTTAATACTGGGTTTCTGAACGCATTACTACCTTCAGATACTGTAAAACGTGAATAGCTCTCGCCAGAGCCAGCGTCCCTTCTGGGCTGCTGTAGAAACAAGATGGCGGACTCCGTAAAAGAGGACCCACTCCCTGGGAAGAAAAAAATGCCTTTTTCTAAGCTAACGAAAACACTACGATTCTTAGTTTCAGGTGATTTTATGATGATGATTATTTTATTCCATTGCTGCCATTTAATCCCCCTAAATGTTACACACTGTTCCTTTGAGGCAACACATACATTTTATCTTGGGGCTGTTGACAGGACATCTAGGACTTAACTGATTGATGCAGATGTAGGCGGGGCAGCACATAAAAAAGTTGACACACAGAAAAGTGAATTACCCCACTGAAGCCTGGAATGTGTGGGACGCCATAAATTCATTTCTAACAGTCTAAGAGAAGCTGAGATGTGGAGGTTGATGATCAGCCCATGTTGCATTTATCAAGTCTACCATATAATATTATATATAGATATATATAGATATATTTTTAGCACAGTTGACCCTTTGCTAGGTCCCGCCCCTCAAACGCAGGAAGACTTTGGCAATCATAGCATAACATCGACCAACTCTTGCTCGGGTCTGACAGCTATCAGGCTGTGTTTCATGCAATGATTTCAGTTTTTACTGCTGAATCAGTTTGACATCCTGGATATATCATTCAAATACATATTGAAGACCCTCCTGTCTGCTTCTCTCCAAAATCGCTGTTTTACCAAATATTATATTTTGTTCATTCGAGGAGTGCAGATAGTGACAGTGTGGGCTCCATGCTAGCTCTGACAGCTTGATTGGGAAGCAGCGGGGGGCGGGGCTTAGCAAAGGGTCAATGAAATCAACAGTAAATCATCTTACTTGTTTCGTCAATGTATTCACATTGCACATTATTTTTCAAATTGATGCCTACTTGATCTTCTGATATATATTGACATTCAGGTATTTGTTTTGTAGTAATACAATATTTTGTCAATACCAGCAAGTGTTAATATCCATCTGGTATTTTTATAAGCAGTTTCATAGATGAATTTCCCCAAAATAAACTGCAATATATATATTGCTATTTGATATAAATTACAAATATCGTAGAATATTTTATCCACATTGCCCACTGTAAGAGACAACACTGTGTTGTCTACACCAAAATGTGATTATTTTGTGTATACTGTTATGTGGCGGGTGGACAATTTGACAGACTATCAGACTGTAAATTTGCACTACAATACAGTATAAACAATTCACTTTCAAGTGGCATAATTACCGATACAGTCATCACAGAGCTTCACCATCAGTTAAATGAACCAGCCAGGAAGTATGTTAGAGCATTTTCCAAAAAAAAGCGCACCCCGACACCCTGGATCATTTGAAGTCATGAAGAAGGAGCCTCATTACCGCCAGGGCCCACACGGGGGGGTGACTCCCAGACGCAGTTTAATGGCAGAAAAAGGAAAAGGCTTCAAGGTTACGAGACGCTGAATAGCTTTTGGAGGAGACGGCCTGCTCTCCCTTTGCCCCGTATCCCACGTCACTGGAGCCAGTGGAGTCATAAATTACTGCTAACACTAACAGTAAACGGATATAAAAGACTCCCAGTTTCCTTTATATGACCCATTCCCTATTGCTCAGGGGGTTTGTTGATGGGAGCCGGGGGTGTCGTGAATGAAAGGGGATGGATGGAGAATGTCGACAAGAGGAACAGCAGCGTACTCACTCGGTATTTGAGAGGAGTTTGGGACAAAGTTTGGGGGACATTCAGGCAACTTTGGAAAGTTGGAAAAGAAAGGACAGAAAACTTGATGTGTATTTTACGACTTCAAGGCGTAATGTGTGGGCTCTTCTTAAAGTTGACAGTATTGATATATTGAATATAAACTGAATTAGATTACTGTTTGAATCCTACATACTGTAGTTGTCTGCCTCACAGGAAGCCCCCCCCCCCCCAAGTGGCATGACTGCAGCAAATACTGTAAGTGATTATGTAAAGTGGAAAAATCTGACTCATTTAAAACAAATGAAAGTAATTCATCCCAAATGCCGTTTTCTTGAAAGACTCTAATAAGACGAAGAAGAAAGAAGAAAAAAGGGATTTAAAGAGTGAATAAAAGATCAAGGGACTTGTTAAGATGTGTATTTGTACGGAGGAGAGAAGAGAAGAGAAGCTTCCTCTCTCCGTGTCACTTGTTGTGGAATTTTGGGTCAGTCAGGAAACATCAAACATGGTGTGTATGAAGCACAAGTAGTACAGATTAAATGGGTAGATTTTGTTCTCAAAAAAAGAAAATCTTTATGTAATTTCATTTCTTTTAATTCATTCCAGGCTGCCCACATTCAATGTATATCTCATAACAGAAAGTCTAAAAAAAACCTCCACTTCTGCAGTCACTTCCATTGTAGTGGAAAGTCTTTGACCCTGTCCTTTGTCACATGATCATGGACAGAAAGTGTCTCTCCTTATCTCAAAGCGAACACACCCAGAACCCTAAGCCCATATTCAGTCTCTCAGCGCCACAGATTAGCTTGCCTTTAGGTGATACTTAGCGTAGCCCTGAAAATTGATACGCATCAGCTCTATAATTTAAAGGTAGTTTTCAAGGAGGGGGACTGCTGCTCCTTCTCCGCCAGTAATGACCATAATGCCTTGTTAACCCCTTCACCAGAGGTTACATACTCTTATGACTTTGGCTTTAAGTCATCCAAATGGCGGTGCAGCAGGAAGGCAGTGGCGTCTTGTCGAGTTTCTGCTCCGTCAGTTCTCACTCGCTCTACTATATAATGTCTAGGAACACACAAAGAGCTTTAAGAAGTCCCCATTCATACTCCACTCTGTAAGTACTCTGGAAAATGCATCGTCGTATTTCTCATATGATAAGCATGATGATAACTAAGTCAATGGTCTTTTAGACCAAAGAATCCAGATATTTTTAGTACTTTTCTAATAGTAAATGTGTGGTATTTGGATCTTTTTGGTAGATTTGATGGTAACCATCCGAATTAACAAATATAACCGACTGAGTCAGTTTGAAAGGATACATTATTACAATCTACTTCCTCTGTGACCTTTTCGTGCACTTTATGGTCAGGCCGTCCCCCTCACAGTCGCCTCATTTCGGAGGCCCCGGGCCCGTTGCATGAACTCTCACCCCTGAACTGGAAAGGGAGAGGCTTACGCTAGCTAGCAAGGCTGATGGGGAAACCCAACACCGGCATCCTTTCGATGCAATTTTTGAGCTCCACATTCACGTCCCTTCCATAACCTTCTCCCCCTCAGTGCTCTCTACTTCTATGACCCACCAAAAACACCCATCGTTAAGACTTCTGGAGTCACATGGAAGTCAGTGCAACCTCCATATCATTTTTGAATGACAAGAAATACATTTAACTCACTTAAATGTGATGAAATACAATGCTTGCAGTATTACACGCACTTTTTATGACTTTGCAGGTACAATAGAGCTTTCTATCTGTTTTTAGGTATATAAACTATTTCAAGTAATCTTCTTAAACCTTCTGTCTTTGTCCAAGTAGAAAAATGCCTGAAGGCAGCCTCTTTGCAAAGCACTTTCAAGTATCCATGTTAAGTCTTGTTGATTGTAAGCCAATTCTTCCAGGTCACTTCCTTATGAAGCTACATAAACAAAGAGAACGTCAGGGCAAGACAACGTCAAGTATGTCTGCGTCGTCAAGAAACAAAAGTATGGGGTTTGCTGATGACGATGGTGAGAATGCCACTTTTAACAAGCATGTGAACTCAGGTGGTGCTGGTTCTCTTACTGAATAAGTGCTGGTTTGAAATCAACAATGAGTGAGTTCATCAACAGACCTTATTATAAGTGGATTGGTGAGACTTTTCAATTGCAATATTTATCACAATTTATCACGATACATTTAGAAAACCATCATACATCACATGGATGGTGCATGCGGCCACAGTTTCACCTTGCAGGTGTCTTAATGGGACACGATAGAGAGGTCACAGGGCGCCACATCATGGTTGGCTTCACATTTGGACTTTGCAGCAACTGAGGGAAAGAGAATTCCTGCAATATTGCATGGGAATGGCCCTCCTGTGCCGAGACGTCAATGTTATTAAAAGGCTACGGAGCATGTCTTCACAAAATTACATTTTTCATGATGAAGAAAGTAAGGCTTATTTGCTTGGTAGCAGATACACTATGCTTGAAAGAATTGGCTTTGTTAGAAGTTTCAGTGGGCTACGGGTCATAAAACATCACAAAAAGGAAAAAAAAGGCTCAATTAATGTAAGAATAAATGCCTTAAAGGTTTCCTACAACATCAGCGAGCTGTTTAACTGGCTATGAGCTGGTGGTGAACTGCCGCCACACTGTGATACCTGTGAAACCACGTAGATACGTTATAAATGCGCAAATGTGGAGGAGCCCCCCCGGTCTCCTTCTCACATGTCACTCACGACCAGACATCAACCAAATTTTCTGTTCTTTCATCTTTCGGGTTTCCTTTTATGGCACATTTTCATGCTTTGCCACACATGCACCGAGGTCTGACACACTTTATGGGCCATATATTTCCAGTGCAATTTGTCTTCAGAGCAAAAGTGACGTTGCCTTAACATTGAGAGGCTGAAAGCCTCATAAAGCGCTCTCCTTCTATTTCTAACCATAACCATGTCCTGACTCCCATTAACCTCCACCTCTGTGTCCAATCACCAAAGACCCCTTCAGATGGAATTGACGCATTTCCATTTCGTAGATCTGGGTAACACTTCTATCAACAAAGACTGTATGTGCAAAAATAGACGGGGGATTAATTACTTGATCACCGTAACATTACATTTAAGTAGTAGTAGTATTTTTATTATTGTGACGGTTCCACAGTTACAGTAGGCTACATGTAACAAACATTCTGGGTTTGAGTTTCCGGGAGAAACTCTTTCTACACTAATAAAAGCCAGGAAGAGAGCAAACATTACACACGGTAGATGGCAGCTGTTTTCCCTTTGCACTAACAATGATGTCAGTACTGTGTTTGTTGTTGTTGTTGTTGTTGTTGTTGTTGTTGTTGTTGAGGTACTTTAATGCCCCTGTTTAAACACTGCCAGAGACCCAGGTGAGAATCCTAACATATAGTGATACCACAGCAACCACTAAGACTATCCTTTCAACCAGTACCCACCGAGCAAGGGTCCCAATCATCCAAGCCAACCACGTTGCATCTCTTAAAGGGTAACTCCGGCCATTTTCAAAATGCATACATGTTACCCCTGTGGTCTAAGAGAGTACACAAATCTTAGTAAAAAAGGAACTCTCTCTCAAATCCAAAAGCTAGAGTGCTAAAAATCAAACGTCCTCAAGTATAAAGTCTGGAACTGTTCCATGGACAGAGAATTGGTGAAAGATGTCATAGATGACTATGAGAGCACCCAGAGGAATGTTCTGAGTATATGGGTACAGTTTCTGTTTCAGGACTGAAGACACTACAACAGAATAAAGCTCATTCGTGAATGAAAACAAAAATAAACATGTGCTTCGTCTTGGAACCCCATCCTCCCCATTCTGCAGACCCGCCGGTGAACATCAACCGGCAGGATTCCTGCGAGGAGGAATCCGATTAGCATTTGAAATGAAGCTCTGTCAAACTGCAGAATTGAAAAGGTATGCTGAGAGGAGTGAGGTGGGATATGGGGAGTGGAGGTGGTGAGCGGAAGGCAGAGGAGGAATGTCAGGAGAGGAACCTGGCTGTCATCGTCAGGAAGTGGGAGTAAAGGGTTGTGGAGAGAGCAGCAGGAGTCAGGAGGGAGGAGGTGCAGGAGGGTTTTGTGTGGAGATGGCACTAATTTAGGAACACTTCCTGTATCAGCTTTACCACCCACTGCTTAGGACTGAAGGAGCCAACTCTGAGGGGAGGGGAGCTCTGATCTTACAAGGCTCTGACAGCAATTCTAATTGAAATGTACGTTTCTTTTCCCATTAAAACAAGAAAGAATTTCCATCACTATATTGGGACAATATAGCGATATAGTGTGTTTACTGTTATGACAAGAATAGAATAGAAGAGCAGGTTGCAACTGAGGTAGAAATCCTGATTGAGACACACATTCTGAATTTACTGTATACGTCTACAAAGAATGCTCCTAAAACCTGAATATTATCAGCACATCCCGACTAACGTAATTGGAAAAAGCTACTTTCGGACTAAAGCCTAATTCGGAATACGCTCTTTACATGACCCATATCAAATCAGGAATACTGTCATAAACTGAATGATAGTGGTATATTAAAATGCATGTATATGTGGTCAATGTGGTTATGGAGATTGTATCAGAAAACAATGATGAATCAACACATTCTCACTCAGTGAGGGTACCCCTCTAGAGCTTTTAACGTGCCAGGGCGGCGTGTCAATATATAAGCACAGGAGCGGATACAAAACCCGGTGAACAGTAGAATAGCGGTCTCATTTTGTTTATCGGTAGATGAACCATGTTTGTTCTCATCTATTTCAGGGACCGGTGTGGTGGGTTTACATGGATGTTGGTCTCAGGGCACCCGCTGCTTCAAAGTCATGAGTGACAGGCCGGCTCATCGAGGGCTAATAATGCACTTTGATGCTTTAAGTGAAAATGTGCAATCCTTTAAAGAAAAGTTGATATTAAAAGTTGGATAAGTGTTGATTGTAGCCTGTCGGATAGAGAAGCAAGTGAATACCAGTCCAACACAGAGGCAGTATGAGGAAAAGAGAGCTGGAAGTGCTTTTTAATGCAAAACATCTGGTTCAGCTCGGAGGGAGCTCTGGCTTTTGTGTGTCTGTTAGCGTGCGTGTGCATACATGGTGTGTGATCTAGAAGAGAAAAAAAAAAGAGAAGATAGTGGTTGTAAAACTGAGGGATCAAGAGTGTGTGTGCGTGTGTGTGTGTGTGTGTGTGTTGAGGGCCCGGTCAGGGACTATGAATCAGGAGCACTCCTGGAAGGCTTCCCTCACACTCTGTCAAGAGAAAACATTCCACATGGTGGCTAATTTCTCTAATTATCTTCATGTGAAATGGCTGCCAGGTGACAACAACAGGAAATCAACACTCACACGACAGTATTATCACTTCAGCCTTTAGAGTTTCACAACCTGGGTATTAACCGGCCGAGATCGGAACATAAACACGACTGAACTAAGTGTGTATAAATAAGATCTACTCAGCGTTGATACATCGGGTCTGTGGATTCTCATGTGTTTCTTGTTTTTCTTTGTGTGGTTTTAGTGCATTTGTTGCAATAGTTCATATTGCACCAAATACAACCTCAAAATCTTGAGAAACATTTGCTGACACACAGAGCACCTGCACCCTTTCAAGGTCTGGATGAATCTGAAAAGGTTTAAGTTTTACTTTAACATTTATCAGAAGTTCCATCATACGGTAGGTCTGCTGCAAACACAAATGCCCGTTTGCTGACACTCAAACAGCAGAAAAACAGGTGCTTTTCCCAACCAAATATGCCAAAATACATTTACTGCGGGGTCGCGACCCTCTTAGGGTCAGCAATGTTTTTGCAAATGTGCCGGCCTGGACCGGAGCGAGCGGACTCGGTTGGGGCATTCTCAGTTGCAGGCCCTGTCTGCTAAGCAGCTGTTTGGGATCAGATGCGAGCCCCGTGTGTCCATGCGAAGCTCAGCAAACCCCAGCGATTAGTCCCAGTAGAACCGAGACCGCTGGTGCATTCCAGCAACTTGATCTCATGAGATTTCATCACCAGCGGGGTAGACGATCTTTAGAGGGTTCTCATCTAGAAAAATGTAATTGTTTATCCGCCTTAGCATTTGCCTCAACGTTTGGGATCGTATAATGTGCTATTGAAAGTGAATTTCCCAACTGCAGATGTAATGGACGGGCCTAAGAGGACTCATTGTACTGCATTAGGTAATGTAATAACTGACGGGAGAGTAAAACTACTCCTTAAGCATTCATTTAAGATAAATTAGATAACTTTTACATTATGAAAGAAGGTAACTTAAGTCCTTGTTTAAAGGGCAATTCTTTTTTGTTTATTTAAAGTTTTCATATTCCCAGTGGTGTTCCTTATGGATTGTAATATGGATGTAAGTACGTATGTTTTAGCATTAAGACGCAAACAATCCGATCGATGCAGCTGTAGATCAGCAACTCTCGTGTCCTACGAGGTAAAATGTTTTTGTCAAAGGAGTCTCATGGCTCTGAAAAGAGCAGAGATGGTTATAGCGGTTTCATGTTGCCATCGGACAGGACAGTCTGACGTTGAGGTAAAGTGGTGAAAATATTCCGAATTTAGTGTACACTTAAACTGATATTGATTATCATACTTTTTTTGCGTGGTTACAATATGTTTTGCTGCTGCTTCACCTTTCCGTCAGACAGCCCCTTTCTGCGTGGAACTGAAGCTGTTTTATCACTCTCTTTAAAGCTAGCAGACTCCTTTTGACAAAAACAGTAATTCAACCTCCGAAAACACAGCAGTTGCAGGTTTACCACTGCCTTGATCGGTTAGTTTGTTTGTATGATTGTGTAACGTCCGGATCCCAACCAACATGCCGTCCACACCGGTGCTCCTGTCTGCTTCCAAAAACTCAGAAGCAATACCTCAAACCCGAAATAACCCGATCAGTTATTTCCAAACTTTGTTGATTAGCTTACTAATGGTAACCTTAGTGCTTTTAACTAACGGCTAAGTGGGCGTGTCCATTTGAAAACTTGGAAAACAATGGAGATAATTTATCCAAAAGAAAAGACCTCAAAACTTTGTTTTATTGTTTGGATTGGAGTTTAAATTGAAAGAAGAAACAATTTCATGGGTTAAACAATGTCAATGCTAAGTCCAGAGATAAATATCACATCAGCTAATAATACTGAGCACAGAGTTCTCCCCACTAACATGATGGATGGAGTGGTGGATTTTGCTCAGTATCTCTTATTGAAAACAGTGAGGTAACAATAATCCATCTTTCAAATAGTTGTATTCTAAGTCTTACTGAGGCTCCAACAACAAGCACAGCAAGTTGATTTTGTGTTTAATTTGTCTTTGTAGCAGTGGTGTAACTAGAGCACAGGAGATTTATAGCTGCAGACATTTGGAGCAGGTGGTGCCTCGACCCCACTTCACTTCCCCTCTTCTCTCTCTTTCTGCGTGTCTCCATTTTTCACTTGTCCTCCCGTCTAATCATCTATTGCAACTTCCAACTGGTTCGACCATAATCGGAAAACAAATATAGAAATGGCAGATAAGGTATAGAATATGTGATGGGAATGAACACTCACAGCTTGAGGTACACTCTCAAACGCTCGTTTATCTGTTCAGTTTTTCTATTGCAAACTTTTTTTTGCCTCCACTTTCAGTCTCCTACAGAGATTATGTAACTTTAACTGTAAGAGCCTCTGATTATTATCCAGATTTCTTTTACTTAAAGAATTTTCTGTTTTGATTAAAGCTGAACTTCCACTTAATGCATTATGATTAGATCATCGGGAGAACAGAAGAATGGATAGTGGACCAGAGGAGTGGAGGAAAGTAGAAGAGGAGGTGAGGAGTGGAAAGAGGAAAGCAAAGAGAGGAGGAGAAATGGGAATCCGAAAGCACTTGAATGCCGAGCGCAGCTGCAGAATGGCATTTCATTGGGATCTGTCAGCTCAACTCTGATTGGCCTGACATTGCTAATCCCTCCAGATGTTCAGCATTAACTGATGAGTGCGTGACTGTGTCGTGCGGGAGAAAACGGGGAGGGGGTCTGAGGCTGCCGTGGCCCGCGGGCCCAGGGTAAACAGGGCCTCTCAGGGACCACTGTCCGTGGGATTTGGGGAGATTTGGAGGACAGGATGATCCGGCATCCGGGAATTAGGTGGCACAGAGTGCAGATTGTGTCAACAATGTAGGACCGAGGCTGCACACGTGACTTCCTGTACCCCCCCCCCCCCCCACCATCCACATTTTAGAGATGTTTGTTTGCTCATGTAAAGAAATGTCAGACTCTGGTTTCTCTCAAAACAAAGGAAAACGTGTGCTGAAAGCGGCAAACTCAACAAAGTTCATACTTTTATGAAGCACTTAAAGTCTACGACCACAACTTGAAAAGGAACTGTAAGTGAAAAGCTTTGTCCTGTTTTCACACACTTACCTTGGTGATAGGTGACACTAAATCATATTTCTGTTGTTTATCTATTGATCTTCATATTCTGGCCCATTATAAACTTATTGGAAATCCAGCCTTACAACCAGGGCTGCGAAATCAACTGGGTGAATGGAAACACTTTCAGGAATAGAGTTTTATTAGAAAATGTTTACACTTATACTACATATAGCAGATATGACATTCAGATCAAAACTCTCCTTTATCATATTTATATATATGTGTATTATATCATCATATTGATGATGCAATCACCAAGGAAGTTTGAGTAACATCTCTTTGGGTCGGACTATTTGAATTTGGATTGTGTGTTATTTGTCTGACTCTGATATTTACGTACATAGTAACAGAATACATGCCAAGGAAGTATTAAAACATATTATCAACTAACACTGCAGTGTATCAGTTACTGTACTTTTTGTACACATTTATTTATATATATATATATATATATATATATATATATATATATATATGACATGCTATGGATAAACTGTGAGATTAAACTGCCTTGACTTCATGTCAGATTCGGGGTGCAACGTGGAGGTTCACAGAAAGTGGTCGTGGTCGTTGTTCTTGAGACGCAACCTTTCGACCTCTGCTTGTTTTTAAGCAACAGACGTCATATGGCTGCCGTGACAGGCCTGCCTGCCTGCCTGCCTGCCTGCCTGCCTGCCTGCCGGCCTTTCTCTCTCTCCAAAATAGACGAGCAGAATGGATGCAGCTGCGCTCGGGCCCCTCTGGGATCCACGCCGAAATGAAACTATCAAATGCCTCCGGACCGAGGACAGATTTCTTAATGTGTGAAAGCTGCGCTGTGTTCACAGACGTGTTTTGTCTGCACTTTTGGACTTGTTCATACAAAGGCCCCCCCCATATTGCTGTGGGGTTATTAAGCAAAGGGGAGCTGGATGGAGGGGGTGTGTTGGTCGTCCTGTCGGGAAATCAACTGGTTAGAATAACTCTGCAAGTCCTTGGCACATCTAATGGGGAAGGCTGTTTGGTGGAGGGGAAAGGTTTGATGGCGAGAGGGGGTGAAGAGGAGGGTATGCTGGGAGGTGGGGGCAAAGGCTTTTTACGAAAGAGCTGGCGGGCTTCCGGCCCCCATCTGAAATCCCGCCACAATTACTCGATTAGCATGCTCAGCTCTGCCTCTGTTTTTCTTTATTCAAGCGACTTATCACAACCGACAAGGCACATGAGGCCATCAGACAAGGAGCCTGTCAGAGCCCCATTGTGTCCTCAGCCCTCAACCTCCTCTGCCTTCGCCCGGCCATTGACTCTCAGCTGTTGACGAGAGCCAGGGAAAAGCAAGAGGCATCATGGGAGCTGCAAGTGCACTTGTGGCACTAGTTGTGATTGACAAAACTCTGGCAGGGAGAATAAATTTACTAGTGAAGAATGAAAACTCAACTCCTGATGAAAGTCAGCTTTAAACGAAGGAAGAAAAGAATCATTTATTTAGAAAGCACTTTAGGATAGCTGCAACTTTACAAAGAAAATGGGTGAAAATATCCGCAGTGAAGTCAGAAAACCCTCTTTAAACTTAAATGTTAACAATATGTGCACATGGATAAAATGGGGACAAGGAGAGGGCTGATTTTTCTGAGTTTGTCCGAGTAATGGACTGCATCTAAATGTACGATTACAGTAGAATCTAAAGTAAAATAATCGATGTAGAATTTTCCGGCTGTGGTTAGCTTAAGGGATAACTCATAGCACTTGTCTCTTTACAATCACTGGCTAGATTCCCTTGAGCAAAGCACTGCTCCAAAAAGTGTTGTGGCGAAGCTTCAAAGGTGCAGAAGGTCAGTTGTTGGGTGCAATTCTGTGCTTTCAATACTATTTACAATAATTCTTAATGTCAGGCAATCATAACAAATATCATATCTGCTCCCTGAAACGGGATGAGTGTTTACTGGACTTGGCACGCACAATATCCTCCTGCGTTGCTGCAGTTATTCTGGTATGCTATAAAACAGTCAAAACAGATGTCTGCTGAAAATTAGACTCTGTCAAGTCAGTGGACAAGTTAATGTATCTGACAGTTGAAAATGAAAATTGCAAACAATCTTCCTCTGCGCATAAACATTTCTTTGTTTCTGTGCTATTTGAAAGAAAGATGCTGAACGCGGTTCACATAACAACCACTGTTGGCCGTGTTTGTTAGTTTCGGGGGTCTTTACATTCAGGTGTTCCTCGGTGGCATCCAAACAATTCACTGTGATGAGCTACATTTGTCTCCCGCTGAATCCAAAAGAAGCCGTCACGTTCTTCATTGTTTGAGCTTGTGCACATTCTGCAGCTGGCTCGGATCCATTCGTCACTTTAACACCTTTTGCTTTCAAAAAACCTTTGCGATGAAGACACTCCCCTTATTTTTCTCTTCACTTTTATTTTGTAACCAGAACATTTTTTTGTCTGTGCTGTGCTTGTCCTGTTGTCCATATTGAACTACCATGACTCCCTGAAACAGGAAACACGACAAAGTTAAGGATTGCTACTAACAAATATCCGACTAAAAGGGCTTTTTGTCAAAGCATAAGAACTTCAAAGGAAACACAACCAGCTATATATATATATTTTTAGATATTGCAGTTATGGAAGGTACCACCTCCGCTCTTTGCTGTGTTTTTGTTGTGTGCCTTCTGTGTCCTGACAGTGTTAATATATGTCTGGGTGTGGTTTTCTTTGCTTGTGTGTGTGTGTGTGTGTGTGTGTGTGTGTGTGTGTGTGTGCATTGTCTAAGCTACCTGGCAATAATTCACAACGCAGTGTAAATGAGTCTTTGTATGTGTGACGATACCATGAAAAAGGTACCTTATATCAACCCAATCTCATGGGAAGACGTATCGCCAGCACCTGACATTTCCGCGTGTCATTTATTTATGTTTGTGCAAATAAACAACTTGGTTAAGTTTAGGAAAAACATCATGTTCGGGCTTAAAATAAGTACTTGAACTAATAAAAATACGTACAGAAACGACGTAACAGGAAAACACGTCAAAAAAGGCACTTAAAAGAACGTACAAAAGTTCGTATGATATCCTATGAAAAGTTACTCCTCATCTTTTGTGCGTTTTCCTACAAAAGCCAGAAACACAAGTCAATTTCTGCTCGTTACGTTCATACGGCCTTTTAAAAATATACTTCCGTCTTCTCAGTTAGGTTTAGGAAACTAAACTACTTGGTTAGGTTTAGGAATAGATCATCAAATACTAAGTTAGGTTTTGGAAAAGGTCGTAGTATAAGTGCCGTAGCTAATTACGAAAGTTACGTGACAAAAACATCAACGATGACGTCTCGTCTCACACGGGGAACGAATAACAGTCCACTGGCTGAAAGATCTGTTTTTTGGACCCATCCATTGCCACCTCCCGCCCGCCATGTGTGTGCTTTACTGGTCTTTATACTTCCTCATTCCTGATTACCTTCATAACATATGAAATTATTATGAATAACAGCAAATTCGTTTTTTTGCTTTTGCTACGACTGCTGGATGAGACCAGCCTGATTGGTAACAGCCGGCTGGCTATTTACCGCCATCACGACAAAGTCTCAGAGTACAGCACACACTCGTATCCCTGTCCTCTAATTCTTTTAGTGTTGTGTGTGTGTGTGTGTGCTTTAGGGTGTATCCAGCTCTGTATTTCCATGGTGATGAGAGCGGATAAATCTGATGAGACATGTTGGAGAGGATCTTTTTGTTGTTGTTGTTATGGAGAGGAGGGCACTCCTCCTGTGTTTTCTCTGTAAAAATGAGTTTGTCTCTGCACAGTAGGAAATGCTTCTGACAACCGCAGAGCCCGGAGGAAGAAACGGAACACCAAGCGACTCCACAGAGGCAGTCCACGATAGGCTTCTTTATTTAGGGGTAATAATGGGATGAGTGGCATGACGTGACTTGTAGATGTTGAGAGCAGAGAGAGAGAGAGAGAGAGAGAGAGAGAGAGAGAGAGAGAGAGAGAGAGAGAGAGAGAGAGAGAGAGAGAGAGAGAGAGAGAGAGAGAGAGAGAGAGAGAGAGAGAGAGAGAGAGAGAGAGAGAGAGAGAGAGAGAGAGAGAGAGAGAGAGAGAGAGAGAGAGAGAGAGAGAGAGAGAGAGGGCAGATAACTACAGGCTTTAATTTGGATCAAACATCACAGGTCAGAGAAGAAAGAAGCAGATTGCGCAGTGTTACACTTTGTAATTCTGCTGTGAAATGTGCTGCACGAGTACAACTTATTATTACAGTTATCACTTGTACAGCAGCAGTTTTGTTGCCTCGATTCCTTGGGAACAAATAAATGCCCTTGCATGTATAAATGCCTTTGTTGAGTTGAGTTTTGTCTGTAAGCCAGCAATGATTCACTATGTAGAGGCTATAGGCCCTTTTCCACTGTAGGAGGAACCCAGGACACTTTTTAGGAACTCAGGGACTTTACATGTGTTTTGAACCAAACAAACCTGGTTCCAGTTTTTGGTTCGCGAGCCAGGGTGGAGTCTGCAGTGCTGTATTTCACTCTCAATAACAACCCTCGAGCCTGATAACGCTGGTGTACAGCATTCATAACGCTGTAAGAAGGCACATGTTGTCTACTAACAATAGGACTTGGCTTGGTATTTATTGTAATCTTATTGACGTCTAAATAAAGTTACATAGATGGAAAAAAAGTGGGCTTAAATGGCAGAGTGGCTGAGAAAACTAAACATATTCATTTGCTAAATGTTTCAATGTAAATATGAAGATTATTAACATAAAAGCAGATTTGCAATAACCCTGCAGATGGGTATCCGTCTGGTGTTTTCCATCACCATTTCCATTTCCTTTTGAACCATCTATTCAAACATCACATGCAAAATTTGCATCTCAAACTAACCAAGCAAGCGTTGAAAAAGCAAATAGAAATATGCAAATAGATATTGAATCCATGATTTGGTCAATTGAACTATGTTATGGGGCTCCTGAGTTACTGGAGTGACAATATTTGATCAAAAAGCCACAAAACGAACTGTATGTAACTACACCCACGACCATAGCCTAACTCTGAACTCTGGAAAATGTCAAATCTATTGACTTTTATTGTAAATGTATATAATTTAGTGACACATAATGGTAAAATAGAAACGTTTTACTTGTGTTATTTAATACTTTTTACTTATTTTGTTTTGTTTGGTTAAATCTTTGCACGATTGTTTAGTTAGTTCATTTTAATATTATTCTATTTCATTGTATATATTGTGCATTTTATATTTTTACTCTGTTATTTGTATTGCTTTTCCTGTACCAAAAATGCTGCTGTAGTGAAAAAAATGTCCCCTTGCGGGATTAATAAAGTAACTATCTCTATCTATCTATCTTTAATCAATGACAAAGCCTGATTGCAAATTAGTGTCCACTAAGAAAATACAGTACATCCTTCACAACAGATCACGAGTTTTTATAAAACAGATGTTTTGCTAATCCCTGCCTTGCAAGCGAAAGCTCCTCGTAACCTTATAAGTGCATTCAAGAAAATTCCAAACAGTATGTGAGTCTGTTGGTGGTTTTTGTTGCAGCCTCTCAATGACTTTAATGCTCGATTTAACTCTTACATCATTAGCTGGAGCCAGACAAAGTTTAAAAGTTGAAATGGAAATTGAGCAATCTCGACATGCACCGTATTTCATTAAAGTGACAAGCTGATAATATGCCAGCGGGCATGCGCTTGGCTGACAAGCAACACTCGTTACATTCCAACTGCATTAATTAACGCAACAGAGGCCGATCACAGTGCACAACAGAGGAGCCAGTCGCTGCAGAAAAGCCGCAATGTGGCATGTGAAGCATTATCAACACCTCCCTATGTACAACCTCTAGCTAAGAAATAAATAACATGGCTGTCTTTCCTCGTGGCAGGGCCAAACATGCTGGTTTTGGACGGGGTTCAATAAGGCTTTGATTCTGGAGGAAAAAACTTGGGGAAGTGAAAAAAAAAAATTACATTTACAGGCTCTGACAGCCGGCAGCTCTTTTTTTTTTTTCTTTCTTTTTCATGTTTTCGCTCCCCACGCCAGTAAAAAGCTCTCGTCGGGGAACTGTCATCTTGATCCTCAAAGCACTGCAAGTGTCGGGGCCCGTCAAACTGGCTCCCATCGATGACACGTGTTACCTCGGAGCGATGTAACAAGTTTAGCAGCGGAAGGGAAGTGGAGGCCCGAGGAGTGATGCCTGCGTCCCCAGCACACACTCGTACTTAATGTGCATCACATACACATATGCAGGCATCGGGTGTGTGCAGGCAGTTAGTTCATAGACTCCAATATAACAGCTTAAATAATATAAATTTAACTCACAAACATTGGGTAGAAACTGTATTCTATATCCACAACAATTCTGTCCCACACAAAGAAAATGACTAAAAAAACATGGTCACGTTCCAGGTTTTCAGGCAAGTCGGCCTCATGAGCCTTTTGCTGTCCTATAATTGTAAACAATAACAATCACACAACAACAGTTTTGCCCTTCAGGAAATGTTCACAATCATAAACAGATGCCTGTTATATCTTACACATCTCATGAACTGGCAGCCTACCAAACCCAAATTAGTCAGCACAGTTACACATTATCACGGTCATTGTAGCGCGGTTGTGCGCACTGCGTGCACCCTTCCACTGTTTCGCGGACGAGCGTGGACGGATGGACAGATGTGGCATCTCCGGCGTTTTTTTGTGGGAGTTTCTCAGCTGGAGCGGTTCTGTTTTTTTCTTTCTGGACAAACCAAAGAGTTTCAGGGCATCTATCAGCTTTTGGAAGTCGTGGCGCCTCTTTGCTTTTTCTCAAACCATCGCCACAACAGCTGAAGGCCAAAGCTTTTCCAGGAAAGCTTCCAAAGTTGGAAATTGGGCCAGAAAATCTTGGCCCGGTATAGAAGTAAGGTTAAGGCAGTTGAGGTAACTATATAAGGTTCCCCAACTCTCTTGGGGCTGCTGCTTGGATGGCATCTTGAGCATTGTCCCATTCAGAGCTCATGAAGTCTGAGCTAGCTTCGTCATCCTCATTGTCCGGTTCTGCTGATAAATCATCTGATTAATAGATCAGCACAAAAACTAATTCCTTCTCGTCAATGGGCTCAGGTACATCTTCATTCCCAGAACTACTGTCATCAAAACCCTCAAAATAAGAGCGTGTGACAGTGAGCTAATATAAACACACCTTTTAATCATTTTCCACCAGGAAGCCTGTGGGGAGATCATGCGACCGCTCGCGTGTGTGTATCTGTCTGTCTGTCCACAGGCTAATCTTGCACTACTGGACCCTTCAGCCTAATATTTTTTGTGCTCATTTATGAATTTATGCTCAAGGGCCTCATGTGGTGGCTGTAATTCACACTTTTTGAAAAATCTATTTTGTTGTCTGTTTTATACAGCCCTTGACTGCTGACTCCTCATTCCTCTTTACCAGCCACTAGGGGGCGCAAGTCATCAATAACGCCTTAGGTAGCAAAAGGCACATCCAGCAATTGGCTGGAAAACAAGCCTGATCTAGTCAGTTGTTGTCCACATTTCGGTCTTTGTTGTGGCTCAAAAACTGACATTCATAGAAAACTTTGGTCTCATTTGAACCGTCTGCAGATTTATTCCATACCTGATATGTTATGATCCACTAATGTTCAGCTCTATACGGATGTTTAAATCCCAATTTTGGTTATCTGTGCCGTCATCTTGACTATAAGGGAGCCAGGAGGGACAATTGAGCGAGATTAAACTCTTTGTTTCAAAAGGGAGATTGAGACAAACCTGGCGAAGATCTTCACTCAACCGAGTGCACTTTTCTAGCTATGTCTGTTTTTATTTACAGTAACCGTAAGACAACAGTGCCATCACAAGGCCAAAAAGCTATCGATGGCATCCAGCAAACTGTGAATAAAAAGGCCAGATGGCCCTGGTTTTAGATTATAGGTTCCTTGATCGAGCAACCATCAACTTGTTTTGCCCACAATCTGTATAAGCACTAAGAGAAAGACAATAGTCACAGCTATACTTACAGCAATTTACTCATATCAATCTGCAAAACTGCATCCGTGCCAGAGCAAACGCTCAAGTGCAGCAAAACGTGTGATTGTCCTGCAACATCCGTACAGTTGTTTTATGATGAAGAGTGAAAAGAGCAGGTCAACAGCTCCGGTAACTAACTGCTGTTGACAGTTCAGTGAGACACGGAGGGACAGCTTTCACCAGCCTGTCGTCAGTGTGCCAAGTGTCACACTGCTGATGACCTCACTGACACCAAGTAATACACACACACACACACACACACACACACACACACACACACACACAGACACAGACAGATCCCACATACAGTACACACACACAGACACAGACTCACTGGCAAAAGTACAAGTTATGTACAAGTTATCAGTGTAGTGTTTGTAATTTGCCAAAAAGCTCACAGCTGGAAAGCCCAAAACACTCAGATTCGCTAAGCTCTCATGTGAGCAAGTCTCATATTGATCATTTTATCTCTTTCCCCTATATTTATTAGAAAAGAGCAGTGTACACAACTTGCATGTAATTTCAGCAGGCCCCTAGTTGCTTTGCCGGTCTAAATGACATATGCCTCTAGTAAGTTAAACAAGCTTAAAGGCCAAGGTAACACAGTTGGTTGCTGTTGTTTGGCTCATGTGTTCACTGTCGGCCTTCTCTGCTTGGCCAAATGTTGTCTGTGAGAAACAACAAGTTCTCACTCCCAACTCAAATACCGACGCAACAAGACACCCTTAAGCTTCTGTATGTGATGCACCGGGCTTCCAGCTAACTCCACGTTATTGTTAGCAATCCTAACAACTGACGTAGTATAAAGACTGAGAAAGTCTGCAGAGGGATGAGGTCTGGCTGCTGTTCATGTGCCGTGTGAAACCGGGTCAACGTTGACAGATATTTTACCTCACTTTTGTTATGTAACTTGCATACTTAACTCACGCAGCGTGTGCAAATCACGTAACAAATTATTTTACATAACAAACATGCTTATTTCAACCCAAACCGTGATGTTTTCCTAAACCTTAACAAGTAGCTTTGTTGCCGAAACCTGACCAAGCAAACCTAAAAACTAAAAGTCTTGGATGTCTTTCTGTCAACCCAACTTCTTTCTGTGTTAACTTTTCTGTTTCTGAGCTGTTATCATTAACTGACATAATTAATTTGTATGTTTTATCTATACCAAAACATCATAAATGTGATTAATGATCAGGGAAAAACAGAAGGGGAAGTGGCGTAGATAGGCTGGGCCGGTTTACTCTTCATCAGATGATGGCTGTAAGTCACAGTTTTGTAGCCCTCCAATGAGGAGAAGACGAAGAAGAGATGTAACTGTGTTCCAAATGCATTGACATATCAGTGTGAAGGAGCAATTTATCAAAAATGAGCTGAAAACGCTAGTTTGAACAGTATTATGTTTCCATATGCAGCGCTCTCTCCGTGTGGACACGTCCTGTTTCATCCGCGCCTCAAATCAAATAAAAACAATATTCCAGCTGAGCTCTAAATCCAAGGAAAATACTATTTGTAAGACGCTCCCAGTTGGTGAAGTCCTTACCGCTTCCCTCTGAGTGTAATATTTCCTATATTCACTTGCAGTCTCCATCTGGGAACTTCTCATTTGTCTTCAGCGGTGGTGACACAATGAAAACGGCTACATGCGGCGCAGCCTGCCACACACAGCAAGAGCGCCCGGCCAGTTTATTGGGAAAGGTGCTCTAGTGAATTAACCAGCCGCTTTTGTTCCTAAACCAATATTGCAAGACTATGAAGGGGTCAGGGGACGACAGGCACACACAAAAGCCCGCTGTGGAGGTAGAAGGGCCTGCAGGCAGCTCTCCATGAATGTACAGAGTTTGGTTTAGGTCAAAAGAGAACTCCTGATCTGGAAATAACAGAACATTCCAGAGGAACACAGCTGTCCCGCCCAGCCTCCCAGCTGCTCTCACCCTGTCAGTCTCTCGTCTCTTGACTGTCCGTCTTTCTCTCGCTCTCGCTGAATGAAATGTTTATTTGACATCACACTGCTTCTGTCTGTCTTTCTGTCCATTTACCAACCTTCTGTATCTACTTAGGATTTGACTGACAGGGTTTTAATGAAGACCTGTAACTTATATTAATTTACATTTTAAAGCAAGGACAAATTGGAACTTAATGAAACAATAATAAAATAAAATATTGGAAATAGAAAGCATAAAATAAAATATTCTGAAGCACCTAAATAAGAGCAGAAGCTTAACCGTTTGATTGCTCGTTTGACTTGTCGTTCATAGAATTTACAAGATTAAAGTGATAAATCTACTCGACAAAAATTGAATATTCTCTGAGAATAAAGTGTTAAATTTTCAAAACAAAACTAGCAAAACTAGATATTGACTATTTTTCCAAGTTATTCTTTTTTTATTTTTTTTATTACTTTAATTGAAAGTTTGGTTTTCTTTGTGAAATTTTTCTTAATTTTAAAAACTTTTTTCTTTAATTTTTCTTAAAGTTAATTTTGGAGATTATAATTTTCCCTTAAAATTACAACTTTAATCCGAGTTTTTCCTCAATATTTCACCTCCCTCCCGTGGCGCCATATTCTTTGTAAGTCGTATGAATATTGAATATCATCAATAGAAACATAATGACTACTAGCCTCAGGGATACACTGCACACAATTTAACAGTTAGTTTCTAAAATAGAATCACGCATCAATTCTGAGAAAGTCAATGCCTGAAGTTCACCGTTCATGGAAAAGGATGAGTTTGTCATTCATGTCATTTGGCACTTGAGATTTTTCCTTTTGCTGCTTTTTTGTGGGAGGGGGTGTTAAGTCCTGCAATTACTGGATATCCTTTTTTTTTTGACTGCGACACCTTTGCTTTGATGTTTTCTCATCCTTTAATTATAGTAAAGGATTACTTCATCTTTTAAACCGGGGGCTTCGTAGCGAGCACCTCTCCGAGTGTTTTCCTGGAGGTGGCATGAACTCGATAGCACTCCGAGTACAGGCCTGTACATGCTTTGGCATGTATATGTGTCCCATGAACCTTCTATGTGCATTATGCAAGAGCCAAGTGATGAGATCCAAACAAAGCGAAAGGATATTCACTTCACTTACAGCTTTTGATAAAACCCCAAAAGTGTGTTATCTCATGGTTGGCATTTGTGTGTCTGTGCTTTCCCAGCAGTGCATCATTCCTGAATTCTTATCAACACTATGGAGGCGTCTTCCTGCAACGAACCGCAGTAAATCCTCCAGCCGTACTCTGTGAACAAAAGGATGTTAATTAATGATTTGATCTCAGCGATGGTCCCACATCACACAACTGAAGATAAGTTTGGAGACGGAAGGCTCGGGGGCACAACATTGTGTTTCCCCCCCACTTGTTTCGTGCTGTCAGAAAGGGAAAAGCATCAAAGCAATCGGAGCCAGGCTGTTATCTCGACCTCGCCGTGGAGCTGTCTTAGATAAAGGAGGAAGCGGTTAAAGTTGTCTAAGGCGACTGCGTTCCGCCTCGAAATCCACCACAGTCAGGGGCACAGGTGCACGCGTACGTTGGCATGCACGTGTAAAAACACGTGTAAAAACACGCTTCTTCTGCTCTTCCGGATGGTCTATCTTTAGAACATGGGGGTCAACACAGTGATAGTGAACAATATGCTGATTTGCTGCTCAGTTTTCTTGTGCATGCAAAGATCTGCGGCCTGATTTCCTTTTGCTGACAAAGGCCACCTGCTTCCGCTCTCATGATCAGCTGGAGGTGGATATGGTGGATGGGTATCGTCTTCCATCACAGACGATCACAATACCTGAAAGATTTTAAAAGCCACGAACACCTAAAGGGGAAAAGTTGAGAAGGAAACTAATACCTTTAATAATAAAGCACATAAAAAAAAAAGTACTTTAAAGGTGCATATCGCGGAACCGCACTGAGGCTCATGGGTCAGCAGGTAGGAAATAAAGTCAGGAGACAATTTCATATGTACCAAGTCGTCACTAAAGTCTTCCACTTTGGGCCTTTGATTCCAAACCATTTTGGTATGTGAACCCTTGAAATGTCTACTTCCTGTGTTGTTTCATTTTAGACATTTTTAAAGGTGGAAGCATCCCGTGCTTCACAAGGAACATGCAAACATCCGAGACACTAAATAGAATATTGTGTGAAAAACAGAAAGAGTATTGTTCTCTCCTTTTGTCCTGTCATCTCTGTACTTTTATGGAGTAGATTAAGCCGACATCTTTTCGCACCACTCCGACGTCATCGCGTCCTTCTGTTGACTGTGAACGCAATCGCTCCGTCTCTAAAACCTGCTTCGTGTGTTCTCTGAACACACAGATTTGTGTTGGGCGATGCGCTCTCTTGTTAGATCCTGTCAGGAGTCCTGTGCACTGTGGACTATTTGAAGACTGGATAGGTCAAACTGAATGGTACAAATGTGTTTTCTCCCTTTGCTTGGTGCATCGGGGTGAAAATCTCCTTAGCAATGACATATAACCAATTACACAATTAATGACCCCCCCCCCCCCCCCTCCTTTCAAATAGAAATGTATTTAGAAAAATATCTTTTTTAATTTATTTCTCAAAATCTCCTCAAGTTCAAGTAATTGGATTTAGCACGCTGACAAATGATCAGTGATTGATAAAAGGGGCAAAGCTGTGGGCATGCAGCATCAAAAGCAACTTGGATTTATTGCGAGGGAGCATTATGGTAAGCTGACTGCCCGAGAAGCAGCATCCCTGAAGAGGGAGAATGAAATAAGGGGATTTATCCACAGACACTAATCATTCCCAACTTAGAGCATTGGCACAAAAAGGAAAGAATGTGTAAAGAGCCCAGGGACACAAAGGCTTCTGGGTGATCAAAAGGAGAATTAAGGGTGACTTCTTCCACTGAGCCATTGTCTGTGTGTTTCATGAAGTATCACTCTCGGCATGCAGAGGGAGGTGGGTGTGGGTGTGGGTGTGGGTGTGTGTGTGTGTGGGGGGGGGGGGGGGGGGGGATCAAGGATTTATTGAATTAAAGAGCCTCTACGCTTTTCTCTCTCACCTTTTAATCCACCACCTCGCTCTCGCCATCCCTTTTGCCACTTTTTTTCTTTTCTCCCTCCACAAATAGATCCCTCTGCGCTACAAAGTTGGCATGGTGCACACGTTTGTGTGTATTGGGGAGATTTCCAAATTCTGCTTCAAAAAGCTGAGTGCATGGGGAGGACTGGGTGGGCTTGCTGCAGATGTGTGTATGTGTTTGAAGGGTTGGTTCATGTGTGTGTGTGTGTGTGTGTTTTTTTTTTTTCAGAGCCACCAGGATAATGACCATGACAGCCGCCCAACAGACTCACCCCCCGCTGTCCTTTTAAGTCCTTGTTTAAGGTTTGGCTTCGGCACCCACTTTGAACCGCAACAATGATTCCGGATCGCAGCGGAACTCCCGGTATTCTTCATCCTTTGGGCCGCGACACGCCGGGCCAAGAGGCTCTTAGCTGCACAAAGTCTTGTCCTTCTGACCAGAGGACAATAAAGATCTACGTGTTTAGCCAGCCGCTACATTGAAGGACACACACAGACCTCACACCTGCCTCTATGATCCGCCCACAGCAAAGTTCTCATTAGTTCTGATTTATGGAATTAAAGCAAGACGCAGTGAAGCCTTTTCATGTATGTCAGTTCATTGTGGAAGAAAATTAATTTCTGTAAGCTTATGGCATCATTTGTTTCCATATTTGGTTTGTCGCTTTTAAACCGATTTTAAACCATCTGTTTGCATGTTTGGTTGGTAGAGGAGACACTATAGGTGAATGGAGTAAAAACAACACAGCTGATGGATATCAACATGACATTTCCGGAGTTGATTATTTGCATTAAGACAATCATTTTTTGACAATCAAGTTTTCTGAGAATATGTGTTTAAATATTCAAATAAAGCATTACCTCATGCTTAATTCGGTGGATTTAGGTGAAATCAACAGACACAAATAGACAAACACCTCAATGTGTATTTTGATGTTATTTTTTAACCAAATGGCCCCAAATCTCGTAATCTGCGGAGTATCAGAATGAAGATGTATTTCTTCCTACTTATTCTTTGAACAAAAACTTGATCTCCAAAATGTCATTATCAATCACCATCAATCTTTGAAGCTATTCAGCCTCCTAACATGGCCCGTTATCCTCAACTATTCTAATGTTCAACTCTGGCCATGAATTGAAACAGTGGCTCTTTAAAGTAGTTGATATTCTTTACTGTTTATTACTTATTTATATTACTTGTTGCTCTTGTTTTCTACTCTGTATCTTGTGTGCACTGTCCACTTTCCTGCTGTGATCCTGTACATTCCCCCACTGCGGGACTAATAGAGGATTATCTTATCTTATCCCATGTAGTATGTGATGTTCTGTATGAAAGCATCCCTCCCGTTCTCTGTCACCGCTCCAAGTCTGTAAGAAAGGGTTAGTGGTCAACATTCCCGGTCAAATAGAGGTTAAATAAAACAAACTCAGTAAGCATACTCCTACACATGGGAATGTCTGCACAATTTGATTTTACTTTGGCAAAGTGTCCTTTGAATGTGCTCACAAAACCCATATGTTGAATGCTGGATGTCTGAGAGCGCAGTGATCTCATGCGGGTTTGTAATTTCCCAGATGCTCCTTTCTGATGGCCAGAAACACTAGCAGAAAGCTGCCAAAACTATTTTTCAAAACACAACAGCTTTAACATATTTGCCTTTGACAACTGAGAAAATCTCTGATGAGATACAAAGAGGTGCAGCCGTCTCACGAGGCTGGAGTGGACATGTTTCCTTTCACTGCTGACGTGCATGTTAATCACACTTTTATAATAACAAGCATTTAGCCTTCACTCTTCTTGTATAATTTGTATTAGTTAGTTGTACTTACAGTATCATTGTGAACTTGGACATTTTTTTTCTGTGATTACTTAAATTTTACATAAGAAAGCGCTAACTCTGTCTCTAATTTGGTGTTTAGCAGGTAGCATACAGTGGGTTTATAAAAGGTTTCATCACTTTGATGGGAAGCCATTTAAAGAGGCCAGAATGGAAAACAAAAACTACACAACAACAAAGCACACTGGTATTCAACTGCACACCAGCAGCTCTAACTCCTCTACTCAGTCTGCTCTGTGTTGTTTGAATATGCTGTATTGTAGTGACTCATAGTGTAATTATTTGCAAGCAGAGAGGGAGGAAATCCCCTGCGTCGCTGCTTCTAGTCATGTAACAAATTGGTGTAATTGCCATTGTGGTTGAATAGAAATTGTGGTTAGGCAAACAACTTTTTTTTTTTTTTTTTTCCTGTGCCAGTGCCATGCTCTTACACTGCTTTTCAAACAAACACTTGTCTCTGTGGTGAGTTGACTTTTGCAGAAAAATGGAATACAAATTGTCACACGCGACAAACGAAGAATGTTCACCGTCGAGACATTTGTGACCATAAACTAAGGATGCAAAATGTGTGATGTAGTATTTCACCACTAATATAAAATGAGTGTTGATTAATAGACTCTAGAATGCTCAAAAGGGAAATGATAACATTCACAAACCTGCATAAGCAAAAACACCAACACATACTACAGTTTCAGAGACACCGTTTTGAATCCTTTCAGTTCATTTGAACTGATTGTATTGTTTGAAAATCAACATAGCAGCAGAGTAATGTGCTCCTGCAGCCCTCTGGAGGGCCCTCAACAAATCACTTCCAGCTTCAGACGGAGACATTTCCGGCCTGATTTGAATACAAACATGTACACAACTAAATGGGATTGCAAGGGGCGGAGGGTGATCCAACACGAGAGATAAGAAACACGGTGAAAAGGAACGAACGAAGTGGTTGAGAGGAAAAAAATAGAGTGGTTGAGGATTGAAAAATGAAGGGGGAGCAGTAGCATAGTCAGAGCAGGATGCAGATGTGGCGGTGGTGTTGTTGAGGGGTTGATGGTGGGGTTAGCAGCGGACTGCTGGGGATTGACACTGGATTAGAGCTGTCACTATCAATCAAAGGCGGCCAAAGGGCGGCTTTTCAGGTGGCACAAACACACCTCTGTGTAGAAGAAGCCGCCTGCAGTACACCGACTGTTATGGTGCAGGTGGAAAAACTCCACTCCAGCTTTTTTTAGACAGAATAAGTTTATTGTCTTTCTTGCTGGGAGTTGGATGAGGAGATTACAACCTCTCTCCTGTTTGCACAATAAACATGTGGCTGGTCATAGCAGTTTGTTAGCTTAGCTTAACACAGATACTGGAAATAGGGGGAAACCGCTAGCCTGGCTTCGTTTGATGTTCAACACTGCACCTTTTACCATGTAACCCCGTCTCTACAAATTACATTCCCAACTTTAATGCACACTCAATTACGTTTTGAAGAAAAGTTATTTTCTCAAATCGAAACAAAACAAAAAAACTACTAGTTGGTTATGTTAAGACAACAAAAGTAATTGATTAACACGGGACACAATCACCGCAACCTCCTCCTGCTGCAGACTTTGGTGGACTCGTTGGCAACTTATTTGTGGTAGGTCAAAAGCAAACGTAATCCACCACAAAATACGCTTCCCTTGAAATGCGTTTTCGTTGTGTGGGAACGTAGTTTTTGGGAGACCAGGCTGTAGGACGATGTAGGATTATGTGCCGGACTATTCCTTGGCTTTTGAGCAGTTGCCAACCAACTAACGGAGACTCGAGGAAGTTATTTTTTCCAGCCAAGAAATGGTCGAGCTCATAACCCTCCTTAAAACTGCGATTTTTACACTTTGGTTTTTGTTCGGATTTGTCGTACTGATTAAACAAACAAGATATAACTTCCCTAATTAGTGAGCTTTAGATGTTCAGATTGTGTTATCTTTGGACAAAGCTGGGCTCAGTTTTCCCCCTTTCCTTTTTGCTAAGCTAAGTCAACTAGCTGCTGGCTCCATGAAACCACTTAATACAGACATAAGAGTGGTACTTACCAGCAAAAAAAACCCTATTCCTTTGCAAGGGAGAGTATTCTGCTTGTTCATCTCTCATGTTGTTTGTTTCCGACAATAGCGTGACCATGCACAGAAGGTCTGTCACGGTTAAGCGTTCTCAACATGCTGAAATATAAAAATTCCCATTTTTGCTCAAAATTGTACCTAAACAATTAATCAATTGTCAAAAATGTACCGTCTAATAATTGAATCAACAGATGTATACAGCTCTAGAGCCCAGTATGTCCTACATGGATTTGGATCCAGAGGCCGAGATCTAGTACTAGCCTAGACAAACAAACATGGACATCCCCACAAGTATATGAACTGGATTCTGTGGCTTCTTCCATTTAAACAGGTGTTCATCAGCTGATTATCACCTAAACACACCACAACCTCCAACAGCCGTTTAAACTTTAAAGGACGCAAGACTAAATGAGAGAACGTATTTTTATATTTCCTGCATGACTCAGGTTTTGACCTGTTGCTAATTTTGTCTGCGTTTTCCCGTCAAATCCCGGAGCTGACCTTCACTTCTTCCTGATGCCTTCTCTTCTGAAGACTTCACAACCTCCTGTGCTCTTTTGGATGTCTATTAGATTACATTAGCAGTAGCTCCCCCCCCCCCCCCCCCACCCCCCCCACAGCCACTCTCTTGGGAACAACTTTAGTGGAGATAAACTAAACAGAGAATTTTCGGTTATCTGAGAGAACTCCATGAAACCAAACAATCCTCTCCACCGCCATGTCCTTGAAAAGATCCGGAGAGATGTCCTGAGGAAATGCCATTTCCTTTTGGCTGGGAACAGCCCCCGGAGCGTTCCTTCAGCGGGCCGCTCGAGTGGGAGTTTACAATACGAGGAAAGAACACACAATGCTGGAAATGCAGAGGACGCAGTGTGTGGCCTCGCATCCCGTAGCAGACGGAGAGGATGAGAGGCTTCACTTTACAGTCTACAGTACGTCCATTTGGAATGAAAGCTGTCACCTTGAAAATAACTTGTTCCCGTCTATTAAAAGCAGTGGTGGAAAGCAACTAAGAACATTTACTCAAGTACTGCACTTTAGAACAATTCCATTTATGCTACTTTATCACTCTACTCCGCTACATGTTAGAGGGAAATATTGTACTTTGTATTACATTAAAGCTGTATTACATGGTCCTCCACAGTGGATAACGTCTCTATAGTCACAAACTCCATCCACGAAGGAAGACCAGCTCTGTAAAAAACTAGTAAGTTGAACTTGAGTGAAGTGGATTTATTTACTTTCTATGTAACGTTACTTCTGACAACGATGTCTCAGAGTTCGGGAAGAAGCTGTGCAGTTCTTAGCTGCTCCAACGGTAGTTAAAAACTTCAACTTGCTAGCTTAGCTAGCTGACGTTAGTGGGCGTCCCACATAAATAAATGAATTCAATCAACTATAACATTATTGTGAAAATGTTATTTGCTCTAACTAGGGTAACCTAATGACCACAACGTAAACATAATTCAGTTGGCAATACAGACGGAACACCTAGCCCAGGGGTGCCCACACTTTTTCGGCTTGCGAGCTACTTTTAAAATGACCAAGTCAAAATGATCTACCTACATTAAAAATGCTGAATATATATATATATATATATATATATATATATATATATATATATATATATTCACTGAGTATACTTTATATTTACAATATATGTTGGCGTACCTTGCATAACGGCATGAACCCTTATGGCACAATACAATTCTATACATTTTTGGTCGTTACCTTACTCTCTTGCACTGAATGGAATTGGCCAGAGTTGCATAGTCCGGACAGTAGCTGCTGGTAGCCCGCCTCAAGCAGACTTCAAATGATCATCAGTCACGGTGGAACGGTGTTTGGACTTAATGTTCTTCATGTGGGAAAAGGCTGACTCACATAAACATGTAGAGCCGAATAATGCAGTCAAGAAGGTATCACATTTCCTCATGTTTGGGTACTTTTCCTCTGTGAGAAAACTGTCCATGAGCCCTGGACTTCAGCTGAATGTCAGCCTGCAGTGTCAAAATCTCATCCTCCACTCCAGACGAGTTCAGGTGAAACAGCGTTGCAATTTTTGATGCGAGTGAATCAACCTCAATATCTTCCCGAAGTGTGCAGCACATAAGTGTAGCAACTGGCTCCAGTAAAGCAAAGTCTTGAAAGCGTTTGTCAAACTCTGACAGACACTCGTCAATCTGCTCTGTGTAGATTCTGTGTGTCAAGTTACGCACACGCCTTCCGTTGAGTCTCCAACTCTGACGCGAGGTTTTAGAAGTTTCCCAAATCATGGCGCTGCAGCTTTAGCCTCTTTAGTAGAAATAAATTGGAAGGCTAACTAATTAGCTCGCCGGAGTTTTGCAGTAGCTCGCGCGGTTGACCGCGCATACGTGGTGACCGGTGTGTTAGAAAATCATGTGGCAAATGCCATGCGGACATCTCATTTTTTGTGAATGGCATGCGATCTACCCGCACTACCTCCGCGATCGACGTATTGGGCACCCCTGACCTAGCCTGTTTTCCCTACTGATTATGATAAATTATCAAGAGACGTGATTTTCATTTTCAGATTTAAAATGTGTTCGGGTTAGAATTGCATTTTAGTAGTCAAGTGTTATTGTTGACTCTATAAGTATTTAAAAGTTATGTTTTGGAACAGATTTTGTCTGATGTTGTAAAATCACATTCCGTTTTAAACGGATGCTTTCTTTACAACCACTTCTTTCAAACTCCTCATTCTTTACATATTCTCCTTTTCATAAATGTAGTACAGAGAAGATGGAAGCATCATACCTGGAAATATCCCACTCAGTTCAAATGCAATATCCTAAACACCTAAACACAATCCATCATTCTATACATGAATGTGTCTCTCTCTAGTACAGTAGTACTTTTCTTGTTGGTATTGTTGTGTAATTCCTTTGTCAGAAAGAAATATAGCTTCACTTAAAAAAATGGTCTAAAAATGGCATTCAAAGTGTTTTTTGTGTGTGGAGCACAGTGAATCCTTACAGACTCTCAGCTTCTCCCCTCCTGCTTGTAGTTTGATAAGATCCCCATTAGGGGGCACTTCAGCGCTCCCTGTGTGAGCTGACTTACAGTAATGACGTTAATCGCTGGGGTAGAGTGTCAGCATGTTTGTTTGACTCCAACGTTGGGTTTTTATTCTGTTTGTGTGTGAATATAAGTGAATAGCTGCACATTTGCGTGCAGGGACGAGCTCTCTTGTGCTTGTGTGAATCTTTATGGGGGAAAATGTGCTGCCTGTCGGTGCATGTGGACACAAGTGACTCCATCTGTGTGTGTGTGTGTGCAGCTGGTTGTGTTTTGTGCCTGTATTATGTGTGTGTGTGTGTGTCGGGCATTAAGTCCTATCTATTTACAGAACGGGTATGTTTGGCCAATACTTCCTGACTTCCTTGCTCTTGGCAAACGGACAGACAGCCACAGTTTGTGTATTGTTTCAGAAAGGTTGAGATTGTTGGTACTTGAAAGAGATTTGGGCCTGCTTGTGTTTGATTTATGCGGCGTGTCTGTTTGATATCGATCATAAACGATAACACAGCTGAAGGAAGGAAAACGCATCTCCTGTCGAAGCGCCGCGCTTTGATGTCGAGGTTGAAAAGAACAATGCTCTGAAGGTACAGAGGCCTTTTCTGCATTATACACTCCCAGATATCGCTCATGTGTCAGACAGAACGGGTCAACTTTGCCAAGAGGAGGTCAGATTTTACTCAGAAGCTGAGGATGCACATTTATTTCATTACGCTAAATGAGACATGGTGAAAATCTTCAATTTTCAATTTCTCTAAAAGCACAAATGTTTTTCAAGCGTGTTTTCTTTTGACTCTTAAACTTGAACAAAGACATCTTGTGTTTATTCCCTGTGTATTCGGTCCTACATCCCCAAACAAATTAAGCTGCTTTGGAATTTATTACAAAAAAAAAAAGCATCATTGTTTACGGCGAATTGTTGACTCTCACTCTTCTAAACAGTGTGTGGTACAAATGTTGATCACGTGTATCAGTGAACACATGTGAAGGTTCTCTGGGTTTGCATTTACTGTCACCATACTGGCCTCTGCTGGAGCTCCATGAGTTTGCATGTGCAGCAGAGAGAAGTCCATTAAACTCAATGAATCCTCTTCTTTAGGGACTTATAAGAGATCTTATATGAGACTTATTCTAAAAGGTTTGAACTAAAGATGATCATAACTGATGTCTGTAAGTAGGACCGCAATGATTGAGAAAAATAGATTGTCACAGAATTCTAGTTTCTTCTTTTTTGCTTCTTGGGAAATCCTTTGACATAGTTTATTAAATGCATTATAAGACAGTGAAACTATATACCTCAGGCTAATGAAATACTTCCTCATCAAGGCTTTTATCTTAAATGTTTGCATATTCTATGGAGCTCATTATAAGCTCTTCAATTAAGTCTTCAATGCATAGAAATACAAATGAATAATTAAATACATGCAATTAAAAGAGGTTTAATCACCACCAGTAAATGTGGGCATTTGAACCAGAGTTTAGGCCTTCAGGGTCCCCAAAAGTCCAGACACAAAATATAACTAATTTCGTTAATTGATTTGCTAATTTGAGAGGGAATTTGTATCACTGCTGTGCAACACCAGTTCAGTAGAGGATCCATTTTGTGGCTGTGTTTTATTAAGGGAACATGCATCTTAATCTAGTTTCACAGCCTTTAATCTTTCATTTTATATCGTGCCCTCTTGGTGCATAATCATAAATAAAGTTGTCCCTGATTAAATTACCGTATACGTGCAGAATGTACTGCTCTTGTGGGCTAAGTCATACCCGTCCTCCGGACGCAGGGTACAAAGCCCGATCTCCTACCATCTCTTATTACTCCTGTGTGATACAGAAATGTGGAAAATGTTTCCTGTGACCATAATCCAGGAAGTGTTTACGTTTCTCTTCACAATTCAATAGAGAGAACAAATTGGTTCCATATAAACAGGATTTCTGAGAGACTGAAAGTAATGTTACGTCCACATCCACAGCCCCCTGATGTTTACTTTGCTTACCTTTTTTAAAATGTTGTGTGTTCTACCTGCATGTTTAGTTTCAGCTGCTTGTGATCTGATTTTCAGTGGGATTGTGGATTAATTTAGTCCAATCGGTCCAATTTTTCTTTGCTTTCAAGCACTAGTTTTGTTAGCAAGCATTGGTGGCAAACACAGAACTTACTGACTGCAAGATGCTGCTGATTGTGCAACAGGTCAATCAGCTAAAAAGAGAGTGAGAGTTTTGCCAATCAGGAAGATACAATGTGTGGATCCTCTGGTGCATGCAGGTCGTTGAATAAGACATTCTATAGTTCTCATTTTCAAAAGCTACTTTTTTAATTCATTTTTTTATATCAATGTTTATCATTAAAAAAGGTCCAAAACACATATTTTTCATCATAGTTTGCATTGACAAATGGCCAGGTTGTAATATTTCAACATAAGACTACTGGTTGAGGCACAGAGGGCAGTAGGTGGAGAGTCAGGCCCAACAATGTGGCCTCTTAAAGGATTCCTCCGGCCATGCAAAGATATACAAGAAACAGATCTGACTAATTAATAATAAATCGATAAACAAGATTTACTGCTGCAGTAAGCAGTACAAGGTGTGAAATCACGCATCCCTCCTGCTAACCTCACGTGAAAGATGACTTTACTGCTGTCGGACGGATTAGAGGAGGTTTGGAGTGTGTTTGCCTCAAAGAGCCCAGAGACGAAGGACAGGAAATGAAATGTTTTACAAACCGCAGTTAAAATTTACGATGTGGATTTTGTGTGACTGCACTGTTATTGGCTCGTTCCGGACGCTCGCATTAATTTACTGGTGTGACGGTGTAAATTTCCATTTATGGATTTCATTTTTGAACTCAAATCACTCACATACAAGATGATATCTGGCGTTCGAGTCAAGCACACTGCAGAGGCGTATTTCAGTTAGAAGTCCTCTTTAAATGCGTACAAAATAGCTGCAAGTCATGTTTGACTGATGGATTTCTCTGAGAACATTTTCCCAAAAAGGCCGTTGAGTGTCTCGGAATGAAGCCTTCCAGTTCCTGTCCGGCTCTGAATGAGTTTTCAACAGACGCATAGCAGACATAGCTGAGACAGCTTATGTTTATGCACCATAAGTCTCAGGTGCAGTAATTCTGTTAGAATTTGAGCTGCAGAGTTTAGCATTCTTCAGCGCACCGCACCATCCAGCTATCCTCTCTAGTAGTAGTTATCACTCTCAAAAATCCCAACAAAAATCTGTGGAATTTCTCCAGGGGCTCTGTGTGTGTGTTTGTGTGTGTGTGTGTGTGTGTGTGTGTGTGTGTGTGCGTGTGTGTGTTTGTGCTTGGTCACCCCTTAACCCCACCCAACTGTGCCCTAACCTCCTCTTTCCTGTGTTAGGCTTTGACTTACGGTTGTTGTACTACAACAATAAAGTAGAAATTTCTACTTTAACATCTGATGTGAGCTTAATTCTTTTTTCTTGAAAGAGCTGAAAACAGCCCTGACTTTTTGGTGAGATAAATATTTTATATATGATTATAACATAATAACAGACTCTTAACAGAAGGTAGACCACTCTCTCTTTTGTAACTGCTCTTCTATTTAAGCTCGTTCAAACAAGGTGATTTACTGTCTAAATAGTCCCCAACATTTTTTAATAACAGCTATAATATTTAATCCTTTGGTGTGCATTTTTACATCTTATTTTTTTGTAAAACAACTGAAAAAAAAAACTGGCAATAGGAAGATTTAAGTTCAACTGATTGAAATCCAATTGTTTCAAGAATGCCTTTGACTTCAGAGATGTTATCATGATTCAAATCCAGTCATTTTAAAGATATGACTTGTTCAAGGCTGTTCCTGAAATAGGTTAAACTGCAGTTAAAGAGTAGACTACATACTGGCTTTTAGCTTTAGGTAGCCATAATGGCTTTGGTGGCTTGGCTGCTGGTCGCATACCGTACGAGTCTTGTACCTTGAACCTGGTGCAGTTCCATGTACTTTGGCCGACTCCCCTGTCCAACTGCGACCCAAACCGGCCCCTAACTAGAGAGACCGATCCCCCAAAAGCTCCCTCAGCCACAGTTGGACCAGAGCCAACCCAGATTTGGTCCTCAGGTGCCAGAATACAGCCGAGTGTGCCAACATTCAACCGATATTGCTCTGATTTGTTGAGCAACGGGAGGTTTGTCTTCTTAATAAAGTGCCAGTACGCTTTAACTTAAATGAAGTGTTTGTCAGATTGTTGAACAGCGTCTGAATTTTAAAACACCCTGAGGAATCTGACCAGCATGCAGCTCACACAGTCATGTGTAGAAGGAGTACACACAAAAAGTAATACATTTAATCAATTGTAACTTAATTAAGGTCATAAATTGTACTATCCAGTTGAATACAGTCATCCTGTAGTCCTTCTCATAATGTGCAGTTTTGTGTTGATGTGTTGTGACTGTGTACTTTTTGAGGTTTACATCTGGTTTTGTATTATTTAAAGGAAATTAGTATTTTGTGTTAATGTTTAAATCACACAGATGTGTGTATCCTGCTCAGTTCATGGTTCCGTGCCTTTCGTTAACGTAGCACCAACGTTTTCTATCCAAGTTCATTTGAAAAGAACCCCACCTACTGTCTGCTGGGTGAAGAATGTGAAGTCAAAGAGAGGTCCTGATGATGTTTTGGCTGCAGACTATCCAACTTACTGCACATCAATCCTGTGGGCGGCTCTGCTGAGTTTTGACTGGACAGCAGACCCCAGACTCACCCCGGTGGGAATGCTGAGGGTCTGGCCAGCCCTGACATCCAGGTTACCACATGCTGCTCCGAGGGCCTGGAAGCTGTAATTATGGAGAGAGAGAGAGAGAGAGAGAGAGAGAGAGAGAGAGAGAGAGAGAGAGAGAGAGAGACTCTTTCCAAACACACACACAGAAACTGACATAAATGGACAGAGACAAATGCGTAAACAGAGACACACACTCATGTATAATTCAGACATTTAGAGGAAGAAATACACACAATCAGACTTGTGCAAGCAAACACACACATGCATGGCAAAACGAACACACAACTCTCCAACAATATACACTTTTGCACTGACATGAAAAGACACATCTGCACAGGGAAGATACCGTAAAAAACGCATGCACAAAGGAGACTCACTCCTAAGTACACACACACACACACACACACACACACATGCCGAGGAGCTGCCAGCCCCGTCATAAATCTGCCAGCTCAATTAATCAAGCGGTTCCCCTGGGGGGCTGCTGGAGCCAGCCTCAAACCCCGCTGACGTGCCCCCAGCGCCGCGGAGCACTCCCACAGGGCTTTAGAGCCCGTTGCTCCCCAGAGAATGACAGGAGGAAATAACTGTCTCAACTGCAGAATGCGACCAGACTCCCATGTGTGACCTTTCTGCTGTGTGGAGAGACAGACCGAGAGAGAGAGAGAGAGAGAGAGAGAGAGAGAGAGAGAGAGAGAGAGAGACAGACCGAGAGAGAGAGAGAGAGAGAGAGAGAGAGAGAGAGACAGACCGAGAGAGAGAGACTGAAAGAGAGAGAGAGAGAGATGGACTTGGAGTGGAATCCATTTTAGCTGCTTTGCAGTCAGTGGTGTGCTGTAGAAGTCAATAGTGCTACTTCATTTTCATGCAAGGCAAAAAACTTGTACTGAATTTTTGTCGTCTCTATCTGAGTCCTTGAAGTTTTATGTCTTATAACGTTTTGAAAATGTCAATTTTAACACTAAGTCAGTGAACATTTGGTTCGTAATCTACAGACTGTAAAAGTTATAATGAAAATAGTGTTGAATTTTCAGAGTCAGTTGAACTCTGGCAAGAGGTTTAATATTACACTACACCACACCTGCAAGTGGTAATCAGGTTTTACAGGTAGTTGGAACCGTCCTATCTTGTTGCATCCTGAAGCTAGAACAGTAAGACTCAGATGTGAGATGTCCTCAAGTAGAAGTCTCCAATTACTCCAGAAACAACTGGGAAAGTGTTATGTTATAGATCAGGCTCATCTAATTCATAGATCGTAATTCATAGATATTCACATAATCATGAAGTATATAGACCGTAAAAGGCCTCGCTGGGCGGGCTGGTGCGGAGGTGGACGGGTCCAACAAGCTATCCTTCAGCCTGGACACCGCTGTTCGTTCCCCATGTGAAACGATACGTCAACGCTGATTTATCTGTCATGTAACTTGGGTACTTACTGTATCTTATAAGGCCAGCTTTTAAGGTCTGATATAGCCAACTTTAAGAGGCTCAAGCAGACACAATTAAAAAAGAAAATGGTTTTACAATTTAAATGATTGAATTGCCTCCCTGACAAGAGGTCGGCCTGTGCTAATGGAGCTGTATGTGGAAAAACAACTGCATTCATATCTTCCAATTTTTCATATGCATTCTCAGATTCCCCTCTAGGTTAGCACTGTTAGCACTGTTAGCACCTCTTGCTGCGAGCCATCGGCTTAGCTGTCACCATGTTGAGAGCTCTGCGGAGGCAATAGATATCCTGCATTTTGTATTGGCACCTGTAACAGTTGGCCATGTTATGATTTTTGTTTCTAGTGGTGAGACACGACACAACTCAAATGCCTAAAATTCTAATTCATTCAATGGGTTGTCATTTCTTATTTTAAAATACTGAATGGTAAAATGGATGCACAATATTGTATTTAGACCAATTATTTGCTATCGTAACCTGGGACATTTGTTTCCAACCTTCTTGGCTTGTGACCAAAGATTGACGTTTCCTTGTAGATTACTTCACTCTTTGGAGGCTTAATGAGGTAAAGCTCCAGTTTTCAACACGAAAAAAAGCTACTGGATGAAAGGGATCCGCTCTGAAGGCACACAGCGACAAGTGGCGCGAGAAATGTCGGCTAAAATGAAATGAAAAGGCGTTTGACTCTCAGGGTGGGTGTTACTCACCCTTCCACATGCCTTGTGTTACTCTGTATTTTGTTTGTATTTGCTTTGGGCTCAAGATGACAAACGGATCGGAAATTATTATTCATCTGACTCGTAACTCCTTTCATGGTCATCTCCAGAAACGGACAGTTTTTTAGATCCTACTTTTAAGTGAGATTGGATTGGACATGGTAATGTTGATTGCAGATCAGTTATTTACCACTTTATTATTATTTTATTATTATTATCTTATTATTATTGTATTTTTTCAAGCAGCCTCAAGAGTCCAGAGACACAGAGAAGTCTCCTGGTGACAGATATTCCCTCTGCTTTAACAATGTCTGCTTCACATTCGTCCTCGTTCCTCTCAGGTTTGACGTGGACATTTTGGACTTACTGACAGATCTCAGTATTTGCAGCTCAGCGGTTTTCTGTCATCCTCTGGCTCCCTCCAGGGTTGTACTCTTTCTTCATTAATTAACGTTTTAATCTAATGACTGCTGCAGCAGAATGTTTTCAAGCTTATTGGTGATTCTGCCTTCTTATTTAGCCGGTTGCAGGGTAGCATATGGGCGCGTTGTTGATGTCTTTACGCCGTGGAGCGAATAGTTTCTTAAACTGAATGTTCTGAAAGGTTTTATTGTTCTTTGTTGTTGTTCTGGTACTCAACGTAACCTATACCCGAGTAAAGTAGCAATACCACAGGGAAAAAATACGCAATTACAAGAGAATGCCCTGCATTTAAAACTGTACTCATGTAAAGGCAAGCTAGCATTAACAGTGGAATGTTCTTAATACATAAAAAGATTTATCTTTTTAATCCAAAAACATTTAAATGTTGCTCGGTAGCATTCAATAATTAATGATGTAAGTATTAACTACAGTTACACATAGAATAAACGAGTAAGTATCTCTGGTAGCTTGTTAACATTATGTGATGGGACCGTGCATGATTCAGGAGGCTTAGGAACAGGCCAGCGATTATATGTTGTGTCTGAGTTGTGTCTCATGGGGCCCACACATTCAAGTGGGAGTTTCCTCGTAACTAAAACTGAAAAAAACACACGACTAGTTTCCTATCACTCCCAAGCTGGCCGACAGATCTATCAGTTCAAACGTGAGTTATTGATGTTTTCTGACAGTAATGTTTGCAACCAAAGGAGTGGAACAGACCTGCATTTTAACTTTGAATATGCGTTTATTCTGCCTTGTTCCTCTGGAATTGTATCCTCAAATATCACATGAAGAGCAGATTTGCAGCATGTTGGCAAAAAAACAGTAACAAAGCCATGAATACAACAAAAATAATTTATAGGAAGCAGCCAGAGGGTGCTGTTGGGCAGGTTTTCATGCAGCACTCAGAGTTATATCCCTATTTTTAGTTTTACTGAGAACGTTAAAGCCCTGATCCCAACAGATCATTCTCAGTGATGACAAAAACATCTGTTTCAGTCAAGGAAGGATGGGGCCAGAACAAAAAACGAGTTTTTTTGTTTTTTTTACTGTAAGCTTTTAGAATCTTTAATTGATGGAAGTGAACAGATCAACATGCATTTAATTGACAGGGTCTGTATTTGCAGATTCGATTTTTGAAGTCCAAACACCACGAGTCGGGTGGATTACACGTCAATCGTGATGAACTGAAAATCCATACAGGGTATTTTTTCCCGTCATGCACACAGTACTCTGGGAGAAGAAAAGCTCTAGCCTGAATATGCGGTTGAATAAAATCAACAGCAGAAAGTCGATGAAGAGCTCAGCTTGACGGCCGGGAAATTATTATCATCAGCCTTCATGAACAAAGTCAGAGTTTTAGAGTACACCTCTGTTTATATTTCATATTTGAACCTTAGATTTTGTGCGCCATAAGGACGGGGCGTCCCGGAGGTTAAGATGCTGACTACTCTGGTTCTGTCCACAGTTTTAGATACAAAATAATGTAAGCCTCAAGGAAACAGTGGCAGAAGTTTTAAATGTGAATATGTCCAATGACTGGCAAAATAGCTCAGTAATATTGCAAATGGTTGCTTTGTATGACAACAGTTTCTGAGGGAGATGACTGTGGCGTCTAAAAAAAATACACAAAGTCAGATGGCTTAGTGTAAAATATAAGCATGTCTCAGCTGGATGTCCTTAAAACTACATATGGCCATCAGATAATGCACACAGCAAATTCAAAGCTACATTCATATTGATTGAAGTGGTTTCAGTTTGTAGTAAACACACTTATAGTTCAAGCTGGACAATTTTGTTAAATGGCCAATAATTACTCAGCAAGAAATTAGACTACATAATGTTGATTCAGGATCCAGTAGACCTATTTCCTGTTGCTGTAATAAAAGAAAGACGAGTGAAGTCTGTTTAAATCCCCTGAACTGCAGCAGAATCTGTCGCAGAAAACCAGAAATACTGCCAATGTCCCCTTGAGTAAGGCACTTAACCTTTGGCAGTGCAGGGTAGTGGTTGATCGCAGCAGGTGGATTTGTGACTTGTGTGGTTTGTGAGAGAGAAAATTGCCTTTGGAGAGAAACTACGGCAAATCTGACGGCTGAGCCAAGAGGATGTCCTGACCTTTTCTAACATTTGCATACAGCCGAGTGGTCGGGAGCTGTGAGTCTGCCATGCGTCCGTTCACTTGAGCTGCGACATCGAACCAGCAGATGGCAGGAGAGCACTGCTCCGAGGGCAGCCGACTTCCTGCACTCAAGGATGTGGGCGCAGTGCCTGACTGCCAACTCAGGCATTATCTCACCCCATGTTTGATTCCATTACACAGGCAGAGGAGGAAAATAAGGCTGACTCACAGTGCTGCTGCTCTCCCAGTCCGAGAGAGAATAAGACAGGGCTCCACTAAACCTTTACTTAGTGCCTCATTACAATCAGCAGAAGTGCCTTTGTGACTATGGCCCCTTACAGACGAATCACAGGCCGGCTGAAATACATTCATTTAAGGTCACGGCTGCTTTGTGCAAAAACCTGTTGGCAATAATCATGTTGGTTAACATCATGAGTTTTGTTAATCAGCTTGTTCAACCTTAGTTCACTCTGTTTTTAGTTTTTTTTGCATGCAGTCAATTGAGTGACCTGGCTTTTTATCGTCTCACGCAAATGATTCAAGGCTCAGCTGATGTAATGTTGCACTGCTGTGTGAGGGCTTTAAGATGAGGGTCCTGCACTCACTGAGGGGAATGACAACTAGGTGCATGCGCAGAGAAAAGAGGAGGAACCGGTCAAACGGCATGGACAAACAATAGGTGTCCTGGCCGGGGAACAGGTTAAGGTGAAGCGGCATATGTGTCAAAACAACAAAAAGAAAGTCAATCCCACTGAGCAGAAGTCAATACCAGAATCAATATTGTAGGACTGATGATATCAACAGTCATTATTTTGTACCGTCAGCTAATACCGGATTCAGGTACTTCTATGAATTGCAGTTATAGCGATTAAAGAACAATGCCTCTGTAACAGTAATATGATCATTGTAGGGCAATATAACTCCACGTCTGTTCAGTGATGAATAAACTCTAAGCGAAGAGTCAGTTTATTAAACTTGCACAGCTAAATGGATTAATGAAATGTGGAGGCAGAGGGGAACCTTGGATAGCATGGATGGATGATGCTAAATTGACTTTTATTAAGATATCAATTTCAACAAATATTAGAGTTTAATCTGATAATATTAGTCCCTTTTCTGTGACTGGTTTATCCGACACAGTCGGAGAAGCTTCTTCTCATACACTGCTCGTAGTCATACCTACGAAAATGTAGATCACGTAATCTTTAACAAGGACAGATGACGTATTAAAAACAGGCTGAGGTTGAAGCGGATGGGTGGGTCCTAAAACACTGGCCCTTCACACAGGAGTACGCTGTTCCAGTCCTGTTTGAAACTGTAAGTCACAGTTGAGTTATTTGTCAAGTCACATTTTTTACTTCTCTTGAGACTCGTTGAGGGTTAAAGTTTAGAGAATAGCGTATAAAGGGAGATGGATTACTCTCAATCTAAAGAGCTATGTCTTTAGTATTTCATTCATATTCCTTGCTTGTCTACAATCCCTATAAATTCGCTAGGTATAAGTTATCTTGTAAGGTATGAAGTGATACAGTAGTCTTAACAGTAGTAACTATAGATGAGTGATCTATATGCATTAAACATGTCCTTCTGCATTTTGTTTCCCAGAATTCATTCAGCCGATATTCTTTTTTCAGATAATCACCATTTCTTCCCTCACTTGCAATTCACGTCTAAAATTGCCCTCTGGAATAATTCCATTATTATGCATCATTATCAACCACCGCACATTTCTCTAAGCAGACGGCATACTGCTTTATAAAGTGAGCAGCCAACAAGTGGTCTCTAGTGGAGGAAACTGGTCTTGGAGCCAATTTACTACTTGACAACCAGAGGAAAGGACCAGCCGCAGTGGAAGTGGCAGTGACTGAGCAGCTGGGTGATATATCAATCGCGTGATGAACCAGCATGCCTACAGTAGCATGGTCTGGGAGTGTACAGAGATCGCAATTAAAGTGCATCAAAGATTTAAATAAAACCTAATTAAAACTAAAGACAATCATAAAACCAGGAATCAAACAGGTGAAAAACAATAAATGATCAAAAAAACAAAAAACAAAGCTCAAGAGAAGTCTTCCCCTGCCTCAGGGTGAAGTCACCAAATACTTTCCAGCCTTATGGCAACAATACACTGTATGATCAGAAACAGACTCACAGATCTGCTGCTTCCCTTGATTAATTCCGTTGTGTCAGGCCATGCATTCATCTTCGATCTGCGTGGCTCTTTACAGGCCAACATCTGTACAGCTGCACATGGAGAGGAGCCCATGTCAGATTCAAGAACGCTGCAGTGACTTGTCCCGCCCTCCTGCACAATGCTCTGAATACAGGACGCACCACGATGTCCTTATTGACACCCTAGCATGTTACGTCAACAGTGCGGTTTAACATTATGAGCTAATATAGTTGTGTTTGTGAGGGGGGCTTCGAGCCTCGACAACCACGTTCACCAAGCGAGTCCCCGAGTGAAATATCCTCCATGACTCATTGTTGTCTCTGCCATTTTCTCTCTGACTAACATCCGAGTGACATGAGGAAGTTGGTAGCAAGATTGCTTCCTGAAGTCAAATTGGTGCCATCAGAGTGCAGTGAAATACATTCCCCCCTTTGACCTGTTTGCTGAGGAACCATACTGTATGGAATACTTTGAATAGTATCTGATATTACTGATACATGCAGTGCTGGAGGTTCAGGTTCACATACTGAGAATGAGGCCTCTTGGGTCCCTGAACAGCTGTCTTGCATAACAGTAAAATCTACACGTCAACGCAGTGAGAAAATGAATGTTTGATGTTTGCCTAAAGGGATAATAGACGTCAATACATCAACTTAGAAGTGCAGGTGTCAGAGCTACAGTTGGTGTAACAGAATACGGGAACAATCATGTACAATGCAAGTACTTGATAAGGAAAATAAGGGCTGAGGCACAGAGAGCAATTGCCTTTTTGTTGATACTTTGTTATAAGTCAACCAAAGAAACAGTTGGTGAATCCAGTAGCGTAAAGAACTACATCACATCCAGTACATTATAAAAAACCGGACGTTTTTGAGCTGAATGCTTTGTTATATTCTGTAGGAAGGAAATACAGCCATGGTTCAAACTCTAAACTTAGGAAGTGACTTAACACCCCCTAAAAATCAGTTGTTTCGCTGACCTTCACTGCAGAAGTGTACCCAAAGTTGTGTCGGTTGCACTGTGACATCGGTATTGCGTGCTCTTTTAACTCTGGTGTTACAGTCTGAGTAAAACGGAGGTTTGATCATGTTTAGCTTCTGTACTGTGATGTGTCCCTTTGTGAAACTTAATATTTAAACGGGCAACAGTTTCAAGAGGGATTTAAATCAAATTCTTCGCATTTGATTCAACCACTAAAATGTGAGCGGGCTTAGAAATGCAATGTGATACCGAGCTACAGAGGACTGTGGCTCCACAGATTGATTGATTGATGTGATGATATTATTTGTTGAAATTGGTCATAACCAGCTTTTACACACTTCACATTTTGTTTTACAAGAAGAAAATAGGATTGGATTTTGATATAAAGAAGAAATTGATTTTATGTAAATTTGTTTGAATTCATTATAAAATAATTGCACAATATGACTGGATATGATCTAAACGATTTAGAAAACCATTTCCCATTTCATCTCGACATTAAGTCACTCTTTATTATTTTTCTACTAATCATTTGTGTCAACCCTTTTTCACTTTGCAAGCCTTTTTTGCACCAAGTGAAATGCATTTAGACAAGAGCAACAGGGTACATAATTGTACATTTCATGGCTTTGACAGGATTCAAGGATTGAAAGATAATTTATTGTCATTATGCAACACGGTGATGCACAACAAAATAAAGAGAAAAGAAACCTAAATGATTCAGTGAGTAGGTAAATAAGCATGTGATGTTTCCACCTTGTTTCTAATGTTCCTTTTGAGTGAAAGCCTGAGTAAATGGAACTAACTGGGCTGTTGAAATGCATCGTGGGTACTCTACGTGATGGTCACTTTTTGCTTAGTAATTATCCTTAAGTGGTTTTGCCAAATAAAAACAGCACAGATCAGACTTTCACCCCGTATATTTAACAGCATTAATCTAAGCCACGGAGCTCCAGGACACTTAAGGCCCTTTAATGAAGCCAAACCCTAAAGGAAACAGTTGTAACAGATCCAATATGTGTAATTACAAGCCATATTTCTAAACCTAATGGAAAGTGTCGAAGCTTAATGAAACAAGCCATCGCACTTTCTTAAGAAATTACTTTTATCGTTAAGCCAGCGTGTCTTTCCGGCGGCCCTGACACCTCCGCCGTTCGTCAAGCCTTATTGATCGTGCGTCTGTCTGCGACCAACATCCGATGATGCCTGAAGAGACAAGAAGTGTCACCACCTTCCTTGTGACCTCTCTACGGGGGAGGCGAGGAGTCGACCTGTCACTTTGCGCCACGCGCCTGTCATTATGTCTGAGTGGGGGGAACTGCCACCCGTCTGCTGGTCCGACCAGCTCCGCATTGGTTCAAAGGCTTCAGGGAATAAGTCATTTCAGTCCACCAAATGGATTTCTATAATATAATTTTCAAGGGCAGGAGAATATTGAATAAAGCTTGCTGCGGTATGAGTGTTTGATGTGAGCTGATCACAACTCAGCAAAATGAAGAGTTCTAGCTTTGCCCAGTCTAATGACAGCTACTGAAATGAGCACAATGTCTGAAAATACAAATCATACAATATATGCTCGGTGCATGCCAAGTAAGAGAAGACCTTTTTGTTCCTACCAGCAAAGTGGAGGTTATTCAAGGCAAACTGGAGTAGCAGAAGTTATCAATACAAAAAAAGTAAGATACTTTGTAAGAAAATATCTCTTTCTTTGATAAAAAATAAAATGTAGTTTGTGCACATTATTGGAAGAAGTCAACTACAGCTGCTGCAAAGATCTCGTTAGGCAACATCCAAGGTTGAAAATCACTGTATTCAAATATCCTTGTCATCACTATTTACTTTTGTGTAGTTCTATAATGACAAGGTTTTATTAACTGTAGTTTTGACTAACTGCAGGCTGAGTGCATAATTACAACTTTCTAATATTTAACGCACAGCAAGTGAAACTGATTTGCTCTCTTTTAATGCCACTGTTGAAAGCAAAATGGTCAGAAATCTAATTGCAGATATTTCTATTCTTCTTCAAACTGCCGAATTGCAGATATTGCCCATGAAACGTACTCTTATTTCAGACAATTAATTAGACGAGAAATAATTGTATTTCAGTATACCTCAAAGAATCCTATTGTATTTTGAAGGCCGTTCCCTGACTGAGGAAATAATCTTTCTGTAGCTCAGATGTGAGTTTTTGTTTTAGTACCTGAATGCACATCCACGCGGAAGACAAAGCCTTGCCTCTGCAGTCTCTCCTGGTGTTTTTCTGGGTAGGAGGAGGAGCAGTTATCCAGCAGTAATGGTTTGATTGGTGCTCAGCAGTATATCAGACCAGTGTACTCAGAGTCGTACAGTGTATGTTCAGTTGCCGTTAAATACATCCAGCTTGCGATCACTTCAGTTACAATTATCGTTGTTCATTTATAAAGGTCTAGAGCACAAACTGGGACTCACTCGTTATGACAGACATGAAGTCTATTCATTTCAACAGAATATGCCGGCTTAATCTTTGACCTGAGAAAGTGACATGAGCGACTTTGACACCAGTCTTTATATCACTTGCACAGAGAGAGACACTTTGCCAGGCACATTGTCGCATGTCGGCCCGAATCCCTTTCCTCTCACTCCATTTGCTGCTGTGCTTGGATCAGCTCCCCATCTTGACACTTGCTAATGTTCCAGCTATCCTCACAGAGGCGACTCTCCCTTGGTGGGGAGAGGATTTTATTTATTTTTTCATTCCCTGAGGCATACAGTAATGGCTGCTCTCCAGCTTGTGTCAGCCGCTGAAGTGAGGGCCCTCTGGCTGCTGTAGTGTCGGTGTCGACCCGAGTTAGCTGGGTCTTCAGAGAGGAGCAGAGGGCCTGTCCTCTGCCTCTCTGGGGCTGCACAAGGTGCTGCAGTCTGTGTTTAACAGAGTGCTGTACCTTCTGCTCCGCGTGCTTTATCACGCTCTGCTCGGCCTTGTTCTGCTGCAATGTCTGCGCGGCCCTGTTTACTGGCGCCATATCTCTCCTCACCCCCTCTCAGCCACCAGCATTTAAGTTCTACCATCCATTATTGTCGTCTCAGTCTCAGGTGGAGGGAGTAAATGAAGATGCTATATCAAAATGGCTTTGTACATTTCTGCAAACCACCGGATACGTTGAATGTAAACTTGTCTGAACCAAAAATACATTTAATAAATATATTTCATCAGCCTCGTGTCATGCTTGCAGAAAGGCTCAATGTCACGTGATAAACAATGTGAAACAATTGGTCAGGTTTAGGCAACAGAACCATTTGGTTCAGGTTACAAAAAAGAGGGTTTGTGAAATAAAAATGTAACAACGTGGCGTAACAACGTGGCGTAACAACGTGGCGTAACAACGTGGCGTAACAACGTGGCGTAACAACGTGGCGTAACATCGTGGCGTAACATCGTGGCGTAACAACTTGGCGTAACAGCGTAACGTAACGTCACCTAACAACGTAGCAACGTAACGTTACAACGTGCAACGTAACAACGCAATTGGTCAGGTTTAGGCAACAAAACCATTTGTTTATGGTTACAAAAAAGATGGTTTGTGAAATAATAATGTAACAATGCAACAAAGCAACGTAACAACGCAACATAACATCGCAAGGTAGAAAACGTAACGTAACAATGTAACGTAACAATGTAACGTAACAATGTAACAACGTGACGTAACAACGCAACATAACAACGCAACATAACAACGCAACGTAACATGACAACTACTGTGAAAAAATAACAACTGCCCATAGCAAACTTTCTTACGTAATGTTTAGTAAAAAGCACAACAACGATACATAACAACAGTTGAGTGAACGTTTGCTCTGGCTTCACACTGGACACAAACAGCGGTCTCCAGGATGAAAGTCGTTTGACTGTTTGGTCGACATTCAACAAATCCGTGGTTTGCTGAAACGAACAATGCCAACATTTCTTCCTGTCGACTGGGCTGCTTGCTTTATGCTTGACCACTGCTCTGTTGGTGACTGACGACACACTTTCCCCTGCGGCTGTACTTTGTGATGTGCTGCTAAATCACCCACAGCTTCAGACTGCTGAGTACGAGGAGTGAAATACAGTGAACGATGCTTCTGTTTCAAAGTGTCTCAGTACACACTGTTGTCTCTATAACGTCTCAGTATGTACTAAGCTGGTCCAAATATTCATAATATGGGGCAATCAAAATTATTATTAAGAGGAAGAAGTCTCAGACTAACTCTAACAAGGTTTTTGTTTCTGTTTGTTGTTTGTTGTCTTTGTTAACCAATAACGTTAGAGCAGGCTTTGGTTGAATGCAGGTAAACAGTCTCTGTTGAGTGCAAAAGAGGTGGCATTGGCTGGAATGTAATCTCTGAATTTACCGGCTACCGTCTGATGAGGATTTATTAGCTTTGTATTGGTTTACACTTATCTTTTGTAAACTGGCTACTTGTTAAACAATCCGGTCGTACACGTCGTCTGGCAACTCCAGTCTTGCCTCTCAAGTTGCTGACCGGACTGTGAACAACGAGAAGCGCACGGAAAAGGAATCGTTGGCCGCGGTTATCCGCTGGCTACACTTGAACCCCAGAAATGTAGCCCCTCACCCCCAGAGGCTTATCCTTTGTCGGACCCATAACTGTTCTGAGATTGCAGGACTCGGCTTGTGAAAACAGTTGTAGGATGTCTTTGGTGGGTCTGGAGAGAGATTCTGAAAAAATAACTGCACTGTAAATGACTGAAGTTTGAAAGATGTGGGTGTTTTTTTAAGCAGCTGTGGTCTATTGAAAGTTGCTATTGATTGTTTTGGTACCTTGATCCATACAAAGTCAGTATATCTTGGCTTCTGCTGCTTCAGGGTGAGGGTGAGGCAATTCTAAGTACTCTTTCATAACATTACAATGGAACACAAGTCACTGAAATAAACATCAATTTAGCTGTTGTAATTGCGAATCTGCCAGACTGTCATATTGTTAAAAAAAAATATATATATATATATATTTCAACTGTATGGCCCAATCCCTCCCCATGCACTGAATATCCTAAACACCAGGATCTTTCCCTTTTATTACCTATAACATCTTAATTTCCTTTACTCTGCCCACTTTTAATGCATAACATGTACACAGAGTCAAGTCACAGTTCTGCACACCTGCTTAAGAGTTTAGACACTGTAGAAAAGTAGCCAGGCGTTTGTTTTGATAAGCGATATCACGCAGAGTTAATGATCCCATAGCCATCAGTTGCTCCGGTTTAACCTGCACTCACGAGGTAGCAAAAACTGATGGTCCTCTATTTTAAACCGGAAGGTGATACCTGCTCTTATATTGTTACAAAAACACGTTGAAACTGTAAATGTAATAGACCTTTAGAGCACTAACGACTAACTCTGTCTCGCTATGGTTTATGTGCTCCCTATAACCAAATACTGTATGTTAATGAGGTATATTAGTATGCTCAGTCGGATTTGCTGGAAGAGTTCAAAGACAAAGAACCCCAATCCATCAGTATGCATTATGAACTGCTGCTCAGCAGCGTTCCTTGGCGAAGACACCGAGTTCAGCCGGGGATTGTTTATGAATGTTTTATATCACTTTATAGTACAATGAATATTTCCTGATCCGGACCCGTGTGCTCGGGGTAAAGGGTGTCTCGCACACTCAATTTAAAGAGAGAAAACGTAGCGAGGCGGGCTGCCTGGGGTTTAAATCAAAAAATTGAAAAGTGGTAATTTTTCCAGGAGAAGTATCTTCAATTTTCAACACATTAACAGTGTTTTCACCCAGAGAAGTTCAGTGTCTTTAAAACTTTTCAGACTGAGTGCAATTTCTCTAACCAGGCCACCCTGTCAGTGGGATTATTTCACTGTTTCTGTCTTATATCAATATTTATAAAATATTGGGTCAGACCCACATTGCGAAGCCATAGTGACAAAACTGCAACTCAGAAATGTACCACATCTTATGCAACGTATTATCCATCATCCAGTTTCGTGTCTCAGTGTTTTTCTCTGTTGAAAGGCGTCTCTTTGTTGGATGGAAGGTCCGGCCCCTCGTGTGATTCGAGCCAAATGGAGCAACGTGATACACTCCTACACTTTTCTGCACTTTGACAAAACATAAAGACTTGATCACACACAAACTATCGCCCATAATTGCATCCCACTGCACACATCCTTCTGCGCTGCACATGCCCGCATTGTAAACAGAGCCGTGCCTTTGCGGACGGCCCTGTGCTGCGTTGTGGGATTGGACCAGTGCCATGCGGTAATGGAACAGGAGAGTCAAAGACCGCTCCTGCCCGTCTGCAAGGTCTTTGTTCCTGCTATTGTCAGCAAATGCCAGCGGATGATTCGGGGGGCCACGTGCAGCAATCATTTCTGTCTCTCAAGGGTATGACATTGTGGCAGTTCACTTCGAATTAAAGTGAGTTTTTGTTCTTTTTTTTGTAGTTCAATCTTTCAGCAGGGTGGCACAGGCCTACCTCGCAGAGAGATATTGTGGATGGTCCTGATCCCAGGTCAAACGGGATCCGATTTTACTAGCTTTTCAAAATTTCAAATATACAACACCAATCAATTTGATTGTTTCTCTTTGTGGTGACACATGTTATTAACATGTCAATCAATGATGGCAGCCGTGTGACAGCCCACCTGTCCCCATGGTGCTAAATTATTCATTTATTCTGTGTTACATCCGGTTCCTGCCAATTACATGGCAGTTGTCCTCAAAGTGCTTTGTTTTAGGGCACATCAGCTGTAGGACCACCGTTTGGCACGCTTTAGCCTGAGGGGAACATTCGGGGTAAAGCAGCCTGCACACTACACCCTCTATCCTCACATAAAAGCATCAACAGCACCTCCAATCTCATCCCTTATCCTCCTCGGCACAGCATTTTTCAGTCTGGGTTCTTTTCCAGAGCTCCACACTGTTAGCGATGGAATGCTTTTCATCGAGATTGGTGCATGCCAAACTTCCCTTGGACTGGATGTGTTCGGGTGGCGGGTGTCTTTGTGCTCGCTAATTAGAAGCAGCTTGGTCCAGCATGCCTGTGTGTGCACAGCGGATCCTCGAAGAATAACCTCTTCCCCAACTCCCCTCATGGAAGACAACACTGTAAAAAAAAATGAAAGGTCTGGAAAGGAACTATTAGCTAAGAGCCAAATTTGTCAAACAGGCCTTTTCAGGATATTTATACTGTAAGTATCTTACTGGGCATGCAGGTAATGCTGGCTTGACTCGTCTACAATCACAGGCCTGTCACTTTTTTCTATTTTCCTATAACTACTATTTAAGCTGTTTAGAGATCAGTTTTAAATAAGTTGTATAAACAAGTATGAAGTAAAGTGTGTAACGATAGTAACATTAGGCAACCAGTGGCCTTAGTTGACCCTTTTAGACAGGAGAGCCCCACACATTTTGCCATTGCAGCTTTAATGCTGCATACATGCCATGTCAGTAAAATAGGAAAAATGGGGGAGCCTGTTGTTATTCTGACTTTGGATCGTTTATGCACCATTCTAAGACGCTAAGCCCCACTGCTAGCTTAGACGCACCAGATGAATGGCTTTTAAAGCTATATAAGCTGTTTTCGTTTGTCGTGTCACATATTTGTCGCAGCGCATTTACAAGTGAAACTAAATGCAAACATTCTATAATCCTCTTTTAATTAGCTAAATCAACCGTAGTAGTGTTCATATTGTACTTTATATAGATTCACCCTTATTGCCACTGGTTTGTTGATATTTATTTAGTTCTGCAGTAAAAGCAACTCGTGATTTTTTGCAGTAAAGAACACAGTAACCTTTAAACTGTCTGAATAGCTGTCACTGGCACGTGAAGCGCATTGGATTACAGGAGATGCTGCTGGTGAATGGCTGCGTTGCCGTGGTCCTGCTATATGCAGCAAGTGCAACAGACTTAATTATTGATATGAGTGTCACCTTTGTATCAAATAAAGATGAGTCTTCTCTGAACATTTATTGAGGACATGCATCTAAGTGCTGGAGTGTGTGATCCGTGGATAGCGATGGAGGCTGTCCATATGGAAGAATTTAATTCTTTTACAGGAAGTTTTTGTAATGCATTCAAATAATAAATCTTAATCCATTCATTCAAACTTAATGTAGTGTGCACTCACTCAGTTCCCAAAGCCTGAAGGAACATATTGTTATCAAAGAGCTGACAGAATGACAATTAATTGTGCGTCCGCATACATTGAACATTTCAAGTCATCTGATTTGGCTTTGTGCAAGAGGCTGTAATCACACCAATCTGGGAAAGGGTCTGAGAAGAAAATAACAAAAGACCCTTTTGCACCTTTTGTAGCTCAAGCTTTGCATGATTTATGGGCCCAGTATCTGGAAACAAATATTTTACTAATTGACAACAGTGCCTTGGAAAAACATCTTGAGCGCAGAGAGGCTTTTGGATGCATGGGGCTGTGAGCTGTGATGGAATTTGTCTGGATCCCTCTTGTCCACGCTTTACTGACCAACTTGAGCCAACTGTGGGGGTGGAGGGAGGGGAGCAACAAAGAGAGGAGGACAGAGAGAATGCGCCGCAAAATAGCGTCGCCCTGGGTTTAATTGGAAGAGCTTTTGGCATTTTTCCGAAATCAAACAACAGGGAAACAGGAAATACAGTTACACACACAGAGAAATGTGTCAAACACGTTGCGAGCTCTCTCGCCATGCAGTATCACTCCTCTGTAATGAACGGTTCCCTTAGCCAATGGCACCAAGGGTGGCTTGTTTCACAAAAGGTGTGAAGTGAAGCCTCTGTGCTGTGAGGTTTTGATAGAGACGGAAGTGTTACCCGGGCTCAGTGAGGGCGAGATAAATAGCGAAAAAGCCATGCTATCTTTAACAGACCTCACCATCTGGGCCTGTCGAGTGGCGGAGACGAGATAAGGACGACGCTCAAGTTGACAACGAATCTCCCTCCCGTGATGCGGTTCATTCATAGTGTTAATAGCTCCTTTAATTAATGTAAACACATCATTTAGCAGGTGATAAGATATTAATGGCTGTTCAGAAGGGATACAGATTGGACAAAAATGTCTCTCTCTGGGACACAGAGAGATGCTCAATAGCTCATTGTATGCGCTGTGTACTCGTGTCTTATCTCTAAATGTTGCATGCTGGGTCAATGAGCAACTGCCACTCAGATGAGTTTGACACAAATGTCATGGTGATGAATGAGAAGGTTCAGAGATGACAGCGGTGCTAATGGGACCTCCTTCACATGACTTGCTTCTTGTTGTACATATATTACACATATAGTATTACATATTCCAGATGTATCACCTCATTATACAAACTGTAGGAAAAATAAAGTCACTAAGCCATTATTTGGTATTTGAAATTTGCTTAAATCAAGCTCTTCCTGGAAGATCCTGCAAATGAATATCAGTCTTTCCACCGTTGCTGCAGTTTTGAACTTAACTTTGATTTCCTGTAACGGTTGGACAGAACGGCAACATGCAGGACGTTACGGATTTTTTCTTTTATGTCGAGTATATGATTAAATGAATTTCTGAAATTGAATTTTACATCGTAACTCCCTTCAGATGAGAAGCTTTACATGTTCCTCTCTGACTGTCTCAGCATGTCACCATATACATTTGTATTAATATGCACTCTCTTTATCTCATGCTGTCCTCATCACTTCAAACAGTAACGGATTCATACTTCATACTTTCTATTTCAAGACGATCAAAGTGACTTAATGTTTGGTTTGCTTTACTCTGCTCATTGTCAGTGCACACAGATGTGGTATAGCGATCTTTCCAGATGATATAGTGTTGCAATCAGTCAGCACGTGCTGCAACCTCGTCATCCAACTCCACAACTACAGGAAATGTCCTGCTTTGATATTTTCCAAATGAGTGGAACTTTGTGTCAGGAGGGCAACAGCTTACAAGGCTGATTCACAGCGTGTGAAACATGTAATCACTGTTTGCCTGGATTTACTGGTTCCCCCGGGGTCAGGTCGCTTGTGCTAACCCCCTTTTCTCGCTCTGCGGGACACCCTGGAAACATCTGGAATTGCCATCGGCGAGACGCTGGTCCAAACAAGGAATCATTGGCCATTTTATGAGTGTATCAAGCTTTTGAGACGGGGTTTGATCAAAGCCCAGCTCGCTCGACTTTGTCTGGTTCCTCCCACCGAAGGATTTTCATCACATTACAAGGACACGAAGAAACCTTGGAAGGGCGAGAAGCCAATTCGGAGCGATTGAAGCAGCCAGGCAAAGACACAACATGCCGGGTTAAAAAAAAAAAGGAACAGTGTCAACAAAAGTTGTGCTTTTCAGAAAAGATATGATGCCCTGATATTGGGTTTTAAGAGCTTCCAGTGGTCACACACAAACACGAAACTGTAAACCTTTAACTTTTGGAAAGTTTGGAAAATAAAGACCAACATTACAGCTAGATGTTCCTTTCTATGGAAACAACATAACCTTGGGGTAAAAATCCTTAAAATGTCATCTTTTCAAAAACAACCTTGTTTTTGAAACCACCATGAAGTTTTATAGCAGTGAAGTTTGATCAATTTGGACTTGAAAGGGCTTGAGAGGATCAAAGGTTGGGTTGAATTTTCTCAGCCCAAAGAGGAGAAACATCTTAACCCTTCATTTAAAATATGAAAAATGGAACTCACCAGGACTGAAGGAGGAACTATATTAAACGTTAAAAGCAAAAATGTTAATGCAGATCATTAAAGAAATCTATGCCCGCGGTTTCTCTTCGACTTTGCCCTGATTCGAGGTTCAAAATGATCTGAAGTTAATGATGAAAGTTCAAGAGGAGGATTCTTTTATATCATTAATCTATTTTCCATATGCACTCTTACACTGCAGTTTTTTCTTCCCATGTCAGGGAGTTTTCTCACATCCCATCACGCAATTATTCAGTCTTTGCACACCCCGTTTGGGTATATCACCTACTACACACTTATTGCTTAACTCGTCTCTCATATCCCCCCCTGCCTCCCGTGCTCCTCTCGAATGACATCAGACATCACATCACTGTTGTCCTCTCAATAAATGTGAAATACAATCCAGCTGTGGTGTTTCAACACAACCTTGAATGGTGATCATGACTTCATCGCTGTGCTATGGCAGAGCCAAATATGTTGCACACTCATTCCTGCTGAATTGTACCCTGTGTTTTTCTCTCTCTTGCCGCAGTGGTAATATGAGAATCTCCAACAGGTCAATTGCAATGTAAATGGGCATAAAGTGCAGAGTTTGACCTTTTCAAGATTTCTGATACTGGAATTTATTTCCATCCTGCTTTCATTTTTTAAATCTGTCATTTTCCTCGATAGTTTTAATAACAAGTGCTGTTGTGTTTCTACACTGCACTTCTAAATATCATCTGTCAATCAGACAATGCACCATAATTCATCTTATATTTCTTGTGAACTGCTGCTGCAGCTCCTAGTGGCATACCAGACTTAACCTCCTGTGTGTCACCGGATATCTCTTTCAGGAACTTGCTTTATGTAAAATCACTATTAAGATTAACAGTGTCCCAAAGCAGAAAGGTATACCGAGCTAGCCATCCTTATGCATAAGCAGTGATCCAAAATAAAATTGTTGCATGAATATAAAAAAATGACAACATGTCTGAGTTTGACACCAGAGAAAAGACTACAACATTGCCTATGTCAGTTGATACATTCACTGTACAGTGGCCTGTTTAGGACATTTCAGATTAAGCTTGCTATGCTCAGTTTTACATTGTCTTGGCTAAATCTTTAACTGTCCCTCAAACAGCAAAAAAAAGACAACATTGAAGTTTATTGACATGATGTTTGAGGCCTAACGTTGCTAACGTTAGCATTCAGTAGCCTTAAACCACTTGTTGCCATTGTTTCTCTCTTTTACTTTGCCTCCACTGCCTCACTTGAGTGTCAAACTATTGTTAAGGCTGTTGCATTTTAAAAAGTCAGCAAACAGACTTACCTTTATCCATAATTTTCCCATGATGTCAAAAGAAACCGTCAAATTACTCCTCAGTCAATCGACTACTGGTCTGAAAACAATTTTACTTGTGGGGGCAACAACCAATATTTCTGGGGTTCTGGTGTAGCTAGCTGATCTCCGGATAAGACTTCCTCTTCTGTGCGTTGGTAATTGTTGACTGTCCAATTATCAACTTGACTTGAGAATGGAATTGGAGTTGAGAGACGAGGTTTACGACCAGATTGTTTCATAAGTATCCTGTTTACGAGCTAATTTTAAGCAAATAAAAAGTTGAATCACCGTCAGACGAAAGCCGATGGGCCACGAGATTGCATATTTCGGCCAATGCTCTTTACCTTTACCTGCATTCAACCAAAGTCTGCTCAAACGTGATTGGTCAATACTACTCGGACTACAAAGGGAAACTAGAATACTTCTGATACCAACATCTTGACCAGTTACCTACAGATTTTAACTAACTTCTTCATTGGTTTGGTGTTATGATTATCCATTCAGCATGGCTCGCTAGTGTAGTCTCAATTTTGAGTAAGCAACTAGAACTACAATAGCCTAGTTTACTCATAGGTCAACAGAGTATGCAATGAGTCAGCAGGGTTCAATAATCGTCCAATAATCGATCCCAGACTCCTGCTGTCCACACGTTGAAATCTCAATGAGTGGCGGTTAGTTCAGTGGCATGCGTGGTAGTTTGCTTCCATTGGTTTATGACTGTGTGTGTGAATGGGTGAATGAGAGACAGTGTGAAGCACTTTGGATAAATGTGCTTTATAAATGTTACTTTACCAAAGATGTCTTTGAGATGCAGTTTGGTTGTATATGAATGTAATTTTGTAGAAGACAGGGTAGTTTTTTAGGTATCCTGTCATAACTGATGGCTGCACTAGAGGAATCATCAGGGGATCACAAATGTCTTCATTTAGAGGATTTACCCTCTGGGGACTCTGAATGTCTCATCCAGACTTTATAGTATAATCAATCCAAAAGTTGTTGATTTGAGTTTAAATAAAGTATCTAGCTATCCATCTATGTTGTGACATTTTAGGGTGATCCTGTTTTGCAGTCTTCATTAATGCAGCCAGAGAGGGAAAACATATTTGCTTCATATTGTTCTGGTAAGGTTTCTCTCTTTTCTGCACCCCCAGCATACCCAAGATAGAACAACTTGTACTCAGCACACTTATTGCCTTTTCTGCTCACTTTCCCCTCCATCTCATGAGAGAGAAAGTTGGAATTATTTGTTCTGCAAAATCAATAAAAGCTTTCACCGGAATTCACAGTCTTTATGTTTTGCCCTTTATAATTTGTCACAAATTGCTCTCGGTACAGCAATTACCAACAGGAACAAACTGCCAAGAGTTCTTGATTACCTTTCAACAATGATGGAACAACTCAGCTGAAAAGCACAGAATGCTGGGAACCTATATGTTGAGAGGACGCTGACAATAAAAGTTAATCAACAAAGCTCCACACTAAAAAATGGTCATGCATTTGTCCAAATTGCATGTCACTTTAAAGACAATGCAAAATATAATAACAATATCTCTAAAAGCACAAAGTGCATTGATCTTTCTGTTGATTTGTATCAGGTATACTGCCTGCCATTGGTCTGCCATTTAGGAGCTGTTGACATCACACTCGCCCTGGTAGATGTCTTATGTGAATGTCAATCCACTGAGTCCTGGGAAATAACTTTTAAGTACTGTTTGAGAATCGGGTGAAAAGGTTACCGCTTTAAATCCCAAATATCCAGGGTCCCGTAGCAAGACATCAAACGCCTACCTGTTCAGTTATCGTAAACTTCTCTCAATAAGTGTTCAGCTCAACGTCTCAAGGGTGTTATTGTTCCTCTGCTCACACTGACTTTAGTTTTATTGATGCTTTCTGTGCTTCTGTCTCTGCTTCCTCTGTTGGCAAATCTTTACCATTGAAGAGCCTGGGGAGAGCAGCACAATGGCGCCATCCGTCACCTATATTGGTGTTCTTTAGTGTTGTCATTTGTTTAAGAATTCAAAATAGGTTCTCCTGTTGTTGTGTTCTTACTTTTTAGTCAATATATCCTCACGGTACGGTACTTATCGTTGGCCGGTATGAAAGTGCATGCATCACATTGTCAGCGCTGGAGTTGATTTTGTGACTTTACTTGGTTGAACAATAGGGCATTAAGTTTGCGGTGAAATCAATCATTAAAAACAACAGAAATCATGTTGTTTCCTCACATCTGTAGAGAAATTTGTTTTTTTCAGTGACTGACTTGTTAGGTCACATACTGTAAGGCCATACAGACCAAAGAAAGTACAGGTGACACTGATTTACACGGGTGCTGTTATGTTGATAGATTCCTGTCTCTCTTACCATTAGTCTAAAATGTTGAAATAGAAGCTGAGAGGCAAGAGTCTGTAAACACAACATACGGTACACAGGGCAGCACTTTCTCACAAGTTAGCCGATGCAATGGGTTTATACATTGTACCTAATGGCTTTATTATTGGTTAATAAATCATTTAGTAATGCTTTATAGCATTTATAAGAACAGTTTTTAGATTGCCAGGTTGTCATAAATACAGATTATTTATGAAAAGTCAAAATTTCTAGTTCAATAATAAGCTGGCAACAAAAGTCATCATGCTAATAAGTCATAAACAAACGGTTTGTGTAATAATCCAATTCTGAAGTTGCAAATGTCAATACATTTTCAATAAATTATTTTGATACATATATTCTGCAGCCTTTCCCCAGAAGGTCAACCAATGAACCAATTATGGTATGAACTAAAGAGCTAAATGACAAAGCACTTGTGAAGCAGGAGGAGGATAAACAGCAGCCAAACAGATGGTTCACAGCAACCCAAAAGTTATTCTTATTAATGGCTTAAACTAATCTATAACACATAAGTGACAACTTATAAACCCCTTTAAAAAGTGTGCCTTGTTATAATGTGGCACCGCAAACACATCATCGCCAGTCGAAGCAACACGTTTTAATATTTTCACTTCATTTCACACATCACTTGACTGAAATGGTAGGAAACTTCTAACTTTGTGGTGATAAATAAAGGTGAGAATCTATAAATTGGTTGGAAAATACCTGGTTAGCGCATACACATTTATTACTTCCCTGGAAAAAAAACAAAAAACCCTTGGAGTGTGCTTTAGAAAAGCACTTACCCACCACCTGCTCTAGTGCAGCTGCTCGGTAGCCAACAGAAGACCAACTAATTGTACTGCAAAGCTTCTGGGTGTGAATATATGCAGCTAACTGAATGAGAAGCAGGCTGCTGCTTCAACCAGCATTTGGTTCAATAAGATGCATGAATAGATGGATGGATTAAGATCTGCATGAATGTTTTGACTCTAAGCCAAAACAAAACAAAATCCCATCCTCCCCCAGTGTCCTGCACAATCACCTTCTGGTTAGCTTTATGACAGATGTGGCACTTTGGCAATCAATTCCAGGCTGGTGTCCTCCTGTTTATCAGCAGGCAGGGCGCTCCGGTCCCCATTCGCAGTATTGATGGTAGGGCCAGAGCGGCCTCTAATCTCCTTCTATGACATGCCTGTGACGGCAGCCTGTAAATCATCTTCTCTAGTGAGGCTGCAGAAAAATACAAAATATAGCTCATGCACAACAATACATATCTAAGGCTCTTTAATAAAGTCAGTTTTTACAGATTTTTCAATGTAAAAATGATATTTAAAAAGTATCGGACTCATTTAAAACTTTTTTTACCTGGATTTTCTGCAAGAAGACATACATCACTGCATTTTACAAAAGGGCCTCCTGCAATTAAGACGGTCAGATAATAGAAGATATAGAAAAAACAATGAGAAATAAGATTAAATAATACCATTTCTATAACCAGTTGTCATCCAGATTTTATAGGCCAAATAAATATTGATGGTGCCCCAATGTTTTTTTTGTCGAATTTCTTGATCGGCAAAGATTTTTAAGTCATACAACAAAATAATATTGATTATACGACTTAACCACTTGGCTCAATGGTTTGTAAAAAGCAAAGATTTTCCTCATTCTTAATCCATCAAACACACACCACAGACACTTGTGACACTACTTGCATCTCTATTAAAAGGTGTCTCGCTCTCTTTTGTCTCCTTCCATTTTCTTGTTTGTCCCGGTTTCACTTTTCCCATCTGTCTTCACCTCACTTCAGATAATTTCTCTGTTTTGCCGCTCCTTTCACCTCCACGTCTGTCTCTGGCTCACAGGGAGAGTATCTCAGGTCTCAGCGAGCAGCCCCACTTAAAGCACGATAAGAGCACTTGAATGCAACGCCACAAGCCAATCCACTGTTAGCTCTGGCTGGAGGGCCGCTGAGGGGACATTGCACTGCCTTACAAGTAAATAAGCCACTTGGGATCTTATGGAGTGCCTCCCTGGAGAGATGGAGAATGAGGAGACAAAGAGAAGAGGGCAAGCTTAATGGAAACACTATATTCTGCCACCCAGGAGACCCCACAGCCTTCCTGAAAAACCCACCATTATCAACTCATTATCTGTATACATTGTATAGATCAGAACACAGCCTAGACATTTTTGTCCCCCCAAAAGCATTTCGTTTTGGGGAGATGAAATGCTGTTTGAATGCGGTAAGAATCACTTGTGGTCTACGCATGCATCCTTCCAGATTGACATTGTTTTCTGTTTGGAAACTGGAGGAAATTCCAGTCCACCATACACACGTCATTTAGAAATCAATTATCTTTTGGTAGCTTGCAAGCTAATTGGGTAACTAGCTAACTTACCTTTTGACAAGTTTTAGTTTGGTACCAGTAGTATTGACCTTTCACAAATGCAGCCACCTTTCTGCCACTTACTTATTGCAAGTACTGAGTGCACCTCCAGGATTTAACACTGGTAGATGCCGCCTCTCTCCGACTACTTACTCTTGACAGGAATAGATGATGACGTGCCCACTAACTTCACATAGCAAGAGCTCTGGGCATGATGACACACTGTCTTTATAAGCCTCACTGTAGAATATATTTCACAGATTTTAGTGCATTATGAGTTTACTTGGAGTCAGCATGTAGTGGTCATTTGAGGAACTGCAGCTTGTGGCACCTCAGTTACTAACATTAATTCTCAGTCGCTGCCATTTGATTTAACGTCAGATAACGTGATGGTTCAACGTATCAACGCTCGTTTCACATCCTACAAAAAGTCCCTCCTAATTTTTCGTGGGTTTTCCTACAAAAGCCCCCATCGTGTCACTTTCCGCTCATTATGCATAAAGTGTTTTTAAAATAAACGTCATTCTTCACAGGAAACTCAGTAAGGTTTAGGCAACAACACTACTTAGTTAGGTTTAGGAAAAGATCATCATTGGTTTAATACAACCACGGATGTGCCGTGACTGAAATACGCAAGTTACGTGACAAAACATTCACTTCTCGTTTCACAAGGGAACGAACAGCGGTCTCCTGACTGAAAGATCGCTGGTGCCCTGGTCTCTTTGTAGTCGTCATTTTGAGTCTCTCCCTGGTCTCTTTAAATGAAGGTGAAGGTCGGGGGGGGGGCCTTGAACTATGCCCGTTAGGCCTGTTCAGTAATCCATCCATGAGCATCAGCCGACACACCTTGGTGACTCAGCTTCTGACATGGGTTAAAGGTTCTTTGGACGCTGACCGCCTTTGGTGACCAGACGTCTCTGTAATGGGTTGAATTTAAATGTATTTTAGTGACATTTAAATGCCATTCAACCAAGTCCCCGAAAAGAGAGTGAAAAATAGTAAGTGCAGACATGTTTGCAGAGAGAGAGAGAGAGAGAGAGAGAGAGAGAGAGAGAGGGTGCATGGACAGCAGGAGAGGTGAAACAGACACTTTTATTAAATATTGTCATTTAGTTTAATTAAATTCCTTTATTAACTAGCACAGGAGACAAGTTAATGGTGATAACAAGGAACGTGTGATAGCTGTCTTATATAAATGGCTCCAATGTGCATTGTTTAGTCTTAATCCTAATCTTTAGTCTGAAAAGGGTAATGGTGAACAAGGCTGTTTGACGGACACAGAGGATTGTTATGGCTGCTAATGGAGCATTAGCTCAACAGCTATTATACATCATGGAGATAATATTGGAAGTCATGAGTGTTTCCTTTTTTTCACTGGCACTGTGTGCTGCCTCTCCTCCTGGCACCGGGGCTCTGATGTAAAACGCTGTCATCTCAGTGCCAGCGTGTGACTTGTCAGCTCCTGGAATGAATAAGATCAGATTTATTTTTCAGATATGCCCGGTGACTTCGTATACACTTAAAGAGGTAGATTCGGAAAGATGTGAGACCGATGCTAATGGGGTAAAGATGGAGAGATTTGAAGCATTATATTATGGCGAACTTCTCGCCATGAATCAACGCTAACAGGGTTTGCTGCAACCAATCTAAATTGCTTTGTGTTCCCTGTGATTTAACAGGTCTCCTTGCACTGTCAGTGAATGTTTCTTCATTTACCTTCTGAATAATTTGATTAGTCAAATGCAATTTAGAGGATTTATTATTGGGCTCTGTTGAAGCCTAACTGTAAATGGCTGTGACAGAAGTGGGTTTTGAAACATATGCGCGCGCACACACACACACACAGACACACACACACACACACTGGCTGTACACTACATCTGTGCGAGCCAGTCCGTGGAGAATGCCCAATGTGACAGCTGTCGGCATGCTTATTTTTTTGTCTAAATCAAGATAAACACAGTCTTTTCCCATGAACCGTTTTCTAGGCCTTGGCAGCATACAACTAAACCCCCACACATATCAGTGTTCATTCTCACACACACACACACACACACACACGAGTGGCACGTCAACAGCTGTACACATGTCCACATACGTTCTCCCTCAGCAGTTATGTTTAGATTGGATGTTTCGTTACATTAACTTCCCCGCATAGGAAAATAATGCCCAGAGACAACCAGAACCACTCAAGATGAAAAGCATTAAATGTCACATGTCCCACTGTGTAGCCTTTCATCTACTATACACAATTATGTTTCTATTTGTTAGCCCTGGTTTAGCCTTGTTTAAAGGTAAACGTAGTAATTATTCTCTTTCTTTCATACGGAAAAAAATTACATAATGGTATCTTCCTTCTATAAATGGAAACAACCACTCATTAAACATGAAAGAAGTAAATATATGAATTGATTTGAATGCTTAATATAAGATGCCTTTTCATCTCCATGCATACGGGATGCCGGACAGGAAAAAGAAACCCTCCTTCATAAAGCCCTTCGTTTGTGACGTAAACAAAGATCGAACCGGAAACGTCTGTGAAGTGTCTTTGTAAAATGGTCTGAAACTGACAGAATGAACCTCTGACCTGTGTAAGCTTTGGGCTGAAAACAAGCAGACGCTCAACATCTGATCCTGACATCACTGACAAGTGATGCACTCTGTTAGTCGCAGCATTCGAAATATGACACAGGAGTCACATCTGACAAGTTGGTGTAAAATCTTGATTTCAGGGCGTATTTACATGTTAGAAAAATGATCATTTAAATGTTGTTCTTATTTGGCGACGATAAGAACGCCTCTACTGTAGCTGAAGTTGGCTCGCATTATCTAAAATCAGCCATCGGTTGTTGATGGAATGCATGATGCAATAGTCTTTATTGTCGGTAATCCGTTTCAAATGGGACAGTTTTTCTGGAAAGGTGATACGATCAATCTTCAGGTCAGACGTGTCTTTGTGAGCAAACCTTTGGTTAGCATAGACATATTTTCAACATGTTAACGGTATTGATGATAACTGTGATATTTAAAAAAAGAAATATCGATATCATGTTAATAACAGACATATTATCGTGTAAATAATCCAGCGCCTCTTAAATCGTTTATTTTTCTTTCTATTCTCGCTAACACACAAACACACACACATGCAGTCATTAGCTACTGTGTGTCTACTACTGCCACACAAAATCATGTCTGAGGAGATGACAGACGACAGCGAGATACTTTACCATCACCTGAGAAAAGTTAGCTCACCAGGGTGGAAGGTTTTGTTTCTGCAAAAAAGACAGAAGAGAAAAGAGACAAAACACACAATGAAGAGTTAAAGATGAATTTAATTTTCTATGGAAATCAGAATAATATCGTTATTATAATTCTGGGAAAATCGTATATTGTGACAGCCCCCCGTCTACATATCACAATGTGCTGCCATTTCTATGATGTTTAATTTCACATTGACTATTCAAAAGAAAGCTGTTTGAAATATGTTTTGACATTTGCAATATGCAACGCTGTGGTAAGTGTTTTGTAGCGACTAGTGCCGTAGCAATCAGTTGTTTGCGGCACAATATCAACAACAAAGCATCAGTCGCAGCCAGACATCCAGAGGGGCGAGTCTGTCCCAGAGCAATGATGAGAGCGCTCACTAACTGGGGAGCAGTTATCAAAGTTTACAAGGGCCGTGACACCGTGTTGGAGGAGTTACAACTAAAAGGAACGATTTTCTTTTAAGGAGGAGCTGATAATGTTGTAAACGTTCTGTCTGTTGTCATTCCTCCAGCGTGGTGGCCGCTCCCTCTTAACTACCAGCAAACACTCTGTAAACAGGCCACGGTGGATCCTCTGCTGGTAGAGGCCTGCTTAATGACTAGACCCAAAACGCTCTGTCTGCCGGCTTAAATGTGCGTCATGGGGTATGAAATTCATAGCTTATCAAAATGCGAATTAAAAAAATCATTATAATGCAAATTAAAGAGGGTGAAATAGGCTTTTTTTGACCACCTCAGCTGCTGGAATCCAACACGTCCTCAGACCTGAAAGGATGAAATGGGTTGTTTTTGCATTTGGAAATCCCTTTGAGGGTTTTTGATGTGACATTTCTTTGTGTTCAGGTATAAGCTAAAGCTGCACTCATTTATATTTTCACTAGCAATGGATGAAGTAACTACAGGTAATGTGAAAAGTGTCTCTGGCAAAACCACAATAATTATCATTTGCTTTTTAGCATCTTTAAACTCACTGATTTGCTTTTGTGGCCCAGAACTTAACTCTCACTGCTCTTGTCAACCCTGTTTTCAGCAGCAGCCAGTGTGCAGAAGCTGTTAACTGCAGAAATGTGAGCTAGTGAGCATGGGTAATGGCTAAAGACACATTTATTTCCCTGAGGAGTTGGTGGAGACCAAAACAGAGCTAAAAGAAGAGTGAGGATTGGATTAAAATCCATCTGGTGGCCATAAACACGACTCCAAGTGGATGCTAATGTTGCTCCATGTCTACTGGATATTTAAATAGTAGTTTGCTAACAAACTCATTATAGTTACTGAAACAAATAATTAGACAGGAGGAGTTCAAATACGTTTAGAAAAATTATATTTTTCCTTTAGAGCAATTCAACAAAACAAAAAATCTCTTGTAAGGCAGGGTCAGGGAACTTCAGGGAAGTCTGGGATTTCCAAAGCTTAAAAAACGATAATATAGTTGAGATTGACACACTCAATATAGTTACTAATCTCCAAAAGAAATATGTTTTTCATATCAACTATTCCTCGTCCTAATACTAGTCCAGTGCACCTCATCAGTCCGTCGTCACTACCCTCACAGACACTTCAAGTTTAAGAATTAATGAATTCTTGCATCAAACTTTCTTATCAAGAAAGATTTAAGGGAGCTTTAAGGAGCCTCCTTACAGGCTGAGAAGAGACTTTGATCTGTTTGATCAGGACACGCGCTGAGCTTAACATTTTAAGGCAGGAGATTATTTTGTGAGCGCACCAATTTATAATCTGCTACCAGATAAAGAGCAGTGATGCAAGTGCATGCTTCAGGTCTCCTCAAATAGCATCAGCGCTCGTCTTTTCCTTTTATAATGTCAACTCCGTTGTGCGGTTGCGTCTAGCACTGCCATTTGTGATTGTGTTTTATTCTTCTGTGAACTACTGAAAAATCGGAACAAAAAACACCAGGCCATGAGGTCTGATCACCGAATTGCAACCCGAATTAGTTTTTTTGCAGTGTCTGTCTTTTACTTGAGAACATCAGGAGAGGCTGCTGGGTGGAAACAGACTACAAAGCATTACCAACCAACTACTGGCCAACAGCCTCCAGCAGCCACTTCTTCTCCCAACCCCCACCGCCATAATTGCAGGGCCCTTGCAACCTTCGACCAAAATGGCTTCCATCCACAGTGATGCTGTTTGATTACAGGAAAGGGTTCAGTTGTGTAATCACGGAAGTAATCAGGAACAAGAGGAAGAAAAAAGGAAAGAAGTGCAGGGCAACTGTAAGCTCCTTTAAAATTGAGATGGATTCGAAAACAAGAAAGATCCGCTATAAAGAATGAATAGATGGATAGATGGTTGGATAACAAAATGTATACATGCATGGATGAAATAATAGAAAGATAGATGGATGGACGGACGGATGAATGATTAGATAGAAAAATGCATGCATGGAAAAAATGGCTCCATTGAGGGTTATGAAAATGGATTGATGGATGTGTGGGTGGATGTAAAAAGGATGAATGGATGGACAAATAGAAGAAGAAAGGGATAAACGGATGAATACAAATATAGATCAATTGAGAGAAATACAAATGGATGGGTGGGTAGTTGAATGAATATAAAAAATGTTGGATGAATGGAATGATAGAAAAGTAAATGGAGGGATGGATGTTATGATAGATGGATGGATGGATGGAGGGATAGATAGATAGATAGATAGATAGATGGAGAGATAGATATTTTTCTACAGTTCTCTCCAAGCCTTAACACAGTGCATGTGCTGGCAGACAAAGACAAATCAGAACCAGGAGCTTCCCACAGCTTATAGGGTGAAGCTGGCCAGGCTCCCCCGCTGTGGCACCCCACCTTCATGTCCGGAGCTAACTGACGCAGGGTGCTAAGAAGTCTAGCCTCCCTTTCATCTGAGCCTTAAGGGGGAGGGGGGCAGGGTGTGTGCGTGGGGGTGGAAGTCGAGAGGTTTAGGGAGCCGGGCTCGCATCCGCTGATAGTCATGAAATATGTATAGACACTGTGCCTCAGACAGGCCATAATTGATCGGAGGACGCCATTAACCATGGCACATCCCTGTTCGGCTGCACCTGTGAACCCCACCCCCATCTGATCCCCCGTCCCCACCCCCGTCTTTAACCAGCTATGACGATCACACAGACAGAGAGGGAAAGAGGGAGATTAATGAGCGAGACACGCCCAGAAGCTCAGTCACAGCCAAAGTAATCATTTTCTGTCAACGTTAGCATTCCGTCATTTGCATATCGTTGGACTGCTTTCATGCAGTCGAGCTCGACTTAAACAAATATTTGCAGGAGAGTAAATATTAAGTACACTATCATGTTTATGACAACACAATCAATATTGCAAAAATGAAACCGTCAGTCTACCTCTGCAGCTACACTTTTTCTCTCCGGATGGATTGCTGTTCAAGCACCTTTTCAGCTGACCTGTGATCAGTAACCTCTAAGTCACTGTCTGTGAGGAGTTAACGCTGGAAAAGAGCCATGTGGAACAGATTCATTTCATTTACATCCAGGAGATTACCTGACACGGTGCTTCAGGGCCATTTGCTAAGGGCCACTTAATCAGGCCATGTTGATATTTATGGGTGTGCTGGCTGTGGGGACGCTTAGAGACGGGGTTTAAAAAAGATAATTAACTAATTAATGTAAGATATAATGGGGAGTTCTTGCAGCTGCTTAAAAAAACAGATAAAGCAATTAAAGATGTGCAGATTAATAAAAAGCTGTAATCCTGGCTCTAGAAGTGATGCACCCACATGTATGCACATCATTACGTGCAGTATTGACATTTCAATGTTCACTTATATATTATTTCCCTGTGGCCAGCTAAATGGTGTTGACAATCTCCCGGCACAATACTGAAAAGTCCTGCTCCTCTCAGGAAAGACTCAGCAAAGTAGGAATCAATGGACAGTGGAGCGCAAGATCACTTCCTCCTTTCAGAGTCAGCATGCATGCTCATTAGATGCAAGATGAAATACCAGTTATTGTCTTGAGGGAAATTCAATTTGCAAGACCAGTCGAGAAAATGGTTCCCACCAACAACGAGCACGCGGTCCCATTAACAGTGTTCAAGGTTGAGGTATTAACACTGTCACTGCATTAGTAATGTCGAGTGTGCAGAATCTTCCTCGGCCCAAATGATGCTTCGCTAATATGACACATGACTGTTTGCCTTCAAATTGCCACGTAAATGTGCTGTCGGCCTTTATTTAGAGAACACAGGTTGTCTTCCTGATTTAGTTTAGAGCTCAAGAAAGCTGGTAACAGCTGTTTATAGCTCTCTTGGATTATTATATTTCATTATGATTTGACACTGATCCATAATAATAATAATAGAAATAAAACATGATTCCTTCAAAGGATGAGGTTGTTATTCTGTTTTTTTTATTGTCTATAAATCCGATGAAAACACATACAATGTGTTATTCAATCTGTCAATATGTTCTGACTTCTCTACCATGTGTGGGGCTCTCAGTCCCAAGCCCATTTGTTACTGGGCATGTAAATCTAGAAAAAAAAAGTCCTAAATATATAGTTCATTTCATATTACACATCTGATTAATTTTCTAAACAATTGCGCACTGTAGCTTTTAGAAAATGTCTGTTGTACGGCACGGTCAGGGAACTTCAGGGACGTCAGCGATTTTCAACGCTCAAAAGCAGGTAATAAAGTCGAGATTGTCCTTTAAGAGGGCGTCTGGTGAATCATCAGTAGAATCAGTTTCAAATAAATCCCAAACCTTCCCTTCATGAAGACTGTTGATGGTCTGCACTGGAAACTGGACACCGGGGATGAATTCTCCTTCATTCAGTCCAATCGAGTGATTCTTTGTGTCTGTCCAGCATGTGTCATTTGTCTCTAGCCTGTTAAATCAGCTGCTAGCTTGTGTGTGTATGTGTGTGTGTGTGTGTGTGTGTGTGTGTGTGTGGTGTGTGCATGAATAGTGGGGGATGGTAAGTAGGGAAACCTGTGCAACACGTTTGGACAGCTGCTGAGAGGTTATTGATTGGCTTAGAAATGATTAAACCCGCAGGAGTCAAAGGAGGCTGTTGCTGTGCTGCAGGACTCCAAGCTCCAGCCATTCATAACTGATGTAAATAACAGTCGTAACAAATATTAGTGTGTCACAATTATTAAAAGTGTTATAATGGAGAAAAAGGGATTGGTACACAGCCCATTCTTTGTGTGATTCATTTTGTTTCACTTCACTTATTCAGCCTGACATTGAGGTTGATAGCCGAGTGTTATTTTAGACTGAGCAGTGAGTGACATAAATATTTTTTATTTGGACACTTTGGGTTGTAGCTGTTAAAGGTTGTGGTGTTATCTTTGATATCCGCTAAGTTCATTTGACACGGTAACAGATTGTGTTGAATTGTGTGCAGGAGTTATTCATTAAATGGAACTTCTTAACCAATCCAATTTGTGCCGAGTTACTCCCGATACCTGCTGAGCTCCACACTGCTCTCAGATGACAGGGCCAGCTGTGGAGGATTTGTGACTCAGCTGCAGAAATATATCTTTGTCCCATCCAATTTCCCACCTGATCAACCAATTACAGCGTCAATCAATATGTTTGTTTCAGTTCTAACTCCAGCCCCACAGTGAACCGTCTGTTCTTTAACATTGTAGCAGGTGGTTGTGTTGTGATCCTCTGATTTTCTGAGTGATGCTTTCAGATTCTGTCGCGTACTTTATAGTCCTGTCTGATTGCAAACTGATTGCAGGCTTCAGATTGCTCTCTTTGTGTTTATGAGCATTCTGGAGATTAAAGGCCATCGCTGAGTGCATCTGTTCCTCTCATTTCAATTCCTCAGCCGTGAAATAAAGCGTATTCAAATTTTGACACCTGCATACAAATTGTGACTGCTTGGTGACAATTGTTGTGAAGTTATTAGAGATCAGTTCACTACAAGAAAGTTTCACCCATAGATAGGCCTATATGTAGCCTACTACGGCATGATATCCATGAGCACATGAGCGGATGGAGAGCAAAAGAGGGGAAACCCAGAGTGGGTTCATAATAGACTATTACTTCGTAACAAGAGACATCGCTTTTTTTACCTTCTGGAGCAACAAGAGTCCCAAGTCAAAGGTCTTTGTGGTTAGAAAACAGACAGACATGTGGTACAATCAAGAAGAGGTGGACTGTGGATTGCGAGTATGTTGCATGACACTTAGAAGTGTAGTTTACCAAATGAATTGCATTGCCCCTCTGCCGGGAAAAGTACAAATGCAATCAAAATCAACTTTAAGTGCTTCAGAACACCTCTGCTTCCAGAGCAATAAAAGTCCTTTTCACAGGGAAACATCACTTTTGAAAAACGCAAAAAAAAAAAAGGTTGATAACCTTTCACTGGACTTGAATGGTATTCGGTGTCATCATAGTTTAGTGACTTCCTGTGGTAGCACAAGGCCAATCCGATGCGGTTGTCTCAAAGGATTCAGTACGACATACTTAACTTGTTGTGCAGTCCATATTTTCTTGCACCTGCTGCTGCCAAGGTTCCTCACGCTAGGAAACACAAGGTGCAACGGATCAAACAGGGACACATTGGGCGACGGACATGAAGCTCCTGCACAGGTCATAGCGTTGAATAAATGAGGCGGGTGAGTGATCACGGTGCAGTGGCTTTTCTATGCAGAGCAAGCAAGCCACGATTGAATGAGTATGATAGTGAGTTGCTTTCTCTATCCAGAAGTTACTCTGTAATGTAAAAAAACGTTTTGCTGAAAACTGACTAAATATTAATCAAAATGTCCTCAAAAAATGAATTTAAAAATACACACATATATCAATAAAAACACATTTCTTGCACAAACAACTGCAGATTGATTAATATCAAACATGAGCTGATCAGAACAGAGAATGTGTCGGTAGTTTTCATTTAGCATTTTCCCTCTAAACGTGTAAATACTGGAATTGCAGCTGAAATTCACAGCCCCCCCCCCTCTATTCATTGTGTCCAGTGTTGACATTCCATTGACCCATGTCTCATTAAGAATTCTCTGTCTTTCACCATTCATTCGCCCTCCATGCAGGCTGAGCAGTAAATTGCTGCAGGGGCGTTGATGTGCAAGAAGAGACGGCCGTCTTAATGTGGGACATGAGTGGGTGGTCTGCTCTCTGAGGGCCTTCTGCAGCCCCTTACCTTGCTGTAATGACTCATTCTCTTCAGCTTAGTCACCCTGCTCTGTGCTGATGTTTGCATGGTATTGAAACATGTTGCAGAATTGCTTCTCTTTTCTATGCCTTTTATCATCAGTCATTTCTCACTATCAGCCAGGAAGATTATGCCGTCCAGAGATGTTATTCTGGCTTTTTGATAAAAATTACACCTGATGTTTGAAGACACAGTTTTCATTACGGTCATTGGCCTTTAATCTGAGAGCTGGTGTAGTCTGAAACCACGGGCCCTATTCACTGAAGAGGCCATGGTATTGGATTTTTCTTCTTGCGATGCCCTGAGTCAGTTCTTCCTCTTTGCAACCGGTCCCTTGACCTTTGTCATTGTCAGTCCTGTCCAGATGCTGCTTGGTTTACTCCTGTGTTGACAGAGCTTGCAACCAAAACAACTTAAGAAGGTCTAAATACGAGAGGCAACACATAGTACATGTCAGGATGAGGTCGATTGTTTGTGTCTTCTAATTTGAACCACCAGGCCGTGAAAAGAACGATTACGTTCTGCAGGTTGGAAACTCAAGGCTCATCACACTGCCTTTTGTTGTTGAAGACACCCGATCATACATTGGATTTTTTTGTAGTTTGTTGCATCTTTTTTTCACTTTTACTAGACAACCATCGAATAAGGGCTAACATTAGCTAAACACAAACCAACCAATGAAGCTCTAGCGTAAGTTCAGACAGGAAGACTATACTCTCGCATGCCTAAGCCCGTAGTTTCATTCCCATATGTCTGCTTATCACTCCTCATGCACACTCATTCCTTGCTGTCATTGTTTGGGGCTGTCAATCATGATATCAGCTGTCTAGATCAGCTGGTCTCTCTCGCCAATAGCACAACGACACAATGACATCGTTAGCCTATCATCTTGCTGCTGTCTCTCTTAAATATGACCGTCTCTCTACCTTCAGTACGTTCATGCTGCTGTTACGTAACCCTCCACCTCCCCATCTCCGCACAATCTTCGCAGATTCATCAGCTTCATCAACTCATCATTCTATCAGCCTCATCTATCCACTATGCTGCTGTAATCCTGTAAATGTCCCCACTACGGGACTAATAAAGGGTTATCTTATCTTATCTTATCTTATCTTATCTGCCACCATCACCACCAGTGTCTGGACTCCACGAGGTGATTTGTATTGTTGCCGCTCAGGGCAATTATCACAAATCTCCTCGTCGAGTTCAAGCGCCGACTCATTTCTGTGTAACTCATGAACGCATCATCTGTCATAATAAATGTTAACTACTAATCATTCACTTGTCTCTCCTGATTGAACTGTAAGCTACCTAAAACAGTCAAATTCATGAAAACCACTGACCCACAATCTAAAGTACCGCACTAATTTGCCTCCAGCTGTAATGTGTTCAGATCATGGTGACTACGGTTGGTAAAGTCATGAAGCTCTGGTATCCAGGAAAAGAAATGTTTGTTTTTTTCAACTTGAGGCGCTCCTGCAAAAAGGCGAGGCGCTCAGCAACGCAAAAGCAGCGAGCAAAACACTTCACTCTCATTGAAACAATTACAAAAAGCCGCCCAGGCAACTAAAAGGAGCTCTGTCTGATCAGGCCCTCGACTCTCCTAAAAACAACAAAGAGTGTTTTCTAACCCTTTTAACCTTTAGACGAGCACGCTGCTATTTTCTTTAGCGAATATAGCCTTTTCTAGTTTCATAAAGTCCGATGTTTGTCATGTGTGTTTCAATGTCCTGTGTGTTTTTTGTGAGCTCACACTGTACTTCAACTCTGTGGAGTGCTTATTGTATTTCTGTGCCTGCAGCAGGGCGACCATGACAGAGAGATGTATATTTATATGTTTAACGTTTGATAAATAAGGTGTTCCCCAATTAAGTTACAGTCAAATACCCCCTATTTCATGAAACCCATGACACGGTTGTTCTATGCAGATAAACACTGTTTACTTACACAAGCGCGTTGATGAAATAGCAACGGCCTCTTTTTGTGTCACATACAATTATACAGCGATCTTGCTGGATATGCTTGTTGTTTACTACACTATGTTTGAAGGCTACGACAAACACAGGGTTCAGCAAAGGCTTTGCAGAGCAACAGCTAAAGGGTCATCTTCGGTTGAGGAATGAAGCTTTGTTAGTTTAGAAACTGCCGTTGAGACAAAGTTGATATGCACCTGTAAAGTCTGTCCATCTCATCCAGACTGTGTTTTATATTAATACTCTATTAGTATAATATGCACCTGTAAAGTTATTTCTCTTCTCCTTTTTTCCAATAAAGAAGATATATTGATTTTAATATTTAACAATTCATTACATTGCTCTATACATGGGAGACTTTTTGGTAGACGGTGTGCATTCATCTCCCTCCCTTGCATAATATCTTGAATAGCAAAACTGTAATAAAATGAACACCGCCGACAAAATCAGCTTGCAAAGTGTGTGGAGGAATGACGCCTCAAGCTATTTAATAAAGCTGTGCTGCGTATCAATTATAGGTTTGTTTTTCCCTCAAGAAAAGCTCAGAGGTATTTTTAGTAACTCAGTACTATCAACTTAATATATTCTTGACTTGGAAAAAGGAATAAGTGCCAAAAGTATTTCTGTTACTAATTTGCATTCCAGTTTAAAATACCATATGAGTGGCCACTCTTGCAGGGATGAAGATTTTCAGGCTATTCTTCTGGAGGCGTCCTTCAGTTTTAGGGATACCGGGGCTTGGCATCCATTCCACGAGACACCTTGGTGTCTCCTCTTCGAAACCGCTCTGACTGCACATCATTGGCATAAACAGATAGGAAATGAAGGGCAGGATCTTGCCTGTAGTTTCATTTATATGTTAATCTTTTTGTGGTCCTTGGTTAGGATTTGAGTGATTCCAGCATATGGTTTGGTAATGCGTTCAGCTGGACATATTCAGACAGCAGTGGAAAGCCTTCACATCCTTGTAGCATAGAGGCAATCTATCATTTGCTAGGTGTGGCAGCGTGTCGGCCCTCCAGACTCCATAACCGTTCCATTTATATAGACGACTACCTGTAAAATATCTGTTGAATATAGAACGGCCGCGCAGTTGAGGTTAACTTTTGCCATAAATCCAGAAGACAAAGTAGGCATTTGCCTGTGCGTGATTGACTATACTCTCTTTCCATGCAGTGACTTGAAAACTGTAAATGGCAAATGTGGGGGAGAAAGGAGGAAACAAGAGATTTTTCATGGGCCGTTAATGCAAACGCTTGCCTGTTGAAAGCCACGGAGAGAGGGGCTTGATGGATGGAAGCTAATGTGTGACAGAAAGGGAGAAAGAAATGCCTTGGATGCATGCTTTGAAAATGTAGCATATTTAACTATCTGTCGATCTTTGATATACAATATAATAATATAGCACTTAACACTAAAATGTCAATAATTTATGTCATCATGACAATACATTTGTATGAGTCATTGCTGTTATTCCTTTTTTTATTGCTTCATCTGTATCTTTAATGCAGTAGCAACGATTTTGTTGGTTTGTTCATTATATTTATTTTGATATTCCTTAATATTCTATTTATCTAATGAAATCTGTGTGACAGCTGCTTCAGCATACAAGAAGCAGATTTAAAACACAGACAAAACAAGTCTAGGTTAGCCATGCTATTGGCTCTGTGGGGCTCTACTTGCTTTGAGCTAAATGCTAACATCAGCATGCTTACATGGTTAGTGGACTTCTACTTGTACAGCGCTTTTAGTCTTCCGACCGCTCAAAGTGCTTTGACACTACATGTCATCATTCACCATTCACACCCATTCATACACTGATGGCACCTGCACAGCAGGACTACCTAATCATTCATACACTGACGGCACAGGCTACGGGACTAATTTGGGGTTAAGTGTCTTGCCCAAAGGACACGGATCGAATCGAACCGCCGATCCACTTTGAGCCACAGTGATAATCACGATGATAATGCTAACATGCTGATTTTTAGCAGGTATCATGTTTACCATGTTCACTATCTTAGTTTAGCCTGTTAGCATGCTAACATTTGCTTATTAACACTAAACACAAAGTGCATTTGAGGTTGACAGCAATGTCATTCAGTTTTGCTGGCATTTGGTCATAAATCAAAGATGAAAAGTCAGAGGATCACCAAAGTAATTCAGCCCGAGGGGGACATGCATGTCTGCACCACATTTCATGGCAATCCAATACTTGTTAAGATGTTTTAGTCTGCACCAAAGTGGTGGAGTGACTGACATAATGACATTGCCATTCCTAGAGCCACACCACTAGCATCGCTAAAATGAAATGGAAAAAAATAAAAAAAATGAATCCATTCAGTTCACCCCGAAATATTTAGTACTATTTGTAAGATCGTTTCTGCATATGGAAGCATCCGACAGGAGAGGAACTCTTAGCTCCCCACCTGGCGTGCTAGCGGATCAGTCCATCCTGCTCCCTCACCACTTCTTCTTGGTCAGTCATCAACAGACCCGACCCTGGCTTGCTGCCATGGTTCCTAATGAGGTCACACTCCTGCCTGTGCTGCTGCCCCTGATCAGCAATATGTGTGTCATTATGTGTGTGCGCGTGTGTTTGTGTCTATGGGAGAGAAAAGGCGGAAAAGCCAGCCGGACAAAGAGAGACTCACAGAAAGACAGAGTGAGTGTGGGAGAGAAAGAAGGGATAAGAGTGTGCAAGAGTGTATGTGTCTGTGCCGGTGGAGCTCTCTCTGGGCCATAGGTATTGACCTGGAATAGAATTAGTGCTAGGTGACATATGTGAGGGGATGTGCAGGGTTGCCAGGTCAGGCCTAATTCACATTTAGGTGAGTCCTGATTGGAAAAGTCATGCACTGGTTGTGCTGAATAGCAGCTACTTCCAGGGTTTGGTGGTGCACACAAAAGCTTGGCCAGTGATTTGAATGTTGGTAAGTGAATGTCTACAGCAAAAATGGACAACAAATTGACCTACATGAAATATTAAGGGGTCATGAAAGATGCTGTGCACATGGATATGTGTACTAAATTCCACGGCAATCGCTGGAGGCAGCATGAAATCAGGTCAGGATTTATAATATGGCATATGCAAAATGACATCAGAATCCTCTTTTTGCCTAAGCTGTTGTCAGACATTGTATGTTCACCAGCTAGCTGCAAGATTTGTCTGCCTTTTAGTCCAGTTGGCATATGGTGGGTTTATCAGAACTTGTTTGAGGTTGATGTGATTGGTGACAGTGAGCCAAATCGGGTCCTTTTTGCACCATAAAATCAACACAATGAGTTGAAAGACACTAAAATGTTCCGTAGAGACTATTATGACGGGCCCTAGTGCATGCTAGTTACTAGTTATGAAGCACACACACCACACTCCTCACACCATCAATGTGTTTGATTTTACAGTTGAATTAGTTATTTAAGTAATTGCATTGAGAATAATATATGGGCCCCCTTCACGGGCACTGCCTGAACTGTCTGTGTTTACACCCCTGGAGTGTGATAATCCTCTGTGGTTGTCACCACAAGCAACTCCATTCATAATACTCAAAGTCATGATTGTAAATAATAAAAATAATTAGTAAAAATATTGATTGCAGCTTTAAAATATAATGTTTAAATGCTCACATTTCACATGTTAACATGCTAACATTTAGTATGTTACATTTAGCATGTTAGTCTACCGACAGTAGCGAAATTCAGCTGAAGGAAAGTTAGTTGTTTATGCGTCCATGAAGTGGAAATTCACGAGGAATTATCCTCTGGGTATCATTATATCTGTGCCATATTTAATCTATATATATATTTAATATTAGTTGAGCTATTTCACACTAAAGTGTTGGAAAGATGATGGGCTGGCCATCGTTACCATCCTCAGAGGAAATGTGCTAGTGTGGCTAATCTCGCCGGCTACAACAACAGTCTTTCTCAGTGCTGGAGGTTTCCCCTCACAGTGTGATTTCCTACTATGTTATTGCATCAGTGTTCTGTTAGATAAACAAGATGTGTATGTTTTTCCCAAAGATGCCACCTAGAATCTGATACCATTAATCCCCAACTCTGTGGTGCTATATTGTGAAAGATGATATCTGCTGAGGACTTGAGACTGCTGATTAACATCTGCTGCAAAAGTCAAATCAGGTCAAATCTGCTAGGCACTCTTGACGAAACAAATTTAAATACTGGCAGGAGCAAAGAGATTGCAAAATTGAAGCCAAAAAGGGGCAGAGTCTTTTTTTGTGTGCACATGTGCAAAACACTGTTGAACAGCATCCATCTGTGATATCATGTAGCATCCTATAGTCTTAGCCTGCCTTGTCATTTTAATATTCTTCCCCCTGCTCTGTGCGACAGTGAAACTCGGAGAATGTCTTTGTTACGTCCCCACGGTTCTCCATCTGTCCCCGGGCCCCGTTACACCCAAGACTTTGATTTGGTCGACAAACGGTGTGTGTGTGCAACAGCAGCAGCAGCCGAGCGGGGTTTTGTCCTGAGATGAACTCTGCAGCAGCGGTGGTGAGGGCTGCTCGCTGCTGACGGAGGGAAGGAACAGAGGGGGAGAGAGAGCCAAAGGCAGGGGAGGGCGAAGAACAGACAAAGAGAGAAAAGAGCAACAGAGAAGGCGGACATGACAAATAAGAGTAAAAAGAAAAGTCTAAAAAGAGACGGAGAGAGAGAGAGAAAAATGAAAAGACGAAGAGAAAAAAATCTTCTGCAACAGAATGAGTGAGTGGCATGAAAAGAGAGAGACAGAGCCACGAAGAGGCAGAGCAAGAGGAAAACGAGCAAAGAGAATGACAGGAAAATGAATAAAATATGGAAAAGGGGGGTCAAAGGGAGGATGACAAAGCCAAGAAAACGGAAAGGAACAGGAAAAGCAAGAGAGGGGAAAAGGCAAAAAGGCAAAGAAGCACAGTGGATGGGCTGTGGGAAAAGTAAATGACAGCAGGAAAGAGAGATAAATCAAAATACACAGATAGAAAGATAGAGAGTGAAAAACAAAGACTGTCAACAGCGGAGGAAGAGAGTGACGACAAGAAACCCAAATAGACTGGAATGGAAGCAAGTGAAAAAGACACGATAGAGGAAAAATAAAGGAAACAGAGACAAAAAGAGAGACGGAGCCAGGTAGCGAGAGGGAGGGAGGGAGGGAGAGAGCAAACCTTTGCCAACCCTGTGAAATCTCCTCAACTCCCGGCTATAATAGCTCTGCATCATAAGCCGATTTAGCTGCTCAGTACCAATAAAACACCCGGGTGGTGCTCACTTTTCTCAGCTTGATGAGCAAACGCTGTGTTGCAAGCGAATCTGCTCCTCATTGTTCTGTTTGTGCTGTTTGTGCTCAGCTACAGTAAGAACCAAAGGAGCTGTCGTCCATGATCATTCCTGTTTAGATACAAGTTAACATGGTGCTGCTGTGTTTATTGATCTGTCTGGGCGTCTGGTACTGAAACCACGTGCTAGTGGAATGCTTGTTATATATGTGATCCACGTAATCATGAATGAGGAGGTGTAAATTAAGCAAAAGCGCACACAAGGCAGACGGGAGGTGGACCGGTCCAACAAACGGCGACCTTTCAGTCGGAGGCCGCTGTTCGTTCCCCGCGTGAATCGAGAAGTCTTGTGATTCTATTTGTCACGTAAGTAACGGCACCTCCGTAGTTATTTTAACTCAAACGACAATATTTTCTTGATCCTAACCAAGTAGTTGTGTTGCCTAAACTTAACTAAGTTGTTTCCTGTGAAGATGGAAGTTTATTTTGAAAAGACCTTATGCATGTAACGAGCGGAAAGTTGTTCCAGTTAACACTTCAATTCTTGAAAGTGTTAACTGAAGTGTTGAAGTGTTAACTCACTCTCTATTTTTGACCATGATGTTGTTGATTACATTCACAATTAACTGAAAGTGACTGTGATGGAAAGAAAGCATGTTTACTGAGCTTTCTGGTTTACAGACATGCTGCTTTTGTCTGACACCAGAATATCTCGGGTCTATGTGGCTACAGCCCTTTCATTGTGCAGAGCTGCAGTCCATTTATTGTCCTCGGCTTCAGCCGTAATGGTTAATGATGCAGAGTATGATTGTGCGATATATAGCTAACTCACCCACGCTCAAAAGACCTTTTTTTTTTCAGTGTTGTGTCTCCCCAGAGACGGGCATTTTGACTTTAGATGTTACTGTCAGGTGTTCTCCTGTTCAGTGTTTAGTGAAAGTGGAACACCTGTGTGCATGTTGGGCCACTGTGTTGAACTTCAAAGAAAGAAAACAGGTTTTTCCACAGAGAGCCGATGAAAGCTTTTCATCCACGCTGCTTGACTAGGGATTACGTAAACAGGCAACAAAGAGGAATACAGTATGTGTAATCTCTCATTCTCCAGCTTTGTTGGCCATGAGTAAATCCATTGTTGTCGAGCAGAGACTGCTTTCATAGCTGCCTTTTTTCAAGCACTGGCATTTTTTTTTAAAACTCAACCTTTGAGTTGATGCTGCCCTGCAACAGATAGGAGAGTACGAAAAAAAACCTTTTCATACAAATTTGGACTCATACAAGTGCATTCAGTCCTTTTGATGGATCTAAGAGCTGTTTATGAAAACAGATGAGCACAAACAAGCCTGTTACGCCATGTTATGAGTGCTTGGTTCCTGAAGGGTTCATGCTGTCCTACACCGACACATATCAAGACTAAAATGGCCTTGTTCAACTCAACAATCTCTGTTTGAACTGTTGCCAGTATAGAGTGTAAAATTCAGCAGGCTGCTCTGTTACGCCAGCATCTAAAACCAACTTTTTTTATTGCTGCTTGTTGGCATTGTGGGAGTCCAAAAGTTTATTGGAGCTATAACTAAGATGTATACTGCCCTATAGCATAAAGTAATCATCATGTGTCTGCAGGCGGATGACGGGGCTTCTGATCAATACCAATGACTCAATGACTTCAGGAGGATTTTCTGGCTTTTAAAATCACTTTGGAGGTTGTTGGAACTAAAGCAAAGGTTATAAATGTAACTGTGGTTCTATGAATTATGGCTGATGTAGAGATCATCATCGTTTGTTTAGGAACGAAGTGTGCAGACATGCTTATACAGCCTCTCGTGAATCATAATCAAGAATCAAGGGTTTACAAGGTTACTAGCAACTAGTCATGACGGGATACGTTTGGACTTCTCCATCCATCCATCCATTATCCAAACCGCTTATCCTGTTGAGGGTCGCGGGGCGCTGGAGCCGATCCCAGCTAACATTGGGCGAAGGCAGGGTACACCCTGGACAGGTCGCCAGTTCATCGCAGGGCACATAGAGTTTGGACTTCTCAATTAATGTAATATCCGTTTGTCAAATATATTCTAGCATTATTGGTCGCTGTAGTTATTTCCTTTTTTCATCACCATTCAGCAGTTCGAGTTAGCCAAAGCAAGCTAGTGGGTATTTTCCAAAGCAGGAACATTCCTACTGTGTAGTTCTGCACTGTTTCCTTACTGAGCTGTGGTGGAGGGATATGACGTAGTAGTCACGTATAGACAAAATGCAAAGATGGCCAACACAGACCACAGAAATCTGTGTTAGCGTCATAGGGCATTTTAATCATGAAGGCTCATCGTTCCAGCTCTTTGCCCGTTTATACAGAGGGTACCTTCATTAATAGTTGCAGTTCTCTGAATCTGAATTCTACTACAGGTCACAGAAGCCATGCCAGAGAGCTGTTGATGTTGCAATTCCTTGATCATTAAAAGAGGTTAGTGAAAAATCACTTGACTTGAAAAGACTGGGGAATTACAATATACTCCACTGAGGGACATAAGGCTGCCCTCTCTTAAAGTGATCTCATGTAACTTTAGCTGAACAGCGGCAACTGTTGCAACAAGTGGCAATTAATACGCCACATTCCCGCACCCACTTCATCAAAGACCGCTGCTTTGTCAGCACCCCTTTAGCATCGAAGATCAACGCATGAAGGCCCTGTTCAGTGACTGTGTGCGACGCACCAGCTTATCCACTAACCCCCATGTGAACCCTACCGTGGCATCAGTGGACAGTAAGAGCGCAGTATTAGTAGTAAGTGAGAGTCAGCTCAGGGTGGGTAGATGTGGTGGTGGATGGGTCAAAAGAACACACTTTCAACAAAAAGGCCGCTGTTTGTGACCCATGTGAAAGTAAACGTTCACTTGTCGCGTTTATTTTTTGTAACGTTAGCATTAGTCACGAGAGTCGTTAGTATTGTCACATCAATTTTCAAAGGACACTGTGCATGTAACAAGATGTGCTGATTGATAATGGTAAAGACTCAAATGTTGTACTGTAGAGACAAGTCATAAAGTCGATGAACTGACAGTAATATAAGTTTAACAACTGCAGCATGTATATCTAAAGTTTGCTGACATCAGCTAACATTATCCCTCATAGACTAATGGTCATACCAAGTATAGGTTGTAGCACTTTAACCCCCGAGTGTATTAAATTAAGTAAATTCAACTTTTCATATCTGAGAGAGTCAATATGTTGTTCCTTTCTTCAAAAGTTACATCATCTCACTTTAAGAGCAGCTGCTAGGTCATTCTGTCTTGGATTAATTAATGTATACCATAATGGAAAAAAGTTATGGTTAGTGCATGTCGTTAGTGCAAGTTATGGTTAGTGCATGTCGAAAGATATGTCGAAATAAGTCATAAAAAAGTCGTAGTATAGAAAGTCGAAAAAAGTCATAGTATAGCATGTCAAAAAAGTCATAAAATGTAAGCCATAACTTTTTTAGTCACATACTATGACTTAGTATTACGTTTTTTCTTCACACTAAATTGTTACCTTTTATAATGTTTTTTCAACAAAATATACTTTGACTTTTTAATTTATACCATGAGTTTTTATTACTTTTTTTCATGACAAACAAAATAGTATTAGATTTTTTTACATACTATTCATTGACTTTTTTTTACTTTTTTCAATATGCCATAATATGAAATTTTTTTCAACACACTATATATATATATATATATATATATATATATATATATATATATACAGTATATATATATAAATACATATATTTTTTAATGTTATTATATGAATAATTATTCATTTTTCGACCTGCTATACAATGACTTATTTTTCTTCTCTTGCATTTCCCGCCAACTAAAAACAGAATTTGTAGAAAACCTTAAATAATATAACATAAATCTCGCACAGCTCAGGGCGGCATCGCTGTCTTGTGACAACATCTGTATTATTGTGATGATCTTAACTGAAAGCCAACAGAGAGGGTTGGAAGGAAGAAGGCAGGCCCACAGCCTTGCCAAACTGCAGATATCTTTTTAATGTTTGCATTCTTGGAAAGACCTTTCTTCCCATGTGGAGCTGGGAAAAATGTCCCACACAAGGACACAGCAATCAACACTTTCTTTTGATTTGATTATTAACGTGAGCCAATTCAGAGCAATGTATATGCATGTTTTAAGTACAACCAAACAAGCAGCTGGTTTCACTCAATAGCTCCTGCTAGCTAGACCTAAAAAAGTGCTAATCAGAAAAATCTTTAGCTAAAGTGCTGTTTTTTTTATGAAAACCTGCACGGACATGGCTGTTGATGGCACATACTGTAGATGATGGCCATTTGGTTTAAAGTCGTGTCTGGAAGGAGTCGGCCACAACTGTCGCCATGTTGTGTATATTGCGTGTGAGCTTGTTAGCGCTGTATCCAAAACAAGGGCATGGGTGGAGAAGAACCAGATGTGGCCATTGGCAGATGGTTCACGAGGACATCCTCCAAGCTTGGACAGTACATACTACATGACATCAGCACCAGATGCTTTAGTCATTTAACACCCACCCTCTCAAACCATACAGCCGTGCTGAAAGTCTAAAAATCTCAATCTTACACTTTAGATCCTCTTTGGCAGATTTTTTCATGAGGTGTTTGGTGAAGGCAATTAACCCTAATTTGTCAGTGTAACAACTTTGTCCAATCCTCACTCTTTGGGCCAAAAGCTAGAATGCTGCTCATTCATCATCGTTAAATACATTTAAAATACAGCTGAGGTTTGGTTCTGAAATTCTACGCATTTATTTTGAATTTAAATGACGTACAAGATATGTTTAATAATAAAAGCTAAGGAGTTACAGGAATGAATATAAATCACTTGGTACACGTGTCTGATCCACTTCAGCTTTATCCATGTGTTGTGATGCCTGCGGTGTACATTTTTTGGCCCTCCGCCACCAAATCACCAACAGTGAGGAAAGTATTAACAGCATAGCCTGTGGTTTTGCAGCCCAACTACAGTGAAAAAATCACTTCAGTGAATAAAAAAGGGCCGTTGAATCCATAGAAAACAAGAGGTATCTGAGATAGGAATGGATGAGGAAATAATTAGTCTGGTAGAGGCATTCCTCTGCTCAATAACACACGTTTGCTGTGCTTTTTATTATCCATCTTCAAAAAGTGCAGACCTCTTCTAAGTGCAATGGCATATCAGTGCTAACACAAGCTCTCCTGTTCCAGACAAATCAATAAGTCGGCCTTGAATTTCAGAATGTTTGGCACTTTGAGTAGGAAGGACACTGAGAAATGGCCTCCAGCATAACGTCAGATACCAGACATTCATTTGTGTCCTCCTGAGAATGCTTTACAGCGCCGTAACATCAACTTATTGCATTCCTCAGTCCTGTGTATTTTGTTGAATAAATTAGCAAAAGATTTTTCAGCAGTAAAGCAAATATGTTTATTAAGCACTTTAATATACATCAGAAAATTCCACTTCATATAATACAGGAATTATTTTAAAATGAAAGTTGAATGTACATGTTAAGCTATTTACAATCCAATCACTGACAGTCGAATCAAAGATGAGACAAAACACAGTCAAGCAAACGAGATAACTGCTCAATAAGACTGTACAGTATGTTTCCCAACACTGTTCCTAGACCCGATCCTGCCGTGGATCCTTCTGTTGACCCTTCACGGCATACGTTTGAGCTATTGTTGCACTGAAGAGCTGAGAGCTTTCACTGGGGCTTAGAAGTGTTTGTGCATGCGATAGGTTTCTACTCCCCCCGATCCCAGTTCTCGGCAAAAAATAGCTCACTGTTGACAATATGAAAAGCCTGCAAAAATATGACAGCCTGCAACGCTAACACAACTCCACACAGCTCATGAGAAACAGATGTTTCAGTTCCCTCAGCGTCACAGTCGAGCACCTCCTCCCCTCCGTCTCCCGCGGGGTTAAGTCCTGTTGAGCCGATAGTCAGCTTCTCACAGGGAGGAGGTGGGACAGAGTCATGTTTCAACTTTGGCTTCACAACTCTGCATTTCAAACATCATTCACAGCTATGAGCCGTATTGTGCCATGCCACTGAAAAACCCAGCAGGAATCACTGGTAATGAACCACATGACCAGAAGGAAACAAAGCTTGGGTTTTGTTTCTTGCATTGCAGGAGGTTATACATGTAACTCTGCGGACAGATGCATTTTTTTTAAAATTACTGCTTAGACTTGAAATTGCTACATTTAGCACCAAACTTTTGCTGACGGTACACAATGGGTTATTTAAATAGTTTTTATGAACACACAAAATAATAACACAAGCAACTGAGAAATCCCATAGGGACAAAATGAACTTTTTTTTACATTTTCAATGAACCTCCCTCTTTCTTGGATATTTATAATACACAAATGCACAAAACCAACAAAATTGGAAGTCCAAAATAACTGCAGGCAACTTCTGAACACAGCACCATGGTAGAGCGTAATGCAACAGAAAATGCAGCAACAGTGGCTTTTTCCAAAAATAAATATGCTTGTATATACTCGTGAAGTAAATTGCCATAGCTATTAACATGTTACACACAACATAGGCTGAGCACATTGATCCAAGGTTAACACAGATTATTTGGGGTCTCTAGAAAGGCAGACTATCAATGCGCTTGAATTCATACCGTCAGTTACTGTTATGTCCTCTGGTCTTGTGACAATGTACTCAGTGGTACATTGCTGTCAGTGTGAAGAAGTAGACAGAACAAACATAATATAAAATAATAAAAAAGGCATTGGTATGTTTCTCTCAAACAATGACTGAAACATGGATGGGATACAAAGTGAATAGAACAAATGCATGTCTGTCATTTTACTCTTTTAAAAGTGCATACACCGTTTATTAAATAGCATAACATTAAATTAAAATGATAGTTTGCATGAATACATGAAGGAGGCTGTAACAGATGTAGGCACATCGATGTATCAGTTCACATAAGCCTTAGGCAGCAATCAACAATCGTCCCTAGGTATGATTTTGAGGTCTCCCACTGATGAAATCTAGTCATTTGTATGCAGATGAAATCAGTTGCTTTGGCACATTCCCTCCACTGTCTGCACGACGAATAGCATTCAAGACATCTGAAACAGGAATACTTTGGGTTAATGTTTTGTTTGGGAGGAAAAAACAGTCTACTCATCCAGATTGAGACATTCTTCATGCAAGTCTGACTAAATCCAACTAATGACATTTGTGTTGAGCGCAGTCAGTTATTAGCCACTGTAAGTTAACGTGCCGTCACCCTGACCTTAATTTCAACTTTCAGACAAATGCTTGATGCATTTCAACAAGAGCACACACTGGAGGAGTGTTTTGAAACGCATCTCTTACCAGCTATAATGGAGTCTCCTTTTTGTAGTTAAACCCAGGGTCTGATCCTTCAATCTGCAGTTTGAGGGCTTGTTTAAGGCTTAGCTCTGTTTCCCCTATGGGATAGTTCTCTAGCACATCCTGGTGGCCTCTGTTCTGTCCAGTCCGAGGAACTGATACCCTACTCAGGAAAACCTGATTACCCTGTAGATGATAGTTGGGGTTGGTCATGATGCCATTCCTCTTCTTCTCAGCAAGGCTCTGCTGCTGGATGAAGAATTGCTCTTGGCTTTGCCCCATTTCCTGCCGAATTGAACCACCAATCACAATCTTGCAATGGGGATCCTTCACTGAAATGTTCGCTACTGATTTGTTGAGAGCAATCCTCTTGTCAAACTGTGTCATCTCGTACTCCAGAACTTGACCGTGGGTTGATCCACTGTTCTTGACTTTCTTCTTGTCTCCCAGAGCTCCTTTACTATTTGATGTCCCATTTCCGGTCTTACTTCCCTTTGATGACTTGAGACCAGATTTTAACAGAGTCCAGTCAAAGTCATTGGATGGAGATGATGGCTGCTGACTGATAGACTTGGTCGTGGAGGAGGGGGACACAATAGACTGTCTGCTCCGGCTGCGAGGCAATGAGTGCTGCTGGATTTGTTCTGTGAATGTCAGTCCGTGGAAGCTGTCGATGGGCACAGTCTGGGCTGTGGCTGTGGATGATGTGGTTCTCAAGGAGGAGTTCTTTGAACTCTTGAGGGAATTATTTGAAAGGGAGGACTTCTGTCTGTCAACTGTTGAATTAGGAGATTCTGACGGTGAACTGAAAGCATGGACGGGTCCGTTGGGTAGACCACGTCCAGACGACTGCATATCTCCTGCACCGGTGCTGCCAGAGCTACTGGATTTAATGGTGAGGGACTGCATTTTACCAGTCACAGTCAATGGGTTTTTCCCTTCCATGGTGTGTACTGGGGAGGGATTGCAGCCATTTAAAGTTGTACCCCCATACTTTTCCAGAAGCTTTATGATCATTGAATGGCCACCTTTTGCAGCCACTCGCATTGCTGTGCGTCCAAACTGATCAGCGTGGTTGGGGTCAGCACCGTTTTCAAGAAGTATTTGCACAACATCGATGTGACCCTCTTGTGCAGCTATGCCTAGTGCTGTTGCTCCCTGGTTACACGTATGATCCACATGAGTGCCGTTCTCTATCAGAAACTGCACAACTTTCGTGTGGCCTTGCCACGCAGCAGACTGGAGGGCAGATCGCTTCTCATTGTCACAGGCATTCACATCAGCATGATAGTTAATCAGCAGCCTCACCATTTCAACATGCCCTTGCCAGCAGGACACGTGGAGGGCAGTTCTGCCCTCGGTGTCACAAGCTTCCACATTCGCTCCGTTTTCAAGAAAATACTCTGCCATGGCCAGCTGATTTTCAAGTGCCAATATGTAGAGTGTTGGGCGTCCGTCTGCGTCTTTGCAATCTATATCAGCACCGTGGCTCAGCAGCAGCTCAACAATGTCCCTGTGGCCTTCCAGTGCAGCCACCCTGAGAGAATTCCTCCCATCATATCCCCTCTCGTCAATGCACGACTTGTTTTCCAGAAGAATTTGCACACAGTCATAATGTCCTTCTTGTGCAGACAATATCAGCGGTATTCTCCCATCATTATCAACCTCTGTACAACGAGCACCTTGCTCGATAAGGGCGTCGCACACTTGGCGGTGGCCCTCAAAAGAAGCCATGTGTAGCGGGGTCCAGCCTGCATCGTCCCTGTGGTTCTCGTCCAGACCTCTGTCCAGCAGAGTTCTGACCACCTCTACGTTACCCTGAGCAGATGCAATGCTCAGCACAGTCCTTCCCTCACTGTCGATGCTATCAACAGCAGCCCCCCAAAAGAGTAGTGTGTTGACAACAGAGGCATGGCCCATTGATGCAGCAGCAAGAAGAGGCGTGCGACCATTGTTGTCCGTGTGATCCACGTCAGCCCCGCCTTCCAAAAGCAGATCAACTACATCGACATGTCCTTCATAGCCAGCCACAAGGAGAGGAGTCATGCAGTCTTTATCACAGTGGTCCACCTCTGCTCCCCTTTCAATCAGAAGGCTCACGACAGAAGCATGGCCTTTACTTGCAGGGACACAGAGAGCAGCGACTGAGAGGGCAGTCCTTCCATCCACATCTTCATGATTAACTTCGGCCCCGTGGTCCAAGAGGTGCTCAACGATCTCTCTGTGTCCCATGTATGCTGCGGCGATGAGCGCTGTTCTTCCTTCATTGTCTGCCTTGTTGACCTCAGCCCCATGCTGAAGGAGGTTCAACACGATGTCTTCATGACCTCCCCAAGCAGCAGCTCTCAGGGCAGTTCTACCATCAGCATCAGCACAGTCCACTTTGGCACCGGCATAGAGCAGAGCAGATACTACCTCTGAATGTCCACCCCAAGCTGCTGAGCGCAGGGATGTCCATCCATCATGATCTGTGTGGTTTATGTTGGCCTCACAACCAATTAAGCAGTTGACCACTTTGGTGTGGCCCTGCCTTGCAGCAAGAGTAAGTGCCGTTTGTCCATGGTTGTCTTCTAGCTCCATGTTTGCCCCTCTAGATATGAGCAAGTTGACCACGTCAAGGTTTCCACTGTATGCAGCATTGGCCAGCAGAGTTCTCCCACTGGAGTCACACTGGTTCACAGATGCCCCGTTGTCTAGCAATGTCCTTATTGAGTCCTCTCTTTCCAGGGCCTGTTGTACAATACACGACGCGTGGTCGTCCTCATTGTTTACATGAGCTCCAGCTTTGACCAGAAGTTGCAGGACCTCCTGTTCTCTTGGTATGGAGGTGGTCAGAGAGTCTTTAGCAGGAGTTCCATTCCAAACCATCCAAAGAGCCAGATTAAATGGCTCAATCTGCAGATTGGAACTGACAAGGTGCAGTGCAAATTCCTGCACTTCGAGTGGTTTGAGCTGCTTTGCCCGGCAAGTAAAACTCATCGCCAACATCCTATGTCCCTCTGCTGCATTGCACAAGTACTTCTGGGTGCAATGCTTGACATCTAGTAGCCACTCTGCAAAACTGTAGTGAAATAGGATTTTAGTACTCCCAAGGCCATCGACCAACAACTTGGAGAGAATGTCCATCTTTTTCTGAAACTCTTCCATAGTCAGTGTCATGTTTTTGGTCCAGACTGCATGGTACAGTTCCTTGACCGTAAGCGTCCTGCACGTTGCCAGGATGACATTAAGGATTGGCTGGACTTTGGCAAACTGTTTTCTGACAAATAGTCTCTGGCAGAGCCACAGGTAGAGGCCATTGAGGGTGCCAGGGATGTCACGGATCTCGCGAAGCATGATAAAGTTCTCCACCACGCCATCCAGCACACGCTCCAGGTAGAGGAAGCAGCCACTGCTCTTGATGTGGAGTTGGTTGAGCATCTCGGCTGTCTCCTTGGTCAGGTGCTGCCTCAGGGCCTCCTCCTGGTCCAGCCTGTGGAGGATGTACTGTTGCACATCCTTGACGATGTAGGCCTTGCGCAGATCATCGAGGCTGATTTTGCGGAATCCTGTAAGAGAAGAAATGGACATTAGCTGGGTCTGATAATAAATAGATAATATGTCAGGGTGATCTAGAGGATTTAAAAAGACACTTTGTGGACAGTATTTGAAATGATTTAGTGGCATCGACAGTGGAGATCAAAGTTGACTAGTAGTGTTACTTTCCCCACAGTGCCGCTTGAGTCATTATATTATTTCTGACCTTGAGATCATACCCAGTATTTATCCACTGATCTTTCACCTTTGGATAATTAGGTTAAGCCTACCCTTAATTCCCTATGGCATAGGATTATTAACAGTAAAGCCATGTTGTCAAAGAAAAACCTTTCAGAGGAATTGAGTGCATAACCCCTCTGGCTGCTGGAAGCAGACATGATCAGCAGGAGTCCACGATCAGTTAAGTCCTTAAAGAACTAAGGAACAAAAATCATGGATATTAGTGCACTAAATTGTGTCTGATGCAGAGGCAATTTCGTCTGTAATAATGTGTGTGCCTGGGTGAGAAAGAAAACAGCAATAATTTCAGTAAAAAGATGACTGAAATAATGACTACATAATACTAAAATATACCAGTGCTGTTGTTTATCCTTGTACGGCAACAATCAAATGTATTGTTCCTGATCGAAAGACAAACTTTAAGGGAAAGTACCAGTCTTAGCGCCAAGACTGGTGACTCAAATATTGCATAAAATAGTAACTGACTACAAAAAACTGTTCTTTCAACACTTATCTTGGGGTGATTGATGATCTAACTCGTTCATTGACTTTTGAGGTTATCAGCACTTAATCAGCAGGAGCAAGTCTGTGGCAGGGGCTGAACATGTACAATAATCGAAATGGAGGGGAGCATTGGAGACATTTTCATGCCTGGAGCACATCAGTGGTCTGTAAAACATCTCTCCAGTGCCTCACTCATTATCGTTCTACATGCTCCCAGCTCAGACCTTAAGAAATTATCACAGTGGGTGTTAATGAGTGATCTTTAATGGAAATTCCTCTCTGAGACAGGAAGAAATGGCTCCTTAATGGCCTTGGCTAATGGGCATAAAGTGAAGTTTCCTCCATGTTAAAACAATCTGCTCATGATCCGTGCAGCCAGCAGCCAGAGGGCATTGAGAGCATTTTTGCGTACATATATTTACAGTTCCCATGGTTCTCGGGGTTAGTGGGACAGGAAAAAAATGTCACCAGAGGCTCCGTCAGTGTTATTGACATACTGTATTTCACAATGACTAACAGGCCTCCTACTGTGGGAAAAGCAGTTGCATTTTTACCCTAAAAAGGTGCACTTTGCTGGGCAGAACATGGACGTATTTACATTAACCTTTTCAAAGTAAGGCAAGTAAATCTCATTATTGCATCTCAATATTTCACATACTGACAGGAAACTACTGCCAAAAGATTTTGTTAAAAAGAATCTGTCAAATTGAGCACCTGCACTTTAATCTTTAATGGCTCACTGTGTTGATTATGTAACAACTGTTCCCCGGATATAATATGAATCTGACTCTGGTCACCAAGCCTGAGGCAGTGCTCTCTTCATCCGACTGCTATTGTATGTGTAGAAAAGACTGTGAAATGCTACTCCACATAGAGCCGATGCAAACCACAGCTGGAAGCCAGATAACAGACCCGACGAGTTCAACGAGCGTTCCCAAGCAGGAACCGACAGTTTGGACAACAGACCCTGGTAAACAGAAGGAGCGGTGGGGTTTCTTTATCCTCCGCCTCAGAGTTTGTTTAAGATAAGCACGCCCTCACAAAAATCTTCTTTTACTTTGTCCTTGAGGCCTTTGTTATGTTTCAAACTGGGATAAAGCAGATTCAATTAAAGGCAATGACACCTCAGATACTGACTGTGTATTAAATCCTGTGATACATGTCAGAAAATAAGAACCAGGAAGGAGATGATTTTGGTTCTCAGATTTTATTATGGGCACAAATTACTTACCATAAAATGTTTAGTGGCAAAGTTGCAACCCCAGACAGGTAGGGAGTAAGTTCATTACTTTATTGTAATATGGATGATATAGACGTACAAGTTTAGCTCTACAAAACTAAACTGGAACAAAACCTGAGAGAAATATAACAACAATAAAATAAAAGCTTGTGTCGATAAATGTAATCTAATGTATGACAAGGGGAGAAGCTGCGCAAACATTCTAAATTAATGAAGCTGTAAAGAATCATTCTCCAACATTATACCATATAATTGCTCAATCATTACACAAACTCAATAGCCCCAGCCCACTTTCAGCCTGCCTTTGTTTTCAGTGTGTGTGAATGTTTTCCACCCTCCCTTCAGCCTGTTGTCTCCGGCTCCATGACCCCGTGTACCAGCTCCCACTCCCGTCCTGGAGAAGTCAAGGACATTACAAGAGACACTGCAAGCAGGCCTAGCAGTTATAGATAAGTAAGAACAGTCGAGCACTTCTACCTTTGAGTACTAAAAACCATTAGCAAGCCTTTTGTATATTCAAAGTCTTTGCTCGGAAAAGCTGACTGATTCCTCATTGTGACCGGGCCGTGGGAGGAGCTGTGATGGCTCATTATGAGCCTGGCAATGGCATATTTCAGATTTGTATGAAAAGATACAGAAACACATGAAGGTACCCCTTTTTTCAGAATGTGCATTCCTGGTCTCAGTGCACTCGCTACTCCTCTGGCTCCAACGTCAAGCATTAAAGATCACTGTACAGCCTATCGTGCAATCATCAGAGGATTTCTCTCTCTTTGTTTCATGGCAGGCTTTTAATGCTCCTTTGTTTAGTTTAAAAGGCCAAACTAGCTGGTGTACATGCATCTTCTTCTGAGGCTAATGCACAATCACAAGTGCCTCAGTCGACAAAGACGCATCGTATCAAATTTGCATTTACAATTCATGTTTAAAGGCAGACATATGGTGCCTGGTATGATGCCCTGCCTATAGTGTGTGACTCTCTGAGGTCACTGACTGGTCCTCCTACTCCTTCTGGACCCGGTCCTTCTTTGGACATTCTGGGTTTGCTCCAGTTAGGACAGGAAAGCAACTGGCTGAGAGAGCGGGGGAAGAGGCCATTAACGGGGGGAAATCAAGAACAAAAAGAAAAACGGTTTTTCACTCCAGTAAAGTGTGGCATTTAATATTTTGTCTGGATGTTGATTTGTTCTATTCACAGAAGGGCTAAGAAACACATTGTGTGTGCATTTCAGTCCAATCCTTGAGATGTTACTCGATCATGAATATTTTCTCAGGGGAACAAAAGAGAAATGCTTCTGTGCTGTAGTTCATGATAAACAGTCTCTCCAACATTCCACGGTCGCTGACACACCAATTATGAAGATACAGTGACTGGGAAAGCTGGAGGAGGAGGAGACAGACGTTTGACTGCAGCCAGCATGAAGAAAACAACTATTATTCATTTCTGTAGGCAAGAAGTAAAAGAATAGAACAAGCAAGAGCCTCCAGTCAGAACACATGAACAAAAGACATCTTTCAGTTGCTGTATCTGGAAGATGACCTACAATTTCCACTTAAGTCATCAGCAGACATCACTTCATAAGGCCTGGATGTCCGCGGTGAAGTCACGACATTATTACCGGCCCACTCCTGCAGATAAAGCACTAAAAGAGCCACAGGGGGAAAGTCATCCGACCTGCATTTGATGACTGTGGTGTAAAAGGAACTACTGTCAAGTACTACACAAGAACACAATAACTTTCATTGGCTACAAGTGTGTAAAAGCCTTCCAAGAACCACTTCCTTTCTTTCCAAAAACACAACAGCCATGATGGTCTAGGTTTTGCACGCTTACAAGTGGGCTATACAAACTGTAGCTGAGTATTGTGTGTGTTCAGGCTATTAATATGTGTGTGTGTGAGAGACGATGGTTAAAAGCTGAACAAAAGCGACTGCTAAACAAGCAACAAATGACACATTCATCGGGGTGAGGGATGCAGCTCCCGAGTACAGGCCTCTGAGCCAGCTGCCGCTCGTTACAGAACTGGAAACCAGTCACAAGAGACAGAGCCCCGCGTACAAAAGAGCGACTGTTTGCCTCCGAGATTCATTTTTCAGATGACAAACGAGGCAGCGTGTGTGCATGTGCGCTGAGAAATCAAGAGGTCGGAGCTCATCAACCGGGCTTTCTTCGAGACGGCAGCATCTCCGATTAGGCGCGTTCTTTACGAGACACCATCTTAGGTCATCTGATCCATAAAGAAAACAGAAACCCAAGACGTGCTGCTCTCTCCTCGGGCTCTCCAGTAAACCCAGCGCTCGACAAACGTCTGTTCGACAGCTGCAGCGTTCCGGGCTCCAAAAAACATGAGAGCGCCAACCTCCTAAACACAAGTATGTGGATGAGAGTCAGCTCCAACGGTCTGGAAACAAAACTGCTGCTATTTAATCCAGAAAAAATACTGTTCCCCGTTTGATTATCTCTCATTTCTACTCTAACAGCCGAATGGAGATAACACTTTCCAGTTTATCTCGGATAAATGTGGCTCACTCACAAGAGAGAAGAGACAAAGCCAGGCACTGAGGAGCTGCAAATTATTCAAATATGCAAAGATAAGCGTCGCAACCGTTGAAATTAGCAGCTGCGTTCTGTGTGTACTGTATATTTCCTGCCATGCTAAACGACCACCAGGCGAGACACTGAAATGATTACACTTTAACAATTTATTCATGTTGCGCTAGAGGCAGAGCACATGAAAACGCTCCTGCCTCAACACGCCTCCTGCTACATTTCCAACGGGATGTGAAAAGCGTTTCCAGTCAAACCTGTTGTGGTGAAACTGAACAGTGTTGATGGGTGGGGGGGTCAAACAGGAATACATTTAAACCAGCCTCGTTCAAGTGTGGAATATGCAACACTGCCGGCTTCATATATCCGTTAGAGTGACTTTCACTTTTACGTTAACGTTCCTCACGGCTTCATTGGGAACATGACAGAATGAGCTGCATGCTGGCGCAGTATTTCTCACCTCGAGACAGAGAGAGGTGAGGCCAAAGAGTCACGACAGCGAGGGAGGAGAGTGCTTTCTGTTCTCTGTCGGGCTGCACCGCTGATGGATGCTCGGGGTGGCTTATGACAGTGGAACTACTGATACTTTTTCACATCGCTTCGATCACCTAGTGTTATTTATAGCGAACCCTGCTGCGCGTTTGCTCAATGCACAGGCATTGAATGACGGGGCGATATATATTGGGACTCCTGCTTTATTACCATTTGCTCAAATGCTTTATGTGAAGAGTTTTGCTCAATGTTCATTCATGCCAACTGCAGAGTATTATTATATGGTCAGATTATTTTTTAAGAGGGGTTTTTACCTCCTTTGCGACAGGCTGATCTGATATGAGAAGATTGGTCTCTCCAACGCCTTCAAACTTTCAGTGTTTCCTAGTTTAGTGCACAAGAGATGATGTCTTGACCATAAATGTAATCTCTCTCTCTCTCTGCATGGCTGTGCTTTGTGATAAACCCATCAAACTACCTGCGCAAAGAATAAAACATCAATCATGTGATCGTCCATGCACAACACACCAGAAATTATGACTTTTTTTTTTTTTTTTTTTTTTAAACAACCAAAAGACTGTACACAGACTTTTGAATGACAGGAGCTCATTAAGACGATGACAAGAGACTGAGTCATGAGGCTGTGCACCTGGTCACATGTGTGTGCCTTCGCTCACTCTATCCCAGAGCGGATATCTCTCCAAGAGAGCTGGAACTATATATCATGGAGCTTCTTGCAGCTGCACAGATGACTGGAAATTTCATCCATGGGAAGAGATTCCAAAAGAGAACTGAAATAACAAGAGTGTTGAGCCAGAAATACACAGATCAAACAGGACCAACAGCACATAACTAGCAAGAACTTCATTCAAACTGTCCATTCCCCAAATTCTGTAATCGTGGAAAAACTAGGGCGTGTACAGCCAATAACCACTCTTTAAAATATGACTCATGGTCCCAAGTAACATAAAACGTGTTCTATTTAAAAAACACCTGCGTGTCAACCTAAAATAAACAATTTGTTTATGAAGACACGCAGCGGCGGTCAGCCCCTGTAGTGCTCGGAGTTCCCTGCTCCACACAATATCACATTTCTTCACTCGCTGCCCTGTTTCTGTTCATCATTACACTAGCTGACCTCTAAGTGGCCTCATTTAGTCCCATCGGCACATGTTTCCGTTCACCTGCACTGGGAACTACTAAGTCAAGCATGTCCGTCAAACAAGCCATTATCTGCTACCAACACACGGTTGCCAGGAAGGTCTGGAACCATTTTGAAGGATTTCACAGGGAAACGATCAGACGATTGGGGGATCGGGTACTTGCAAAGTCATGCTTGGCATGCGGGTCAAGAGGCAGTGTGGTATAAAAAAAAATTAAAACAACTTTAAAAAGGAATTTACCCCTGCGGTAACACCAGCCAATAACGTGCCAGGAATGCAGCGGCATTTATTCAAGTTAAATCAAGACTGAATTAAAACACCCTTCAATTAAAACTAACAAGTCGTGCTCTGTACTACGGCCTTGAAAGAAATCTAAAATCTCAAGTCTATAAAAGTGTGGCAGGGGCATGCCACATACCAAAGGGCATCACCTCGAGAGGGAAGAGGCCAGGCGGTTCGTCGGCCATGTTCAGAGTCATGTTACTGCAGGGGAGCACCCAAGGTGTTAGAGATACAGACACGGTAGACCTGTAATTTGCCCGGCTGTCAGACTGCACGGCGGTAAATTACAGTATTCAGCGAGGATTATGGTCTTCGGCTCATCCAAAGTGAGGCTCGACATGCAGCCTCACAGACGACAACCCATACATGAGTGCGGACATAAATCAGCTTGTCTGCGTAAGCCAATTTTAAGAAAGGGGGAGTAAAATAATTAAATATTGAGTCCTTGCTCTCGTTGCCCAGGCATCGAGACGCAGAGACGATCAATACCGAAAAACACTAACAAAAGAGGACAGGGGGGTTTATTATGTTATAAACAAAAGGCATTTGTTGAACGCGCTCTTTGGCAATTTTGTCTCTCTGATGAAGGCCGCAGCAAAAGCCAAAGCGTGTTGGAATTGGTTTGAAAGTATTAAATAAAGGCCTTTTAATTTTCAGTTCAAAGAATGCCTCGAAGCTTTCAGTCCTGGAAATTGTTCTTGGCATCTACTCCCTCGTAAAACTTTTACAGCCATTTTATTTTCATAGCTCAGTCACAAATTCATCTGTTGCATTCGTACAGCTAAAGCGTCCCATCGTGTCAATGATGCTGCAAAATGTCATTTACTGGGGCGTCGGTGAGCAGAGCCATCTTTGTCTGTCTTCGGGGAGCGTTCCAAAGCCCAGAAGAAATAAACCGTCCTCGCTGCTTTACGAGCGCGTTTGGGTCGTCAGTCGGCCAGAAGATCCCGCGGCCTCCAGTGAGGTCTCGCATTTGACCGAAAAGAAAGTATACAACAACAACAAGACACACATCCAGGGAGATGTTGAGAGTTTTGTTGCCCTTTTTCTGCAGGGGAACGACCGTACCCTGTGTCAGGTTCGCCCGCAGGCCTCGGGACAGAGGGCTGCTCAGAGAGGTGGAGGAGGGTTGAGCATACTTTTCAAACAGAGCTGCTCTTTTCATTTGTGATCGCTGGTGGTAAATCAGGTCTGTCTCTCGGCGGGCTGGGTAAAGAAAGACCCATTCACGGCGGGCAGAGTGGAGGTGGAAGATGTGGTTCAAGTGCCAGGGTGGGCTTTCCCTCCCTCCAACGAGACGCAAATACAGGAAACAAAAACACAGGCCCACCCCGGAGTCACAGCTTTTCCTGAAAGTCTAGCTTTTATTATACAATAGCTGTGGAATTTGCAATTACTTATCTACTGTATATACTGTGAGGTACGGAAGAAGACCTGCTCAATACTTGTGGGTAAAAGAAAACCCAACCTCATGTGTCATCTTAGGAAGGGAATGAGTAAACCCGCTTAAAAATGGCTCACAAGACGAGCGTCTTCTTGAAGTGGCCACCACGCGCTCCTGTGACATTCCTCAGACTGAGCCAAGAATATAACGTCTTAATTACAGCTGTGATTCATAACTAACGGGGGCTTTTATGTGTGGTTTAGTGTGTGTGTGTGTGTGTGTGTGTGTGTGTGTGGCTGTTTTCCAAGTTTCTTGTCGGCACACACACCAACGCCTGCCAAGTGCCCCCCCGTGACCAAGTGGAAGAACAGAGTAAAATTGAAAAAGGATGAAAAATAATATTGTGTTTTATGATAGTCGAAATCAATCTAATTGAAGTGGCTGTAACACTGCAGAGCAGGAATGTGGTTGTTTAAGAGGAGCTATTATCTTTCCCGGCTGCAGCAGCACACTGATACTATATTATTAGAACTACTGGCAATGCAGTCGACAGATCCGTGCCTTCTCCATCCTTCCTCATCCCTCGCTCATGCTGGCTGTTCTCTCAAAATCCTAAGCACAGCACAGTTTTGTTCTGTGTTTCCTTTAAACTCGGCTGTATCATCATCATCTACCTCCTCATGTATTCACCGATAAGTCACGGAGCGAGGAGAGGCTCACGCTGGTTATCTCAGATCTTAACACATGACTCTTTACCTCTATAGGGCTGCGTTCTGATAGTTTGTAGAATAGCCACATTGAATAAAAGATAAAGAATCTTCATCTTGTATCTTCTCTAGGTAGTTTATATTAAGCTGCTATGATAGTAAAACAATGAAGAGATGGGAGGAAATGAGAGGAGAGAGGGGAGTGACGTCCCCTGCCAGAATCTTTGAGGTTTAGTTCTTAAATATTAAGTTACTTGGAACTTTTGCCACTTTATTAAAACCTGGATCAGTTCAGCGAGGGAGTACGATTTGATACATTGATTCAATACAGGATTCAGATTTAATAAAAAGCTGTCAATCCCAAAGCCTCCCTCTGTATTTAACCTATGTCTTTATATTAGCAGCACCTTTGTCACAGTTATATAGTCAGTCAGCTTATTTCTGCTTTAAGGCTAAAATCTAAAAGGAATAGAGAAGTTTACTTTTGCTAAGAGTAAATATCAATATCATACTAATATCAGAGTTGAATGTGTGTGGACTTACTGGGCAGTAATGTGCTACAAACATGCACCAACCAAAGTCCATCTTCTCTCTAATCAAAGAAGTATTCATGAGTATATGCTGACTCTTTGATATACTCTCATGTTGTTACTGCAGTACTGCCTGCTACCACCAGGACAGCACCTACACATGCTTAACTACTTGAGAAACAGTGACTTTGACAAGCACGCACCATAAACAATATTGGGCAGGTGGTAGCCATTACAGTCCAGTGATGCCTCCACACCATAAAAGGATCACACACTAGGATGGAGCAAACGCTGAGGGGATCACGATTCGGACGACTGTGTGTATTTTAGTGGGACTAGAAGCAAAGGGATTTGGTTCTGTTGGGAGCCCGCTTCATAATATACTGAATGAGGCCAATCTAGAATTTGAAAAAGTTATCGGAGCATTTCTGACATACGTTCTGTACATTTCTGAAATATCATCACCTTTATCAGTCGTGTGAGGACATTTTTGAGGTAGAAGCTGTGAAAAAAAAATACACGTCTGAGAGGCTGCTTCTATTTAAACCCCCACACACACCCACACACCCCCCTGCCCGTCTCCCACCTCCACCCGGCCCTCTCTTTCCCCTTCCCCTTGCTCTCCCTTCTGCCGGAGGCCTTGTTAAATTGGCACAGATTCTACCCCGGCTCCAAACCAAAATCGCTGCCTAAGTGTTTCCACTCCGCTACCCCTGCTGTGGCCTTACAGTAGCACAGCACAGCAAAGGCAAGCTCCTCTCCATAAGTCTGCCGTCACTCGGGGCGTAAAGAAGTAGCACAGCTACAGATCCACTCCGATGTTAGTTCGCCGCGGTGTTCCTTCACATCTCAAGTCGGCATTTTTTTTTTGTCCATTTCAAAAGATACCACATGAAGACCGTAATCAAAACTGCGAGTCAGCCGGCAGGATCCTCCATATTCCTGTACTCCTCCTCACAAACAGAACGCTCTTTGTTTGTGGGGCTTTAGCCGAGCGGATGCGAGCGCGGCTTTCTGCTGCTGAAGTCAGAAATGACTCCTTCTTCCTGCTCGGTCTCGGAGGTGTTGAAAACTTCCCAAAGCACATTCCACTCTGAGACAGACACGAGGAATAACAGTTGAGCAAGGAAAGAGGAATTCAGAGCGTTGCTCATGGGGGGAAACGGCATCTCTTATAGTGTGTGTCAGATAGTGTGTGTCAGACTCAAGTGAATTAAACTAAAATCGAAGCCAGCTAAAATCTCTTCAGTTCCAGTCTTCAGAAGGATCCCAAATTCTTTCAGAAATACTAAAAACCATCAGAGCAGACTTCTGGTCCAGCAATCTCTCTGCAAAGCGACCCCTCTGGTTAAAGGTCATTCCTCAAGCTCCATCAACACTACATACACACAACCACAGCGCTCCCATCACCGCAGACCAGAGCATACTGGGAAACCCACACCAAACAGGCCGCTCATATAAAATAGGAGTTGGCTCTGCACGGAGCGTGAAAGTGGAGTCTTTTGGCAGGTCACTGCCATCTCTGACTCATCAACAATACGGAGGGTATTTTTAGGGGGACAGTTGGCTTCAATTTGATACTCTACAGCCCTTTGGTCTATTTTAGGACTAGTGCTGCCGGAATAAGGAGTATTCGCACTGCTGTATTCATAATAAGGCGCCCAAGCTAATGGAGGACGCGGTAAGTGGGTGAACGTGTTTTTCCTGCATGTCTACATCCGTCTATGTGTGAGGGAGGAAGGAAAAAAAAGAAGCAAGTCTCGCAGAAGAATCGCCAGAGTTGAACTAAAGGCGGAAGACTGAAGCTAGACAAAACAAAGAGGCCGCTAAAAGCCTCAGCCAAGGACAGAGGCCGAGACTCGTTGGAGGTCTGTAGGAGCATCTTAAAGCACAAACCCAATGGAACGCATGCAGAACAGCAACATCACATATGTCCTCCACTCCCTGTTAAATGTGTGACTTTGGTTCTGTTCCTCTGTTCAAACGGAGACTCGTCTTTTAAATCAAACTGCTGGGCGATTGGAATGAGAAGCCCGACCACAGCTGGGCCGCCATTCAAAGAGGGAGTGAAAAAGGGGGATGAGAGCCAGTCCAAAGAGAAAGAAAGAAGGAAAAGAAAAGAGATAACTGCTGTTTATCAGATTGTTCCAAGATGAAATTCCCTTCAAACCGTATCAGACACAAAAAAGAACAGACAGCTCATCAGCGAGCAACATCTGGAGAGAAAAGGCAAACAGGCAATCACAGAACTCCCTGAGATACTCAGGTATATATATACATATACACACACATATTCCCCTGGTGGCTCCACTGTCAACTTTATGTGCAAATGCAAATAGAATCAGCCGATGTAATTCTATGGTTGGGGCGAGACACGGCAGACAGCGCACACATACACACGCACACACACACACACACGCACACACACGCGCACAAGCAGAAAATACGATTTAATGCAAATTGCTGCTGAAAGGAAATCAAATATAAAACTTCGTCTCCGTCTGTGTTGTCTGTGGGCTCAAATTTTTTTGGAAATGCTGTGAGGATACTTTACGCTACACTCCGATACCAATCCACAATCTAATCTAGCACAGGCACCTACGAAGACGCTTTGATGTTGGAGGAGAGAGTGGGTGGGCACGTCTCTGCGATTATGAAGTGGGCAGCTTGCATCACAGCTGGTTTGTGGAATTAGACGCACGAAACCCACAGAAGACTGAAAGAGAGTTCTGGTGTCCTAAAACCCGACTGTCAACACTGATCAGATCTAAACTACGCTTCCACCCGTCGGACGCCCACACTGCAGATTTCACTTAGTCCCAAACACTGCAGCCGGTCATTGACGACCTACTTTCAGTGAAGTTGTGAACACATGCCAATCATTCCAATGAGAGACAGGTGCTCTGATAATGAAAACACACTGAACTACATCATGAAATAGACACAATGAAAAGACAAAAGACAGCCATGTTGAAGGTGGATTCCAGTCTGGACTTAACTGGACCAAACGCAGTTTGAACCGACTCCTCAGAGCTGCAGTCTCTCCATTTGTGTGTTTAATCTGATTACATTTATTCTATGGTTAAAATGAAAAAATGGCAATTCACAGCATTGCAAACCATAACAATGTGATCGTCTAAGAATATACAAAAGTAGATATGTTTAAGGATATAACACCCAACTTAGAATCAATATTTTTGCATGCTCGCTTGGTTTATGTGTCGATATATGTATAAGGGCTGTACGTCCGTAATTAATATGGCAATTAGTTTCTTGATTCATTGCTTTGATACCAACATTGGATATTGGGGTGACACTGACCCAAATAGCAGGATTGAGTATTGGTGACAAAGGAGCCGATCCATTCATTTAGCTTCTATATGGACATACGATACACTATCCTGGAATCTAATTCCTGTTTAAGTTCTGAACCATTTGTTGCTGCTTTAAAAATTGTAATAATTCCTGTTCATTTTGGGAGATTTTTACTGGTACAATTTATCATTTTAATAAATAAGAAGTTGTTACATTTTGTTGTAGTCAGTTCCCTTACACATGAAAGACTGATCCCATCCACTGCCACACAGTGAGATCAAACAGCTTATTGATTAAACACTGGTCTCGGATCAGCAGTCGGTGTGGGCCGATACCCAAAGCCCAGATATCAGGACTGAAGACGATGGATCGGTGCGTCCCCATCAATCGTTTCAGCTGTTAAAATGTAGCCCTTTGAATGTCTGATTTGTGGACATTTCAATACACTTCCTAACATGAGACAAATATAAAACTAGATCATACCGGTTCCTCATTGGCTGCTCTATACAGCACACACAACACGAGCAAAGCCAACAAGAAGAAGCCCAAGTCTCTCTTTACCTCATGTGCAAATGACAAATTACAGGCCAGGATATTAAGGGAACATTAATACCATTACTGTGACATTTTATGACACCATTAAAGCTGTAAAAGAAGGAAGAACAACATGTAGCTCTTTCAGCCTTGAACCTGACTTCATGCATCTCCCGAGTGGGGAGGAGCACACAAACGACCGCTCAGACTGCTGGGATTTATTACGCAACGGTTTTAAGATGCGAGCCGAGGGCACCAGGAGCTCCCACATTCAGTGGATTTTGAAAAGGTAACACACACACACAAACACACACACAGCAGCGCGAGTCTGCGGAGGAGACTTCCTCCCACACACTCCGGTTCTTGATTAATGTTATGCCAGCTCATCACCAGCGTGGAGGCTGCTGGCCTGACAGGGAGATAATAGCAGCTGGTTTGGTGCGGTGTCATAGGACGTGAAGGAAGCGCTGCAACCCTCACAAAGGTCTGCAGCGGTGACCCTAATCTCTTTAGGCATGTCGCGATGGTAAAAAGCTTTTTGCATCGGTGCTGTTAAAACGTCTGGGACAGAAAAAGGAACGACGCCGCCGGCTCCGTATGTAACCGCATTCTGAGGTGAAATGAATCACATCAACACTGCCACTGAGCGGAGACAAACATGGAGCTGTCCCGACGTGTGCAGATATTGTCTCATCCATCAAACTGCTCCACTGACTTGTGAGTAACGGTATCACAATTATTGTGACAGTGATGTATTGATGCAACATGACATCAATTATGTGGATATCACTTAGAGGAGTGTGACCTTTATTGACCAACAGTGTAGTTAATGAATGAGAGAAGCCGGACTGTTTACCTGTGAAGAGCTTAGTGATGGCCTTATTCTGCCGCCGGGCGGAGCAGATGAGCAGCAGCCAGGGAGGCAGGAACTCGTGGTGACTGGCCAGGAGCTCGGCGATGGTCCTGGGGGAGCCGACGGAGGACCTCTGCTCCCCCTCGCCCAGCTGACAGCCTTCGTCGATGGAGTCCACCAGCAGGAAGAGAGACTGCTGAGGAGGCTTAACACTCAGCAGAGGCAAGAGGACGCATCTGAGGACAGAAGGAGAAGAGAAAGAAAGTTGTCATGTTTTTGTTAAACATTACTGAGAGACGGTTCTTGTCTGAAGGCTGAATATAATCTGCAGTCAAAGCATGTTAGAATTTCTAAACAAACTTGTCGGATAAGCATTTTCTTGTAAACGTTGCGATAGTAAACTACTGTAAAGCCGTTGGATTTCCTGCTTACGATGCTAACTAGCATTAGGCTACTGTTTGCCATTAATATCAGTGCTAAGTATTGGCAAGAATCTAGTCTTAATTAGCATGTCAAGCCAACAAATGCAAGGCTTCTGCTTAAGTTACATAGTAATTTAAGGTGTGATAAAGCCTCAAAAGCAGCAAACTTGTTTTTAAACTCAAAATTATTGCAGTAAATGTCAACTTTGCTATTGAAATTATGTGTTTTCACACCGTATGCTCCCCTACAAGCTGCACAAAATGAGCTTGAGGGAAAGTTGTTAAAATGAGCTCTGTGCTATACGATTGTCTTTGTATTTTTGAATGCGATTGTATTTGACTTTAAGTTCTTTTTTTGTCCACAAGCTCTACAACATGAACATATAATTCATATTCGTTTATATTAAGGAGAGACAAAGAGGACATGAGGAGGAAAGGAAGATCTTCAAATCATTTATTTTTTTATATTCTGTTTAATTAGCAAAACATGCTTTTATGTTATTATTCATATCGTTTTTATATTATTATAATATCACTATTTTATATTATAATAGTATTCCAAGTCACATTCATCATTGTATTTGTACACATAACATTTACTTCATGAAGCGTGTTTTCAAATGGACGTAAATGTTTTCTTGCACTTTATTTACATGTTGAGAACAATATGTTGTACAAATGTATTAATAAAGAAAACATTATGTAAAGGTCTGGTTTGTTGTAATTCATTCGTGCAACATTGTTTCAATGTATCAAAATGAACTAAAACTCAATCCCCGTCAGATTACGGGTGAGTCGGCGCTTAGTCCCGATTGAAAGTCTGGCGTCAGTGAGCGCTTTCAATTTCATTTCAAGTTTGGGCAGCAACGTAGATTCACTACTTAATCTGAGAGATGCTATATTACTGTGGATCAGTTGCTATCTGAGGAGTAACACTGCCACTGCAGGAGGCGTACCATCCTCAGTTCATCAGTCTCAATTGGTAGAGAGTGTCTCCATCCAACCACAGATTGCATCCATTAACAGGCCCACTGCCAGTGATTTGAGTTTGTAAAAACCATCCAGAGCAGAGAGTCATTTATAATTCAGTGGGCTTTTTTGTTTGACAAAGAACTCTGCCGAGAGCTAAATGTTCAGAGATTATATTAAAGACGTGGAGAGAAATGTGTTCCGGGACAACTTAACAATGGGAGATTTCGTCCGAGTCAAAGCTCGCCACATCTCCCTGCAACATGAACATTAATGTTTGAATGTGAACATCCATTAAAAAGCAGCCCTGTGGCATCCGGCGATAAAACGAACATGATGTAAAGCATTCTCCACCAAGCATGGCATCAATACTCGGCTGAGCACAGTTTAAACGCTACATTAACCTTTTATCAACGCCGAGCTGCAAGCCAGACGTGGAATCTACTTGCTCCAGTGCTAACGTTTAACTTCACACCTAAACGCTCGCTGGAGCTGGATGGCCAACACATGCACGTTTTGTTCTCTGGAGTTATGTTTGTTCTGGCAAGACCTCTGTTACGCTGTGACGGCCACCAACAGTTTCGAAGCAAACCGTAAGACGTCGGTTTGTTAAAAATGTCTCAAGACTCATAAAACTCAACTGGCTGTGATGAAAGGATCTGAGGAATTCATATTAGAGACATTTTAATCTGGCTCGAGGTTCATTTAACATTAAAAAAAGGGGGGGCTGAGAAAATCAATTAATCAAAACTTGATTAGAGGGACGGCTTCAGGGCATCCCAGGTTTTCCACGGGTAGCTGCACATAAACATCGGTCAGCTTCCAGATGACGGGACTCTTCACTACTCTTCTCATATTGCACTGACATTGGTTGTAAGCTTTGTCATAAAACACTAAAATACCGTTTTAATGAGACCTCCCCTGGATGCTCAACAGTCTGTCACTAAGCCTGTGGCTCCAAAGACATTCCCTTTTAAGTATCTTCCGTTTCACCCATAGCTCATTATGCTTCAGCACATAGAGGCAGGGATGGCTGGGGTGAAGGTCTGTGTGCCTTCAGTCCACAGTACAAGGACATCTTCACAGAGACTTCCTCTTCGGTTACTACTGAGAAGTGTCAAAGCCTGACATTACATTAAAGGATTCCCTAAAATGAAGTCAGAAGTGTGATAACACATAATGTTATGTATTAGTTGTAATACCTTTTACCTCACTGCAAAAAGCTGGAAATCAAAGGATTGCTCCTCTATTATTGATGGACTGCTCATTTCAGCAGTAGATGAAATCCTCCAAAACGTAGCTCCCGCTCTAGTGAACATTAACTGCACAGTTCAACTTGTTTTTGCAAAGCTTCTACAAACTTCAGCTTGTAATGAAAACTTTTTTATTCAAAGCAGTTTGAAGCCTCAGCAGGAAAGAAATGCGTGCAACGTGCCTCCAACCTTCACGCTCCGTCGTCATGTTGCTCAGCCTTTCAGTAGCACAGTCAATTACTCCATCAGATGGCTGCAGCCCACCGAGAACCTGCAGTGCCATCTGGGAGCCTTGCCAAAAGGAATGTCCATCCACAGGGGTGACTGTGTGTGTGTGTGTGTGTGTGCGTGTGTCTGAGGCCATGTTGCTTACTGAGACAATCAAATCCACAGTGACAGCAAGTGGGCAAAACAAAGGGACATTCTTCTCTCACAATCCAGCTACTCTCGGGCTGTCAAAGAGTCAAAAGACGAGAACCGCGGACAAAGAAAAGTCCGCGGGATGCCGGGGACGGAGAGAAAATGAGCTCAGGAAAAGCTGATTTAGTTTGCCAGACAAACCTGCAGCATACCTGAGCCAGAGAATTAAAAGTTACTCGGCCACAAGCCGTGCTCTTGGACATTTATACCAACTATTTTGGTTCTCGCTCAAGTGCTCCACATATGACCGAGCTGATGCCAATTTCTATTTAAGACAAGGAAAAAAGGGGGGGGGGGGGGGGGGGGGGTGGGATAAGGGGGATGTGAAATGCATATAATGCACTCCCCATCTGTCGTGTTGTGTTCGCGGCCGTCACTCCCACCACAATGTGCAGAGTGAAGCTTTCAGTGTGACGTTTGGTGAAGATGTCTGGGCCGACGGGGCAGCGCCGGGCACGGAGCCAGCGCCTCGCACATTTACACGGCTCGTTTTATGGAGCGGGCGCACAGTCTGAAATCCACGCCACATACCCAAACACCAGCACATAAACACTGACAGGGATACGGCAGAAGAGAAAACAGAGGGTGAGATGTACGCGTCATGTCCGGCCTCGACACTCCTCTGTTGATGAAGGACCGGCCAACTGGTGAGTGGAGCTTCGGACCGACCGCCACAAAGAGCGACACCGACAAAGCTTTCCACCACGATCGGTAGAAAACCAGAGACGGAGGAAGCCTGCTCAGCATCTTTGCAAAGTCGGGACAGCTTACTGGCATGCAGTTGAAAGATAACAGCTGAATCATGCACCGGCTCAGCCGAAGTGAAAGAGGCAACTATCTTACAGATTCTTCCCTCGTACCTCCTTGTGAGATTCCTACATTATGCATAACACTGCCGCAATCAACTTGTTCAAAGTAATCAGACTGATGAGGACAATAAGAGCGATGTGCTGAGAGCAAATGTTCTAAACAGCCCGGCCCAGACTCTTTAACTGTATTCTCCCCGGTACATCGGCCATATGCTCTCGTTATCATCTCACTCCAGTTGTATCTGATTGGACATAAACTCCAAATCTGAGGCTTCATTACAGTTTTTGCAGAATGGTTATGCGTTGAATAAAGCTTGTTCTTTAAAGCGTTTTCATAAATCACGGGTTTGATGCAGAGTGGTTCCAGAGAGGGAGAGAACAGCCGTTATGTAAGCTGCAGACAGACATATCTACATTCATTTGTGCTGAGAGCCTTTCATTAGATGGATAACCCTCCGAGGACGTCAACCTTGCAGCAGTAAACGAGTTCGTTTTTTTTCTTCTAAAATACAGAAATGGCCATTACAATCATGTGTTCACAACGACTGAGTGGAGAATTGGGCAACGTTTCAAAAAAATCCTTCTCAAGCCTCGAGCTGGAACAAATGCATCACGGTTAGACACAAACAACCTTAAACCATGCCGACATTGTTTTATTAAGTACACAATCGATCAACATCTCTCCTGACATGAAGCCACTCTGCTAATATTTCATATCTCAGTGAGCCGTTTAGCTGTGCGGCTGAAGTTGCAGTTTGGAATTTGTGAAGCTCCAATTCTGACGACTTTCTCTTTGAATGTTTCATCTCCTCTGTTTTTAGCCCCAGTAGCTGCCAATGGGAGTCTGTGTATCCACGCTTTGATCCAGACTTTAACATCTCAACAACTACGGCAAGATGTGTACAGACAGCCAGCAAATGATAAAGTGCCAAACTAAATTATAAAATATATGTCCTGATTTAAATAAGGACTTTGTTCACTCCAGACAAATGTATAAATCAAGGGAGACATTTATGGAAATTGCATCGTATTTGAATTGATACAAAAATAATGATTTCAGCACCAGTACAACAACATTCATGAGGATACCCAGCCCCGCTCTTCAACTCTCAGCCATGTTCCACCTCCGTCGGTCGACGGCAGATTACCTCGCATACTGACATAACATCAGCAAACTCCAATCACTCGTGAACGGTCCTGTAAGTATTTAACAGGAGCTTGTTTCTGCCGTTCTTTAAACATGCTGGACAATGAGAGAATCTGATCTCGGCTTAATGGCTTTGCACAATCAATTCTGCGATGGATGCCGAGCAGACAAAATGCCTCCAGCTGTCTGAGAAAAGGCGTCCTGCAGACTGCGCGGTCAGGGGGAGGAAGAGAGGTGTGTGTGTGTGTGTGTGTGTGTGTGAGCCAAATCTAGGTGACTTACACAAAAACAACAGTTTCTATTAAAAACTAAAGAAGCCCAAACGGTTCCATCACTAATGTCCCTAAAATGAAATCTGAAGTGGATATCTGGTGATCAAAGTCTTGTGATGTTTTTGATTGTAAACACCCTCTCATGGGACTGGTCACACACAGCGATCACATTGTTTTTGTTGGGGGGGGGGGGGATGTTGTCCATCTTGGAATCTGAGTCATTCCCCACCCTTCATTACATCACACCAGACTACTGCTGGCGTCACAAAGTGTGATTCTCTCTCGACTTGCCATTTTAAGTCAACTCAGCTACTTTGTCAACAGGTTGTTTAAAGCATCATATATACGACATTCAGAACATTGATATGATAATAATAACATATACTAGAGTAATGAAGTCTCTCTTCCTCTGTGTGTGTTGTTATTCAAGCTCCTCCTTGCTTTGTTGACATAGTTGGGCCGGCTTTGATTACTTTTAGTGCACGTGAGCATGACCCGCTTCTCTGCACTGCTCTTATACGACGGTTTTTAGCCCCCGTCGTCTGGTTTCACACCGTCTTTTGCCGTAGTTTGTACTGTTAGCGTTGTTAGCACCGTTAGCTACGCCTGCTCGGTCGACGCCATGTTGAGAGCTGCTGAGAGGCAATCAAAATGTCCCCAATCTCTCGTATTGTCCACCTTTAAAATCAAGAGATCTATAAAGTAAAATTCTGTAAAATATATATATTTTTTTTCCATAAGTATTTCAGGACGATTTATTGGTGGAAGTGGGACAGGTATAACATTTACTTGTATTTACATATCACCAGTTTTTGTTTTACTTTGATACAGTCAAAAAAAGAAAAACAGACCAAAATATGTACAAAATTCTAATGAAAAACATAAATTCAGCCTCTTCAATCAGCAGTCAAACGTCTTCACCGTTATAAAGCAGCCTATTAATGATTTGCTAAAGTGTAAACACAGCGCACACTTGGTTTGTGGCCAGCACGGCACACATACCTCGGATAACTATTCCAAACCCCCGAGCTCTTCCCAGCCCAGACGAGGTGTGCATTCCTGGCCAGCTATCCAACGCTGTCAAAGGAATCTGAAATTTCATCCTTTTCAACCCCCCCCCCACCACCACAGTTTGTCTCCGAAACACTCTCTGCTCTCCTCCAGCTCTCCTCACACGCCGTCTTTGTGTGCAAAAAAAGCCTCAGCACATGAATACACACTTTGCACGAGGATTTCAACACGGATAGGTAAACCTACCGCACGGTGTTCAGACTGGCTTTGCATGCAGTGATTCAACAGCTTTCTGGTGACAAAGGGCCCAAGTGTGAGCTGTCTGGCTCAGACACGTTATAATAACATAGCGCTGATACAACGAGACGACCATCAGGAAACAGTCTTTTTATATTTGATAAAAAGCTCTGAAAACACATTTTCTCAGTCGGCTTCTTGATCCAAAACAGACGAATAAATTGTGCCAAAGTCAGAGCAGGACTGAGATTTGGGCTTTCTGTTTGCTGCATTGCTTCTCTCACTGCTTTCAAGAGGGCGGACTCAGTTGGGGGGGAAAAAAGGCGATGTCACAAATATTGTGTCGACCAATCAGAGTTCAGCAGTATTTGAATCAAAATGTGATGAAAGTTGTGGGGTTGTTTGCTTATGTTGTGATCAAACCACACCCACACAGCCCATATGGAGGAGATTATTAGTGTTTAACTCTTCATAAACAACAACTTAAGAGCTTCAGCTTTAACTGTTGCTTATTTAGTAATGAGTATGATATTATTATGAAATATTAGTCGTGTGAGTGGTTCTATTTTCTCTAACGATTTGCTTGCTTCCTTCTGTGATTATAAACTGAATACTTTCTGACTTCTGGTCTGACCAGATACACATTTTAGAGGCTTAGCCTCCTTTCTCTGATCAGAACTTGGGGATTATATTTTAGAGACAAAGTCACAGCCCTCCTTTGCCTTCATGAATGAGTCGAAACTTGCATCATCTCTTCCTCTGCACGCTATCACAGGAGCATGGTCACCATCATACGTGAGCTTCATTTATTGAGTGGGTTAACAACACTGTGAATGACTTATGTTTGCCCACACAAGCATGTAGGCACATCCACAAACAAACCCACACACACACACACACACACACACGCACACACACACAGAGAGGCTGGCTTCAGATTGCTGAGTCATCGTTGCAGCCGCACCAGTACTGCCGTTTCTCCTCATCTGCTCGACTGGAGTTGATGCGTCACACTGGGAGCCATTTCTTTCTAAAACGTGGCCCTAATCTGCAGCGAGTTTTTCCACAGCCGTGCACCACATGAAAGGCGTGAGGCCGCTTTCATTTAGCATCCCTTAACCCCAATAAGCGGAGTCAAAAAGTCAAAAAGTCGACACAAAAGAAAAAGAAAAAACACAAAGCTCCCCCACACACTATAAAAAAATGTCTTGGTTGGTTTTACTTGAAACTGAAATGTGCCCCAATTTGAACTGTGTTCAAAATCAGACTGAAATGTTTTCCACTAAACTCACATTATTAGCAGGCCTCCCTGTTACAGTTAGATCACAAGAGGTCAAGACAAAACATCACTTTTATTTTTATCTCTGGTTTTGCACCTCACGATTCCCAACATTTCCAAGATGCTGTAACTGGAATTCACGTGTCAAAATGTACTGAAACAAAAGCTAGCTGGAAGCCGCTAATGTCTCGTTAAATGACGACTTATAAAAGCCAAACAATCTCCACGTTCACTCGAGGCTACCGCACTAATCAGACTAACGTCACTACTTCTCTCAATTGTCAACGGTTATTTGGAACAAAGCAATACGCAAAGTATTACAGAGTAATGTTTGATGTTGCCACCGCGACCCGACCCCGGATAAGCGGAGGAAAATGGATGGATGGATGTTTGATGTAGCTGACAGAAACTCTTTTCCAAAAACATTTATACCCTGTAAAAAAAAAAAAAGAAATCTGAGCTGCAGCATCAATTTCTTCCGCAGAACCGCTCAGGGAATAAAACACTGCCAACAACCTTCAAATCTCGTTCACAAATTTAAGCCTCGGTCATTCATCATTTCTGAAGTCCGTGCCCTTTACGGAGAAATAGAAACTTGTCCAGCTGCAATTCAAGCTCGACTCATGTTCAGTGGAGAACAGCCCAACAACATAAGGTCACACAAGAACTAAAAGGCGGCTTTGTCCCATCAGCAAAAAAAAAAGAAAAACCTGTTGCCTTTAGTTTGACCTACACGGCTGGGTTAAATCCACCTATTTGAAACCAGCTCTTTTGTCCAGAGGGGAGGGGGGGGGGGGGGGGGGGGGTGAGGCATGTTGGACGGGTGGCTGGTTGCTCAAAAAGTCCCAAATTCATTCAAACTGGAGGACTCCAGTCAAAACGGGGCAGTGGCCTTTGATAAAGCTAAGACAGAGACTAATGAAACAGATGGTACACTACCAGCCAGGTGTCGAGCCCGTCAGAGTGATGGAGATGTGACGCTATATCAGCTTGTTCTGGTAGAACAGAAGCAGGAGAAAGGCAAAGTGAAAGGTGAGACCACCTTTTATCTGCAGAGCTGTGGCCCATGGCCTTTGCTGACGGGCTAATGCATCACATTACTTTTAGTAATATGTGAAATAAAAATGCCTTCTAGTTAGGCTGGGCTGGCTGAAATCAATGTAACAGTATTAGTTGGTTTTATATTAAATATTAAGGCTGTAACTACTGACTTTTACTATTAATCTGTAATTGTTTAATTATTTGATTAATGAATCAATAAACAGTAAAACAAATTCCCAATCACAGGTTCATGTAGCCCATGGTGACATCTTTAAATTAATATATATAACATCAATCAACATGGCCATCACTGACTGTTGGAGCCATTTCACAGCTGGCCAATGAGGGGTGCTGTGGGCGGGACATAGCAGTCTGATGAAGGGTAGACTCATTTGTTACAGGTGTGTAGCACGGCGAGGTCCATGAGTGGGTGGCGTACTTTTGTTAAAGCTTATCAATAGATATGTATATGTGACTTGAAAGTTTTGGCTTTTATAAAAAAATGTTGGTGACAACAAAGGACAAAGAGGCAACGGAAGCATCATGTGATCTACACCGGAGCCACTGAGCAAAACAAACAAGCATCAACACTGAAGACTAAGAAAACCTAAATATATCCACATGTAAGAAGCTGGAACCAGTAGATTTGTTTTAGTGCATCAGTGCATACAAAATGTGAAGATAATTGATTGATAGTAATATTAAAATGTCTGTGCTTGCAGACGTTCAGATGGGGAGAGCAGTGATGGCGCTGCACAGAGTGGACGTAGAACCGTGTCTGAACCGGTTTCAATGTATTAACACAAGACTGGTGATTACTATCAACAAACAGACTTGTTTGTCTTTGACCAGGCTAGAGAATTTGACGGGGCCTCTTGCATTCACTCACTAGCTTACATCTAAAATCACAGCTGGAAGGGGGCTTGGGGGGGGCAAACATCTGTGTTAAACAAGGCCCTCTTATTGAGTGAAGCACAGGCCACAGTCTGACCAACCCTCTGTGAATGTTTTATCCCTGATGGAAGTTAGTGGTCATCATGTTTGAATAACAATAAAGTTTTACACCCTTCCGTTTCTTGCTCCGTTTTTATTTTGTATGTCACCGTCAGACAACAATCTTGGCTTCCTGAAGCCAGATAGCATCTAGTACAACGGGGGAGTCGCTGTGATTATTTGTGTGCTTTGACGGCGCTTGGAACGCTTTTACACCTGAGATGCCGATAAGGCACAAGAGCCTATTTGGCCCACAAACAAAAACAGGCTGTGACGATAAGCGTCGTTGTTGTCCGAGTGCGACGGAAGCAAACGGGACCGTTCAGCTCCACACGGAGCGAGAGCCGAAGTGAGAAGTCCGTCCCAGCTGGGTTCGTCTCCGTTTATGTCCCCGTGATAACCTGCCTTTTTTTAATCTGGGAGGGTCAAACCGAAGTCACAGTCATCGGTAGAGGCTGTGTGATTACAAGCAGATGACAAGAGGAGCGCTCACTTCTGAGGGAACGAGTGTGTAAAAGTGCGTGGGCTGAGCTGTTGACTCTGGTGAGCGTTTAAAAAAAAAAAAATGATTTACCTTTGCTGAACGTTTGACCTACTTCTCCCCCCCTGTGTGTGATGTTGAGATGGTGGAATAAGCATGACCAGATGGCCAGACAAGAAGCGTGCGTGTGTGTGTGTGTGTGTGTGTGTGTCAGTGCTGCATTCCAGCCGGTGTTGCACAAAATGCGCGACCTATTCGGTGTAGACGAGTCGTGCGAGGAGCCCGCATACACACATGCAGCTCCTTTCAAAGCCGTCTTGCCTACAACAACAGTCCATCTTGCTCGTGTTACATGCCCGGGCAGGCGGCCGGTCCAAGTCCACCGGCTTACTGTACTTCAGTTTCACACGTGCACTTCATCTTTTCTGCAGTGCAGTCACTCGGGTTCAGTCGAGTCAGTCAGCGAGTCCGTCGCAGTTCAAAAGCTCCTTCCCTCGAGAGTCTCCGGCCACCTGAGCTCGGCTGCAACTTAAAAACATCTGACCCGAGCGGGGACAGTCCCACCCGGCATGGCACAGCAGGGGGCGGGGGGCAACAAAACCGTGACATCAAATAAGTGGAGGGGCTGCTGAGGCGGGGCTATGCGACGAGTGTGAGCAGTCAGGGGAGAAAAGGGGAGGGGGGGAGGGGTGCATCAGGGTCAGGAGGTGGAGGGGGAAGGGAGGGGGAGGGGCTGGCTCTGCATTTCACATTTCTAGGCAAATTCCTAGATTTCAAAGTTTACCTGGAACCACCAGAGGATGAAATGTGTTCTTCTTTCAGATGTTACTGACAATCCTGTACAACCAGCGTGTGCCACTGCAGGGCTGCAACAATATGTTGTCTGTATCAGCAATTCACCAGATACTTTGTTTGGATTTTTCAATTATTCATTCAACCAATGTTAGAAAATAGAGAGCTTGTTTTGTCCAAACGACAAAACAAAAGTCAAAGATATTCAGTAAATAATGATACAAAATTGAGAAAAGCACCAAATGCTCATAATTGAAAACCAATTGTGTGGTAGTTTTGCTTGATAACTGCATCAAACAATGGATTGCCAAGATTGTTCTCAATCAATCCTCCACTGATTGACTACACATCAGCCAGAACTTCATGGATCAGTTCCTTCTGTCTCACAGCGGGCCGATCGGTGAAATAATTCCTCTGTAGTTGATGGTAAGTAGCAGGAAAACAGAAAGAGGGCTGTATTTGTGTATTTGTGTATTTGTGTGTGTGTGTGTGTGTCTGTGTGTGTGTGTGTGTGTATGTGTGTGTGTGTGTGCTTGTTCGTCCTTACCTCTTGAAAGCCTCCGTGGGGTTCCTCTCACACTCTCCGGGCTGTAAAGTGCTCTGCACAGCCGGGTCGCGCACCTTCTCCTCGTATCCCGGCACCAGCCCGCTGCGGCAGATCTGAGCCACCAGACCTCGGATGAACCCGCCGACGCACAGCGTGTCCGAGTCGTCCGCCCGGCAGAAGTGGAACGCCAGGCCCTGCTGCTGCAGGCCCCGGTGCGTTCCCTGGGCCGACGCGGGCCACAGCAGCTCCGTGCACAGTGCGGTTTTCCCGCTTCCCGGCCCCCCCACCAGCAACACTCCCCAGGAGCTACCTGACTTGGTGGATCCCGCTGTCAGGGTGCCGGGGTTGGACGCACCCCCGCCGGGCGTCAGCGGCGGCTGCTTACTGGGAGTGCTGGTCACTCCGCTGAGGCTGTTGGTTTTCTCCTGGAGGCAATGCTGGATCTTGTGGAAGACCCACTCCCGGCAGTAAAAGCGCTTCCCCTGCAACAAACTGGTTTGGGCCATTTTGATCTGGTGCTGCTGTTCCACCTATTCCTCCTCTTCATAGGGGTCCCTGCGCTCCGACCCTCACATTTTCAACTCCAACAAAGGTCGGCGGTAAATTCGAACATCCATGTTGACGGCTGAAAAAAAACGTGCCTCTCAGAAAGCAGGTTGCAGTCTAGCGGTCCGTGGCGTTGACGTTAAGGAGACGCCGGAGTGAAGGAGGAAGCAGAGCCGCTGCAGATGGCAGGGAAAGCAGCCGAGCTATGACGGGATACAGAAAAATCTGGGTCAAAATAAAAAATGGAAATCAAAACTGAGGCTCAAACCATAGATTTTCCACCAACTTTTTCCACAGCTTTCCCACTGGTTGAACTGAGTGCTCCTTGTTATTATGAGTGTGTTGCTTTAGCATGGCGCTGGGCATGGCAGGGCACCCGGCTCTTGAGTGCATCCACTGGCGAACTCAAGCCACCGCCGCTTGATACAATTAGCCATGGGAGTTGCTGATATATTTCCGCTCATGCATTTCAGATGCGACCGGGGGTGACCAAAGCGTGTTTCCATTACATTAACACGGAGGGGACTTGCCAGCGTAGAGTCAATTTCTCCAATAACATACTAAGACTGGCTCTTTTCCTGGAAAACAAGAGACAGAAATAAAGGCTAAATTAGGACACATTTCAAACAGAAATTAAAGCTTCACGCACAATTACCCATCCTGCCCAAGGAGATTGTTTAGATATGATTTACAGTCTAGGAGGCAAATGTGCACATTTATCAGCTTTAAAAGCATATCCCATACAAGCGGCAACAGTTTGCACAATATTGTTATGGATATTTTCCAAACCCACAAAGAAGGGTAAACTTCCTGCAGCTACAGAAAGGTAGGTACTGTCAGTTTTTTTCCTTTTTTCTCCTCTGTGCTTTCATCTTCCTCAACCCACACCAGCTGCCTGCCCTGCAACTAAATTCTTGGCAGGGGTTCGTCCAGTTTCTCTAGTCTATCCACTGATCCCCCCCCCCCCCCTCCCTCCCTCCTCCTCCTCCTCCTCCTTCCTTCCTATGTGGCTTTAAATCCCAACACAGTCCACATCCGTCCTGAACTGTAAGGGGTGGTGGTGAGGGACCCCCTCTCCTGCATTTACAGGGGTCGTTTGCATGGAAGGTAACCCCACCTCAGGCTCTAACAGCAACTAGAAAGCTCAGCTGAATCCAGAGTGAGAGTCTTGGATTGGGAACGGGGTTAAGTGCCACGATGATGGATCTCTTTTAAAAAATAAAAATAAAAATAAAAAGGAGATGAAATTTAAGCATCCCGTGATTTGATTTCTGATGATTTTTTCATTTTTTTGGGCTAACTGCAGTTTAACCGCCTTCATCACAGTCTACTACTGCTTCTCTACACTGGAGCTAATGCAAAATATTACCCAGCGTCTACAGCCAAGAAAACGCGCACACACACACACGCTGGTTACTTTGTAACGCTGCCAAATAACAACACGGGCTGAGATATATGTCCACCTTTCTGTGTGTTAGTATTTCCTGAGGCGCTCCCTGCCTCGCAACACAAAGCTCACCACATTAATATGACACACATCAAAAAGGGTCAGTGGTGTTTTGAGGCGAAAAGGCGACGGCGACACACACACACACACACACACACACACACACACACACACACACACACACACACACACACACACACACACACACACACACACACACACACACACACACACACACACACACACACACACACACACACACACACACACACACACACAAAAAAATCAATGAGAGCAAACGACATGAATTCACTCCGGTGAATAGAACATCAGCACAAGTCTTTTGTATGGCCGCACAAACCTCACCCATTTCAGATGGGATACAGTTTACACCTATGGGGGCTTTAAAAAAAAAAAAAACAGTCCAGACTAGCTAACAGTTGCGTGCTTTTAAGAGAAAACCCATCAAAAAATGAACGACTACGGCCTGCCGTGTCCAAAACTGTTCCTTAAACTTCAATGTAGCCAATTGTGGAGCGTTTCACTGTTTTCGCTACAGTTTCAGATATCTCTCTCTCAGCCCCCCAAACGGTTTTCCTCTCACCTCTTGCCGATTCCTCCTGGTGTTTTGGGGGGGGGGGGGGGGGGGGGTTGCCTTTCCGTGTCCGTAGTCTACACCCTTTCTGTCCACGTTAAAACCAAACGCTTCACGTGAACCATTCGACGGTTTCCTCCGGTGCAATTCAAAGCCCAAATGTCTGCATTTGAGCGACGCTCGTGTCTTTTCTTTGAGTCGGTCTCTTTTTTCCCGTCGGTGTCGGCTCCTCCTGCTGCCCGACACAAGCTCCACAGCGAGCCGACTGACTCCCCGCCTCCAAACGCTCTACATCCCTCTCCACTGCATGCACAGCACACGCGCTCCAATGGGCGACGCGGGGTCTTCTGGGACTTGGAGTTTTACCCTCTAGTCGCCATTTATTAAATAGAATAAGGGCGATACAATATTGGGTTTATTAAAAGTGAAGTAAAGATAAACTGCAAATTATTATGTATTATTATCTTCCCATACGTATGTTTAGATAGTCACAAGTATTCAAATTCATTCAGTTTCTCTTTGCGTTGGCATTTTCGAGAATTTAGTTCATGAATGTTTGTTTTTCATCAAAAAATACTTTATTAATTTTCAAAATGTATTTTACATTAATAAATACTGCAAAACAATTTGTTTCCAAAATACATGCACGGCAGAAGTCTTCTGTTGTGGCTGATATGACATTATGACATTTAGGCAGGTGTGCTCTCTACAGAGTCCAATTACACCCTATAGTAAAAACACAAGAAAACAAGGCAACTAATCTTTTTACTTCAGTTGTCTGTTTTTTAAAGACATTAAAAAAAAAATTCAAAATACAACACGTAGGATACACATTTTTCAACAAACGGCACTGACTGTTTGATGTGTTTTAATATTTTTTATTGCTGTTTTTTTTGTTTGCCCATTTTACCCAGGTCTCCCTGCAGAGCAGCATCCACACGGAGTAGTTTATCTTGGTGAAATGAAGTAAATCGATCAAACTGACTAGTCTCATAACATTTCTCTGTCCTTGTCCCTCCTCATTCTCAAAGAAAATATAAAATCCTGCCATGAAAACAAATTTATTAAAAGAAGCATCAAAACAACTTCGACAGACTTTGAAAAAAAGACAAGAAATATAAAGTATAAGGATGAATGAAATCCCAACCATGATTAGTATGTGACATGGTGGCTCAAATATGTGGTTTGTTTTTCACACACACACACACACACACACACACACACACACACACATACACACACACACACACACACACACACACACACACAGAGGCATATTTTAAGATTTACCACACACACACTCACTCATTGTAACTGCCAGCATAAGTCGGCATAAGATGCAATAGTTTCTTCTTACAGAACGTGATGTACAAGTTGTTGCCTCCATGTTTTCCTTCTGCCCGATGCTTTTCATTTCGGGACATCCTGTGCATTTGCAACATCTGGCCGTGGCTGTTGATGAATGGGCTCAAACAGCAGCAGAGATTGATAATGCAGCAAAGGACAGCCGAGCAAGAGCCTCGACTCTTAATCAATAATATCTTGTAGCCAACAGAATGGTGGCTCGCACAAAGTTATCATTTAAACATTGCCACAGGTAGCATGCACTGCATACAGGAGCAGCATTTACTGCTGATGAATCCCCTTATTCATACTTAGGTATGTATGTTTATGGATATGATGGAAAATAATGAATTAAGTATTAATTTGGAGTAAAAACATTTCCAGGTTGTTCTTTTCCACGGGCCAACCGTTAACTGTGTTTCAAGTCCTCGCAGCTGACGAGCCAGATGTTGTCATAGTTCAACGTAAGTGAGCAGCAGACGGCTGTGTGTTTGGGAATTCTATTTAGGCAAGGCAAGGCAAGTTTATTTGTATAGCACATTTCAACAACAAGGTAATTCAAAGTGCTTCACATAAAACCATTAAAAGCATCAAAACATAAGGCAAAAGAAAAGGAGATTTAAAAACAATTAAGAACATTCATTGAAACAATAAAAACAGTGTAAGAAATGAAATACCGTAGTAAAATGCAGAAATGCAGGAAATTGATTAATATATTAATTGAATGTGGTTCAATTAAAGGCAGCATCAAACAGAAAAGTCTTCAATCTTGATTTAAAGGAGCTGACGGTCTCAGCAGACCTGCAGCTTTCTGGGACTTTGTTCCAGATGTGTGGAGCAGAAAAACTGAACGCTGCTTCTCCATGTTTAGTTCTGACTCTGGGAACAGAAAGTAGACCGGCCCCAGACGACCTAAGGGGTCGGGATGGTTCATAAGGTAGCAGAAGATCAGAGATGTATTTTGGCCCTAAACCATTCAGTGCTTTATAAACCAACAGCAGGATTTTAAAGTAAATTCTTTGTTTGACAGGAAGCCAGTGCAAAGACCTCAGAACTGGAGTGATGTGATCCACCCTCCTGGTCTTAGTGAGGACTCGAGCTGCAGCGTTCTGAATCAGCTGCAGCTTTCTGACTGACTTTTTACAGAGACCTTAATTTAGACGATAAATTAAGGAGCCTTGCCACTATTTTGCAGTCTGAATATGAAGGCTGGTAATATATGTTTCAGTTGGCAATGTTAATAGACTGGTTCGGATTTATTCTGAAATGAGAAATAAAAGCAAAAACAGAAGCTCATGTCCTTTTTCTTTCTGGTTGTGTTTCATAAGAGCCCGACCTGAAACAAAAACAGCTTGTTTTGTTTTTTTGATTCAAGGTAAATAACACTTTGACCTACGCTTTGCTGTGTTTATTAAAGGAATACTTCACCCACAAAACGAACATTAGTATGATCATTCACTCACATTGTGTTACCTTGAATTATTGAAGAAAAGGTCTCCGGTGAATAAAATGAAGAAAAGTCTTGATGAAGTGAATTAAATGGGTGCTGCGTTTCACAACATCCCTTTACAAGCTCTCAGTCAACTCATATATATATACGTATATATGCGTTAAACGTGACCTCCATTTACTTCAATTCATCAAGACTTCACCCTGTGGAAGAAAAACAACACTTTCCTCAAGAATTCAAGGTAACGCAGGATGAGTAATTGATATACAAATGGTCATTGTGCGGGTGAAGTATTACTTTCTGCTGCAGCACAAAATGTAATTTGTTACATAAGCAACTTTAGAAATGAAATAGTGCAAGTCGTTGCAGAAATATGAGATTTTTTTCCCCTCTTACCCTCCAGCAGGGATGCACATGGGGCTTACAGGTTGATGTGTTTTGATCTAACGGGAGGCTGCTGATCTTACAACTTATTTATCACTCCCCGAGGAAGGACTTCTGGGACTTTCTCTTTGAGGTGCAGCTGCAGTGGGTTCTTATAACTGACAGTGTTGCCGACTGATGCCGTCGGTGCTTACATGAAGATAACCCACTCTTGTGTTGAAGTCGGTTTCCACTTCAAACAGTGTTTCCCGTAGTGCTGCCCTCCGTGTTTGGCTTTTATTCAGGCTAACATTAAGGGTCATAGTTAGGCGACGCAGAGATGATTTGGGTAGGGTTAATGTGAGGCTAGACACAAATTCATTTGGAAACAGAGTGTGACTCAAAACCTGACAAAGGACAAAGGAAGTAATCCCATGGAGTACAAGCTGGTAGTGACTGCAGCAGTGCTGCACTTTTCATGGTTGTGTTTAGGTACTCACAACACTTAAAGTTAACAATTTGGTTACGGTTAAGGAAAGATCACGGTTCTGGTTTAATCCTGAAAAATCTACAGTGACTTGCGTGTTTGGATACATTTGACCAAAACCGGCAGTGTTTTTCAGCTTAAAAGTAACCACAGTGTTGATGCAAAGCCCGGTCTCTGGTGTCAAAGTAGACCCAACATCCACCTCGACCAACTCGCTGTGACTCTGGTCAAACATGCAGCACTTTTACAGTCATTTAGCAGACGCTTTTATCCAAAGCGACTTACAATAAGTGTATTCAACATCGGTTTTCGAGAGAACTAGTCACCAGAAGTCATAAGTGCATCTCCTTTCTTCAAACGAGCATCTAAGAGCATAAACCAGAGCCAACGTACAGTGCAGAAACAAACGAATGCAATAAGTGCCACAAACTAATATGAATACAATAAGTGCAATAAGCTAGTATACTAGTATACTAGTATACACTTCATTCATTCAAAACAAATGTTGCCTTTTAACAGGTCATACATGTAACGTCCAGGAGACAGGGTTGCACAGCCTGCCTCACTGACAGAGTGAGCAAATTGTCAAACTGTGATGACGTTGTTTGATGAAGCAGAATGACATTGACTCAGTGAGAAGTGAGTGGGATTTACGCAACTCACCAGCAGGTCAGGGTTGGGTTTGCAGAAGGAAAAGATGCGGAGGACTCTTTGTGTGGTATCAAGATAACACAGAATCCAAGTGTTTAAAGCCTGCAACAGTTATTTATTATGACCGACAGATGCAGCACGGCTGGAATCCCAACCAGGCAGCTAGGGGCCCCTCTTTGTCGCGAGTTATTTTAGGTTATTATTGTGCTCACATGGTGCACATTCCTAAATATAGGGACAGCAGGCGCCCCAACAATTTAATCTAGCCATAATATGCATGCACACGAGTACAGTGCACGTTGTCACTAAAACAGTTCATTTTAAAATGCTCCTTCCTTTAAGTTGGCCAAAAAATGCATTTGCCAATTTCCATCTCTAAAAGATGTGGACACAAGTTCCAGAGAAACTGCAAGCCAAACACTATCTGAAAACCCAACAGCAATACGCATCAGTTTGATAAAGTCCCTGTAAACACATTCATTACTGAGTTCCACAAACACATTCAAAGCCCCGTATTGGAATATTTCAGGACAATTATAATGATCTTTTTGTGAGCTTCATCGAAGAGCAAAATAAGCACTCCTCCGAGATAATAACAGTGTTGGAAAAACACACTATTAGAACAACAGTGGGAAGCCTGCTGATTGCGGGAAACAAAACTCTCTCTATACTCACCACTCAGCTGTCAATTCTGCTACAAATCAAGCATGATTCTCTGCAGTGTTTTAAACAGTTTATATTACACCAAGAACTCCATTACTATGTAAACGTCCCTCACTGAATACTTGTAGACATCGGTGTCCATTTAGTTTCTGTTCTGTCGGATGGGTAACCTGTTGTGTTGGTGTTACCGTGCAGGGCGGGGAGCGTGGAGATGCCCCCTGTGGGTGCAGAGAGGAGACAAACAACGGCCCTCCACCGATCGACCTTACATGATACTTCATCTGCTAATCCCTCCTCCTCCACAACTAAGCAAGAGACAGACAGGAGGAAGACGGACTGTCTGGGTCTAGTATTTCACCTCTTATTCAAGGTAATGAAACGGCTCCAGCTAATGGATATGTTCATCATCGATTAATCTGGCGATCCCATAATGTTTTATTAATGCTATTTTCAGGACAAAATTTCATATTGTCCGCTACTTTGGTTTATGAAAAACCCTTGCAAAACTAACGGCATTCCCATCAGCTTAAACTTTACTTTTTGTTTGGTGCTAATAAGCAATGGTCAACATGCTAAGATGGTTTTAGTGGTAAACATCACATGCTAAACTACAGTGACCAGACGTCCTGGTTGTCCCGAGTCCTGACAAATAACTGTAAAACACTGGAATCTACCGGTTTCCACTGGTTTCCATAAGGGCTTACATGTGTGCATAAATGAAGGTGTGGTATACTTGAGGGTCCTGATTTGGGAGTTTGAAAAAAAATGCTGAACACCAACGTGTTAGCGTGGTCATTGTGCAGCATTTAGCCTCACAGAGCTGCTAGCACAGCTGTAGACTCTTAGTCTCGGTTTACTCAGCACTATAACTTGTACTATATATTTATATTTAGAGACATCAATCTTCTATGAATAGGAATGAACCATTTAGTCGTTGGCCTACAGTAGTACAGGCATATAATTGTACCACGTTGCGCACAAACAGTGCTCAGCAAGACACAAGTATTCTCTCCAATCTGCCTCCCATTCCAGTATCAGCAGGAGACAATTGCAACGGCGCATCCAATTGTTTATCCACTCACGCCGCTCCCACCAATCTGCCAAATTCACATAATTGCAGTCATTTCTGACGACTAAATACCAACTGGTCCAAGTCGTAGTCCTCGGGACGCTGGATCAGCATGAGCCCGCCATGATTGTTTCCTCTTTTGTGAATATTCAGAAATACTCTCCACCTTGTTATTAACAGCATTTGGTGATTGGGGTTTGGCTCGGGGACACTAGGTTTGCTTAAGTAAATAGAGTGGGACTGGTCCATGTCCTCACTGTTTTGTGTCTCTTCTTCTCGCTGACTTGGCTGCAGCACCAGAGTGGTGTAGTGAAGGCCTATGGAAGGCAGTTAATGGGGTTATTTTTGAATGAATGAAGCTAGGGCTCAACTAAGTTGTTGTTGCTATTAATCAGCTTATTAGCATAAAGGGCGCTGTGATGTGTAAAAGCTTTGGGGAAGAAGTCTGTGCTTATGTTCGTGAAACAGTATCCATGACATTACTTTTGCAATCTAGTCGTGTTCAACATCTTACTGCTTATATTTGCTTCACACAAAAGGATAGTTGTTGACTGTGGTTAACAAGGCTAATGCTGTGTTATAGATAACGGCTCATATTGGGTGTTGCACATTGTTTACAGTGGCAGAGCCCAGTAAATAGAAGTGGTTGAAGGAGGCAGCTAAAGGAAGCTTTGTTGTGAAGCTGGTTTCAAAGCAGCAGCCAACCAACAGCTGAATAAAGATGAGTGAAACTTCCAGCAACCAGTGCTCGCACACAACATCCAAAACTATATGTGTTTCTGTATCTTTTGTAAGAAACCTTGCACTTCTGTCATGGAAAACTATATAGCATATTTTGTGAATTGGGTGGGTTTTTAAAATGCTTACTAATACGACGCCATAATTTGGTACCAAAATACTTTTTCCATACTTGTACTTTGTATTTTTCTTCCTTTCTTCCGACATAAGAAGTCAAAGCTCTGTTTAATGTCGTGTTAACACAAGCAGCCATACAAGAAACGTGCCCAAATAAAATACATGTAGTGTATAATTGTCGAAATTATGACTTAATTTAGAAACTGTTTGATAAAAGAGTATGTTAAGAAGAGTAGGAATAAAGCAATCAATGCCAACGTTTTGGGATTGTTCCATACTGGGTGCTAGTCACAGTCACATAACAAAAAAGCGGCAAGTTTGATAGCCAACCCTCTGCAGAATATAAGATTCAGTAAAGGAAAAGGCACAAAGAATCCAGACACTACATTATAGCTCCTGAACTTCATTGGAACGAACAAGCAACTCCTCAATCTTATCTGGTCTTAAAGGGCCGGTGTGTAGGATTCTGCATCCTAGCAGTGAGGTTGCAGATTGCAACTAACTGAAACTTCTCCCGTATACCAAGCGTGAAGGAGAACTGCGGTGGCCGACGCAAAAACAGGAACAGCTCTCTCCAGAGCAAGTGTTTGGTTTGTCCGCTCTGGGCTACTGTAGAAAGATGGCGAGGACCCGCTCTGTATGTAGATATAAACTGCTCATCCTAAGGTAACGAAAACACAACGATTTATATTACCATTTCTGCCAATAGACCCCCTCTAAATGCTACACACTATACCTTTAATGGCTAACTGGGGAAAGGGTAGAGATCAAATGACATGTTCAACTGAGTGAGCAAAGTAATAAGCATAATAATAACACTTTCAGTAAGTCACTTAATTGTCAATAAAAACAAATAGTTGTAATATTTAAATACAATTCAAAAATAAATAATAGATAAGTAATAAGTAATTAAACAAATTAAACACCACACCGGAGGACGTAACTGTGTTTGTGCGTGCGTGCGTGTGAATACATTTGAGAGACAGTGTGTGTGTGTGTGTGTGTGTGTGTCCTGATATGGCGTTTCATTTGATGTAGCTGAGACTACAATGAGGTGATACGGTTGGGGGAGGGGGGGAGACATGTTTTTTGGTTTCAGCCACCACCTCTCAAAGTGTCCTCACAGGTCCCTGCAGAACAAATACTGCGTCGTCACATTATGGCAACGACTTCTCCGCAATGGCGAGCAAAATCAATATTTCCCCTCCCAGAATGATAATGTGCTAATAATGAACAATGGGGATGCTGACTGCGATAACTCATGCAACAGCTCTTCATTCAGTCTCTGAATAGAGGCTGAGTAAAACATAATTGGCAATCATGGAGCCCGAAGCTACAGGCTTGTATATGATAATTTGCAATCACAGGGTGGGGCAACGCTGGCACTCCAAGATTCTTCTTTGTGAGTGTGTTTGCCCGAGTGTCCATGTATACGTGTGTGCTCGTGAGCAACGAATTGCAGAAATAAAGATGCATGATCAATTTCTGCTACTGTGGGCCATGATAAGCTGCGCGAAAACAGATTGAACCTGGCGTGTACCTTGGTAGCGTTCACAGCTGATTAGTGTGCCCATTTATTTATAGAGTAATATTTCATTGAAGTGATTCGCGGTGGCACACACTCCCGTCATAAACCAAGAGCTCTGCTCCGCTTCGATGCAATGCTTTGAACGTCACCCAGCAAGGAAAGGCACTGAGAGAATCTCTCTTATCAAATACATTTTTGGCAGTAATTGAGTGCTTAAAATTAGCAACAAGCTCTGTAGCTCTCTTCCCTTCAGCTCTACGAAACGTTTTAATGTCTTTCAGTTTGTTGTTTTGATCTTATGGCCCCTAACTGTACTGTACTTTACCCTCACCTCTCTCATCAGCCTCGTTTTCAGCAAAAACAAAAAGGTACAAAAATCCACCGTCCACTACCTGCCCTGCACCAAACACAGGAGTAACAAGTTAACAACTAGCTGGTAAAGGTACTAATTTCCTCATTTTACCTCTTGAAGGACCACAACATTGTTAAATTCATAATGTGTCCTTTCAAATGATGCCTTAATCATGAAATACATCCCATTCATTTTGAATCCTTTGCTTCATGTCAGTTGTTAAGCTCATGAAGCCTTTTCATGATGGCTGTCGAGCCCAAAGGCCTTTGGAGTAAATAGAGATTTTCTCTTTCCTCTGTCAGTTTGGACGACTCTTCTCTGCTCAGTATCCTCGGGCCTGTACACAAACAGCTGACAGGCCAACTGCGTGATTCGGAAAATGAGGGAGCACGCTTGGCAGTTTCAAGGCTACTGAGCTGCAGAAAACGATGCTGTGTTCCACAGCGCAGTGTTCCTCGGATCAGAGAGATGTATGATGTAAATATGTCAGGAGTTTGGAAGCATATTTAGATATTTACTTTAGGTGGTAAATGACTGACAGGAGGAAGGAACTACAATTATAATGTTTTTTAAGGGGTTTGAATCTTTTCTAATTAGCTTATGATGACAATATGACTAATTGACAAATTGCACTGCAGAAACATCCATCACACTTTCATCATTCTTATGTTGGCTCTTAACTAAACACGTGTGACATGTTGTTCCCCTCCAATTCATATGGAATTAATTCACGACATATCAGTAAATGCATCATTTCTGATTCTACAGGTCAACACTTGTAAACAAATAAGACTACATTGGAGAAAAAATGTATTTAATTGGAGTCAAAGGTCAATTTTCAGCACAAATTTAAAGAAATGAGACAACAACAAAAAATCCAAAACAAGTTGTTACAGAGAGAACACAACCTGTTAGTGCTGACTTAAACACTTTTATTTATTGTAATTGTTATTTCTCCCCAAAAGACTTCCTCTAGGTGCAGCAAACTATGAAATCATTAATCTAGATTGCTTCCATTGACTTTATTTCCTTTACGTGGGTCGTGAACTTGTGTCCCTCTTCTCTAGAAACTGGTGTTTGCTGCTTCGCTACGGGCTCGTCCAGCCCAACAGACTGGAACTAACAACCACTCTCTGAAATATTTATGTCCCTGGAGAGAGAGAGAGAGAGAGTCTGTGTGTGTGTGTGTGTGTGTGTGTGTGTGTGTGTGTGTGTGTGTGTGTAGAAGTGGCACAACATGACATCCAAGCTAATGTGTTCTCTGCATTAAAGCAAAGATTATTCTCCGTGTGCCTGCAGGCTGTTTCTTTCTCTGTCACTGGCAACGATATCTTCACTGGTTGCATATTCAGAAATGTGGGATTTTCTCAAACTTCTCAAACAGTAAACAGACTGCGGCTGCCATCTTTAATACTGGACCAATCAAAACAATAAAACAACGACCTGTTTTACTTTCCTCTTTCTTAGCTGCACAGCCTGTTTATCCACCACTTTGGTCTACTGTTGCTTTGGTTTATCAATAACATTGCCAGCAGATGGAAGATACCAAATAATGAACAAACAATTCATTGTTTTAATAAATGAAATAATGAATCAACAAACAAATGAATGAACGAGCTGAATATATGCTCTTCAGTCAAGCACATCAGCTCCTGTAAGCTGATGATATCACGACCGTTTCCGTTCTAAAATTCAACACAAACTCCTCATTGTGAATTCATAACCCCTCTGAATAATTTACTCTAAAACAACACTGAACAAGGAGTCTTACAGGTACATGTCATCGCCAGAAATCTAGGACATGGCAATCGACTGGTGAGCAGTGTAAAACAGTTCGTGCGTCACTAATGAAAAGTCTGCTGGAGGAGATGATGGAGGCGAGCGAGGTGTGAGATGTTTGTTCCCCTACCTCTGCACAGGACTGAGTTTAAAAATATCACCCTGTCGTGTTTCTGTTACATAACCACCACAGCACAACTTACAGCCGTCTGTCTTCATTTCTGTTCTCCTCTTTTCCCAAGTTTTCAGGATTTTGTCGGCTTTTTACTCAGTCGTCCAAAGGTTTGACACACTGACGTGACATCATTTGTGTGTGCAGGTCAATGACACCACACAGCTTCTTAAATCTTTCCTCAAATTGTAAATGTGTTAAATTGGCTGTGATTTCCTGGCTCTGAAGCATAAAACTTATTTAAAGCTACGACGAGTAACTTTCATTGTCTGTTGATTCCGGCGGTAGTGTTTCCGAGCACCAGAGTCCCTTTAGAAAACCTCTTATTTAACTGCAGCAGGGTCTGACAGTCTCCCCAGCTCAGTCCTGGTTCTGGTGTTGTCTGATTTCATGCAGACAAGCAGACTGATCCTCGAATACTTAAAATTGCCATTCATATTTAAAATGACATTTACACCGTTAACACGTAGTTTTAAAAGTTTTGTCAGTTCTAAAATACAAACCTCCCAGTATTAATCCCAGTTTTGCACTCACCAATTTACCAAAAATACAGAATAATAACTAGTGAGAACTAAATGAATTCATTTGAAATAAACGTAACAGTAAAATACAGTGGTATGCTTATAAAATGTTATCTTCTGTTTTGTTTTCTATCACATTTACAAACAGAAGCGGAGAGTCTGAATTCGATTGGTTGGTTTATGTGTAATTGCAAACAGACAGCAGCCTGTTAGCACCAGAATTGGCCGCTTATGACGCTTGGTGGAAAGAATGCGTCAATAAATGGGATGCTGTGAAATGAAAGAAATGAAAGCTTCTCTTTGTTGTCAAACGTTTGTTGACCTCCACTTAACATTTCCTCCAGTGTTTGGAGAGAAGCCTGTCAGGGTGATTTTATGGCCGTGATACTGGCTGTTTAACGGACACACACTCGCAGCTGAGGCTGCAGTTTGTGTTTGTGGAGGCCGTAAAGTCAATTAGAGCGAGGTCCCTCCAGGCTTAATATTAGAATTTAGAAGAAGAATCTTGAAATTGATTGAATTGTAACAGAAACTGTTTAAAAACATATTAAGAAACATTTTTCACAGATTGGCACCTAAATCCAAAGTGGGTTTTTTTTTGTGATATTTTTTGTTCCCATTAGTAAAATACTGAAGTTACTCTTGAAGTTGATGTCAAAGCTGTAGCAAACAGTTGCTTATTTACACATGCAGCAGTTAGATACCGTAGCAACATTATCGTTTATATGAATTCACGTCTCTGGCCACCTGGTGAATGTAGGTCCAATATTCTCTCTCTGTTTTTGGTCTGAGGGAAATATCTCTTTAGCCGCTAAATGCTCCGCTATGTTCATCAGCTGGTCTCTAAGTGTGTCTGTCTGCTGTTTGGTGCAGAGCAGGTAGTGCACTATACAACATAGACTCTACGAGCAGTGAGGGTAAACTTGTGGGCCGGACACTGAGCTCCGCAGAGCGGAGGGGAGCTGCAGATTCAGGTGATCGTTCGTATCACTTTCACGCTGCCACATGGTTTTCCCATTGTCATGTGATACAGTGTGATTATATAAATATTGACTATGCTTTCAGGATTGTTTTTTTCATGAATAAGATATCTGGTCTTCTGCTCTGAGTTGCCATTTGATTCAACAGAACAGCGGTTTAACAGATACACAAGTAAAGCTTTTCTACACATGTGCTGTTCTGTCTCTCCAACTAAAAATCCACCAGTGCAAAAGAAATTCATGCACTTTACGTCTCCTGGTGCACCACCATTACAATATCACAGATGGAGATGGGGAAATGACCAAAACAGGTCCACAGCATGTTCTTACACATTTCCTGATGTTACAGAGGTCTGCTGCTCTGGTCAAGGCTGCTGGTAACACGAGGTTGTTGTGGGGGGGGGGGGGTTGCTCTGTAGTGACCTTGCAACAAATGGCTCAATTATCCGAGGTACCAGCAGACTTCATGCATTCTTTGGTTAACCCCTTGCTGTCACACACAGTCACACACACGCTCGCTCAAGTGTGCACTGGCCAAGGAGTTCAGAGGTCAGCGCACACTGACCCTCTCCCTTCCACTTGGACTAATTTGGTGACTTAATGGCCGATGCCTTGCAGGAGGTTATCAGAGGGTTAGCTTAAGTCATGTGCAGTAAAACATTCTCATAAATGCCAGGTAAAGTATACCGAAGCCATAAAATGCATCATGAAGCCTCTTTGCCGTTGAAAAGAGTTGGATTAAACAAGGACCTCTTTATACTGTAGCGGCGGTTTTGGTTGTGTGACAGTCGGGGTCAGTGGAAAACACCGTCTCAGTGTGTGAAAATCGAAATCTGTTTCATTAGTCCCGCGTACTGTAAGCAGAGTGTGTGAGATGGAATGCGAAATGAAAATCAATCACTAAGTGCTTCAGCTGTTCCCTCCCAGCCTCTCTGCTCCGCTCTTATTTTGTTCACAGCATTTTCCCTCAACATGAGATCATTCTGGGTCACCGCAGTGTTCCGCCACACATACAGCTCCAATAACTACCACGAATCGTGTACCGCAAAGTCACTAATAAGCATTTAAGATGATCCTAAATGTCGTATTCATTGTAAGTTGCTTGAATCAACTAAATGCTTAAAATGAAAATGTAAAGACTGTCAAATGAGTTGACTAAATCATTTTGTACCATTTGCATAAGAAGGAAAACAATCTGAAGTAAATTGCAAACTGTGCAACTGAAAAAGTGAGATTAATCGCATCCCTTCCTTCACAGAGTTAAACAAAAAATAATCTGTGTTGTGACCCACCCATGAGCTGTGGGAGTCTTTAAAGGGCTGAAGAAAAATAATAAGTATTAACCAAATGTTAAAATCCACAAATTGTCTCTCTTCCCTGCAAACCCCTGCTGCCTTTAACCTTTAACCTTTAACCTCTGCTTTTAAAGGTTCTTCAGTCATTCTAGATTATGGTAAAATAAGATATCAGTATTAGTGCAGATGTAGAAGCATCATTAAAGTAATAAATCAGCCCGTTCCCATAAAGTTATTCTAAGCCTATAAGCATAATGATTTTTCTTAAAAGTTTTGTTGCTGAAACTTAAGCGAGTGTTTTTGACTGAATCCACAACATGAATTAATGTGTTTGGTCAGAAAAACTACATTTCTGAAAAATATATTTGTTTTTCCTTTTTTCTTTAACTTTGGGTCACCAGAGAAAAATGAATCATAGCCACCAGGTGGATACAACAACCATCAATATCACCAAACACTTCTTCAGAGAAACTGCCGACAACACAACATTTCATGTTCAATGTGTGCAGTGGAATTAGAATCAGGGATCCAGTGCCGTCATCTTTGGTTTTGCTTTGCTTGTAACTTCCTCTTCACCTGTTTTACTTTTACTCTACCTTCATGATTTCCTAATAAATTTTGTTAGAAACATAATGGCACCTAGATTACTTTTTACAAATAATGAAGAAATGTTGTTAATTAGCAGTAAATAGTCGTAAAATGTTGATACTCAGCGTATCTGCACAACATTCACCACACTTCATTTGTTTTCCTTCAATATCTGAAGCAGCATAAACCTCTGTTATAGTTTGTTAAGCCACTCACAAACATTGTGGTCATGGGTAAATATACACAAATGAAAGGGTGACTTCACGTGTTTGCTGTGTCATTTAACTAAAAACAGTCTCTCCCTCACTTTAACCAACGTTTTGTTAACATGACCACCCTTTGCAGGCTGTAGGCTTTGTCCTGCTGAATGTCTATTACAGACCACATCCTGTGATTTAAAATGCCGTAATCTAACCATTTGTTAAATTACAGAGGAGCACGGCGAATGCTCATTCATCTCCTCTTCCTGTAATGTTAGTGCGGCTAGAAAAGGGCTTTTGTTCGGTTTAGTCACTTTCTGTGACTATGTCGCTTTGGACCAGAACTTGTTTTTTGGGAACTCTTTTGAGGTAATTGGATGCTTTTCTGCCACAGCCCCACATTGTCATTTAAATTGGTGTATTTTTATTCTTAGAAATCTCGCTCAGTGAAGCTTTAAGTCTCAAGATTCATCCGCTGAATTGATTTGATTCCTTTAAACCCAGCGCGCCGCATGGTTCCTCTGTTCCACTAATAAGAAAGCACGAGGAACTGCTTCACAAAATGTTACCTGGAAGCAGAATAGCAAGACAACGGGGACTCAACGCCTGGAGAAATATACAACTGATCTGCAACAAGCCGTTCTCATCTCTTCCTCCCATCTCTCTGATACTCCTCCCCTGCCTCCCTCTGATCGTGCTTCGGCGCACCTCCGATGCATTTCAGAGAAGATTGCTCTGTCAACCTCTTTAAAGGTGGCGATTCACAGCGTGCCACTTCCTTCCCCTCTACAACCAATATGCAATTATTGCCTAAAGTGGGCTCTGCGCCGTGCCAGGTGCTGGAAAATTGGGTGTTTTGTAGGAAAGCTATCCACCCAGGGTATACTGACATTATGGGCCTTTTAGGGTAATACACTGTTATCCCCAAGCAGGTCTTTAAAAAGGCCAAAGTTTAAAAAGCATGGTAATGTTGGTGACTTTGGGGGAAAATGCTCTTTTTAAAATATGAACGTATCTTCCCCTATTGTTGTTTCTGTGCTGGGACGGGAGCAATATAAAATGGGGAAGATGCAAAACACACACAAAAGACAGTGTTTTGGTACAACGCTGGCCCACGGCCGCCTACGCCAAAGCTTTTAAAGTTTTTATTCAAAGTGTCACTTGTTTATCTTTTTTTACCCAAACACAACCCCGACGTTTCTGTAAATGTTGCAGGTTTAGTTCCAGTTGAGAAGAGAGAAGAGCGTGGGTGTTCAATGCTACAAGGAGGCAAAACGTATCGGCTTTTACTTTGTGTGTGTCCGTCCGTCAGCAGTTTGTCTCCAAAGTGGGTTTGTTTTCTGTTGTTTTCAGAGGACAGATGGACCTTGAACTAAATACACACTCGCTCAGATTGTGGAGCCGGATTTCACATTTTGGTTCCACTTTCTAATAAAGAAACCTTCATACAGGGTTTATACATTATAATGTTGTTAATGGTTGATACATCATACACTTAGGCTTTATAGATCAGCTATAAGCTGAGGTTAAGGTTAACTTATTAAGCATTTATAAATGATGCTCCAGCATTCATAACAAACACCACCCAAAGGGATTTTTCACAACCTGGCAACCCAGAATTTGTTTTGATTAATGTCTTATAACTGATCTATAAACATTACTAGATGATGTATTTGTAAATGAACCATTAATTAAATAATTTGATGATTTCGTTCACTTTCCATTTCTTTTCAGATTTCCATAAAGGATGCCTCAGTACCAGTGTTGGCACAGCCTATAAGTGTAAGCCATTCAGTATTGTCTGACATGTATGACTGAGAATCATGTTGAATGTGGGTCATTGTGGTCCAACACACTACTGTAATCTACGTTTTACCCATCTGGGTCTGGGACAATGACTTTGCTTTGTACACAGACTGAAACAACAACGCTGCATTCAGAAATACGGAGAGTCTGCAGCGGCTTCTTCTGTCGCTCGTTTATTTTCTCTTGGACAGTGGCACCAGCCACCAACACTGGCACGCTGGGCAGTGCACAGTAGCATGGAGGCATACATCTCATGTAAAGATTGCTTTTCGATACATTAAAGGAAAGCTGCTTCTTGATAAAGGATAGAAACGCTTCCAAACTGAATTGAAGAGCGCTCACAGAGTGCAGATGGCCGAGTGTGATCGAACGCCGAGCGCTGGATGTTCTGAAGAAATGCCAACTGAGCTATGAAATTGAGCGACGGATGTTTTTCATTATGAGTTCAGCCGGAGTAATGACTAAATATCTTCTAAGTAGAAGGGAAAGGTTAGTGTGAATTCCAAGCAGCTGCATTCTTTCTCTTGGTTCCTTTGATATCGGACTGTTTCAGGGCTCTGTAGACGAATGCAATATTTAAAACAACACATAATAAGGTTTCATTTGCACATGGAAACTCTCACCGGTCTTTAAACTGAAGGCCACACGATTCTAAGTTATTCACCTATTCTGGGTATATGCATTTTGGGTGCAATGGAGCAAACTTCTGAAGGTTGAAACACACAACCAGACATTTTATGGACATATATGATTTGGTAACAATGTTTGTTTAAAGGCAAACCCCAGTGTGTACCTTTAATCCAAAGTATTAAGTATTTAAACAAATGAACAAAATATGCAGCAAAATAAGTTTTATAAACTGTTTATCTCCGACAACTTGCAAACTAATTTAATTCATCCACCATAATGAGTTTCATCCATTTATTTAATTTAATTAGTTTAATATTTTGTTCAGCAGAGACACATTAAGCTAGATGAGGTTCTGATACAGTATAATGGAGAAATTAGTTGATTAAATTCCACTTAAGGTAAAAAGCTCAGGGGATGAGGCGTCACGTCATTATCGACCGACAGCACTGCAATGCAAGGCGTCATTATGACGAGGAGATTGAGAGCTAATTGCCTTTGCCAACATCCTGACCGCAGAGATGTCGTACCATCAATAAGCTCTACTTCAAAAACAAAGACACATAATAGTTTTTCGTGGTTGCACAAGCCCTTTGAAGGAGACTGTTACAGGCCTTCCCTGCTTGTAACTTGAGAGCACATTTAATAGATGCTTTACACAAAAGAACTTGCCATGCTCACTACTTCCTGTTTCCACACATGGCTGGTTCTCACTGAAAAAAGAAAAAGGTGAACTCGTTGGGTCATGTGTGCTCGACTCGACTTGTTAACGATATTCCAGATACATTTTCCCTCAAGTGTCTTTAAATCCATGATCCTCTTTCCATCTCACATTTATTTGTGTAATTCCAAATGACAGTGTTAAAAATAAGTTTCCAGACTCCAAAGACCCTGAACTCATTGAGATCTGATGCAAACTGAAATAAATTTAGAGTAAGCAATCTGGCTCCTGAGTCAAAATCCGCCATGTTCCTCCATCACACCATCTGGTGATGTATTCTGGAGACCTGTGGGTGATATGTATGCGATGTGTGTGTGTGTGTGTGTGTGTGTGTGTGTGTGTGTGTGTGTGTGTGTGTGAATTCTATGTGTATTGGGTATGTCAAGTGTGAGTTTATGTGTTTGTGCAGGAAGCAAAAAGCGGGGCATATGGCCTGTGAGCCTTATATCAGAATAGACGGAGCAGGACGAGGGAGAGGCTGCGGGAGCAGCGACGGGGAAGCTGTTGAACCGCTCGCATCGCAAATGAGATCGACGAGAGGTTTCACATCTTTCTCACATCTTCTCGTCCTCATTTCCTTCTTTGGTGTTGAAAATTGAGACATTAATACCAAACGTTTTTTGACTTTTATGAATTATAATGATCTTTTCTTTTAAGCTGAATGCAGCCACAATAAGAAGTTAGATTAACTCTGCAAATTTCTAATTTGACCGTAGAATGAGAGGAAAACTGATACTTTCGTAGCAAAGTATGTGTGTAGAACTGACACACAGTTTCACACATGAAATGATTGACAGCATAGTATACATTGAACTGCTACAAAATGTGATTTATTAAGCTCTTGGTTGTCACTTTTCATGCAGAAGGGATCATCTAGATTTGAGAATGAATGATGCAGTGACAGAGTTGCACTCAACTCCCAATTCCTCCCACGCAATCAAATCAACGCCTCCATAATGCAGCATGTGTGAGCAGGCGAGGAAACAACCTCAATCTCAGACATGAAGAGGAAACAACACACACGTCTTATGATTCTGTTGTTTGCAGAGCTTTTTCATCAGTTGTCAGTTAGACCTCTGTTCTAATAAGCCAGATTACTTGTCTCCTTTTGTGGGAACATGGTGTTATTGTCTATGTCACTTAGAGGTCACCATAACTCAAGAGGACAGGATTTGTATTTGTTTTTTGCTGTTGATGTTTCAAAGAGGTAAAGAATTGTGCCAGAAAGGTTTGTCAACTGATCAAACCACAGAAAATGAATTAAAACAGGTCGTTTTTAGTTAATCTGTTTAATATGATGACATTAATAGTTCTTAAATTATTGAATATTTTACTGTGATAAAATAAAATAAATAAAAATGATGCGTTAGAATTTTTAATAAATAATAATTGAAATATTAATTAATTAATCAATGCAAAAAACGGATTAAATTCAAATCAAAATAAACTGCTGTAATAGTTTTGCAGTGACCCTGTCTTAAAATTGAGTTGTATTGTATTTACTGTGATAAATATGTAAAAGCAGCTCCACAGACATTTACTTCCATCCACATGGAGATCCAACATAAATAGTTACAAACCAGATGAGGAATCTGACCCCAGAACTGTTTTTGGCAGAAACAAACTCGGAGACATAAGATCAGAAGCTGACACTAACCTTGTAAATATTATGGCTTTTCCTAAATATTATGTCTCTCTTTGTGTATATACAGTATTTTGCATTAAGTGGGAAAAGGACCAAAGGAAAACACAAAAATGCCTCAAAAACTCTCCTAGCTCCTACACACTTTATACAAATGTTCAATTTCATTTCTGAAGAGGTCTGATCAGCATGAATTCATGTTTTTTCCCCCTCTTTCCAGCATCACGATGTCACATGAGAACAAATGTGAGAGGTCACCTTTCAGTCCTGAATAGTGATACCAAACAAATGAGGTTTTTGCCAGCGCCCCACCACGTCTCGGTGGCATGTGAGATATGCGGGACGGTTCATAAGGCGCCTATTGTGCGACTGCAGCTCGAGACGCAAAAGACGTCGGCGTTACAGTACGAGTGATCAGCGGTCACAATCTGTGATTCTCCAAGCTGTTGACAAAGAAAAAGCAAACTTAGCAAATGCAATCCAGCCACCGACGCAAAGTTAATTCTAAATGGGGGATTGAATTACATCATCTAAGCATGAACACGGGAAAAAAACCTTTAAAGCGTCAACTAATCACTCAAAGAATAAGGCACAGGAAATCAGTTTACAGTGTGAACCAATGGATATTTTAGTACCAGTAGATCATTGTAGCCTTCCAAAAAGCCCCTTTCTGATCGGACACCTTTTTTATGACTGGGTCACAAGTCTCCTTTGTGCGCACTGTCTAAGCTAACAGGAGTTATCATTGCTCTGCAACACTACTGGACGCTGTGGGCTTAATCTAGACAATGCATGCAGCAAGGCTGCTCCTTCGTTAGACCGCAAGGACACACAGTGTGTGTTTAGTGGGTGGATGTAAACATAACCTTTTGTTTGTTTAGAAGAAAACTCTGCAGGGCGCCTTTACGGTGATTGTGGTCAGGGTTAAAAGAAGCCAGTCACTGTTGACTGCTGGAAGGGACGGGGATGCAAACTGCGGTCTTGAGGGTTTGAGGCTTCGTTCGGCCAATCAATGACTGCAAACCTCCTGCCTGAAGGGAACCAGTTCAGCACATTTGATGTGCTTGCATGATTCTTGTAATTGTTGGGGTTGTATTTACATGGTTCAACAAAAGTCTCAGCTAAATAACTATAATACAATTGGCACAACCACAAAAGGTCTCTCGGCAGTAGCAGGGTTCATCTGTACTTCATTGCAAGACTACATTACGTACATTTGCTCTTGCTAACATATGATATGTAATTATAACATTCTTACGATGGTTGAATATTTTACTGCGATGAAATAACAGTAAATAAAATGAGAGGAAAGAGAAAGAAAACAAATATTCATTAAAGAATCATTACGATTAAGCATTTAAGTCAATTATCGAGGAAAGATTGGCAAACCTTTGTGAGCACTTTGCTGCTTCTCTTTTTGTTTTAAATGTAAATTTACTACATTACTACATGCACCACATACTACCACTAGGTGTCTGCAACTGTCCTTGCGTCTTCCCACAGTGCAGTCATACATTTTCGGCTGCACATTAATGTCTTTGCAGTCCCTTGCAGACATGAGGTAATGCATTTGTTTGTCACACGGACACTCACATACTATGCTCACAGGGAAAGCATAATTTGAGCTTTACTCAGATGTTGGCGTTGTTTGGCTAAATATATTGTTTGGCACGTTTGTTAACAAGGAACCTGGTTTAAAATATTTGTTTATAAATCCCGGCTAACATTAAGTTTTAATGCCGAGGTAGAAGGTGTTGGGATTAAATTAGTTGTTGTTTTGTTGAGATGAACTGCAGGCTTTAGATACTCAGAGCGGGTGGGGATATGATTATTGGAATAAGAGCTATATTCCATCTGCATGCATGCGGTAACAGCATTGTGTGGCATATTGGATGAATCCAACACTGAAAATGTCTCAGAAAAGTTTTAGAAGTTCTACTACTCTCAAGGCAAAGAAATAACCAAAACCGTCACCAGGTAGACCTTCATATTTCAAATGACAGTGTGTGTGTGTGTGTGTGTGTGTGTTGGTCTCTTTGCTGTGGGTTGCCATTAATCAGTCTGTCCTCCACCATTTAGAGGAGGGAGGTTTGTCTGAGAATGTGAAGCATTTTGGTGGGAGAACTGGGTGATTGGCAGCTGAGAAATGTTGTACCGACTAGTCGGAGGACTTTAGTTAAAAGGGGGGAAAATATATTAAAAACTGTCCTTTTTTTAGTCAGCCTCATCTGGCTGAGCACACACACACACACACACACACACACACACGTATACACAACTAAACACACACCCGCAGAGGTCTCTGCTGTCACAACAAACAGAGAGTCGGGAGGCGTCCCTGGAATCAGCTGTCTTTGGGTGACAACGGTCTCCTGCTTTTTGAACCATCGGGTCATTTCCAAACTCGGCAGCCTGGGCGGAAACACGTGCAGAGAGCCGTGAACTTCCAGGTAACATCTCCATCCTCTGTGGAGTCTAGCAGGACAATCTGTCCAAAACTAATGTGCTGCACTTACAGTCGTGATACGTGGGCACCTTTTTTTTCGCCACACAATGCAGATGGCCAGCGCTGCCCTGAGCAGGCAGAGGACATGGCCAGAGACAAAAATCAATCATTTTTTTAAACACTTATTTAACCGCGCATTTAACAAAGAACAAATTCTTGTTCACAGAAATGACCTGTCAACGTAGCTGCAGGGAGACAGAGAGCTCATAGAAAACACAGCGGGCTGAAGCACAGCCTTCTGCTGCCGGATACTGACCTGCTCCACTGGAGCAGTTACAGCGTAATAGTTTGCTCAAGGGCAACTGGGCAGGGACATGTTACTCACTGCCTTCCCCTGATCTGATTCTCCTGAGGGAATTCAAACCAGAGACTTTAGAACTTCTTTTCTTGGTTCACAAGTGTGCTACTACTTTTTTTTTTTACAACCAAATTATTATAATTATTCCTTTTAGAAAATCTCCCATTTCACAGCAGCAGGGTTTGACAGTCTGCCCTGTTCAGGTCTAGTCATATCCCACCCCGACCATCACACCCTTAATTTTCATCTAAGGACACACACTTAGGCATATTTCTGACGTAAATTTCTGACGTAAATTTTCCGATTCATCTAATAAAAGCAATATTGCTAAGGATGCTAGGCTGATTATCTAGTTGGCACAAGAACAATAACTTGCGTTGCATCCCTCCAGCTCCAGACAGAAGAATACAGATATGAAGATTAAACGGAGAAGTAGTTTCTAGCTGGCAGTGTGGACCAGGTTGCAGCTTTAATGCACCAAACAGGAGCATCATGGCTGGTAAAGCCCCCCCCCACACACACACACACACCCATCCCCCCACCCTGGCCCCTGAGCTTGTCTCCTGCAGACAGCAAGTCAACTGTGTCATTGGCCTGCTAATGGGAGGGATCACGCATGGCTGTATAACAAGAGCAGGACAAGCTGTCAGTGGTCCTCTGACAGGTGCAGCTTTCCCAGAATGCCTTGCAGCCGTGCCACAGAGCGCCGTCGAAGCCCCTAAATCTCCGGCTGCTCTCTGCTGACGAGCCAAACATGTCCGTCTCCCACAGACACAAGTAATTAGGTTTTCACCCGGGCCTTACACAGCAAACTGGGAGAATACTCTGCTGCTCCCTGGCCCTCACCAGCTCCCAGTCTTCCTTTCTTTCGCCTCCAATCAAACTACCTCCAGCTCTCACAGCGATGAGGCTTGTGTGTGTGTCTGTTTGTGAGACACAAGAGAGACAACAAGGAAAAAGACGACACAGAAAGCTGCACAGAATGAACGGCAGCGATGCACGAAACTCCCACAGCTAATAATGATTTGTTACAGTAACGGCCAAAACATCTCATCGAGCAAACGAGTGTGGGAGTGGAGCCCTTAATGCGGTTATATAATGAATAAAATGCAGCACTACAAGGCCAGCGCTAATCAAACTGCTGAGCGTTGAGCACTAAGAACAATCAGTCTGGAGTTTCTAATAATTCTAGTAAATGAGATCAGAAGGGAAGTTTGTTTTGTGTCACCTGAGTTTATATAATTTCAAATCTGAGGGACGCTTCAACTTCCATGAACCAGTCGTGATCAGCAACCGAGTCATTTGGTGTTTTTGTCAACTTTTACAGAGGAGCAAAAGAACGCATCCTGACTGGAAACATTATAAAATGGCATGGGATGTGCACGGGCCCAGGACAGGAGGGCTCTACAGCGGGGGATCAAAATTGGCTAGAACATCATTGATGCCCATCTACCCATCTATCGGTGGTGTTGGTGACAAGAGGTGCCTGCAAAGAGCCGAAAGGATGTTAAAAAGACAATACCCACCCGAGTCACATATCAGTATCAGCCGCTGTACCACCAGGCGTCGGACTACAAACAGCATTTTGATTCGCAACCCTGTTTTGTACAATGACAATGAATGAAACCTTGAATTTGAACCTTGAAGGGACGGACCAAAAAACTGACCAGTCACAGCAGGTCCAGGTGTTGTATATATGTATAGATATGATTTTTGTACTGCAAATGTTACAGAGCCTACATACAGAAGACAAGACTAGTTTAAGCCGCTCGCTTAGATGAAGCTACAGAAGAAAAGTGTACTGAGTTGGACATTATGGATCCTGGAGAGCCGTTTGTATTCTGACATACTTGGATTGAGAAAACAAACATGTGAGTTCTGCCCCTTCGTCTTTTCAGGCCATTCGTCATAAGAAGGGCAAAAGGAGGTTACACAGCACTTTTCAAAAGGATGTTTGAAACGCACACACTTTCTGGCCAGACGTGATGTTTTTGGTTCTGTCGCTGAAAAATGTGAAATGTTGCATCTCGCCGTGTGTATTTTCTAGGCCAGGACTGTACGCCACATCCACAGCGAGTCCCGCCACGAAGTGGGAACCAATTTATCTTGGCACTTACGTCCTGGCCACAGCAGAACAAGTCTTCACTGCATCCTCTAGCTGTCGACTAGTTTCTGCAAGATGACAAAAATACTAGATGTTATCTAGCATGGAGTTAGACATAGTCTGTTTTGTGTGCGTGTGTGTGTGTGTGTGTGTGTGTGTGTGTGTGTTAGTGTGAATATGTGAAAGAAGTGAAGAAAAACTGAAAACTGTCAGTTGAGGTGCGCGTTCTTCCAAACTTGTGAACAAACTTGTTTTATTGCCATAAACAAATGGCTAAAAAAGTTTCCATTCACTCAAATTGTGTGTTACACACCGACAGGTGTTCTTTTATTTTGTCAGTTTTCTGAACCCAAAGTTGCCACCTGGTCAGGTTAGTCTGCTGTTTGGTGCAAATATACACAGAAAAAAAAATTACCCCACACTCGGATTTGCATGACTAAAGTTTGCTTTGGGTTCTGCTTGACCAAACCTTTTGCTACAGATAAGATTATTTATTAAAGGAAAAACATAAGTGGAGAAACATAACAAATGCAGATGATGGCATTCAGGTCACAATAATAATATGCTATATAGTCACCAGCATACATCGGGAGATTTTAAATGTATGTTACACAGTGCTCTACACCACCGCCACCATCAAAATATTATAAAAATAAAGATTAATTAATCATAACATGAGCCTGGTATTCTTTAATCCTGAAAACTGACTTTGTGGAGAGACATAAGGCGTTTACAGCAGCAGCCACAAACAGACGAGTGAGTGGAGAAATAATGTGGAAAGCGAGGGGAGGGGCTGAGAAAAAGATCTGCCAGCTGACAGCCTCCATTAGAGAGAGACTGGGCTGCAGACCGGGGTTAACTGGTGCAGATCCAGCTGATAAGGCACACCTGCTGCTTTCTCATCCGCCGTCTGCTCTGTGCAGCGCTGCTCCACCAGGCTCTTTACTGTTAGAATGAGACTATATGCATGTCTAAAGACAAACCGTTGGTACCACTCTGTGTAGAGTCATACATCAGCTGAAGCAAGTCTCAGCTACATCTTTGGTGCTCATGCTCGTGATTTCATTAATTAAAAAGCATGTTTTATTTAGTGTGTAGTCACTTTGAAAACAACATTTGTTGTGTTTTTGCTTGTGTGTGCAGGTCATGTTCTGCAAAGGAGGAACAAACTTTCTCCTGCTCGTGTTTTCAGTTTTCAGCAAATACCTGAAAGAGGAAAATGTAAATGACTTGGTGTTTACATGAAGGTGTAACTGAGCAGCAGTGACCCTGATATATCATGGCATTTTATTTCTGCTTCCCGTCCCACCTTTTTTTTTAATGAATGAATTATTTGAGCAAACTAAAGCTGGATACAGGTCGAGATCAAAAGGAATATTTTATCATACATTACAGGTGGGCGTGTTAGAGGCTGTGACATTGAATCCCCCGCACTCGACTTGGGAGGTTGCAGTTATGTACAACCCCCGACATCTCCACTCTTTTTATTCCTCTCTGTTGGAGTGGAGGCTTGTACGGTGTACATGGTGAACACTGTGTCTTCAGTGGAAGAAGCAGAAGAAGGTGTCACAATGTCAAGGTGTAGCACATGTGAACACATTTGTCATGCCAACTTGTCAACCTCAGCTAGGTGCGAACATTTGTTGTGATATTTCAGCTTTTCCCACATTTCAGTTATTTCCATGTGTTTAAAGCTAGGGTTGGTAATCGTGACAAACTAGCAAGAGTACGTAAGAATTAAAAAAATATTTAACCGAAAACCCAGTCCGTTGTTGCCAACTCTTTTTCCAATGAAAGTAGCTAGCAGCAGTAGCTCCAAAAGTCGCTAATCTACCAAGAAAGTCGTCAAGTCAGCAATATTGACAGCCCGTCCTTCCTTGGACGGACTTCGTACAGTCCTGCGACAGACACAGATGGCTGATAGTTTTTCTTTTTTTCAGATGCATACGATTCATTTATTGATGTCAAGATGTAATGTGAAGGTCAACAAAAATATCAAAAAATGTTTTTAAAGAAGATTACCAACCATGCCTTTACCTGCAGAGATAAAGCTGCACTCAACCGCTTAGCACCCTTTAGTGTCTGTGTGACACGCACCGGGCTTTCAAATGTAAACCCATCCGCGGCAATATTAGACTCTCAGAGCAGCTCCTCCAGAAGTCAGATGATGTAAAGAGCCACAGAGGCAGGAGGTCGGGGTGAATGGATCAAACACACACGGTGCCTTCACCCAAGAGACTGATGTTTGTGTCGTGAAACCAAAAGTAATCATCGATTTATTTTAAGTATCTTTTACTAAAATAGTTGTGAGTATATAATGCTAGCGGGTACCACGTGTGTTAAAAACATCTGTACATGTTAGGCTCACACTGTGTCTACCCAGTTCTCTAATCTAGTCCAAACTAAATGCTTTTTCTCTTCTTCTGCAGCTGTTGACTTCCGAGCTAAATCAGTCACATTATCAAGCCGTTTCTGCCAAGGTTGGATGCTGCAAAGGGAAATTCAGCTACATTTAAACTAGACCTTGGTAGGCATTTGAGCGTAGTGTGAGTGTGTATGTGTGTGAGTGTGTATGTGTGAGTGTGTGAGCCATTACTCTTTCATGTGTATTCATGCAGATTGTAATCGGTCTCACCCATTTCTGTGATTCATATTTCAGGGGCCTTAGATAGAATCATTTCAGGCTATGCTGTTTCTATTTTCGAGGCCTCCTCCGACTGTGAAGGCCCAAAGACAATATGTGAAACCCCGTTTGAACCGCTGAAGCAAGAGTGGATGGAGAATAGAAAGAAAACGTAGAAAATGCAACTAATAGTTATTTTACTTTACTGGAAAGAATCGGCCAGGTTACATTGATCAACGTGACCAACGAGTTGCTGATTTGTGAACCAAACCTTAGTCTCATATTTAATTCCACAGCATGCAGCGACACCAGTTATTTCAAGATTCACCACCTCAGGATCATTTTCTGCAGCTTTCAGTGAAACACGAGCACATGTGGTGGAAAAGACTCCCACAGAGTGAAGAGAACAAAGCTCAGTTTTTATATTAAATAGCTCTCTGATGGAAAATCTGTGTCGAAATAAAACCGTACAATCCACAGTGGTCAGAAATATCTCTTTAAGACAAACCTCTGACGTCCATCTGTAATTCTTTCCCTGACTGTTTTTGGAACTGAAGCAATGAAATACTGAACTTTTTTTTTAAACTTTTATTTTATTACTATGTCTATTTTTCTGCAGCTCAGAATAAGCTTGTATTTGTCTGAACTTTCTGTTTGATGGTTTAGTTCAGCCGTGATGAAACAGGCAAGACTCCGAGGTCCGTTGATCCTCTGACTGTGCTGAGACCTGCTGAGACCTGCATAGAAAAGCAGAACAGTGACTAACTTTAGCCCAGAGCTGCTAATTACGTTAGCATTAGCAACCCTGGTAAGCACCGGTGAAAAAAACAATGTACATTTGAGATTTACTAGTTCAGTGCCCATTTGGGGCATGGCTGTTTGGGGCGCACGCCAGTTCTGAGTGTGCTGATTGCTTGATTTGGCCCCCGGAAGTGCTGCTGGCTGAATTATTGAGAACTGCTCATCACTCATTGAAGAGTTCAGTTGTAATGTTAATATATCCAGACATCCAGCAGCAAAACGTGATTTGCAGTTAATAAGATTTGTGTATACTCGCGCTTGGCACCGTAGCACGAGCCACCGCTGATGGCGCGCGAGCTCAGAGCATGCGCGAAGACGATTATGCTGAATACGCTGTTGGTTGCATTATTCTCCAAAATGCCAAAGGGCATACAAATAAATATACTGTGAATAAGCAAGAAGACAATGTAACCAACACAACGTCATAAACCAACCTCCACAATGCAGAGGAGCGATTGTAATTATCAGGAAACTCATATCTCATATTCATGGACTACTTTATTGCCTTTGTACAAGCCCTGTAAAATAAATAAGTCAAGTATTAAATGCATTGTAAAGAAGCAAAGGTTGAATATCCTGTAAACTATTTGATTTGGCTGCAAAATACTTAGTATGCTTTTGTCATTGAACTGTTGGTGACTGTGTGAAAAGGTCTGATCGTGCTTATTAAATGCGCCCCAAGATAAAAAAATGAAAAGGTGCACGACCAAGCGCCGCAACCACTTGCGGACCGTGTAAGCACGACACACCGGCCTTAATTACGTCATTATCTGGCGTGCGTGCCTCGCGCCGCCTTCACTACGGCGACCATTAACTCAGCCTAAAGGCCCGCTGCAAACAACATGGGCAATGCACTCAACAGAGCCCTGAAGCCCCGGCTGCTGCACAGAGCACCATCGTTTGTTTATTCCAAGTTTATTAATATTGCACTAACTTGAGATCTTTAAACCCTCACGCGCACTTGGTGGACACAAGGCCAAGTCTCCTACAGTCGTTGCTCCCTCACTTCTCTGTTGCATTTTTTAAATATGCTGCAAGGATGTTCTAGCAGAATGTGAGGCTGTAGTTACCCTTTAAAACAAAACAAAAAAACCCAACCACCAGACAACAGGAGCTGCTGCGACTTGCAGCTCGTGCGGCGCCATTTTTTCATGCACCGAGTGAAGGCAATGACATGACATGTCGAGGGCAGATATGTCAAACGTCTGTTGTGATGATTCACATCTCCTCCCTTTCCCCTTCAACCTTGGATCGGGTCCTCGCTGTATATTTGTTTTGACTACAGCGGATCAGATTCTATCTGTAAGGAGAGACAACTCTTTCCACATCTGCTAACCTCAGAGAGAGAGTTCACGTGTGGGGCCACCTCTCAAATAACAGTCTACAGTTGTAGTCAACACTTAGCGATAAAATAAGAAACACCAAAGTAGCTGTGTGTCATGAACAGCAAGGGTTTCGAAAGAGCTTGCTTGATGGGCCTCTCACCCACACAGAACTAAAAAGATGATTTGATTTTACAGCAGGAATTGCTTCACAAAAATATAAAGCTCAAAAAAGCTCAAAGCGTTAAAATATTCTATGTATGTTTCTATTCACTACAGCAGGAAGAATTATGAGTTACACCTCAAACTAATTCCTCAAATCATGCAAAATCTACTCAAAACTGACTGAAATAATACTTTCACACCTAATTTGAGTTTGTTTATGTTTTCATCAGTCTTCCCTCTGACATGTGGAGATTGCAGTTTTTTTCTTGTGGTTGACAGAGCATCTGTTCTCGCTATGCTGTGCCGGGCTTTTGTTCCAATCAATAATGATTTTTTTTTCGCCCACATACTGTTCATTGAATTGAAACACTAAGGTGACTAATCAACCATCCAGACGGTCCGAATGAACGTCTTTCTTCTTCATGTCGACCTTACTTAAGATATAACTCAGCCAGGATCGCATGGTCGAACACGGTCAGAGCTTCTGAACTAACTTGTTTTCTGATGTGGGTAAAAAAAACGTGGGTGGATTTTAGCCACTTTAGTGTGTGATTAAGGGTGAGCAGTATCCTGTCCAAGACCACAAGCATAAAGACAGATGCTATGTGCAATAAGGCAAACCAACAGTTGCTTTTTAAAGGAAGTTGTGAAGTTTTAATGTGGGCATGACACTGGTGAAAATGATTGTGTCTTATGTTGTGTGCACATTTATAAGCTGACCTGAACTAACCTTTGTCAGTTATATGCAAATAAATCTCACCATGTGTTGTAGCTGCCCCGGCAGGTGGGAGTGGCCACATGAATCAGAAACTCAGACACTTTTCCTGTTATTGTCTTAACTTCCTGGTGCTCTTTGTATTATGCTCCGTGGTCGATCCCACCCATCCATTATGGAGGTTAAAACTAACAAGAATCACTTTACTCTTTTGTTCAAATATTTTTTTGTGAACGCACACTGTTCACCAAGGATGTCAGAAGTGTCACAATGATTCAGAAACATCTCAGGTTTGACTCCAGACTCATTCTTGTTTTAGAACGAGCTTTCTTCGCTTGGCCTCGCTATATTTGCGTTACTCAGTGCTGCGTGTAGCATTTTCGTAGCTTCCTCTTGGCTGTCTGCTCACGATCTGGCACCTGGTTGCTACGTTTTTATAAAGGTTGATGCCCAAAAGCATCCCAGCAAAATAAGAAACTACAGGCAGAGGGCAGGGTCTCTGCACCATCATGCAGTTCTCGTGTGTCATAAAATGATTGAGATGAATCCTTTTTGTATGACACATTGTTTGTTAGGAAAAAAGGTTTAAAACACCACCCAACAACCACTAGTTGGACAACCGGTTATAGAAAGTTGCATAAATAGCACGACATTTCCCAATATTTTCTGTCATTAATACTCATTTTAGGCTTTCCACATGTCACTTAACGCCACGTAAAGCAAATGTGACGGCGGCTGTTATGTTTAGGCAAAAAGAACACTGAGTTAGCTTTAAGAAAAACATCATGGTTAGGCTTAAAATAAGACAACACAAAGATTGTAAGAGGAAAACACATCATAAACGTCACTAATATAACTTAAAAAAAATAAAAAGTAGGACACAAGTCTCAAACAATGGTCTCCTGGTTGCGAGCCTTGCAGGTTGACCTCAGGGCCAAGGCGGGGAACCGACGCCACACATCGCTCACAACACCGTAATCACACGGAGAAAAACACGTCAAGCAAAGGAAGGTGAGAGTTCACTCAATAAAAACTGACACATGCAGCAAAGACACATCCCATCAGGCATCACATGCTGTAAGAAGTTTCAGAATAAATCAACCTAAAAATGCATTTAAAAGATAGCAAATGGCAAAGTATTTACCTCTAGGTAGAATTAAAAGTTAATGTTTACTCATCCCGTACAGGATGAGCCCCAGCCCTCTAAATCCTCTGTACAAACAGAGAAAGAGCCTTTAACAAAGCATGAAACCAAATACAATGAGCCCATTTTCACGGCAGACACTTTGACTTGTCGTAGCAAGAAAAGCACAGGTGGAACCAATGGCATTCATTTAAACGTACTAGTAAGCCAGCACGTACACAGCCCCCGGAGGTGCACCTGAAGGGAATGTAGCCATTATTAATGTTGTTATGTACACCTGTGGCTTTCCTGCTATGACAGGTCAAAATGTCTGCTGTAAATAAATGCTTTTTATCTTTCAGAACTGGTCAAATACCTTTCATAAGGTTTGTGAAGGGGCCAGGCTATATCAAGCTTTACTTTAAGCTGGCAGTTTCCCCCTACTTCTAGTCTTCATGCTAAGCTAAGCTAGTTGCCTCCTGGCTCTAGCGCCATACTTAACACACAAACAAGTGATACAGATTTTCTCGCTTGACTCTTGCCAAAAAAAATGAATAAAATGAATTAATTAGCGATTCCTGAAAATGAAAAACCACTCATTTAAATCAGAACTCTGTTTTGCAGCAGCACTATTCCTTATGCTTTATCTTACCTGCATTTGGCCAGCACCAATTGCTTTGTTATGGATATTAAAAATGTAACTATCATAAGCATACCTCTTGGTGGCAAATGTAAACCTACCAATAAAAAGGACTGAGGCTGGGAACATGAAAAATTAAGCTCCACACACTCTCACCACTAACGAGCACTAACGAGCTCTAACGAGCTGCAGGTGAGAGATGCCACTTCCTGAGCCACAGGGAGAATGAAGTGGACAGTGTTCTGGGAAAGGGACAGGGATACTATCAAAGGCCAAACAATTAATGATAGTAAGTAGCATTTTTTTAATGAAATTTCCAGTCTATTAATAATTAAACATGTATGACATTGAAAGATTGCATTCTTCTTCAAAGCCCCTTGAAAGCCAGCTATTACTTTCAGCAAAGTAAAGGCTCGGTGCTCCAGAGGATAGACCCGCCCTGCTCCTGTAAATCAATCCTCGCTGATTGAACTCGACAGGTACTTAGGCATCGGACACGCGGCGGAGAATACACGTCTTCCACAGCGCGTTATCCCAGACAGGATCTGCCTGCTGCAAATCAGCAGATTGAATTCTGCTCTCCGTCCGCTGATGGAGTCCGGCAGTATTAATTGAGTTGTTTAGCGTCTTCACACTGGCAATCTAATCCTGGTGTTGGTGTCAAAGGCTGGAAGGGTGGAGGCGGGAGGCTGATTTTAATTCACAGGTTTAAAAACAGGGAAACTCAGCTGAGCGTTAATTACAAGTGATTATCATTCACAGGCTGCTGAATCCCTGGAGGCCGGAGTTATTGAATCTGTCTTTCAAAGGGGAGTTGAATTTTAGATTGACTGCACAATTTGATGGTGAAAAATAATAAATTATCTGTGAAAAAAAAACGTTTTTCGATCCAAGCACTTGAAATGGAAACAAAAGCAGTCACAGATCGCTGAAGATTGTCTTCAACTCCTATCAGACTGGCTTGATGAAGCCAAGATAGCTGAATTTCGGGAATATAGTAGCATAGAGACAAGTTTTGCAAGCAACCATGTGAAAAAAATCTAAAATATCTCACTCAAAATGTTTAATTTAAAGCTTGAAAACTTAAAGGTACAGTGTGTCGGATTGGGCAGCATCTATCGGTGTAGTTGCAGATTGCAGCCAACGGAATGGTTCTCCGCTCACTCCTCCCATTCCAAGACTGCATCAGCCGCCGACTGCAAAGCCGTGGTAAAGCCGTGGTAACGCCGAGAAGTGACGTAGAGACACGGTATATGGCTCTGGTAGAGGCAGCGACCTGTCAATCATAAAGTGGCCCCGCTCCTAAAGCATACCTTGCTTTATGGTCTATTTGACTCTAAATGGAACATAGTTTACTAAATGAACATCATGCTGTATTGAAGAAGACACTAGACACTAGAAACTAGAGATTGAGACCATAAACTCATGTTTACAATTTTTACTGAGGTAATAAATCAAGAGAGAAGTAGAGTCAGGAGTCGCCCCCTGATGGTCAGTAGAGAGAATGCAGGTTTAAGACACTTGAGCATTGGCTTCACTCGGCAGCTGCCTTGTAAAAACATGAAATGCTCTCTCTAGAGCCAGACTTTGGTTTGTCCGTTCTGGGCTACTGTAGAAACATGGCTAAACTAATGAATACACAACTATTCGATTTTACTCCAGTAAAACATTTGAGTTTAACAGTCAAAACTCATTTTATCTTCTGCATCAGGACTGTGTGAGTGTGGTTTGATCGGATTCGAGTGACATTCTGATTCAAATATTGCTCCATCATGATTAGCACACAGAAGTATGAGACACAATCCTGGTCACTCAAGGACTCTGCGATGTCAATCCCCGTGTCCCAGGGGAAATGTAGACAACAGCTCACATCATGCACATCAATAGACAAAGTATAATTTCATTAGTTTGATCCACCGTGAAATCACCTTTATTTCAATCTTGTAAAACACATTCAAAAGAGATGAAGCATACAGATTCGATGCAGACAACTTATAAAAAATATTGTATTTTAAATTGGAATTTTCTTTTTTTTATCTGTATAGTGACAGAAACATGGCAGCTTCCATCTGATTTGAATGTAACATGGGGCTTGAGAAAGAAGTTTACTTTGGTGTTTTTTTTTTTTTCTATCACTGGTGGTAAACCGACCTGTATTTGTAGTTTGAGAGTCTGATGACCATTTACAATGTACAGATAATACTTTAGAATCGTACTTTCCACGGTTGCACCACTAATTACACCCCAGAAAAGAAAACATACCCATAATTGATCTTGTCACGAAAAAGCAGCACTGAGGCTTTAATAATACAGCAGGGTTGCACATGAATTATGGTGCCGTTAATTTGATACAGAGTGATCCCTCTCCAATATGGATTCCCTTCGGCTCTCCAGCTCCCAAATTGGAGCCCACAGGGTGTTGTTGTTCATATAAATGTGGCCAGTCCAAACAGCAGGGACCTGATCCAGCTGTGATCTGACCACCGACACATCTGTCTAACCCCCCCCTCCCCCACTACCCCTTATTTTACCTCTATTCCTCTATAAGAACTGTCTTGTCTGAACATGTCTTCCATCTGTCTCCTTGCGTCGCTACATTCAAACTGCAGCTAAAAATGTCACATTTCTGATATTTTTCCCTTCACATGTGACGCAGACATGATGTTCTCTAATAAGTGTGAAGAGTGAAAGGCTGCACTGCGTCTCTTCTTTTAAATATGGCAAACAAAACCGCAGAATGACACGCTGAGACAGGACTCGACGTGTTTTTGTACCCCTGTGAACAGTGTTGTGATGGTACCTGAGACAGTTGTCATCGGTTTTGACACCAAGACGTTGTCAGCTTGTCTGAATCAGCATCAGCGTATAAAGAGCAGTGTTTCTCAAACTTTTATTTTCTGGGGACCCACTTTTTAAAAGTGACAAACTATCGCGACCCACTTCACAAAAGGCCTCGTCTATTAATCGTGAGGCGAGCGAATTTGTGCGTAAATGAACGTTGCTGACCATTTTTTATTGTCATATCCGCATCACCTTATATTATCTTCAATAGATAAACCAGCCATTCTCAAGGGATATACATTTTATGCATGTTATTGAATACATTTAAACATGTTAAATACTTTATAAATGAATGCATTTCAGCAGCATTAACAAGTTATATTCATTTCCTCTCATTGGTTCAACAAACTAGCTTTCCTAATAGATTCAACGTTGTAAGCTACAATTATCAGAACATCCAGGCTCCCTTGTGTGGCTCAAAAGTGTACTGCAGATATAAATGTTAAATAAAAGACTGAATAAAATCCCTTGACTGGCATGGAGGACAAAAATAGAGAAATAGTGACTTCTCTGTTTGACTGTTGAGACTATTCAAAGAATTCAAATTCATTCAATTTCTTCAATTCATTAAATAAATAGTTCAACATTTTAGGACATTTGTATTCTTGTTTAGAGTTGGCTGAGAAAATTGATATCACTTCTACTTGTGCTCAGAACAAATGCTGAGCTCCTTTATATCCACCCTGACCGGCAAGAAAGAGAATAAAGGTTTTCCCCCCAATATGTTTAATTTTAGTTAAATATTTTAAGTCACATTTGAAAGTAGTTTTCTGCTCTCACTCTGTGACATTCTGGAACCAGATGTGTGTCTCCCCAAAGACACCACACATTATTTTGAATGTCTTTTAATTAGCTGAATTTGTCTCAACGGCTTTGACAGAAAGCCAAGATGGAATATAAATGTAATGCTGTTTTTTCACCAAAACTTAATTTGGCTTTATATTGTGTTATTTGTACACTTTATGAAAAAACAATAAACCTCAAGCAAATAAATAAATTGTCTCTTCTGTGTTTTTTTAATCTCTTTTTCTTTTTCCTGTAAAACATTTTGTATTTTCTGTTTAGAAAACAATTCGCTTGCTTGCTTTTTACAGTATATTTCAAAAATGTTTTTGGATCTGGTTCATATTAAATTGTGGTATCATAATCAGAAGTTCATAAATATACGATGAACACAATCTCTTTAGTACTCACCCTTGCTCTCTCTCTCTCTTTCGCTCCCTCACTTCGGAGGCGTCTAATTGGCCACACTGTCAGGTTAGCTCGCCCTCCTCCATGACGCCTGCCTGGTGGGCATACATCAGCTCAGGATTAACGGCAGACGGAGGTCAGCACATAATCACCCCTGATGAATATGGAGGAGGGGCCTTTGGGTTTACATGGGACGATTGCCAAATATGATAACGACCCCTCCTCCAGTACCTCCTCTGGGATCCATACGCTCTCATCTCAAGGTTGTAACTAAAACAGTGGCGGTGCCTTTATAGGGGGGAGCGGCGTCGGAGCCTCTCTGCCTCTTAAGTCATGAGCTAATGTGATATAGACAAAAAAACGCCCTGGGTATGTTTTGAAATGTGATCTGTGCAGTAAAGGGTGAATGCAATAGCAGGAGACAAAGCCATTCAAAATTCATGCATGCAACATTTAACTGTATTCAAACATTTTAAAGAAAGGATACAGACATTTTGCAGCAAAAGAGAATTGTGCAGAGTTAAAATGTAATTTGTTTGATCAATTGTAGAATGCTAAGCCACATTTGTGACTGTTTTACCCCCATTTGTCACAAGGAGCAGCAATGAGCGTGTCAATTTGGACAGATTTAGGCTTTATCGGAGGCAAGTAGTGGCAGGGCAATTTTGCCGGCCACTCCACTAAAGCTCAATTTTCCAATTATTCCATCCACAACAAAACAATATACTGTCTTAAAACGGAGCAATATACCACTTTTAGTTGAAGCAAATGTGTTAAGAAATAATCCACTGACAATAGCAACTCACAGCCTGAAGGCATTAAAGGTCGGTCTGAAAAGGTTTGCAGCATTCTCCTTTTCTGAGAACAGCAGCTGAAGTCTGCAAGGCAGCTCCACTTGATGGAGCACTGAGGAGGATCTGGCTCAACCACCACCAGACTCTGGAGTACTGCCTCATGGGCCTACGCTTAGTGAAAATGTGTCAGGGTCGAATCACCAAAGTCCTTCTCTCTCCTCAAAAAACAACATTACACAATCATTTAATAATGCTGACAAACTGTTTTGGTTAAACATATGATTATGTGGCGTATACTCATCTGTCATTGTTGAATTCCATTTTTACTTGAATCCAAGCAGATTGCCGCTGCATGCTATCCTCCACGAGGGAGCAATCTAAAAACTTTTGGCATGGCAACATGGCAATGGAAAGCCGACAGCTCACAGCTAACGGTGCTAAGAGCGCTAACAGAGCAGACTACAGTGAAAGTGCTAACAGAGCTCACAGTGTTTACATGAGGGGGAACCGGACGATGGGTGCTACGCTCCCATGAAGAGGATGTCGGTCGGGACGGCGTTATCAGCTCAAACCAGTTGGGCACACTCACATGCACTAGCATTAGCAAACCAAACATTCAATTGAAACCATCAAAATTGTGCCAGCTTTAGCTAAAGCATATTTACTTGATGATTTAGGAAGCTAGTGTTAGCATTATAGTTATGAAGCTAATAATTAGTATAGTATACTGTATAGTTGTTTGCTAACTATGTCCTAAACATAAGAAACCACCATTTTAGGTAGCTAGCATTAGCAGGACTGCTAGCAAGCTAATAATTAAATTACATGGATTAAGGTAATTCGGCAGACAGTCAAAAGCTCCTTATTAAGCTAAATATGTTACGAATGTTACTAAAAAATAACCTTTTAAGAATCAAATAAAATTAAAAAATTAAAAAGTTATTTCTTGGGCTTATTATGATCTTAGTTTTGTCCATATCAACATGCTTGTGTCATATCAAAGAGGTAACACACACCACTGTGTTGTTTTTGTGTAGAGCTCTGACAAGTCGATAAGTCCTCTCCTCTTTTTTGAAGAGGGAAGTGGTGGTTTCAGAACAGCTCATGAGTTATCGAAGCTCATTAATATGGGTAGTGCAGGGTGTGACAGGCTGAAGGATGGCGTCCCTCAGCAATAGTCATTTCCCCTTATCTCCATCAGACACTCAGCAACTTCACCCTCCTCATTCACACCCTCCCTTTGGCTAAAATGGAAGACGGCTGCATGATAATGGTCACTGGGGTCACAAACTGCTGCATAAAAAAAACGAAAAACAATGATGATATGATTTGGAGCTATTTTCCACCACTGGCATGTTTTGGACGCTCTACCATTATGTTACTGATAATTTACTATTCAATATTCAGGCAGGAGTCCTGGAGGTGATTACAATTATATATTCAGACCAGCCTCTAAAAATAGACTTGTGTTTTCTGTCAGCTGAATTAGTATCATGCTTTCTGAGTGGCTGAGCTCAGTTACAGCCACAGCTTCTTCAAGCTGTCAAGAGAAAGAGACAAATCAAGAGAGCAAGGTGACTGATATTTACTCCCTAAAAGAGTAAACATACAATACATAAATTATATTAATATATGATCTGGTCATTCTCTGACTTTCCCTCTATAGTGCCATCAATGTGTTCTCATATCCAGTACAATATCTCAACACATACTGGATAGATTGCTGCGAAATTGTAGTACAAACATTCGTGTCAATGTAAATTGTAAGAACTTTGGTGATCCGTTACTGTAACCTTTCATCTGGCTCCATCATTAGGTCAACATTTTAGTTTTTCTGGGACTAAGAAAACATAAAGTTGAATCAGCTACAGATACAACAGAAACATGTCTGTTGTTTTCCAAAAAAACCTTTTGCCAATAAGAACAATTAAATTCTAGTTACAGAAAACTTCGACATATGGGAGCTTTAGATTTTAGCAGAGAAAAAATATTTGTATATATTTTAGTTTAAGCCTCCCGAGGATTTATAAGAAGTAATACACAAGTTAATAAATAGGTTATACCACGGTGTTGTCTAGTTGTAAACAGATATAAGGACATTTTTTTATTCTCTATAGATTTGTTAATATGATTTGTCAACAGTTTCGATGACGCATCCATTACTGGTGTACAAACAGTTAATAACAAACTAAGTTTTTTTGTGTAATTATATGTAGCCATTTTATACAGTGTTATCAAGCATTTGTTAACTGTTTGTCATTTCAGTTATGTATACTTGATAAAAATGATTTAAAGTAGTTTACAATAGTTTTAACAAAAACTACAACTACATTATGAAGTGTTTTAGTGCTATAGTGTTTATATACTGCTTAAAAATGTTAACTGAGGGGGGGGGGGGGGGTGTTAAAATTAAGTGTCACCAAGTCAGTTATTCTGTATCTTTATTCTAAACAAAACTGCATTTTAGATATTATTTGAAACAGAACTTGGATAAAAACAATCAACCTAAACTTGTGTCTTCAACCCAGCAGATAAATGTGAGTTGACCCGTATAAACAGACTGCTGGGGACGCCCATCACCTTCAATCTGGCTCCAAGGCTTTAGATCTTGTACCACTGCCAGGCTAAATCATTTGTCTGCAAGGGTAGATCAACGATAATCTATTTCACGCCATTCAGCAGCAACAGGGTGTGTGAACGGCATCAGTGACTGATAACGCTCTTACAAACAAAGCCCCTTTTTAGAGACGTGAATTCATCTTTACACAATGAAACGGAGCAAAAACTCATCTTAATTTCATTGCTGACAACTGATTTTTCCATGTGCATGTAATTCTGTCGACATAATCTATGTAGCTTCATTATTCATCCAACTCAAAATCAAGCACAACAAAGCTGAGTTTGCATTTTTGAAATTTGCAATATGACTTACCTTGTACCTCAGTCATGTGAAACACTGTCACTCGTTTGACCTCAGTGGGAATCTAATCTGTGGGAAAATAGAAGAGAAACCACAGAAGAAGAGAGTCCGGATCGAAAATGACCTGTAATCTAAGTTGAGAGTGTGGACACGACAGGTCAAGATCTGCTCTGACCAATCAGAGTTAAAGATTTTGATGACATGGGCAAAAAGAACATCCTGTTTTCTCCCTGATAAATAACGATGCATCAACTTTTATTTTCGCAGTTTGTTATAAATCAGGAGCATCTTAATGTGAATGCAGTCGTATTGATACTGACTTCATCTCACCGTCTCAGATGAAAGGTAAGTATTTACAACTCTAATTCATTTTCACTCTGTTTTATTTAAAGTGGTTGTGCAGATTATTATTCCATCAAATTCCTGTTCAATTTAATGATCGTTTTCAAATTTAAATACTTGGATTACCTCAAGCATTTAATTATTTTTTTAAAATTTAGATTACCTCAAGCAATCTTAATGTCTGTACACGCTAAAAAGGCAAATCACAAATGGGATTACAGATTTTTGTTCAATCCTTGCAGATGATTTAGAATCTTCTTTATGTTAAAAGCAATGTTTGTACTAATTAAACTGGATTTTCATGTAAATGTCACATCTGACTAGACTAAACACTAGTAAATGTAGTCAAGCACAAGTAAGCACAAATAATTAATCAGAGCGTACTTATGAATACTGATTTAAGAAGAGTGTCAAAAAGTTGTAAAAACTAACTTTGTTGGTCTACATAGTAAAAATAAATAAATGTCTCCTCAACAGGGAAAACAGACCATTATCAGAATGGATTCAATGGAAATTGATGACAGCTTTTATATAAATAAGAACCTCACAATGGAAGGCATCGTTACCAAAGGTACAGTATCAACCTGAAAACATATCAACAAACAGAATATTAAGAACATTAGATACAACTAGTAAACCATGTTAACAAAGTGCTACTAAACTGTTGATCAATTTGAATATTTAAAGAATAATCTTTTTCATATAAATTCCATTTGTGCTGCTTTGTATTAGTAGTTCATAAAAGCTTTTATATTTAGGTTTCCAGAAATCTATCAGTGTGAATCTGTGAGAAGTTACATTTAACTGTTCTTGTGATTTTGTTTTAGTGGATTTTCAGAGAAGAAAGCAGCCCTCTAGATGTGTGACCGTGTGTCTGGGGTTACTGTGTGCTGTCCTCTCGGCTGGTAACATAGGACAGTTTATCTACTGTAAGTGAACTATTTGTTGTCACTGAAAGTAGGAATAATGTATAACGCAACTGTCAACATGTAATGTTTGAGAAACCAGGTGACAGAAACGATCTTTTCAAAATCCAATGACCGAAGCAAATATTTTAAATTTCTTTTTGATTTCACAGATGAGATAATCAGCCGTCTCACGTCAGCAGACCCGACACAGGCCAGCCTCCAGTTTCAAGGAGACCGACTGCAGGACAGTTATGATGCTTCAACTGCAGAGAGAAAACAGTTAGAGGCCAAACTGAGTAACCTGACTGAAGAAAAAGGCCAGCTGCAGCAGAGTTACACAGCTTTGACTACTGAAAGGGATGAGTTCAAGGCCAGTTTCAACAATCTGACAAACGACAACGACCAGCTACAAGCAAGTTATTACACCTTAAAACGAGACAGTGATCAGTTACAGACGAGCTATAACAACATGCAGAAGAGTCTTGAGGGGCTACAGGCTAATCACAAAAATCTAAAAGCAACAAAAGACCAGCTACAGACCAATAACAGAAACCTGCAAAGAGAAAAAGATGAGTTACAGACTTTGTCTATTACGCTGAGAGCAAACAGAGATCAGTTAGAGAGCAATTGCTCTTCATTGAAGATGAACAAGGACCAGTTGCAAGCAAGTTACAACACCTTAAAACGAGAGAACGATCAGTTACAGACGAGCTATAACAACATGCAGAGGAGTCACAATAATCTGACAGCAACAAAAGACCAGCTACAGACCAATAACAGAAACCTGCAAAGAGAAAAAGATGAGTTACAGACTTTGTCTATTACGCTGAGAGCAAACAGAGATCAGTTAGAGAGCAATTGCTCTTCATTGAAGATCAACAAGGACCAGCTGCAAGCAAGTTATAACACCTTAAAACGAGAGAGCGATCAGTTACAGACGAGCTATAACAACATGCAGAAGAGTCTTGAGGGGCTACAGGCTAATCACAAAAATCTAAAAGCAACAAAAGACCAGCTACAGACCAATAACAGAAACCTGCAAAGAGAAAAAGATGAGTTCCAGACTTTGTCTATTACTCTGAGAGCAAACAGAGATCAGTTAGAGAGCAATTGCTCTTCATTGAAGATCAACAAGGACCAGTTGCAAGCAAGTTATAACACCTTAAAACGAGACAGTGATCAGTTACAGACGAGCTATAACAACATGCAGAAGAGTCTTGAGGGGCTACAGGCTAATCACACAAATCTAAAAGCAACAAAAGACCAGCTACAGACCAATAACAGAAACCTGCAAAGAGAAAAAGATGAGTTACAGACTTTGTCTATTACGCTGAGAGCAAACAGAGATCAGTTAGAGAGCAATTGCTCTTCATTGAAGATGAACAAGGACCAGTTGCAAGCAAGTTACAACACCTTAAAACGAGAGAACGATCAGTTACAGACGAGCTATAACAACATGCAGAGGAGTCACAATAATCTGACAGCAACAAAAGACCAGCTACAGACCAATAACAGAAACCTGCAAAGAGAAAAAGATGAGTTACAGACTTTGTCTATTACTCTGAGAGCAAACAGAGATCAGTTACAGAGCGATTACTCGTCATTGAAGAGGAACAAGGACCAGTTGCAAATAAGCTACAATACACTGAGTACACGTAAGGACGACCTTCAGATCAGGTACAATTCATTGACGAACGACAAAGATCGATTGCAATCCAGTTATAATTCTCTGCAGAATGACAAAGAGCAGTTACAGAACAAGTACAACAGTTTGGTCAAAGTTAAAGATGAGTTAGAGAAGGAGATCAACAAATTGAGAGGTGAGATATTTATTATAAAGGTTTGATTGATTTATTGTTCCGTTATAGCAGTCTGTGTTATCTTTAGCCCTTTTGTGATATGTTGTTCCTCTCCATGTTTCCAACTTGCAGGCAAACCCTGTCAGAGAGGCTGGAGTATGTTCGAGAAGAGCTTCTACTTTCTTTCAACTGAGAGGAAGAACTGGGTGTCGAGCAGAGAAGACTGCATCGCAAAAGGAGCAGATCTGGTCACCATAGACAGCAGGGAGGAACAGGTGAGAAGAAATGAAAGAAAGAATAAACTTGGAGAGATCAAAAAACATGTTGTTCACACAGGAGACTGCTAATAGTGCCGCATGCAGGATGAAACAACGTTGATTTATTTGTCACGTAACATCCATACTTAAGTAAAGTTACTTACGTAGTTATTTTGTCCCAAACAACAACCTTTTTTAAACCTAACTAAATAGTTTTGTTGCTTAAATCTGAGTAAATTGTTTCTTGTGAAGACGGAAGTTTATTTTGAAAGACTTCTGAAATTGACTTGTGTCGCTGGACTTTTGAGGATACGTTGCAGACACATGAATGAAGATAAAGAACAAACCAGAAGCACTGAGTGAAAGCTTGTGTTTTTTTTTGTCATAACAAAAGTACAGTAAGTGAGAAATGTAATAATGTGGTGGATAGTTTTGCATGGAGTAGAAACTAGAGAAGAAGAAACGTCGCTTACTGTTTGTTTTATAATAAATTTGTTGACATTTGTCAGGTGCTGTAACCAATAACATAATAGTTGAAAACAATGAAACAGTGACTCAAATAATTTCTTGGTTTGATCGTTCCTGTCTTCTCTCTGTGCTACACTAACAGGTGTTTGTCAAAGGGTTACTGACATCAGGTCAATTCGCTTGGATCGGTCTGACTGACAGTGTTACAGAGGGGACCTGGATGTGGGTGGATGGGACTCCAGTCACCACAACGTAAGCTTTAATGGCAGAGTGTGGATTTAAATATCTCATAGAATCATCATATTAGACAACACAACAATTGGACGTGTTTCTTAATTAATCATATTTTCCTTTATGAAGAACTCTGCATTGTTTTTACATTCCATTTATTTCACTGTTTATACCCTTTTATTGTTATACTACAGTTAAACTAAGGATCAGAGGTAAATTTAACCTTGTATCATGTTGAAGACAGAGGTCTGATGTGAACTGAACTCTAATTTCTGTCAAAATCTGTTTTGGCTTCGATCCGTCATGAAACAATGCAGAAGTAGAAAATGTGGAGGAAGGTTTTCAATGCATTACACCACGAAGTACAGCTCATTCAGTTCAAAGATCTATCAGGAGGTGATGTGCTGTCAAACTGATATATTAAACATTATCATGTGTGAATGTGTTTCACACATGCAGTGGTGGTGAAGGGGGCGCTTTAAAAAACTACATTCTGTTACTTCTTTGTAGATTTGACTTAAATCAAAAGACAAATTGGGTTACAATCTCCTCAGTCACAGTTTGGTTCAAAATCAAAGATCAGAGCAGTTGAGAAACAAAAACTGTGTGCTGTAAAAAAACATTCATGTCTCCATTATCAGGTACTGGATCACCGGCCAACCCGACAGCTACGGTGGGAACCAGGACTGTGGAGTAATTTGGCATTGGTCAATAGGAGTGGAAACGTGGGCCGATCAAAGCTGTTCTTATAATCGGATATTTATCTGTGAGCAATAAGATCACATTGATTTACGCAGTTAATGATGGTGTGTGGCTTTGGACTGTGGTTATACATAAATATATATATATTATATATATATGCTTAAAGACAGCCAAATCCTAACAATTGTTTATTTTTGCTTTTATGATTTCAGACAAGTAGATTTTGTTGTATAACATTGTTCGAATTTCAATGAATGTACTATTTAGTGGATGATTAGGGTTTGATGTTTGGGAATATGAATTTCTTGATTGCAAAACAACATATGTAGCTATAAATGTATAAATACTCTACTCCAGTTTTATTTAGCCGTTGGCATGGTCTTAGAAATGTTTGCAAATTGCATCAGTTTGATTCGTTCATATGTTTGAAAATGAATGTATATGACAAATAATGTCAAAGCACATACATAGAACCTTTGCATATGTCATTAATGATTTACTTCACTTTGTAATGATTACAAGCAACTGCACGCAAATAAAATTCCATCTTTGTATTTTTTGAAAACAAATCACTGTTTGTGTTTGAGGTGTTTGTTCATTGGCAAAATTAATCACGTATTGAGAGAAACAATCTTCTCATTTTACTTGTTTGTAGTAAATTCAATCAACAGAACTAAAGAAAGATTATGACATAATGTGCTGAAAATGTCTTTATTTTGTTTTTTCAGTGTGGCTTTGTAGCACAAAGTGTGCCAAAGCCACACTGTATATAATCCATCCGGCTTAATAATGTTTATCCAAAAGGTTTGCCGCGCTTCTCCTCACACAGCGTTGTCAACACCTGCGCAAAAAATACATACAAATGTGCAGTCTGATTGGGAATTGTGCGCTATCTATTTTCTAGAAAGATTCGCCCAGCGGTTTTCCCGAAAATCCCAAAAAACTAAGCAAAATTTCTCTATTTAGTTGAATGGGGTTTCGGCGTGAAGACAGCAAAAAAAACACTTAAAACCTCTTAAGCTCGCAGCCGTTTTTGAGGTCTCTGAGCGAAAAAGCATAGCCCTACAAAACTGACCATAGCTCTGTAACTACAAGGTCGATTTTAATAATTTTTGTTGATATAATCAGATCACAACACCTGTGACATAGTTTACATAGGTGATATTGTGAATATGTTGCTGGTTAATATAGAAAATAAGACATAACACAGCTGAAATTGAAAATATTCAGCCTCGCCTGGGAAAAATGCACTTTCAGTGATAAAAGGTTATTGAAATAATGCAGCTAGCCCCCTGAAACTTTCCCAAGTCATAGCATAACTGATCAGTAGTTATTAAAAAAAGGTTAAAGTGGAATAAAGTGGAATAAAGTTAAGAATAAGAGGTTTTAGTCAGGCGAGGACATCATTTTCGAACCAGCTGTTGCAGCTCTTACATTGTACTTTTATACACTATATAACTATATATTTCACTTTCTTTATCACTCATATGATTCAATACATCCAAATACAGATAATAGGAATCATATTCATATTCATAACATCATCAGAGCCAGTTTTGGCTGTCATCTGTAGGATTTTCTCATTTCATGTGTGTGTATGTGGCTGCATGGCAGCCTATCCTCGGTCGATTTCCAAAAACAACCCCTCCTTCGACGCGTCACAGTCTGAGGAAGACTCATGCCAAGATTGGTGGTGATCGTCAAAAGATTTCATACAATAAAGTTGCCAGAAGTGACGCGTGTACCCCGGCGGAAATTTCCGGTCGCAGGCAGTCTGACCACTCGCCCAAGCCTGCTTGACCGCTCTTATTCTGGAAACAAGTCGGAAGTCAACAGTATGCAGTTGGCAGCAATGACTACAGCTTTGGAACGGAAATTCCGCGACGTTATTATCCATATTTTCATAAAACTTGGGCGCATACCCACGATTTTTGTCGGCGAAGTTCAGCATGAAGGTACGTTTGATCGCCCACAACGGTTTAGTGTTTGTACGGATCGTAAAACAGAAGTTAGTTACGTGTTCCGCCACGTGTGCTAATGCTATTACATGCTTTGTATGACTGGGTAGCCGTTAGCATGAGGGTACAAACATTGATTTACTGTACTCATAGCGCCGATTTCTGGCCCGGATTTGGTGCGTTTATGCCACGATATTTATCTGCTTATGTGAGTACCCTATAGCTGTGTTGGGAGTGTGTCAGAAGTGACTTATATGATGTTGTTGTCCATACGTTGCTCTTTCATCGAAAAAAAAAATTAGCCACATACATGCTACTGGCTAATAATCATGCTATTTTCCGCATGTGAGTTTGAGGGGTTCTGAGCCCGAGTGCCCCCAAATTTGGGGGCGTCGAGCTTAAGAGGTTTTTGGGCCCATATTGACTAGGCATACATTAAGGTAGAAAAATTATTCAAAGTTTAAAACGTAGACAAAACGCTGCACTTTATTGAGCCAAATGGACATTTTGATAGCTAGCACTCTTTTCATTAAGTCAACGTTTAACTTTCAGGAAAATGTTGGGTCCGTTTCAGATTTTATAATGGTGTGTATTGCACGGAATGTTCAGCGCTAGATTGAGGACATAACTGTTAAGGTGGAGCAGAGCAGGAAAAAATTCTGTGATTTTTCCAAACTAAAATGCTCCAGGTCCCATTATTTTTACTCTTTATACACCATTTTTGGCCAAAAAGCTTGGAGATGTGCTGTCGCACACAGATGTCATTGGGATCCAACAGACTTACACATTTGGCTCAAAGAGCCGCAGAGCGACATGAACTCCAACCAACTGCTCCATTAGACTCCATGTTAAATCTGAAAGCAGACGGTACCAGTTTTGTATATTGCTCTAGAGCTCACATTTTTAACACCACAAAAATTTAAAACCACATCAGCGCGTTCGGCAGAGTCGTATCTTTCTCATGGTACCCATATTTTGGCACCCAGACTCCTGCTTTTTGTTAAAAGGAGGAAGGGGTTTTGTTCAAAATCACTGTTTACTGTAACGTTTCTTAATCAGTCTGCCTCTAACACCAGGTGCGTCCTCACCATGGCAACCAGTTACACACACGCACGCAGGCTCTCTCTATCTGTCTGTCTGTCCTTCTGTCTCTCTCTCAATGTGTGTGTCAAACATGATTCCTTCTCCTCTCCTCCTCTCTCACCCACCCAGTCCCACCCTTTCAAAATAAAAGCCCCTTGGAGTAAGCATATCTTAACATTAAGCTCAGAATTAGCTTAGTTGTTTTTGAATTTTTTTTCTATTAAAATGTGTACACTGCACTCTGGTCCTGCCTTGTATGAATTTGTGGTTACTTGTAAGCCCAAGTGGTTACTTGTAAGCGGATTGGGTGTAGTTATGCATGATACATTGATAATACATTTTAAAAAACATTCTTTCAGTGATTAATTTCCTGTTGCAATGGTAATTAAACAAGGCAATACAACCATTGTATTCTCTACATGTCTCTCACAGTGAAACACACAGAGCATGTGGTGTACCTTGAAAATACATGGTTAGTTACTTCCGGTAATATCGGCGTGTATATATATTGCGACGTCTTCAGGCAGTAGCAGCAACACTGTCAAAATTTCCTGCGGAATTTTCTAGTTTATATTGAAATCCAACGATAATGACGACATTCACACAGTATCTGTAGTAGTAGTAGAAGTTAACTTAAAGCTGTCGCTTTAGCTGTGCAAGAGTGAAAAATTAAATGTAATTGTAACAAAATAAACTTCCGTCTCCTCTGGATGTTTTGGGTTCAGGAAACAAAACCACTTACGTTTAGTGAAAGAGTGTGAGTGGACATCATAAAATGTGGGCGTAGGCTTTGTGACGGCTACGTTTGATTCGTGGACTGACGTATTAAAGCCTCGAGTTTGTCATTTTGGCAGTCGCCATCTTGACTTTTTGAAGCCAGTGAACGGAAGTGACCATATTTGGACTGCAGAGGAGTGACGTAGAGACACCGTAAACAGCTCTGGTAGGGCAGCGACCTGTCAATCACAGTAAGCCCCGCCCTAAAGCATACCCTGCTTTATGGTCTATTTGACTCTAAATGGACCATAATTTACTAAATGAACATCATGCTGTATTGAAGAAGACTTGAAACTAGAGATTGAGACAATAAACTCATGTTTACAATGTTTAAATAAATCAAGAGAGAAGTAGAGTCATTTTCTCATAGACTTCTATACAACCACAGGAGTCGCCCCCTGATGGCCATTAGAAATAATGCAAGTTGACACTTCCGCATTGGCTTCACTCTTCATAACTGGAGGTTGCCACCTGGTTTATGTTAACTTGACTTACTAACAACTCTCCTGACTAGCGAGTGACAAATGAGTCACGTGACTAGAGACTCACTTGAGTCAAGTGACTGATAACGCTCTTACAAACAAAGCCCCTCTTTAGAGACGTGAATTCATCTTTACACAATCAAACGGAGCAAAAATTCATCTTAATTTCATTGCTGACAACATATTTTTCCATGTGCATGTAATTCTGTCGACATAATCTATGTAGCTTCAATATTCTTCCAACTTCTGAGGGTTAATCTCAAATCAAGCACAACAAAGCTGAGTTTGCATTTTTGAAATTTGCAATATGACTTACCTTGTACCTCAGTCATGTCAAACACTGTCACTCGTTTGACCTCAGTGGGAATTTAATCTGTGGGAAAAGAGAAGAGAAACCACAGAAGAGGAGAGTCCAGATCCTGAGAGAGAACACGTGAAAACTAAACACATCTGGTGATTTCCAGTTTTTTCTTTTGAATAATTTTGCCGAAAATGACCCGTAATCTAATTTGAGAGTGTGGACACTACAGGTCAAGATCTGCTCTGACCAATCAGAGTTAAAGTTTTTGATGACATGGGCAAAAAGAACATCCTGTTTTCTCCCTGATAAATAACGATGCATCAACTTTCATTTTTGCAGTTTGTTATAAATCAGGAGCATCTTAATGTGAATGCAGTCGTATTGATACTGACTTCATCTCACCGTCTCAGATGAAAGGTAAGTGCTTTCAACTCTTAATCACTTTCACTCAAGTTTTATTTAAAGTGGTTGTGCAGATTATTATTCCATTTAATTATATATATTTTTAATTTAGATTACCTCAAGCAATCTTAATGTCTGTACACGCTAAAAAGGCAAATCACAAATGGGATTACAGATTTTTGTTCAATCCTTGCAGATGATTTAAAATCTTCTTTATGTTAAAAGCAATGTTTGTACTAATTAAACTGGATTTTCATGTAAATGTCACATCTGACTAGACTCAATACTAGTAAATGTAGTCAAGCACAAGTAAGCACAAATAATTAATCAGAGCGTACTTGTGAATACTGATTTAAGAAGAGTGTCAAAAAGTTGTAAAAACTAACTTTGTTGGTCTACATAGTAAAAATAAATAAATGTCTCCTCAACAGGGAAAACAGACCATTATCAGAATGGATTCAATGGAAATTGATGACAGCTTTTATATAAATAAGAACCTCACAATGGAAGGCATCGTTACCAAAGGTACAGTATCAACCTGAAAACATATGAACAAACAGAATATTAAGAACATTAGATACAACTAGTAAACCATGTTAACAAAGTGCTACTAAACTGTTGATCAATTTGAATATTTAAAGAATTATCTTTTTCATATAAATTCCATTTGTGCTGCTTTGTATTAGTAGTTCATAAAAGCTTTTATATTTAGGTTTCCAGAAATCTATGAGTGTGAATCTGTGAGAAGTTACATTTAACTGTTCTTGTAATTTTGTTTTAGTGGATTTCCAGAGAAGAAAGCAGCCCTCTAGATGTGTGACCGTGTGTCTGGGGTTACTGTGTGCTGTCCTGTTGGCTGGTAACATAGGACAGTTTATCTACTGTAAGTGAACTATTTGTTGTCACTGAAAGTAGGAATAATGTATAACGCAACTGTCAACATGTAATGTTTGAGAAACCAGGTGACAGAAACGATCTTTTCAAAATCCAATGACCGAAGCAAATATTTTAAATTTCTTTTTGATTTCACAGATGAGATAATCAGCCGTCTCACGTCAGCAGACCCAACACAGGCCAGCCTCCAGTTTCAAGGAGACCGACTGCAGGACGGTTATGATGCTTCAACTGCAGAGAGAAAACAGTTAGAGGCCAAACTGAGTAACCTGACTGAAGAAAAAGGCCAGCTGCAGCAGAGTTACACAGCTTTGACTACTGAAAGGGATGAGTTCAAGACCAGTTTCAACAATCTGACAAACGACAACGACCAGCTACAAGCAAGTTATTACACCTTAAAACGAGACAGTGATCAGTTACAGACGAGCTATAACAACATGCAGAAGAGTCACAATAATCTGACAGCAACAAAAGACCAGCTACAGACCAATAACAGAAACCTGCAAAGAGAAAAAGACGAGTTCCAGACTGTGTCTACTACTCTGAGAGCAAACAGAGATCAGTTACAGAGCAATTACTCTTCATTGAAGATGAACAAGGACCAATTGCAAATAAGTTATTACACCTTAAAACGAGAGAGCGATCAGTTACAGACCAGCTATAACAACATGCAGAAGAGTCTTGAGGAGCTACAGGCTAATCACACAAATCTAAAAGCAACAAAAGACCAGCTACAGACCAATAACAGAAACCTGCAAAGAGAAAAAGACGAGTTCCAGACTGTGTCTACTACTCTGAGAGCAAACAGAGATCAGTTACAGAGCAATTGCTCTTCATTGAAGATCAACAAGGACCAGTTGCAAGCAAGTTATAACACCTTAAAGCGAGAGAGCGATCAGTTACAGACGAGCTATAACAACATGCAGAAGAGTCATGAGGAGCTACAGGCTAATCACAATAATCTAAAAGCAACAAAAGACCAGCTACAGACCAATAACAGAAACCTGCAAAGAGAAAAAGACGAGTTCCAGACTTTGTCTATTACTCTGAGAGCAACCAGAGATCAGTTACAGAGCAATTGCTCTTCATTGAAGATCAACAAGGACCAGTTGCAAATAAGTTTCAACACCTTTAAACGAGAGAACGATCAGTTAAAGTTGAGCTGTAACAACATGCAGAAGAGTCTTGAGGAGCTACAGGCTAATCACACAAATCTAAAAGCAACAAAAGACCAGCTACAGACCAATAACAGAAACCTGCAAAGAGAAAAAAATGAGTTACAGACTTTGTCTATTACGCTGAGAGAGAACAGAGATCAGTTACAGAGCAATTACTCGTCATTGAAGATCAACAAGGACCAGTTGCAAGCAAGTTATAACACCTTAAAACGAGAGAACGATCAGTTACAGACGAGCTATAACAACATGCAGAAGAGTCTTGAGGAGCTACAGGCTAATCACAAAAATCTAAAAGCAACAAAAGACCAGCTACAGACCAATAACAGAAACCTGCAAAGAGAAAAAGATGAGTTCCAGACTTTGTCTATTACTCTGAGAGCAAACAGAGATCAGTTAGAGAGCAATTGCTCTTCATTGAAGAGGAACAAGGACCAGTTGCAAGCAAGTTATAACACCTTTAAACGAGAGAATGATCAGTTAAAGTTGAGCTATAACAACATGCAGAAGAGTCTTGAGGAGCTACAGGCTAATCACAAAAATCTAAAAGCAACAAAAGACCAGCTACAGACCAATAACAGAAACCTGCAAAGAGAAAAAGATGAGTTCCAGACTTTGTCTATTACTCTGAGAGCAAACAGAGATCAGTTACAGAGCGATTACACGTCATTGAAGAGGAACAAGGACCAGTTGCAAATAAGCTACAATACACTGAGTACACGTAAGGACGACCTTCAGATCAGGTACAATTCATTGACGAACGACAAAGATCGATTGCAATCCAGTTATAATTCTCTGCAGAATGACAAAGAGCAGTTACAGAACAAGTACAACAGTTTGGTCAAAGTTAAAGATGAGTTAGAGAAGAAGATCAACAAATTGAGAGGTGAGATATTTATTATAAAGGTTTGATTGATTTATTGTTCCGTTATAGCAGTCTGTGTTATCTTTAGCCCGTTTGTGATATGTTGTTCCTCTCCATGTTTACAACTTGCAGGCAAACCCTGTCAGAGAGGCTGGAGGAAGTTCGACATGAGCTGCTACTTTGTTTCAACTGAGAAGAAGAACTGGGTGTCGAGCAGAGCAGACTGCATCGCAAAAGGAGCAGATCTGGTCATCATAGACAGCAGGGAGGAACAGGTGAGAAGAAATGAAAGAAAGAGTAAACTTGGAGAGATCAAAAAACATGTTGTTCACACAGGAGACTGCTAATAGTGCCGAGTGTGGGACGAAACAACGTTGATTTATTTGTCACGTAGCATCCATACTTAAGTAACGTTACTTACATAGTTATTACTTCCCAAACCACGACCTTTTTTTAACCTAACTAAATAGTTTTGTTGCTTAAATCTGAGATCTGAGAATCTTGATTTTGAAAGACTTCTGAAATTGACTTGTGTCGCTGGACTTTTGAGGATACGTTACAGACACATGAATGAAGATAAAGAACAAACCAGAAGCACTGAGTGAAAGCTTTTGGGTTGACATGTTGTTTTTTTGTCATAACAAAAGTACAGTAAGTGACAAATGTAATAATGTGGTGGATAGTTTTGCATGGAGTAGAGACTAGAGAATAAGAGATGTCTGTTATTGTGTGTTTTTTAATACATTTGCTGACATTTGTCAGGTGCTGTAACCAATAACATAAAAGTCGAAAACAATGAAACTGACTTGAATAATTTATTGTCTTAATCGTTCCTGTCTTCTCTCTGTGCTACACTAACAGGCGTTTGTCAACGGGTTACTGCCACCACGCAAAAGCGAGGAATTTTGGATCGGTCTGACTGACAGTGTTACAGAGGGGACCTGGATGTGGGTGGATGGGACTCCAGTCACCACAACGTAAGCTTTAATGGCAGAGTGTATGAAAAAAAATATCTCATAGGATCATGATATTAGACGACACAACAATTGGACGTGTTTCTTAATTAATCATATTTTCCTTTACTATAGGAACTCTGCATTCTTTTTACATTCCATTTCTTTCACTGTTTACACCCTTTTATTGTTAGACTACAGTTAAACTAAGGATCAGAGGTAAATTTAACCTTGTATCATGTTGAAGACAGAGGTAACGTGATAACAATCTGATGTGAACTGAACTCTAATTTCTGTCAAAATCTGTTTTGGTTTCGATCCGTTATGAAACAATGCAGAAGTAGAAAATGTGGATTAAGATTTTTAATGCATTACACCACGAAATACAGCTCATTCAGTTCAAAGATCTATCAGGAGGCGATGTGCTGTAAATTTGACTTAAATCAAAAGTAAAATTGGGTTACAATCTCCTCAGTCACAGTTTGGGCTAAAAACCAAAGATCAGAGTAGTTGAGAAACAAAAACTGTGTGCTGTAAAAAAAACATTCATGTCTCCATTATCAGGTACTGGGAGGCCGGCAAGCCCGACAGCTATGGTGGGAACCAGGACTGTGGAGAAACTGTGCAAAGGTCATCGGGAGTGGGAGAGTGGAACGATGAACGCTGTAATTATAATCAGAACTTTATCTGCGAGCAATAAGATCACATTAATTTACGCAGTTAATGATTGCGTGTGGCTTTGGACTCTGGTATATATATATATATATATACTGTATATATCTTTAATGAAATGATTCTGCTATCAAAGAACACTGGAGTTTATTTTGAGTCACATATTCATCCGACAGCTGGAAATATTCACTAGACTACATATTGTGTATTAATCAACAGATGAAAATAGTCCCCAACTAATACACTATTCACTCCAGTTTGAGTAACATTTGCTAAAATCTACAATGACTCTCTGAGATGTCTGCTTAAAGACAGATAAATCCTAATATTTGTTTTATTTTTGCTTTAATGATTTTAGATATGTAGATTTTGTTGTATAACATTGTTAGAATTTCAATGAATGTACTATTTAGTGGATGATTAGGGTTTGATGTTTGGGAATATGAATTTCTTGATTGCAAAACAACTATGTAGCTATAAATGTATAAATACTCTACTCCAGTTTTATTTAACCGTTGGCATGGTCTTAGAAATGTTTGCAAATTGCATCAGTTTGATTAGTTAATGTGTTTGAAAATGAATGTATATGACAAATAATGCCAAAGCACATACATAGAACCTTTGCATATGTCATTAATGATTTAATTCACTTTGTAATGATTACAAGCAACTGCACGCAAATAAAATTCCATCTTTGTATTTTTTGAAAACAAATCACTGTTTGTGTTTGAGGTGTTTGTTCATTGGCAAAATAAATCACTTATTGAGAGAAACAATCTTCTCATTTTACTTGTTTGTAGTAAATTAAATTAAAAGAACTAAAGAAATATTATGAAATAATGTACTGAAAATGTCTTTATTTTGTTTTTTCAGTGTGGCTTTGTAGCACAAAGGCAGTAAAACTGCCTGTGCCAAAGCACGCTGTGTATAATCCATCGGGCTTAATCATTTTTATCCAAAAAGTTTGCCGCGCTTCTCCTCACACAGCGTTGCCAACACCTGCACAAAAAAATACATACAAACGTGCAGTCTGATCGGGAATTGTGCGCTATCTATTTTCTAGACAGATTCGCCCAGCGGTTTTCCCGAAAATCCCAAAAAACTAAGCAAAATTTCTCTATTTACTTGAATGGGGTTTTGGCGTGAAGACAGCAAAAAAAACACTTAACTTTGGGGCCATATTGACTCGGCATACATTAAGGTAGAAAAATGATTCAAAGTTTAAAACGTAGAGAAAACGCTGCACTTTATTGAGCCAAATGGGCATTTTGATAGCTAGCACTGTTTTCATTAAGTCAACGTTTAACTTTCAGGAACATTTTGGGTCCGTTTCAGATTTTATAATGGGTGTGTATTGTACGGAATGTTCAGCGCTAGATTGAGGACATAACTGTTAAGGTGGAGCAGAGCAGGAAAAATTCTTTGATTTTTCCAAACTAAAATGCTCCAGGTCCCATAATTTTTACTCTTTATACACCATTTTTGGCCAAAAAGCTTGGAGATGTGCTGTCGCACACAGATGTCATTGGGATCCAACAAACTTACACATTTGGCTCAAAGAGCCGCAGAGCGACATGAACTCCAACCAACTGCTCCATTAGACTCCATGTTAAATCTGAAAGCAGACGGTACCAGTTTTGTATATTGCTCGAGAGCTCACATTTTTAACACCACAAAAATTAAAAACCACATCAGCGCGTTCGGCAGAGTCGTATCTTTCTCATGGTACCCATATTTTGGCACCCAGACTCCTGCTTTTTGTTAAAAGGAGGAAGGGGTTTTGTTCAAAATCACTGTTTACTGTAACGTTTCTTAATCAGTCTGCCTCTAACACCAGGTGCGTCCTCACCATGGCAACCAGTTACACACACATGCTCTCTTTCTCTGTCTCTCTCTGTCTGTCCCTCTCTCTCTGTCCGTCTGTCTGTCTCTCTCTCAATGTGTGTGTCAAACATGATTCCTTCTCCTCTCCTCCTCTCTCACCCACCCAGCCCCACCCTTTCAAAATAAAAGCCCCACAGAGTGAATTATAACTGGAATGCTTGTGATGAAGCCTGTAATTTCATAACCTCTGTGTATGTGTGTCAAACATTATGATTCCGTCTCCTCTCGCCCGCCCAGTCCCACCCTTTCAAAAATAAAAGCCCCTTGGAGTAAGCATATCTTAACATTAAGCTCAGAATTAGCTCAGTTGTTTTTGAATTTTCTTTCCTATTAAAATGTGTACACTGCACTCTGGTCCTGCCTTGTATGAATTTGTGGTTACTTGTAAGCCCAAGTGGTTACTTGTAAGCGGGTTGGGTGTAGTTATGCATGATACATTGATAATACATTTAAAAAAACATTCTTTCAGTGATTCATTTCCTGTTGCAATGGTAATTAAACAAGGCAATACAACCATTGTATTCTCTACATGTCTCTCACAGTCAGTGGTGTATAAAGTACCCAAAAGCCATACTTGAGTAAAAGTAAAGATACCTTACTGGAAAATGACTCCAGTAAAAGTAAAAGTCACCGATTAGAATACTACTTGAGTAAAAGTCTTAAAGTATCTGATATTTATTGTACTTAAGTATCAAAAGTAATTTTCTGATATTAAATGTACTTAAGTATTGAAAGTAAAAGTACAAGTAAATGCTGTTAATAAAAAAGCAAAGGGTCAGAATTTTGAGAATTATGAAGTTTATTCTTTTAAGTGCTGTGGCACCATGACCAAGGACATGGAGCTGTGTTGACAATAATTGGGTTGGCTGTGATCCATCCAGGAGCAACAATGTTCAACATAATATATTGTACATAAGTATACTTTTGCATCTACTATGAACTTATCATCATAATTCTCTGAAAAGCAATATGACACTATGAAGGAGTTGTAACAGTGCGTTTATAAGTATGCTCATTCCGACGAGAGGATGTAGAGGCCAAATGCATAATATTGTGTTCAGCAAAGAATATCCACTTGATGCATCAGGTCAGTGTTTAGAGAAAGGACACCTGCCTTGTAAACTCCTATGGGCCTGATTTGAACACAATAGGCAAAGGTTTTGCTCAAGCTGAATCTGCAATTGGGTGACTGCTACCATCATAACTCCATCTGATCATCCACAAAATGACTCAAATATCAAAACATGATCAATACTAAAGCAGCACCGAAAGTAACAACCCAGTCATTACTTGAAACTGAAAAATGTCCTGTTCATCTTCAAAAGAAGTTGGTTTTCAAAATTGCGAGAATTCAGTCTCGCTCTTCTTGGGCTGAAGACTAGTCCTGCGATGCTAAACAGCCTTTCACAGGCCGCTGAGGCAGGTAGAGATGTGTTCAGCTGCACAGACAGCTTGCGCACAGCTGGGAAGGATTTCCCTAATGCTGCGCTCTCGCGGCTCCTGTCAATCATATGGTGTGGTGGCTAGCTAACGTTAACTTAGCTAACGTTAGCCAACTAGTGCTGCAATGATTATAGCTAAGATGACTCAAATCAACAAAATCTCACAACCGTCAACACTTCCTCAGCTCACTAACTCGCTAGCGATCCACGGGTGTTGGTCTTCGTCACCACCGTAGATTGTTTCGGAAGTAGAAGGTGCTTCCATTTCTGCTTCCGTCATGAAATCAGTCATCATAGAGTGGAATTCTGCTCATGTAGCTTTGAGAGCACTTGTTTGCAATTGCGCATTAACGTGATTAACCAATGATTTAACTTGCAAGCTAGGACCACTGATTCGCCAAACCTCCTTGCTTGCAGTCTGTGTTCCACCACAGTCCCCGACGTTGGTCTCGTGATTCATTTTTTTTCTAAAGATAGATTTGATTTTGTAGCGAGTAACGAAGGTTTCAGGGGAAATGTATCAGAGTAAAAGTATCAGTTTTCTTTGCAAAATGATGTGAAGTAAAAGTAAAAGTCAACAGAAATATAAATAGTAAAGTAAAGTACAGATATCCAAAAAAACGACTTAAGTACAGTAACAAAGTATTTCTACTTCGTTACTATACACCACTGCTCACAGTGAAACACACAGAGCATGTGGTGTGGCTTGAAAATACATGCTTAGTTACTTCCGGTAATATCGGCGTGTATATATATTGCGACGTCTTCAGGCAGTAGCAGCAACACTGTCAAAATTTCCTGCCGGAATTTTCTAGTTTATATTGAAATCCAACGATAATGACGACATTCACACAGTATCTGTAGTAGTAGTAGAAGTTAACTTAAAGCTGTCGCTTTAGCTGTGCAAGAGTGAAAAATTAAATGTAATTGTAACAAAATAAACTTCCGTCTTTTCTGTAAGTTTTGGGTTCAGGAAACAAAACCACTTACGTTTAGTGAAAGAGTGTGAGTGGACATCATAAAATGTGGGCGTAGGCTTTGTGACGGCTACGTTTGATTCGTGGACTGACGTATTAAAGCCTCGAGTTTGTCATTTTGGCAGTCGCCATCTTGACTTTTTGAAGCCAGTGAACGGAAGTGACCATATTTGGACTGCAGAGGAGTGACGTAGAGACACCGTAAACAGTTCTGGTAGGGCAGCGACCTGTCAATCACAGTAAGCCCCGCCCTAAAGCATACCCTGCTTTATCGTCTGTTTGACTCTAAATGGACCATAATTTACTAAATGAACATAATGCTGTATTGAAGAAGTATTGAAACTAGAGATTGAGACAATAAATTCATGTTTACAACGTTTAAATAAATCAAGAGAGAAGTAGAGTCATTTTCTCATAGACTTCTATACAATCAGAGGAGTCGCCCCCTGGTGGCCATTAGAAATAATGCAAGTTGACACTTCCGCATTGGCTTCACTCTTCATAACTGGAGGTTGCCACCTGGTTTATGTTAACTTGACTTACTAACAACTCTCCTGACTAGCGAGTGACAAATGAGTCACGTGACTAGAGTCTCACTTGAGTCAAGTGACTGATAACGCTCTTACAAACAAAGCCCCTCTTTAGAGACGTGAATTCATCTTTACACAATCAAACGGAGCAAAAATTCATCTTAATTTCATTGCTGACAAGTGATTTTTCCATGTGCATGTAATTCTGTCGACATAATCTATGTAGCTTCAATATTCTTCCAACTTCTGAGGGTTAATCTCAAATCAAGCACAACAAAGCTGAGTTTGCATTTTTGAAATTTGCAATATGACTTACCTTGTACCTCAGTCATGTCAAACACTGTCACTCGTTTGACCTCAGTGGGAATCTAATCTGTGGGAAAAGAGAAGAGAAACCACAGAAGAGGAGAGTCCAGATCCTGAGAGAGAACACGTGAAAACTAAACACATCTGGTGATTTCCAGTTTTTTCTTTTGAATAATTTTGCCGAAAATGACCCGTAATCTAAGTTGAGAGTGTGGACACTACAGGTCAAGATCTGCTCTGACCAATCAGAGTTAAAGCTTTTGATGACATGGGCAAAAAGAACATCCTGTTTTCTCCCTGATAAATAACGATGCATCAACTTTCATTTTCGCAGTTTGTTATAAATCAGGAGCATCTTAATGTGAATGCAGTCGTATTGATACTGACTTCATCTCACCGTCTCAGATGAAAGGTAAATGCTTACAACTCTTAATCACTTTCACTCAAGTTTTATTTAAAGTGGTTGTGCAGATTATTATTCCATTTAATTATATATATTTTTAATTTAGATTACCTCAAGCAATTTTAATGTCTGTACACGCTAAAAAGGCAAATCACAAATGGGATTACAGATTTTTGTTCAATCCTTGCAGATGATTTAAAATCTTCTTTATGTTAAAAGCAATGTTTGTACTAATTAAACTGGATTTTCATGTAAATGTCACATCTGACTAGACTAAACACTAGTAAATATAGTCAAGCACAAGTAAGCACAAATAATTAATCAGAGCGTACTTGTGAATACTGATTTAAGAAGAGTGTCAAAAAGTTGTAAAAACTAACTTTGTTGGTCTACATAGTAAAAATAAATAAATGTCTCCTCAACAGGGAAAACAGACCATTATCAGAATGGATTCAATGGAAATTGATGACAACTTTTATATAAATAAGAACCTCACAATGGAAGGCATCGTTACCAAAGGTACAGTATCAACCTGAAAACATATGAACAAACAGAATATTAAGAACATTAGATACAACTAGTAAACCATGTTAACAAAGTGCCACTAAACTGTTGATCAATTTGAATATTTAAAGAATTATCTTTTTCATATAAATTCCATTTGTGCTGCTTTGTATTAGTAGTTCATAAAAGCTTTTATATTTAGGTTTCCAGAAATCTATGAGTGTGAATCTGTGAGAAGTTACATTTAACTGTTCTTGTAATTTTGTTTTAGTGGATTTCCAGAGAAGAAAGCAGCCCTCTAGATGTGTGACCGTGTGTCTGGGGTTACTGTGTGCTGTCCTGTTGGCTGGTAACATAGGACAGTTTATCTACTGTAAGTGAACTATTTGTTGTCACTGAAAGTAGGAATAATGTATAACGCAACTGTCAACATGTAATGTTTGAGAAACCAGGTGACAGAAACGATCTTTTCAAAATCCAATGACCGAAGCAAATATTTTAAATTTCTTTTTGATTTCACAGATGAGATAATCAGCCGTCTCACGTCAGCAGACCCGACACAGGCCAGCCTCCAGTGCCAAGGAGACCGACTGCAGGACGGTTATGATGCTTCAACTGCAGAGAGAAAACAGTTAGAGGCCAAACTGAGTAACCTGACTGAAGAAAAAGGCCAGCTGCAGCAGAGTTACACAGCTTTGACTACTGAAAGGGATGAGTTCAAGACCAGTTTCAACAATCTGACAAACGACAACGAGCAGCTACAAGCAAGTTATTACACCTTAAAACGAGACAGCGATCAGTTACAGACCAGCTATAACAACATGCAGAAGAGTCTGGAGGAGCTACAGGCTAATCACACAAATCTAAAAGCAACAAAAGACCAGCTACAGACCAATAACAGAAACCTGCAAAGAGAAAAAGATGAGTTACAGACTTTGTCTATTACTCTGAGAGCAAACAGAGATCAGTTACAGAGCAATTGCTCTTCATTGAAGATCAACAAGGACCAGTTGCAAGCAAGTTATAACACCTTAAAGCGAGAGAGCGATCAGTTACAGACGAGCTATAACAACATGCAGAAGAGTCATGAGGAGCTACAGGCTAATCACAATAATCTAAAAGCAACAAAAGACCAGCTACAGACCAATAACAGAAACCTGCAAAGAGAAAAAGACGAGTTCCAGACTTTGTCTATTACTCTGAGAGCAACCAGAGATCAGTTACAGAGCAATTGCTCTTCATTGAAGATCAACAAGGACCAGTTGCAAATAAGTTTCAACACCTTTAAACGAGAGAACGATCAGTTAAAGTTGAGCTGTAACAACATGCAGAAGAGTCTTGAGGAGCTACAGGCAAATCACACAAATCTAAAAGCAACAAAAGACCAGCTACAGACCAATAACAGAAACCTGCAAAGAGAAAAAAATGAGTTACAGACTTTGTCTATTACGCTGAGAGAGAACAGAGATCAGTTACAGAGCAATTACTCGTCATTGAAGATCAACAAGGACCAGTTGCAAGCAAGTTATAACACCTTAAAACGAGAGAACGATCAGTTACAGACGAGCTATAACAACATGCAGAAGAGTCTTGAGGGGCTACAGGCTAATCACAAAAATCTGAAATCAACAAAAGACCAGCTACAGACCAATAACAGAAACCTGCAAAGAGAAAGAGATGAGTTACAGACTTTGTCTATTACTCTGAGAGCAAACAGAGATCAGTTACAGAGCGATTACTCGTCATTGAAGAGGAACAAGGACCAGTTGCAAATAAGCTACAATACACTGAGTACACGTAAGGACGACCTTCAGATCAGGTACAATTCATTGACGAACGACAAAGATCGATTGCAATCCAGTTATAATTCTCTGCAGAATGACAAAGAGCAGTTACAGAACAAGTACAACAGTTTGGTCAAAGTTAAAGATGAGTTAGAGAAGGAGATCAACAAATTGAGAGGTGAGATATTTATTATAAAGGTTTGATTGATTTATTGTTCCGTTATTGCAGTCTGTGTTATCTTTAGCCCTTTTGTGATATGTTGTTCCTCTCCATGTTTCCAACTTGCAGGCAAAACCTGTCAGACAGGCTGGAGTAAGTTCGAGAAGAGCTGCTACTTTCTTTCAACTGAGAAGAAGAACTGGGTGTCGAGCAGAGCAGACTGCATCGCAAAAGGAGCAGATCTGGTCATCATAGACAGCAGGGATGAACAGGTGAGAAGAAATGAAAGAAAGAATAGACTTGGAGAGATCAAAAAACATGTTGGTCACACAGGAGACTGCTAATAGTGCCGCATGTAGGATGAAACAACGTTGATTTATTTGTCACGTAGCATCCATACTTAAGTAGTACTTGCGTAGTTATTTCTTTCCAAACCACGACCTTTTTTTAAACCTAACTAAGTAGTTTTGTTGCTTAAATCTGACTAAGTTGTTTCTTGTGAAGACGGAAGTTCATTTTGAAAGACTTCTGAAATTGACTTGTGTCGCTGGACTTTTGAGGATATGTTGCATTCACATGAATGAAGATAAAGAACAAACCAGAAGCACTGAGTGAAAGCTTGTGTTTTTTTTTGTCAAAACCAAAGTACAGTAAGTGAGAAATGTAATAATGTGGTGGATAGTTTTGCATGGAGTAGAAACTAGAGAAGAAGAAACGTCGCTTACTGTTTGTTTTATAATAAATTTGTTGACATTTGTCAGGTGCTGTAACCAATAACATAATAGTTGAAAACAATGAAACAGTGACTCAAATAATTTCTTGTTTTGATCGTTCCTGTCTTCTCTCTGTGCTACACTAACAGGCGTTTGTCAACGGGTTACTGACATTACGCCAATTCGCTTGGATCGGTCTGACTGACAGTGTTACAGAGGGGGTTTGGATGTGGGCGGATGGGACTCCAGTCACCACAACGTAAGCTTTAATGGCAGAGTGTATGAAAAAAAATATCTCATAGGATCATGATATGAGACAACACAACAATTGGACGTGTTTCTTAATTAATCATATTTTCCTTTACTATAGTAGGAACTCTGCATTGTTTTTATATTCCATTTCTTTCACTGTTTATACCCTTTTATTGTTAGACTACAGTTAAACTAAGGATCAGAGGTAAATTTAACCTTGTATCATGTTGAAGACAGAGATAACCTGATAACAATCTGATGTGAACTGAACTCTAATTTCTGTCAAAATCTGTTTTGGCTTCGATCCGTCAGGAAACAATGCAGAAGTAGAAAATGTGGAGGAAGGTTTTCAATGCATTACACCACGAAGTACAGCTCATTCAGCTCAAAGATCTATCAGGAGGTGATGTGCTGTCAAACTGATATATTAAACATTATCATGTGTGAATGTGTTTCACACATGCAGGGGTGGTGAAGGGGGCGCTTTAAAAAACTACATTCTGTTACTTCTTTGTAGATTTGACTTAAATCAAAAGACAAATTGGGTTACAATCTCCTCAGTCACAGTTTGGTTCAAAATCAAAGATCAGAGCAGTTGAGAAACAAAAACTGTGTGCTGTAAAAAAACATTCATGTCTCCATTATCAGGTACTGGAACACCGGCCAACCCGACAGCTTCGGTGGGAACCAAGATTGTGGAGAGATTTGGTCATCGGGAGTGGGAGTGTGGAACGATGAAAGCTGTTCTTATAATCAGATCTTTATCTGTGAGCAATAAGATCACATTGATTTACACAGTTAATGATGGTGTCTGGCTTTGGACTGTGGTTATACATAAATATATATATATTATATATATATATATATGCTTCAAGACAGCCAAATCCTAACAATTGTTTATTTTTGCTTTAATGATTTTAGACAAGTAGATTTTGTTGTATAACATTGTTAGAATTTCAATGAATGTACTATTTAGTGGATGATTAGGGTTTGATGTTTGGGGATATGAATTTCTTGATTGCACAACATATGTAGCTATCAATGTATAAATACTCTACTATAGTTGTATTTGGCCGTTGGCATGGTCTTAGAAATGTTTGCAAATTTCCATCAGTTTGATTAGTTCATATGTTTGAAAATTAATGTATATGACAAATAATGTCAAAGCACATACATAGAACCTTTGCATATGTCATTAATGATTTACTTCACTTTGTAATGATTACAAGCAACTGCACGCAAATAAAATTCCATCTTTGTATTTTTTGAAAACAAATCACTGTTTGTGTTTGAGGTGTTTGTTCATTGGCAAAATTAATCACGTATTGAGAGAAACAATCTTCTCATTTTACTTGTTCGTAGTAAATTCAATTAAAAGAACTAAAAAAAGATTATGAAATAATGTGCTGAAAATATCTTTATTTTGTTTTTTCAGTGTGGCTTTGTAGCACAAAGGCAGTAAAACTGCCTGTGCCAAAGCACGCTATATATAATCCATCGGGCTTAATAATTTTTATGCAAAAAGTTTGCCGCACTTCTCCTCACACAGCGTTGCCAACACCTGCGCAAAAAAATACATACAAACGTGCAGTCTGATTGGGAATTGTGTGCTATCTATTTTCTAGAAAGATTCGCCCAGCGGTTTTCCGAAAATCCCAAAAAACTAAGCAAAATTTCTCTATTTACTTGAATGGGGTTTTGGCGTGAAGACAGCACAAAAAACACTTAACTTTGGGGCCATATTGACTCGCTATACATTAAGGTAGAAAAATGATTCAAAGTTTAAAACGTAGACAAAACGCTGCACTTTATTGAGCCAAATGGGCATTTTGATAGCTAGCACTGTTTTCATTAAGTCAACGTTTAACTTTCAGGAAAATTTTGGGTCCGTTTCAGATTTTATAATGGGTGTGTATTGCACGGAATGTTCAGCGCTAGATTGAGGACATAACTGTTAAGGTGGAGCAGAGCAGTTAAAATTCTTTGATTTTTTCCAAACTAAAATGCTCCAGGTCCCATAATTTTTACTCTTTATACACCATTTTTGGCCAAAAAGCTTGGAGATGTTGTGCTGTCGCACACAGATGTCATTGGGATCCAACAAACTTACACATTTGGCTCAAAGAGCCGCAGAGCGACATGAACTCCAACCAACTGCTCCATTAGACTCCATGTTAAATCTGAAAGCAGACGGTACCAGTTTTGTATATTGCTCTAGAGCTCACATTTTTAACACCACAAAAATTAAAAACCACATCAGCGCGTTCGGCAGAGTCGTATCTTTCTCATGGTACCCATATTTTGGCACCCAGACTCCTGCTTTTTGTTAAAAGGAGGAAGGGGTTTTGTTCAAAATCACTGTTTACTGTAACGTTTCTTAATCAGTCTGCCTCTAACACCAGGTGCGTCCTCACCATGGCAACCAGTTACACACACACGCTCTCTTTCTCTGTCTGTCTGTCCCTCTCTCTCTGTCCGTCTGTCTGTCTCTCTCTCAATGTGTGTGTCAAACATGATTCCTTCTCCTCTCCTCCTCTCTCACCCACCCAGCCCCACCCTTTCAAAATAAAAGCCCCACAGAGTGAATTATAACTGGAATGCTTGTGATGAAGCCTGTAATTTCATAACCTCTGTGTATGTGTGTCAAACATTATGATTCCGTCTCCTCTCGCCCGCCCAGTCCCACCCTTTCAAAAATAAAAGCCCCTTAGAGTAAGCATATCTTAACATTAAGCTCAGAATTAGCTCAGTTGTTTTTGAATTTTCTTTCCTATTAAAATGTGTACACTGCACTCTGGCCCTGCCTTGTATGAATTTGTGGTTACTTGTAAGCCCAAGTGGTTACTTGTAAGCGGATTGGGTGTAGTTATGCATGATACATTGATAATACATTTAAAAAAACATTCTTTCAGTGATTCATTTCCTGTTGCAATGGTAATTAAACAAGGCAATACAACCATTGTATTCTCTACATGTCTCTCACAGTCAGTGGTGTATAAAGTACCCAAAAGCCATACTTGAGTAAAAGTAAAGATACCTTACTGGAAAATGACTCCAGTAAAAGTCACCTATTAGAATACTACTTGAGTAAAAGTCTTAAAGTATCTGATATTTATTGTACTTAAGTATCAAAAGTAATTTTCTGATATTAAATGTACTTAAGTATTGAAAGTAAAAGTATAAGTAAATGCTGTTAATAAAAAAGCAAAGGGTCAGAATTTTGAGAATTATGAAGTTTATTCTTTTAAGTGCTGTGGCACCATGACCAAGGACATGGAGCTGTGTTGACAATAATTGGGTTGGCTGTGATCCATCCAGGAGCAACAATGTTCAACATAATATATTGTACATAAGTATACTTTTGCATCTACTATGAACTTATCATCATAATTCTCCGAAAAGCAATATGACACTATGAAGGAGTTGTAACAGTGCGTTTATAAGTATGCTCATTCCGACGAGAGGATGTAGAGGCCAAATGCATAATATTGTGTTCAGCAAAGAATATCCACTTGATGCATCAGGTCAGTGTTGTGAGAAAGGACACCTGCCTTGTAAACTCCTATGGGCCTGATTTGAACACAATAGGCAAAGGTTTTGCTCAAGCTGAATCTGCAATTGGGCGACTGCTACCATCATAACTCCATCTGATCATCCACAAAATGACTCAAATATCAAAACATGATTAATACTAAAGCAGCACCGAAAGTAACATCCCAGTCATTACTTGAAACTGAAAAATGTCCTGTTCATCTTCAAAAGAAGTTGGTTTTCAAAATTGCGAGAATTCAGTCTCGCTCTTCTTGGGCTGAAGACTAGTCCTGCGATGCTAAATAGCCTTTCACAGGCCGCTGAGGCAGGTAGAGGTGTGTTCAGCTTCACAGACAGCTTGCGCACAGCTGGGAAGGATTTCCCTAATGCTGCGCTCTCGCGGCTCCTGTCAATCATATGGTGTGGTGGCTAGCTAACGTTAAGTTAGCTAACGTTAGCCAACTAGTGCTGCAATGATTATAGCTAAGATGACTTAAATAAACAAAATCTCACAACCGTCAACACTTCCTCAGCTCACTAACTCGCTAGTGATCCACGGGTGTTGGTCTTCGTCACCACCGTAGATTGTTGTGGGAGTAGCAGGTGCTTCCATTTCTGCTTCCGTCATGAAATCAGTCATCATAGAGTGGAATTCTGCTCATGTAGTCGCTCGCTAGCTATAGCATATAGCATCCTGGGCATCACTGGGAATCAAAACGCCGCGGCTTTGAGAGCACTTGTTTGCAATTGCGCATTGACGTGATTAACCAATGATTTAACTTGCAAGCTAGGACCACTGATTCGCCAAACCTGCTTGCTTGCAGTCTCTGTTCCACCACAGTCCCCGACGTTGGTCTCGTGATTCATTTTTTTTCTAAAGATAGATTTGATTTTGTAGCAAGTAACGAAGGTTTCAGGGGAAATGTATCAGAGTAATAGTATCAGTTTTCTTTGCAAAATGATGTGAAGTAAAAGTAAAAGTCAACAGAAATATAAATAGTAAAGTAAAGTACAGATATCCAAAAAAACGACTTAAGTACAGTAACAAAGTATTTCTACTTCGTTACTATACACCACTGCTCACAGTGAAACACACAGAGCATGTGGTGTGCCTTGAAAATACATGCTTACTTACTTCCGGTAATATCGGCGTGTATATATATTGCGACGTCTTCAGGCAGTAGCAGCAACACTGTCAAAATTTCCTGCCGGAATTTTCTTGTTTATATTGAAATCCAACGATAATGACGACATTCACACAGTATCTGTAGTAGTAGTAGAAGTTAACTTAAAGCTGTCGCTTTAGCTGTGCAAGAGTGAAAAATTAAATGTAATTGTAACAAAATAAACTTCCGTCTTTTCTGTAAGTTTTGGGTTCAGGAAACAAAACCACTTATGTTTAGTGAAAGAGTGTGAGTGGACATCATAAAATGTGGGCGTAGTCTTTGTGACGGCTATGTTTGGTTCGTGGACTGACGTATTAAAGCCTCGAGTTTGTCATTTTGGCAGTCACCATCTTGACTTTTTGAAGCCAGTGAACGGAAGTGACCATATTTGGACTGCAGAGGAGTGACGTAGAGACACCGTAAACAGTTCTGGTAGGGCAGCGACCTGTCAATCACAGTAAGCCCCGCCCTAAAGCATACCCTGCTTTATGGTCTGTTTGACTCTAAATGGACCATAATTTACTAAATGAACATCATGCTGTATTGAAGAAGACTTGAAACTAGAGATTGAGACAATAAACTCATGTTTACAATGTTTAAATAAATCAAGAGAGAAGTAGAGTCATTTTCTCATAGACTTCTATACAACCACAGGAGTCGCCCCCTGATGGCCATTAGAAATAATGCAAGTTGACACTTCCGCATTGGCTTCACTCTTCATAACTGGAGGTTGCCACCTGGTTTATGTTAACTTGACTTACTAACAACTCTCCTGACTAGCGAGTGACAAATGAGTCACGTGACTAGAGACTCACTTGAGTCAAGTGACTGATAACGCTCTTACAAACAAAACCCCTCTTTAGAGACGTGAATTCATCTTTACACAATCAAACGGAGCAAAAACTCATCGTTATTTCATTGCTGACAACTGATTTTTCCATGTGCATGTAATTCTGTCGACATAATCTATGTAGCTTCAATATTCTTCCAACTTCTGAGGGTTAATCTCAAATCAAGCACAACAAAGCTGAGTTTGCATTTTTGAAATTTGCAATATGACTTACCTTGTACATCAGTCATGTGAAACTCTGTCACTCGTTTGACCTCAGTGGGAATTTAATCTGTGGGAAAAGAGAAGAGAAACCACAGAAGAGGAGAGTCCAGATCCTGAGAGAGAACAAGCGATAACTAAACTCATCTGGTGATTTCCAGTTTTTTCTTTTGAATAATTTTGGCCGAAAATGACCCGTAATCTAATTTGAGAGTGTGGACACTACAGGTTAAGATCTGCTCTGGCCAATCAGAGTTAAAGATTTTGATGACATGGGAAAAAAGAACATCCTGTTTTCTACCTGATAAATAACGATGCATCAACTTTCATTTTCGCAGTTTGTGATAAATCAGGAGCATCTTAATGTGAATGCAGTCGTATTGATACTGACTTCATCTCACCGTCTCAGATGAAAGGTAAATGCTTACAACTCTTCATCACTTTCACTCAAGTTTTATTTAAAGTGGTTGTGCAGATTATTATTCCATTTAATTATTTTTTTTAAATTTAGATTACCTCAAGCAATCTTAATGTCTGTACACGCTAAAAAGGCAAATCACAAATGGGATTACAGATTTTTGTTCAATCCTTGCAGATGATTTAAAATCTTCTTTATGTTAAAAGCAATGTTTGTACTAATTAAACTGGATTTTCATGTAAATGTCACATCTGACTAGACTCAACACTAGTAAATGTAGTCAAGCACAAGTAAGCACAAATAACTAATCAGAGCGTACTTATGAATACTGATTTAAGAAGAGTGTGAAAAAGTTGTAAAAACTAACTTTGTTGGTCTACATAGTAAAAATAAATAAATGTCTCCTCAACAGGGAAAACAGACCATTATCAGAATGGATTCAATGGAAATTGATGACAGCTTTTATATAAATAAGAACCTCACAATGGAAGGCCTCGTTACCAAAGGTACAGTATCAACCTGAAAACATATGAACAAACAGAATATTAAGAACATTAGATACAACTAGTAAACCATGTTAACAAAGTGCCACTAAACTGTTGATCAATTTGAATATTTAAAGAATTATCTTTTTCATATAAATGCCATTTGTGCTGCTTTGTATTAGTAGTTCATAAAAGCTTTTATATTTAGGTTTCCAGAAATCTATCAGTGTGAATCTGTGAGAAGTTACATTTAACTGTTCTTGTAATTTTGTTTTAGTGGATTTTCAGAGAAGAAAGCAGCCCTCTAGATGTGTGACCGTGTGTCTGGGGTTACTGTGTGCTGTCCTGTTGGCTGGTAACATAGGACAGTTTATCTACTGTAAGTGAACTATTTGTTGTCACTGAAAGTGGGAATAATGTATAACGCAACTGTCAACATGTAATGTTTGAGAAACCAGTTGACAGAAATGAGCTTTTCAAAATCCAATGACCGAAGCAAATATTTTTTTTTTTTTTTGATTTCACAGATGAGATAATCAGCCGTCTCGCATCAGCAGACCCGACACAGGCCAGCCTCCAGTGCCAAGGAGACCGACTGCAGGACAGTTATGATGCTTCAACTGCAGAGAGAAAACAGTTAGAGGCCAAACTGAGTAACCTGACTGAAGAAAAAGGCCAGCTGCAGCAGAGTTACACAGCTTTGACTACTGAAAGGGATGAGTTCAAGGCCAGTTTCAACAATCTGACAAACGACAACGACCAGCTACAAGCAAGTTATTACACCTTAAAACGAGACAGCGATCAGTTACAGACGAGCTATAACAACATGCAGAAGAGTCTGGAGGAGCTACAGGCTAATCACACAAATCTAAAAGCAACAAAAGACCAGCTACAGACCAATAACAGAAACCTGCAAAGAGAAAAAGATGAGTTCCAGACTTTGTCTATTACTCTGAGAGCAACCAGAGATCAGTTACAGAGCAATTACTCTTCATTGAAGATCAACAAGGACCAGTTGCAAATAAGTTTCAACACCTTAAAACGAGAGAGCGATCAGTTACAGACGAGCTATAACAACATACAGAAGAGTCACAATGATCTGAAAGCAACAAAAGACCAGCTACAGACCAATAACAGAAACCTGCAAAGAGAAAAAGATGAGTTACAGACTTTGTCTATTACTCTGAGAGCAAACAGAGATCAGTTAGAGAGCAATTGCTCTTCATTGAAGATCAACAAGGACCAGTTGCAAGCAAGTTATAACACCTTAAAGCGAGAGAGCGATCAGTTACAGACGAGCTATAACAACATGCAGAAGAGTCTGGAGGAGCTACAGGCTAATCACACAAATCTAAAAGCAACAAAAGACCAGCTACAGACCAATAACAGAAACCTGCAAAGAGAAAAAGATGAGTTACAGACTTTGTCTATTACTCTGAGAGCAAACAGAGATCAGTTAGAGAGCAATTGCTCTTCATTGAAGATCAACAAGGACCAGTTGCAAGCAAGTTATAACACCTTAAAGCGAGAGAGCGATCAGTTACAGACGAGCTATAACAACATGCAGAAGAGTCTGGATGAGCTACAGGCTAATCACACAAATCTAAAAGCAACAAAAGACCAGCTACAGACTAATAACAGAAACCTGCAAAGAGAAAAAGATGAGTTCCAGACTTTGTCTATTACTCTGAGAGCAACCAGAGATCAGTTACAGAGCAATTACTCTTCATTGAAGATCAACAAGGACCAGTTGCAAATAAGTTTCAACACCTTTAAACAAGAGAGCGATCAGTTAAAGTTGAGCTATAACAACATGCAGAAGAGTCTTGAGGAGCTACAGGCTAATCAGAAAAATCTAAAAGCAACAAAAGACCAGCTACAGACCAATAACAGAAACCTGCAAAGAGAAAAAGATGAGTTACAGACTTTGTCTATTACTCTGAGAGCAAACAGAGATCAGTTACAGAGCGATTACTCGTCATTGAAGAGGAACAAGGACCAGTTGCAAATAAGCTACAATACACTGAGTACACGTAAGGACTATCTTCAGATCAGGTACAATTCATTGACGAACGACAAAGATCGATTGCAATCCAGTTATAATTCTCTGCAGAATGACAAAGAGCAGTTACAGAACAAGTACAACAGTTTGGTCAAAGTTAAAGATGAGTTAGAGAAGAAGATCAACAAATTGAGAGGTGAGATATTTATTATAAAGGTTTGATTGATTTATTGTTCCGTTATAGCAGTCTGTGTTATCTTTAGCCCGTTTGTGATATGTTGTTCCTCTCCATGTTTCCAACTTGCAGGCAAACCCTGTCAGAGAGGCTGGAGGAAGTTCGACATGAGCTGCTACTTTGTTTCAACTGAGAAGAAGAACTGGGTGTCGAGCAGAGCAGACTGCATCGCAAAAGGAGCAGATCTGGTCACCATAGACAGCAGGGATGAACAGGTGAGAAGAAATGAAAGAAAGAATAAACTTGGAGAGATCAAAAAACATGTTGTTCACACAGGAGACTGCTAATAGTGCCGCATGTAGGATGAAACAACGTTGATTTATTTGTCACGTAACATCCATACTTAAGTAGTACTTGCGTAGTTATTTCTTTCCAAACCACGACCTTTTTTTAAACCTAACTAAGTAGTTTTGTTGCTTAAATCTGAGTTGATTTAGAAAGGCTTCTGAAATTTACATGTGTTGCTGGATTTTTTTAGGAAAATGCACGGGAATTGAGGAATAACTTGCATACGAACTGTTGCATTCTTGTTTCTTGCATTCTTGCATTGAAGTTGTTTCTTGTGAAGACGGAAGTTTATTTTGAAAGACTTCTGAAATTGTCTTGTGTTGCTGGACTTTTGAGGATACGTTGCAGACACATGAATGAAGATATAGAACAAACCAGAAGCACTGAGTGAAAGCTTGTGTTTTTTTTTGTCATAACAAAAGTACAGTACGTGAGAAATGTAATAATGTGGTGGATAGTTTTGCATGGAGTAGAAACTAGAGAAGAAGAAACGTCGCTTACTGTTTGTTTTTTAATAGATTTGCTGACATTTGTCAGGTGCTGTAACCAATAACACAATAGTTGAAAACAATGAAACAGTGACTCAAATAATTTCTTGTTTTGATCGTTCCTGTCTTCTCTCTGTGCTACACTAACAGGTGTTTGTCAAAGGGTTACTGGCATCACGCCAATTCGCTTGGATCGGTCTGACTGACAGTGTTACAAAGGGGACTTGGATGTGGGTGGATGGGACTCCAGTCACCACAACGTAAGCTTTAATGGCAGAGTGTATGAAAAAAAATATCTCATAGGATCATGATATGAGACAACACAACAATTGGACGTGTTTCTTAATTAATCATATTTTCCTTTCCTATAGTAAGAACTCTGCATTGTTTTTATATTCCATTTCTTTCACTGTTTATATCCTTTTATTGTTAGACTACAGTTAAACTAAGGATCAGAGGTAAATTTAACCTTGTATCATGTTGAAGACAGAGGTAACCTGATAACAATCTGATGTGAACTGAACTGAATTTCTGCCAAAATCTGTTTTGGCTTCGATCCGTCATGAAACAATGCAGAAGTAGAAAATGTGGAGGAAGGTTTTCAATGCATTACACCACGAAGTACAGCTCATTCAGCTCAAAGATCTATCAGGAGGTGATGTGCTGTCAAACTGAGATATTAAACATTATCATGGGTGAATGTGTTTCACACATGTAGGAGTGGTGAAGGGGGCGCTTTAAAAAACTACATTCTGTTACTTCTTTGTAGATTTGACTGAAATCAAAAGACAAATTGGGTTACAATCTCCTCAGTCACAGTTTGGTTCAAAATCAAAGATCAGAGTAGTTGAGAAACAAAAACTGTGTGCTGTAAAAACATTCATGTCTCCATTATCAGGTACTGGAATGCCGACCAACCCGACAACGAAGATGGGGACCAGGACTGTGGAGAAATTTGGCATTTGTCATCGGGACTGGGAGTGTGGAGCGATGAAAGCTGTTCTTATAATCAGATCTTTATCTGTGAGCAATAAGATCACATTGATTTACGCAGTTAATGATGGTGTCTGGCTTTGGACTGTGGTTATAGATAAATATATATATATATTATATATATATATATATGCTTGAAGACAGCCAAATCCTAACAATTGTTTATTTTTGCTTTAAATGATTTTAGACAATTAGATTCTGTTGTATAACATTGTTTGAATTTCAATGAATGTACTATTTAGTGGATGATTAGGGTTTGATGTTTGGGAATATGAATTTCTTGATTGCAAAACAACATATGTAGCTATCAATGTATAAATACTCTACTCTAGTTTTATTTGGCCGTTGGCATGATCTTAGAAATGTTTGCAAATTGCATCAGTTTGATTCGTTCATATGTTTGAAAATGAATGTATATGACAAATAATGCCAAAGCACATACATAGAACCTTTGCATATGTCATTAATGATTTAATTCACTTTGTAATGATTACAAGCAACTGCACGCAAATAAAATTCCATCTTTGTATTTTTTGAAAACAAATCACTGTTTGTGTTTGAGGTGTTTGTTCATTGGCAAAATTAATCACTTATTGAGAGAAACAATCTTCTCATTTTACTTGTTTGTAGTAAATTCAATTAAAAGAACTAAAGAAAGATTATGAAATAATGTGCTGAAAATGTCTTTATTTTGTTTTTTCAGTGTGGCTTTTTAGCACAAAGGCAGTACAACTGCCTTTGTGCCAAAGCACGCTGTGTATAATCCATCGGGCTTAATAATTTTTATCCAAAAAGTTTGCCGCGCTTCTCCTCACACAGCGTTGCCAACACCTGCGCAAAAAAATACATACAAACGTGCAGTCTGATCGGGAATTGTGCGCTATCTATTTTCTAGAAAGATTTGCCCAGCGGTTTTCCCGAAAATCCCAAAAACTAAGCAAAATTTCTCTATTTACTTGAATGGGGTTTCGGCGTGAAGACAGCACAAAAAACACTTGACTTTGGGCCCATATTGACGAGGCATACATTAAGGTAGAAAAATTATTCAAAGTTTAAAACGTAGAGAAAACGCTGCACTTTATTGAGCCAAATGGGCATTTTGATAGCTAGCACTGTTTTCATTAAGTCGACGTTTAACTTTCAGGAAAATTTTGGGTCCGTTTCAGATTTTATAATGGGTGTGTATTGCACGGAATGTTCAGCGCTAGATTGAGGACATAACTGTTAAGGTGGAGCAGAGCAGGAAAAATTCTTTGATTTTTCCAAACAAAATGCTCCAGGTCCCATCATTTTTACTCTTTATACACCATTTTTGGCCAAAAAGCTTGGAGATGTTGTGCTGTCGCACACAGATGTCATTGGGATCCAACAGACTTACACATTTGGCTCAAAGAGCCGCAGAGCGACATGAACTCCAACCAACTGCTCCATTAGACTCCATAATAAATCTGACCACTAATTTCTCAAAGAAAGCAGACGGTACCAGTTTTGTATATTGCTCTAGAGCTCACATTTTTAACACCACAAAAATTAAAAACCACATCAGCGCGTTCGGCAGAGTCGTATCTTTCTCATGGTACCCACATTTTGGCACCCAGACTCCTGCTTTTTGTTAAAAGGAGGAAGGGGTTTTGTTCAAAATCACTGTTTACTGTAACGTTTCTTAATCAGTCTGCCTCTAACACCAGGTGCGTCCTCACCATGGCAACCAGTTACACACACGCACGCAGGCTCTCTCTATCTGTCTGTCTGGCCGTCTGTCTCTCTCTCAATGTGTGTGTCAAACATGATTCCTTCTCCTCTCCTCCTCTCTCACCCACCCAGCCTCACCCTTTCAAAATAAAAGCCCCAGAGAGTGAATTATAACTGGAAGGCTTGTGATGAAGCCTGTAATTTAATAACCTCTGTGTATGTGTGTCAAACATTATGATTCTGTCTCCTCTCCCCCTCTCTCGCCCACCCAGTCCCACCCTTTCAAAATAAAAGCCCCTTGGAGTAAGCATATCTTAACATTAAGCTCAGAATTAGCTTAGTTGTTTTTGAATTGTTTTTTCTATTAGAATGTGTACACTGCACTCTGGCCCTGCCTTGTATGAATTTGTGGTTACTTGTAAGCCCAAGTGGTTACTTGTAAGCGGGTTGGGTGTAGTTATGCATGATACATTGATAATACATTTTAAAAAACATTCTTTCAGTGATTCATTTCCTGTTGCAATGGTAATTAAACAAGGCAATACAACCATTGTATTCTCTACATGTCTCTCACAGTGAAACACACAGAGCATGTGGTGTACCTTGAAAATACATGGTTAGTTACTACCGGAAATATCGGCGTGTATATACAGTATATTGCGACGTCTTCAGGCAGTAGCAGCAACACTGTCAAAAATTTCCTGCAGAATTTTCTAGTTTATATTGAAATCCAACGATAATGACGACATTCACACAGTATCTGCAGTAGTAGTAGTAGAAGTTAACTTAAAGCTGTCGCTTTAGCTGTGCAAGAGTGAAAAATTAAATGTAATTGTAACAAAATAAACTTCCGTCTCCTCTGGATGTTTTGGGTTCAGGAAACAAAACCACTTACGTTTAGTGAAAGAGTGTGAGTGGACATCATAAAATGTGGGCGTAGTCTTTGTGACGGCTACGTTTGATTCGTGGACTGACGTATTAAAGCCTAGAGTTTGTCATTTTGGCAGTCGCCATCTTGACTTTTTGAAGCCAGTGAACGGAAGTGACCATATTTGGACTGCAGAGGAGTGACATAGAGACACCGTAAACAGTTGTGGTAGGGCAGCGACCTGTCAATCACAGTAAGCCCCGCCCTAAAGCATACCCTGCTTTATGGTCTGTTTGACTCTAAATGGACCATAATTTACTAAATGAACATCATGCTGTATTGAAGACTTGAAACTAGAGATTGAGACAATAAACTCATGTTTACAATGTTTAAATAAATCAAGAGAGAAGTAGAGTCATTTTCTCATAGACTTCTATACAACCAGAGGAGTCGCCCCCTGATGGCCATTAGAAATAATGCAAGTAGACACTTCCGCATTGGCTTCACTCTTCATAACTGAAGGTTGCCACCTGGTTTATGTTAACTTGACTTACTAACAACTCTCCTGACTAGCGAGTGACAAATGAGTCACGTGACTAGAGACTCACTTGAGTCAAGTGACTGATAACGCTCTTACAAACAAAGCCCCTCTTTAGAGACGTGAATTCATCTTTACACAATCAAACGGAGCAAAAACTCATCTTAATATCATTGCTGACAACTGATTTTTCCATGTGCATGTAATTCTGTCGACATAATCTATGTAGCTTCAATATTCTTCCAACTTCTGAGGGTTAATCTCAAATCAAGCACAACAAAGCTGAGTTTGCATTTTGGAAATTTGTAATATGACTTACCTTGTACATCAGTCATGTGAAACTCTGTCACTCGTTTGACCACAATGGGAAGTTCATCTGTAGGAAAAGAGAAGAGAAACCACAGAAGAGGAGAGTCCAGATCCTGAGAGAGAACAAGTGAAAACTAAACACATCTGGTGAATTCCAGTTTTTTGTTTTGAATAATTTTGGCCGAAAATGACCCGTAATCTAATTTGAGAGTGTGGACACTACAGGTCAAGATCTGCTCTGACCAATCAGAGTTAAAGATTTTGATGACATGGGCAAAAAGAACATCCTGTTTTCTCCCTGATAAATAACGATGCATCAACTTTCATTTTCGCAGTTTGTTATAAATCAGCAGCATCTTAATGTGAATGCAGTCGTATTGATACTGACTTCATCTCACCGTCTCAGATGAAAGGTAAGTATTTACAACTCTAATTCACTTTCACTCCGTTTTATTTAAAGTGATTGTGCAGATTATTATTCCATCAAATTCCTGTTCAATTTAATTATCGTTTTAAAATTTAAATACTTGGATTACCTCAAGCAATCTTAATGTCCGTGCACGCTCCGAAGGCAAATCACAAATGAGATTACAGATTTTTGTTCAATCCTTGCAGATGATTTAAAATCTTCTTTATGTTAAAAGCAATGTTTGTACTAATTAAACTGGATTTTCATGTAAATGTCACATCTGACTAGACTCAACACTAGTAAATGTAGTCAAGCTCAAGTAAGCACAAATAATTAATCAGAGCGTACTTATGAATACTGATTTAAAAAGAGTGTCAAAATGTTTTTAAACTAACTTTGTTGGTCTACATAGTAAAAATAAATAAATGTCTCCTCAACAGGGAAAACAGACCATTATCAGAATGGATTCAATGGAAATTGATGACAGCTTTTATATGAATAAGAACCTCTCAATGGAAGGCCTCGTTACCAAAGGTACAGTATCAACCTGAAAACATATGAACAAACAGAATATTAAGAACATTAGATACAACTAGTAAACCATGTTAACAAAGTGCTACTAAACTGTTGATCAATTTGAATATTTAAAGAATAATATTTTTCATATAAATTCCATTTGTGCTGCTTTGTATTAGTAGTTCATAAAAGCTTTTATATTTAGGTTTCCAGAAATCTATGAGTGTGAATCTGTGAGAAGTTACATTTAACTGTTCTTGTAATTTTGTTTTAGTGGATTTCCAGAGAAGAAAGCAGCCCTCTAGATGTGTGACCGTGTGTCTGGGGTTACTGTGTGCTGTCCTGTTGGCTGGTAACATAGGACAGTTTATCTACTGTAAGTGAACTATTTGTTGTCACTGAAAGTAGGAATAATGTATAACGCAACTGTCAACATGTAATGTTTGAGAAACCAGGTGACAGAAACGATCTTTTCAAAATCCAATGACCGAAGCAAATATTTTAAATTTCTTTTTGATTTCACAGATGAGATAATCAGCCGTCTCACGTCAGCAGACCCGACACAGGCCAGCCTCCAGTTTCAAGGAGACCGACTGCAGGACGGTTATGATGCTTCAACTGCAGAGAGAAAACAGTTAGAGGCCAAACTGAGTAACCTGACTGAAGAAAAAGGCCAGCTGCAGCAGAGTTACACAGCTTTGACTACTGAAAGGGATGAGTTCAAGGCCAGTTTCAACAATCTGACAAACGACAACGACCAGCTACAAGCAAGTTATTACACCTTAAAACGAGAGAGTGATCAGTTACAGACGAGCTATAACAACATGCAGAAGAGTCACAATAATCTGACAGCAACAAAAGACCAGCTACAGACCAATAACAGAAACCTGCAAAGAGAAAAAGATGAGTTCCAGACTTTGTCTATTACTCTGAGAGCAAACAGAGATCAGTTACAGAGCAATTGCTCTTCATTGAAGATCAACAAGGACCATTTGCAAATAAGTTATAACACCTTAAAGCGAGAGAGCGATCAGTTACAGACGAGCTGTAACAACATGCAGAAGAGTCATGAGGAGCTACAGGCTAATCACAATAATCTAAAAGCAACAAAAGACCAGCTACAGACCAATAACAGAAACCTGCAAAGAGAAAAAGATGAGTTACAGACTTTGTCTATTACGCTGAGAGCAACCAGAGATCAGTTACAGGGCAATTGCTCTTCATTGAAGATCAACAAGGACCAGTTGCAAATAAGTTTCAACACCTTAAAGCGAGAGAGCGATCAGTTACAGACGAGCTATAACAACATGGAGAAGAGTCTTGAGGAGCTACAGGCTAATCACATTAATCTGACAGCAACAAAAGACCAGCTACAGACCAATAACACAAACCTGCAAAGAGAAAAAGATGAGTTACAGACTTTGTCTATTACTCCGAGAGCAACCAGAGATCAGTTACAGAGCAATTGCTCTTCATTGAAGAGGAACAAGGACCAGTTGCAAATAAGCTACAATACACTGAGTACACGTAAGGACTATCTTCAGATCAGGTACAATTCATTGACGAACGACAAAGATCGATTGCAATCCAGTTATAATTCTCTGCAGAATGACAAAGAGCAGTTACAGAACAAGTACAACAGTTTGGTCAAAGTTAAAGATGAGTTAGAGAAGAAGATCAACAAATTGAGAGGTGAGATGTTTATTATAAAGGTTTGATTGATTTATTGTTCCGTTATAGCAGTCTGTGTTATCTTTAGCCCTTTTGTGATATGTTGTTCCTCTCCATGTTTCCAACTTGCAGGCAAACCCTGTCAGAGAGGCTGGAGGAAGTTCGACATGAGCTGCTACTTTGTTTCACCTGAGAGGAAGAACTGGGTGTCGAGCAGAGCAGACTGCATCGCAAAAGGAGCAGATCTGGTCACCATAGACAGCAGGGATGAACAGGTGAGAAGAAATGAAAGAAAGAATAAACTTGGAGAGATCAAAAAACATGTTGTTCACACAGGAGACTGCTAATAGTGCCGCATGTAGGATGAAACAACGTTGATTTATTTGTCACGTAACATCCATACTTAAGTAGTACTTACGTAGTTATTTCTTCCCAAACCACGACCTTTTTTAAACCCTAACTAAGTAGTTTTGTTGCTTAAATCTGACTACGTTGTTTCTTTTGAAGACGGAAGTTTATTTTGAAAGACTTCTGAAATTGACTTGTGTCGCTGGACTTTTGAGGATACGTTGCAGACACATGAATGAAGATAAAGAACAAACCAGAAGCACTAAGTGAAAGCTTTTGGGTTGACATGTTGTTTTTTTGTCATAACAAAAGTACAGTAAGTGAGAAATGTAATAATGTGCTGGATAGTTTTGCATGGAGTAGAAACTAGAGAAGAAGAAACGTCTGTTATTGTGTGTTTTTTAATAAATTTGCTCAGGTGCTGTAACCAATAACACAAAAGTTGAAAACAATGAAACAGTGACTCAAATATTTAGTTGTTTTGATCGTTCCTGTCTTCTCTCTGTGCTACACTAACAGGCGTTTGTCAACCGGTTACTGACATCAGACCTAAACGCCTGGATCGGTCTGACTGACAGTGTTACAGAGGGGACCTGGATGTGGGTGGATGGGACTCCACTCAGCACAACGTAAGCTTTAATGGCAGAGTGTATGGATTAAAATATCTCATAGGATCATGATATTAGACGACACAACAATTGGACGTGTTTCTTAATTAATCATATTTTCCTTTACTATAGTAAGAACTCTGCATTGTTCTCTCCATTTATTTCACTGTTTACACCCTTTTATTGTTAGACTACAGTTAAACTAAGGATCAGAGGTAAATTTAACCTTGTATCATGTTGAAGACAGAGGTAACCTGATAACAATCTGATGTGAACTGAACTCTAATTTCTGTCAAAATCTGTTTTGGCTTCGATCCGTCATGAAACAATGCAGAAGTAGAAAATGTGGAGGAAGGTTTTCAATGCATTACACCACGAAGTACAGCTCATTCAGTTCAAAGATCTATCAGGAGGTGATGTGCTGTCAAACTGATATATTAAACATTATCATGTGTGAACGTGTTTCACACATGCAGCAGTGGTGAAGGGGGCGCTTTAAAAAACTACATTCTGTTACTTCTTTGTAGATTTGACTTAAATCAAAAAAAATTGGGTTACAATCTCCTCAGTCACAGTTTGGGTCAAAATCAAAGGTCAGAGCAGTTGAGAAATAAATACTGTGTGCTGTAAAAAAACATTCATGTTTTCACTATCAGGTACTGGAACACCGGCCAACCCAACAACTTAGGTCGGGACCAGGACTGTGGAGAAACTAAGCAAAAGTCATTGGGAGTGGGAGTGTGGAACGATGACGACTGTTCTTCTAAAAAGAACTTCATCTGCGAGCAATAAGATCACATTGATTTACGCAGTTTATGATGGTGTGTGGCTTTGGACTCTGGTTATACATACATATATATATACATCTTTAATGAAATGATTCTATCAATCCTATTCCTTCACAATCATCAACACTGGAGTTTATTTTGAGTCACATACTCATCCGACAGCTGGAAATATTCACTAGACTACCTATTGTGTATTAATCCACAGATGAAAATAGTCCCCAACAAACACACCATTCACTCCAGTTTGAGTAACATTTGCTAAAATCTACAATGACTCTCTGAGATAAGTCCTAATATTTGTTTTATTTTTGCTTTAATGATTTTAGACAAGTAGATTTTGTTGTATAACATTGTTCGAATTTCAATGAATGTACTATTTAGTGGATGATTAGGGTTTGATGTTTGAGAATATGAATTTCTTGATTGCACAACATCATATTTAGCTATCAATGTATAAATACTCTACTATAGTTTTATTTGGCCGTTGGCATGGTCTTAGAAATGTTTGCATCAGTTTGATTCGTTCATATGTTTGAAAATGAATGTATATGACAAATAATGTCAAAGCACATACATAGAACCTTTGCATATGTCATTAATGATTTAATTCACTTTGTAATGATTACAAGCAACTGCATGCAAATAAAATTCCATCTTTGTATTTTCTGAAAACAAATCACTGTTTGTGTTTGAGTGCAAAATTAATCACTTATTGAGAGAAACAATCTACTCATTTTACTTGTTTGTAGTAAATTCAATCAAAAGAACTAAAGAAAGATTATGACATTATGTGCTGAAAATGTCTTTATTTAGTTTTTTTCATTTAAATCCAACGATAATGACGACATTCACACAGTATCTGTAGTAGTAGTAGGAGTTAACTTAAAGCTGTCGCTTTAGCTGTACAAGACTAAAAAATGAAATGTAATTGTAACAAAATAATAAGAAGAAGAAACATTCCTTTATTAGTCCCACAGCAGGGAAATTACTCTCCGCATTTGACCCATCCCTGTATATATAGGGAGCAGTGGGCTGTCAATTACAGGCACCCAGGGAGCAGTTAGGGGTTCAGTGTCTTGCTCAGGGACACTTCAACACAGGACAGCCGAGGATCAAACCAGTGACCTTTCGGTTGGCGGACAACCCTCTCTACCCGGTAAGCCACGGAACGTACACTTTTCAGCCTCCAGTTAAAAATATGTCTTCTTTCTTGTTCCATCCCTTTACTGTTCTGTATACAAAGTACTTGCTACTGTCTTGCTATATACTGTAAAGTATAACCTCATTTATTTAAATATATTAAGTCACATGCAACACCCTTTTAACTGTTCTTCAAACCCTTTCTTTCTGCTCTGAGTCTAACCAGACCAACATGTCTGGTTGAGGCTCCTTGATCTTTTATTTTTAGTCAGTCCCGGGGGGGGGAACCCCATCTCGCCACCCGACCACAGACGGTTTGGACCGGACTCATCTCTGTGGGGAATGAAAAGGCTAAGTCCAATTAAGGGTTGAGATGTCCCCATCAAGAGCAGCCGCACTCAATGCAACCGCCACCACACCCAAAAGGAGCCACATGCCAGAGCATGGTGTCTCTGCCCGCTAAATACAGCTGCCCTGTAAACTGCTCACATGTTAGTGATTCTAAAACGTGCTGCGTCTCCTTCTGACGCCGCGTTACGTAACATTTAGTCTGCTGTGGCTGCAGAGCGCGTTGTCAGCGGCCGCTACGTGTCAGTGCATTATTGCCATCAGGTGCAGCAGGGTGACGAGCAGAGGTGGACGCGGTAGGAGCAACACCTGCATGATATGATGCAATCCAAGGCAACGCCTCTGCAATAACTGCTATCCATCCGACTTCATTGTGTTCAGTGTGTGTCGTTCTTCAACAGTGAGGCACTGATTTAACTCCTTGAGTTAAAGCTGAGGTCGTTTTGTGACGTTGCTGTAATAATTGTTCCAACCTCTACCCTCAGTCATATTTTATGCATTTTTATTATTTTTTTTATAAAATTAATTTTGCCACATTAATAATTTATTCTACCCAGTTCCAATCACCTTTCTCTGTGGATATATATATTTCTAATCAGGGGAAATATCAGAAGTTTGTAATGGGTCAGTTTATTGTATGATGTATGAATGATATTACATATTTCAGTATATTTCACCGTTAAAAATCAACTAACTTATACAAGTGACCACCGAAAAAAGACCTTTTTACAAAGGGGAGTAGGCCATGAGGTGTTAACAGATTTGTATAAACTAGATTATTATTACCTGTTTATGACATCTGCGTGTTGACCCCAATAAAGGCTACTTGAGGAACCAGGTAAAAGATAAATCATTTGAACAACTAGCTGTTCTCAAAATGTCCCCATGATGCAAAACACCAGATCTACTCCACCGCAGCCTCAATCTGTTTCCTCTGTGGTGAATATGAGTATCTGTGCATTTTCTGTTTAATCCTCAACAGAAAAAGACATCTTCATGAAGCTTGTATTCTAATATTTTAAGACATCTTCAAGTTCTATAACATTACAGTACCATTTAGCTAAGAGAAAACTGGATTTTACCAGTATCATGTATTTATTACAGAGTGGTATGGTAAATAATTCATATTCAAATGGTGTATATATGTGCTTTGTTAGATACAGTTTTTGTAGTAGATGTTTATTTTCATACATATTAATAATCAAACAGATTTGCAATCATTTCTAAAGCTAGATAGAGTATTTAGACAAATCCGTTATTGTACAACCAATACATTTATATTCCTTTACATCAAATTCTAATCATCAGCTAACTTTTATATTTATGAACAATGTCTATTTGTCTAAATCTTGTCTAAATCTTTAATGCTAAAAAAAAAAAAAATTAAACATACTATGATTTGGTTGTCTGCAACTACAATTGTGATGATTTTTATAGAAATGTATAGAAAAGGGTTGGGCCACCCAAATTAAATTAAATTAAAAATTAAAAACAGTGGTGACAGCAATAAAAATAAAAGCCACTAGGACTACTTTCTGTCCGAGAAACAGTCCTATAAAAACTGATATTGTTTTCTGTTGGTTAGACAGAATAACAGAGATTGTTTCTGATAAAAGATGTTGCTTTTGCCATTTTTCAGTGTTGTTAACACCACAAATGCAAATGTTTTGATCATCATTGTATTGGAGTGGAGGCGACCATCTCAGAGATAAAAATCCAAAACGTTCTACATTGCGAGAAATGGAAATATGTTAAATTGTAATTTGGGTGAACTGACCCTTTAACAGTATCAAAAAAAGGCGGACATACAATATTTTTGTTGTCGTCTACAAATCCCGCGAAAAGATCAAAACCAATGTGTTAATCTGCATTGCAGTTTTTACCAAATGTTACTTAAACTGGAGTAAATTGTCAATTTGTTGGGGACTATTTCCAGCTGCGGATTAATACACAATTGGAAAAAATGGAATGAGATTCATGGAATATGTTAATAATAATATGATAACATAATAAATCACCAGAAATAAACATTGAAGATATATATTACAACCACCATCCAAAGCCACACACAATCATTAACTGCGTAAATTAATGTGATCTTATTGCTCGCAGATAAAGTTCTGATTATTTATACAGCCTTCATCGTTCCACTCTCCCACTCCCGGTGACCTTTGCATAGTTTCTCCACAGTCCTGGCCCCCAAAGTGGCTGTTGGGCTGGCCGGCCTCCCAGTACCTGATAATGGAGACATTCATGTTATCCATATCCAAACTGGGATTGTAACCCAATTGTTTGACCCAATTGCTTTTAGTATTTGGAGTCCTCATGTGGTCATGTAATTATTTTTAAATGACTCCATCGCCACCCCTACATGTTTTGAAACACATTCACACATGATGATGCTTAATATCTCCGTTTGACAGCATATCAGCTCCTGATGGACCTTTCAGCTGAATGTGCTGTATCTTTTGACAAAATGCATTGAAAAGCTTCCAAGAAAAGCAACATTTTCTACTTCTGCATTATTTCACGAAGGATCGAAAACAAAACAGATTTTGACAAAATTAGAGTTCAGTTCACATCAGATTGTTATCATGTTACCTCTGTCTTCAACATGATACACGTTTAAAATCACCACTGATCCTTGATATGAATTGCTTGATAACTGTCGGTAATATTAGTCCTGTATGAACTGTGCATCAGTTTCATTTTCTGTTTTAGGAGTTATTGATTTGCTTCCAAAACTACAATAAGAGGATATGAATAGTTAAAAAATGGAATTTAAAAGCAATGCAGAGTTCCTACTATAGTAAAGGAAAATATGATTAATTAAGAAACACTTCCAATTGTTGTGTCGTCTAATATGATGATCCTATGAGATATTTTAGTCCATACACTCTGCCATTAAAGCTTACGTTGTGGTGACTGGAGTCCCATCCACCCACATCCAGGTCCCCTCTGTAACACTGTCAGTCATACCGATCCAGGCGTTTAGGCGTGATGTCAGTAACCCGTTGACAAACACCTGTTAGTGTAGCACAGAGAGAAGACAGGAACGATCAAAACAAGAAATTATTTCAGTCACTGTTTCATTGTTTTCGACTTTTGTGTTATTGGTTACAGCACCTGACAAATGTCAGCAAATTTATTATAAAATACAATAACAGACGTTTCTTCTTCTCTAGTTTCTATTCCATGCAAAACTATCCACCACATTATTACATTTCTCACTTACTGTACTTTTGTTATGACAAAAAAACAACATGTCAACAGTTCGTATGATATTTTAATTAAAGTTATTCCTCAATTTCCGTGCATTTTCCGAAAAAAATCCAGCAACACATGTTAATTTCAGAAGTCTTTCTAAATCAACTCAGATTTAAGCAACAAAGGTACTAAGTTAGGTTTAAAAAAGGTCGTGATTTGGGACAAAATAACTACGTAAGTGGCGTTACTTAAGTATGGATGTTACGTGACATAAATCAACGTTGTTTCATCCTACATGCGGCACTATTAGCAGTCTCCTGTGTGAACAACATGTTTTTTGATCTCTCCCAGTTTATTCTTTCTTTCATTTCTTCTCACCTGTTCATCCCTGCTGTCTATGGTGACCAGATCTGCTCCTTTTGCGATGCAGTCTGCTCTGCTCGACACCCAGTTCTTCTTCTCAGGTGAAACAAAGTAGCAGCTCATGTCGAACTTCCTCCAGCCTCTCTGACAGGTTTTGCCTGCAAGTTGGAAACATGGAGAGGAACAACATATCACAAAAGGGCTAAAGATAACACAGACTGCTATAACGGAACAATAAATCAATCAAACGTTTACAATAAACATCTCACCTCTCAATTTGTTGATCTCCTTCTCTAACTCATCTTTAACTTTGACCAAACTGTTGTACTTGTTCTGTAACTGCTCTTTGTCATTCTGCAGAGAATCATAACTGGATTGCAATCGATCTTTGTCGTTCGTCAGTGAATTGTACCTGATCTGAAGATAGTCCTTACGTGTACTCAGTGTATTGTAGCTTATTTGCAACTGGTCCTTGTTCATCTTCAATGACGAGTAATCGCTCTGTAACTGATCTCTGTTTGCTCTCACAGTAATAGACAAAGTCTGTAACTCATCTTTTTCTCTTTGCAGGTTTCTGTTATTGGTCTGTAGCTGGTCTTTTGTTGCTTTTAGATTATTGTGATTAGCCTGTAGCCCCTCAAGACTCTTCTGCATGTTGTTATAGCTCGTCTGTAACTGATTGCTCTCTCGCTTTAAGGTGTTATAACTTGCTTGCAACTGGTCCTTGTTGATCTTCAATGAAGAGCAATTGCTCTCTAACTGATCTCTGGTTGCTCTCAGAGTAATAGACAAAGTCTGTAACTCATCTTTTTCTCTTTGCAGGTTTCTGTTATTGGTCTGTAGCTGGTCTTTTGTTGCTGTCAGATTATTGTGACTCTTCTGCATGTTGTTATAGCTCGTCTGTAACTGATCGCTGTCTCGTTTTAAGGTGTAATAACTTGCTTGTAGCTGGTCGTTGTCGTTTGTCAGATTGTTGAAACTGGCCCTGAACTCATCCCTTTCAGTAGTCAAAGCTGTGTAACTCTGCTGCAGCTGGCCTTTTTCTTCAGTCAGGTTACTCAGTTTGGCCTCTAACTGTTTTCTCTCTGCAGTTGAAGCATCATAACAGTCCTGCAGTCGGTCTCCTTGAAACTGGAGGCTGGCCTGTGTCGGGTCTGCTGACGCGAGACGGCTGATTATCTCATCTGTGAAATCAAAAAGAAATTTAAAATATTTGCTTCGGTCATTGGATTTTGAAAAGATCGTTTCTGTCACCTGGTTTCTCAAACATTACATGTTGACAGTTGCGTTATACATTATTCCTACTTTCAGTGACAACAAATAGTTCACTTACAGTAGATAAACTGTCCTATGTTACCAGCCAACAGGACAGCACACAGTAACCCCAGACACACGGTCACACATCTAGAGGGCTGCTTTCTTCTCTGAAAATCCACTAGAACAAAATCACAAGAACAGTTAAATGTAACTTCTCACAGATTCACACTGATAGATTTCTGGAAACCTAAATATAAAAGCTTTTATGAACTACTAATACAAAGCAGCACAAATGGCATTTAAATGAAAAAGATTATTCTTTAAATATTCAAATTGATCAACAGTTTAGTAGCACTTTGTTAACATGGTTTACTAGTTGTATCTAATGTTCTTAATATTCTGTTTGTTCATATGTTTTCAGGTTGATACTGTACCTTTGGTAACGAGGCCTTCCATTGAGAGGTTCTTATTCATATAAAAGCTGTCATCAATTTCCATTGAATCCATTCTGATAATGGTCTGTTTTCCCTGTTGAGGAGACATTTATTTATTTTTACTATGTAGACCAACAAAGTTAGTTTAAAAACTTTTTGACACTCTTCTTAAATCAGTATTCATAAGTACGCTCTGATTAATTATTTGTGCTTACTTGTGCTTGACTACATTTACTAGTGTTTAGTCTAGTCAGATGTGACATTTACATGAAAATCCAGTTTAATTAGTACAAACATTGCTTTTAACATAAAGAAGATTTTAAATCATCTGCAAGGATTGAACAAAAATCTGTAATCCCATTTGTGATTTGCCTTTTTAGCGTGTACAGACATTAAGATTGCTTGAGGTAATCTAAATTTTTAAAAAATAATTAAATGGAATAATAATCTGCACAAATAAAACTTGAGTGAAAGGGAATTAGAGTTGTAAATACTTACCTTGCATCTGAGAACTTGAGATGAAGTCAGTATCAATACGACTGCATTCACATTAAGATGCTCCTGATTTATAACAAACTGCGAAAATGAAAGTTGATGCATCGTTATTTATCAGGGAGAAAACAGGATGCTGTTTCTGCCCATGTCATCACAATCCTGATAGATCTTTCAGCTGAATAAGCTGAATGAGCTGTACTTCGTGGTGTAATGCATTGAAAACCTTCCTCCACATTTTCTACTTCTGCATTGTTTCATGACGGATTGAAGCCAAAACAGATTTTGACAGAAATTAGAGTTCAGTTCACATCAGATTGTTATCAGGTTACCTCTGTCTTCAACATGATACAAGGTTAAATTTACCTCTGATCCTTAGTTTAACTGTAGTCTAACAATAAAAGGGTGTAAACAGTGAAATAAATGGAATATAAAAACAATGCAGAGTTCCTACTATAGTAAAGGAAAATATGATTAATTAAGAAACACGTCCAATTGTTGTGTCGTCTAATATGATGATCCTATGAGATATTTTAGTCCATACACTCTGCCATTAAAGCTTACGTTGTGGTGACTGGAGTCCCATCCACCCACATCCAGGTCCCCTCTGTAACACTGTCAGTCAGACCGATCCAGGCGTTTAGGCGTGATGTCAGTAACCCTTTGACAAACGCCTGTTAGTGTAGCACAGAGAGAAGACAGGAACGATCAAAACAAGAAATTATTTCAGTCACTGTTTCATTGTTTTCAACTTTTGTGTTATTGGTTACAGCACCTGACAAATGTCAGCAAATTTATTATAAAATACAATAACAGACGTTTCTTCTTCTCTAGTTTCTATTCCATGCAAAACTATCCACCACATTATTACATTTCTCACTTACTGTACTTTTGTTATGACAAAAAAACAACATGTCAACAGTTCGTATGATATTTTAATTAAAGTTATTCCTCAATTTCCGTGCATTTTCCGAAAAAAATCCAGCAACACATGTTAATTTCAGAAGTCTTTCTAAATCAACTCAGATTTAAGCAACAAAACTACTTAGTTAGGTTTAAAAAAGGTCGTGATTTGGGACAAAATAACTACGTAAGTGGCGTTACTTAAGTATGGATGTTACGTGACATAAATCAACGTTGTTTCATCCTACATGCGGCACTATTAGCAGTCTCCTGTGTGAACAACATGTTTTTTGATCTCTCCAAGTTTATTCTTTCTTTCATTTCTTCTCACCTGTTCATCCCTGCTGTCTATGGTGACCAGATCTGCTCCTTTTGCGATGCAGTCTGCTCTGCTCGACACCCAGTTCTTCTTCTCAGTTGAAACAAAGTAGCAGCTCATGTCGAACTTCCTCCAGCCTCTCTGACAGGGTTTGCCTGCAAGTTGTAAACATGGAGAGGAACAACATATCACAAAAGGGCTAAAGATAACACAGACTGCTATAACGGAACAATAAATCAATCAAACCTTTATAATAAATATCTCACCTCTCAATTTGTTGATCTTCTTCTCTAACTCATCTTTAACTTTGACCAAACTGTTGTACTTGTTCTGTAACTGCTCTTTGTCATTCTGCAGAGAATTATAACTGGATTGCAATCGATCTTTGTCGTTCGTCAATGAATTGTACCTGATCTGAAGATAGTCCTTACGTGTACTCAGTGTATTGTAGCTTATTTGCAACTGGTCCTTGTTCCTCTTCAATGACGAGTAATCGCTCTGTAACTGATCTCTGTTTGCTCTCAGAGTAATAGACAAAGTCTGTAACTCATCTTTTTCTCTTTGCAGGTTTCTGTTATTGGTCTGTAGCTGGTCTTTTGTTGCTTTTAGATTTGTGTGATTAGCCTGTAGCTCCTCCAGACTCTTCTGCATGTTGTTATAGCTCGTCTGTAACTGATCGCTCTCTCGCTTTAAGGTGTTATAACTTATTTGCAAATGGTCCTTGTTGATCTTCAATGAAGAGCAATTGCTCTGTAACTGATCTCTGTTTGCTCTCAGAGTAATAGACAAAGTCTGGAACTCGTCTTTTTCTCTTTGCAGGTTTCTGTTATTGGTCTGTAGCTGGTCTTTTGTTGCTGTCAGATTATTGTGACTCTTCTGCATGTTGTTATAGCTCGTCTGTAACTGATCACTGTCTCGTTTTAAGGTGTAATAACTTGCTTGTAGCTGGTCGTTGTCGTTTGTCAGATTGTTGAAACTGGCCTTGAACTCATCCCTTTCAGTAGTCAAAGCTGTGTAACTCTGCTGCAGCTGGCCTTTTTCTTCAGTCAGGTTACTCAGTTTGGCCTCTAACTGTTTTCTCTCTGCAGTTGAAGCATCATAACAGTCCTGCAGTCGGTCTCCTTGAAACTGGAGGCTGGCCTGTGTCGGGTCTGCTGACGTGAGACGGCTGATTATCTCATCTGTGAAATCAAAAAGAAATTTAAAATATTTGCTTCGGTCATTGGATTTTGAAAAGATCGTTTCTGTCACCTGGTTTCTCAAACATTACATGTTGACAGTTGCGTTATACATTATTCCTACTTTCAGTGACAACAAATAGTTCACTTACAGTAGATAAACTGTCCTATGTTACCAGCCAACAGGACAGCACACAGTAACCCCAGACACACGGTCACACATCTAGAGGGCTGCTTTCTTCTCTGGAAATCCACTAAAACAAAATTACAAGAACAGTTAAATGTAACTTCTCACAGATTCACACTCATAGATTTCTGGAAACCTAAATATAAAAGCTTTTATGAACTACTAATACAAAACAGCACAAATGGCATTTAAATGAAAAAGATTATTCTTTAAATATTCAAATTGATCAACAGTTTAGTAGCACTTTGTTAACATGGTTTACTAGTTGTATCTAATGTTCTTAATATTCTGTTTGTTCATATGTTTTCAGGTTGATACTGTACCTTTGGTAACGAGGCCTTCCATTGTGAGGTTCTTATTTATATAAAAGCTGTCATCAATTTCCATTGAATCCATTCTGATAATGGTCTGTTTTCCCTGTTGAGGAGACATTTATTTATTTTTACTATGTAGACCAACAAAGTTAGTTTAAAAACTTTTTGACACTCTTTTTAAATCAGTATTCACAAGTACGCTCTGATTAATTATTTGTGCTTACTTGTGCTTGACTACATTTACTAGTGTTGAGTCTAGTCAGATGTGACATTTACATGAAAATCCAGTTTAATTAGTACAAACATTGCTTTTAACATAAAGAAGATTTTAAATCATCTGCAAGGATTGAACAAAAATCTGTAATCCCATTTGTGATTTGCCTTTTTAGCGTGTACAGACATTAAGATTGCTTGAGGTAATCTAAATTTTAAAAAAATAATTAAATGGAATAATAATCTGCACAAATAAAACTTGAGTGAAAGGGAATTAGAGTTGTAAATACTTACCTTGCATCTGAGAACTTGAGATGAAGTCAGTATCAATACGACTGCGTTCACATTAAGATGCTGCTGATTTATAACAAACGAAAATGAATGTTGATGCATCGTTATTTATCAGGGAGAAAACAGGATGCTGTTTCTGCCCATGTCATCACAATCCTGATAGATCTTTCAGCTGAATAAGCTGAATGAGCTGTACATCGTGGTGTAATACATTGAAAACCTTCCTCCACATTTTCTACTTCTGCATTGTTTCATAACGGATCGAAACCAAAACAGATTTTGACAGAAATTAGAGTTCAGTTCACATCAGATTGTTATCAGGTTACCTCTGTCTTCAACATGATACAAGGTTAAATTTACCTCTGATCCTTAGTTTAACTGTAGTCTAACAATAAAAGGGTGTAAACAGTGAAAGAAATGGAATATAAAAACAATGCAGAGTTCCTACTATAGTAAATGAAAATATGATTAATTAAGAAACACGTCCAATTGTTGTGTCGTCTAATATCATGATCCTATGAGATATTTTAATCCATACACTCTGCCATTAAAGCTTACGTTGTGCTGAGTCAAGTCCCATCCACCCACATCCAGGTCCCCTCTGTAACACTGTCAGTCAGACCGATCCAAGCGTTTAGGCGTGATGTCAGTAACCCGTTGACAAACACCTGTTAGTGTAGCACAGAGAGAAGACAGGAACGATCAAAACAAGAAATTATTTCAGTCACTGTTTCATTGTTTTCGACTTTTGTGTTATTGGTTACAGCACCTGACAAATGTCAGCAAATTTATTATAAAATACAATAACAGACGTTTCTTCTTCTCTAGTTTCTATTCCATGCAAAACTATCCACCACATTATTACATTTCTCACTTACTGTACTTTTGTTATGACAAAAAAACAACATGTCAACAGTTCGTATGATATTTTAATTAAAGTTATTCCTCAATTTCCGTGCATTTTCCGAAAAAAATCCAGCAACGCATGTTAATTTCAGAAGTCTTTCTAAATCAACTCAGATTTAAGCAACAAAAGTACTTAGTTAGGTTTAAAAAAGGTTGTGATTTGGGACAAAATAACTACGTAAGTGGCGTTACTTAAGTATGGATGTTACGTGACATAAATCAACGTTGTTTCATCCTACATGCGGCACTATTAGCAGTCTCCTGTGTGAACAACATGTTTTTTGATCTCTCCAAGTTTATTCTTCAGAATATCACAACAAAATGACCAGGGACACAAAAACACTGATCAGGACTGCATACTGAATGGATTCAACTTTTTTGAGAAACATCTTACTTCTTACTTGAACCGCCATCCTCACCATCTTGTCCTTGAACTGTTTGGCTATCTCAACGCAATCTTTTGATAAACCAAAGTAGTTTTGCTGCAGCAGGTCTTTCTCTTCAGTCAGGTTACTCAGTCTGCCCTCTAGTCGATCCCTTTCAGTGTTGTCTGCTGGACGGCTGGCATCTGTGAAATGAAAAGTTATTTAAAATATTTGCTTAGATTTGGATGATGAAAAGATTATCATTTCTGTCTCTTTTTTATGTCGTATATGTTTATCTACAACATCACCTGGTTTCTCAAACATTAAATGTCAGTTGTTAAATACATCATTTGTATTTTCAATGATTAAAACAAATCACTTACGGTAGATAAGCTGTCCTATGTTAGCAGCCAACAGGACAGCACACAATAATCCAAGACACATCACACGTCTAGAGGGATGCTTTATTCTCCGAAAATCCACCAAATCAAAAGGCAAAGTCTTTTTCCTTCCAGCTGCATTTAAGTACGTGTCGGTGTCTGTGAGTGCCGGTGTTACGTCATTAGGAACAAGAGACAAATGAAACAAAGTTACATGTAATGGACAGACAGCGAGTCATTGGTTAGCGGGTATTGACGAGTAAGAATCAATCCAGGATTTAACTGGACCTTTGACGGTCTCAAAGAAATGACAATTATAATAAACAGATATGACACAGCAAATACATTTTGTACAAAAAAATGTGCCTCGATCACATGTACTGTTAACATAATGAAAAAATGTTGTTAATAATAGTATGTAAAGTATTAACCGACAACGTATTTAACTTGCTTTCTGAAGCAATATCCGATCTTGCAAATATAAAACATCTGCTCATACAGCATTATGAACCTTTTTATGTTTTACACATGAACATAACTTATTTAAGGTTAGGGAAAGATTATAGTCTTGTTTAATACAGACAACATCTGCAGTGACTCAAATCACCAAAGACCACATTTAACCCTGAGCCAGGATCTTGTCATTACCTTTAACAAAGGGCTTTTGTTACAAAAATGAAACCAGAGACGGGAGTCTGGATGTAAAGTTCTGCATTTTGTACACCAACCATCCGTAGATAAACGTGGTGGTGCATTCACTCAAAAAAAGGTTAGTTTTCAAAAGCACATTGTTTACATATTTAATTAGTTTTACTTAATATTCTGTTTGTACGTATGTTTTCAGGTTGATGCCGTACCCATTGTGAGGTTCTTATCTATAAATGTGTCGTCCTCCATTTCCATGGAAACCATTCTGATGATGGTCTGTTTTCCTGTTGAGGAGACACTTATAGATGTTTGTAAAGCCACAAATAAAATAAAAATCATATAGATAAGTACGATCCGATTAATTATTTGTGCTTACTTGTGCTCACAGGTGTTGAGTCTAGTCAGGTGTGACATTTACATGAAAAATCCTGGCCTGCAACAAAACATCGTTGCAGAAATGTCATGGTCCTTAGACGGTGAGTCCTTATAGGGTTTTGTTTAGTTTTTTGTGTGACACCTGACCTTTCCTTTACAATTAGAACAAAATTGCATACAAATAAAAATCAGTATCTCCTGGGCAAATTAGCATTATAACAGATCAGTTCAATTTTCCAAGGAGATAAAGCACTTTGACTTGTATTACCCAGTTAATCAGGACAAACTTTATCTGTTAAAGGCCCAAAGAGACCATAGAGTCATCAATACCAAACTAATCAATTACACATTTCACATTCAGTTTTTGGTGGATGGATGAATACCATATTTTTATTTTTTAAATGTGTTATCGTTTGCTTCCATTCCATCATGAAACACATCTCTCGTCTTATCGGATTAACTACACACTCTTTGTTGAAAACAAGTCACTTTCAAGCTGTCGCTCGTCAGCATGAGGAATTTCTGAGACGCAGCTGTAGCGCAGAGATCCGCCTCAGCTGTGACACAATCCTGGGAAAAGTTGCAGAGAAACGTGACCGCAGAAAAAAAAGTGTCATTTGTCAACATTTCCAAAATGAGAGAACCGGTTGTCAAGTTGATATGTGCCAGACCTCCTAACGGTTGATGTTTTGATTTTCCCTCAGTGCTGCATTAGACATCGGGGGGAGAAGACAGGCTGTCAGGGCAGCTGCTGTGCTGTACTTCAGTATTGATCCCTCCCTCCGTGTGGAGCACTTAGTGCCGTCTCTTAGCTGTTGTAGGAAACACTGAGAGTGCTCAGTGTTTCTCCGGCTCTGGCAGGCTGATCTGTTTGAACTGCTTCACAGAGATTAGATAGCGCTGAGCCCTGAATTAAAGCTTTGTTGTGCTTGATTTCATGTCTGTAGCTACATATACCATGAATGTATCTCGGTGCCTTATCGGGAAGATTAACTCTCCGTATTGGTGCAAGTTTGGAGAATAATAGAGCCACGGAGATAAGCAGGAAAAAAAGAGATTCACACAGGTTTTCTGTTTTGTGTGTTAAATACAATTGTTAATTGAAACAGTGAATGACAAGACAGAAAATATGAAGATGTAAAAAAATGGACCGCTATAGAAGATAGTTAAACCCATTATTTTGAATGTTGCATCACATACTCAGCATTGTAATGGGAGCATGCTAACTTGATGGAGGAGGGTTAAAAGGTGTTCTTTGTAAACTTTCTTCCAGCTATCAAACCAAAATTTGTTGGTAATTTCCAGAGTATATTGTACAAAAAAAGGGCATTTGGAAATTGGGCGCCAACATTTAGAATATTTTGCAAGATAATTTTCATATCAGGCATCCAAACATTACACCGAAGATATAAAAATCCATGGTGATTGTAGTGAATGATCTGTTTTCTTTCATGTTCTATCTCAGTGTGCTAAATGTCAGCGGTTACCAATCTGGTAATCAGGACCCCTAAGGGTGTCCCCAAAGATAAAAATGAGAAGTCAACCCAGTCTCACTCTCAAAAGGTTGTTCAGTGCCACTCGGCGGACCGACATTGCCATTCCTAGAGCTGTGCAACTATTAAAACAATCAGAACCAAAACACATGTTCATAAACATGTACTGAAGTATAAACCTGGTCCAAGAAAGAAAGAACAAATTATACGCCAGAGTTTATTTTTCCTTTTTCTAACTACATTGATATTTAAACTCCCTTTAAAAAGTGTTGGCCAAGACAGCAGAATCTTTGAGGTATAAAAAGGTTGCAAACAAATAAAAAGGCACTTTGTGCCAAAGCACCAATAAAATAAAAATCACATAAAAGCAGAAAGCGGACTGCAGACAGAGAGAATCAGGGGCCAGGACCATATATCTCTTTGCAAAACGAGAAATAAACTGCTCCTTATTGAGTGTGCCTTAAAATCCTTCATAATCACAATTCATAATCATACATCATACTGTACGAAGTGAAATATTTGAACAGCTTGAATAAAATACAAGCTCAGCTCAGACGGGAGGCAAAGCACTACAGAATAAATCCACTCTGGACCTTTTCATACGCAGACATTAAGACAGAGGTGTTGCACAGCAAACACAGACACGTTGTCGTTATACACGAGCGCCAGAATGCTGCCATGCATGTTGGGAAGACGCAGGTGCCAATCATCCTTCATGCTCTGAAAATCAAACCGATGACCTTTACCTGAGTTTCACACAAGATGATGCGCGTGCTTTTATCAGGCATGAATCGGAGTGCACGCGAATGTCAAACACACACACACACACAGACACGCACACACACACACACTTCTCTGTGGGGATATTAAGGTCACTGACATTCTGAGGGAGGGATATCTCTGGCAGCCGTCTCACCAGAGCTGCACTTGGCTGACTGTTCGCGTGAAAAGGCTGGAAGTCATTCATATGTAAAGTTTTTAAATGTTACATTTGCAACTGGCTGCAGGATATTTCGAACCACTTTGGACACAGTATCTTTCTGCAATAGTTGTCGTCATGTGGGCGGCCACTAACAGTTATTTTAAGTACTGATTAATCTGCTGGTTACTGTATCGATTCATTAATTCATTTATTATTATAGTTTCACAAAGTCCAAAGTGACAAGTTCAAGTTACTTGTTTTGTCCGACCAGCAGTCCAAAAGCAGTTTATAATATATTGGGTTTAAAATAAAAAATATAAAAAATTAGAAATTCAGATCATCTCTTTTGCCCCCTAGGTGGCTTTCAACATGTGTGGTGGCCGCTAGCTAGCCAGTGGGGCACGCTCATGTGCACTAAAAGACACTAAAGGGAAGCCCATGTCAGTAAAGAAAGGAGAAGCTCAGATAACAACTCATACAGAGCGAGAGTGACTCCATTCTCTAACGCTCAAACGCTCAAACGTTGTTTGATGCTGTAATATTGCTCATATGTGCTGAGTATAGAGATCCTTTAAGGATGCATTCAACAAATGTCTTTTTGCAACAAAAACAATGACTGATGGGGAACACAGAAAAGGGATGTGAGCCATTATAGTTACACAACAGAATTTCTTCATCTTCAAGCATCAACATAATTCCTTTTAGCCATCAAAGAATCCATTTCAGCTTCCCTTTCTTAAATCCGCTAACACAATAGTTTTCTACTTTTTAAAAAGTGTCTCTTCCCGACACAAAGAGGTACAGTATATTGTAGTGATTAACTCTGTGTGTTTTTTTTCATAATCCTCTGAATTTACTTCACATTTAGTTCTTGAGACAACCAAATGAGCTGAGCCAAAGATGTTTGAATACAAACAATACTTGGCATTCAACCAAATTGTAAAAAATGCATCTTCATTTGTTTCTTGTAAAGATGTGAGCAGCGGGGGCGGAGCCAGACGTTGTAAACATTCAGGGATCAGACCAAACCCATTTATGGCACCTGTATGCTCTGTTTCTCAAGCCATTTAATAAATGAATGCCTGAAAATGAGTAAATTATTTAGGAAAAAACATTGTTGCCAAGAAAAATGAATCCTGTAGAGCCTCCATCCTATTCTGTATCTCATTGGACTCCAGCTGTCTTCATCATTCTGAAACCATAAAACAACAACTTGAGGATGACTGATCTTCACTCCTGTCACATAAAAAGAGTCAGTAACTGTCTGATGTTACTATTTTTAAGTTATACACCATAGGAACTTGGACTGAACAGCATTACTAATCTTGAAACCTGTTTGTGTGATACTAGAGTCCACAGAATGACTGTTTAGCTGATGAAGTTACTTTTATTGCAAATCAAAGAGCCCACGCAATGCCACGGAGATGTGGTCTTCAATCCTCTAAACTGAATATTAAGGCCAACAGAATGTTGGTGAGAGAAGACGGTAAAGCACGGGAGCTAAATGTTCAAACACGCTGTGAACATCAGCATCTCTTCTCCAGTCTCAGGTCATCTGAGGTTGAGCAGCACAGAGCTGCTTGTTCACCGCAGGACGGCAGGGAAACTAATCACAGCGCTGGATATTTATTTTATTCTTCCAGTGAGGCAAGAACAACATTACATTACATGGTGGCTCGACAGAGATGACAGATATAAAGACAACAAACCAAAGCGCAAAACAGAGATTGAAAGTGTTGGTGTAATAGACGGGTTTGAGTTTTGGGAAATGAGTTTGTACTCACAGGCTCATGTGGCTGAGTGCCAGCTCTCACCAAATGGCGCATGAATGAACGACAATGTGACGGTCTTTTATCGTGCAATAAGAACACCGATTTAGCTTTTTGTACGCCATTTAATCTGTACTGACTGCAATGTAAACGCATCCGTGTAAATTTGAAACGCTCTCAACAAGTGACTCAGTATAAGTGTGAATGATGTGGAGCTGGATGGGTGAAGCAAACACTGGACGCTGGCCTGGAGACCAGTGTCCCAAACTGTAGTTGTTGCTTTTTATGTTAGTGATGTTTTTTTCTGTGCTCATGTTGCGTTGTTTACGTACGTATTTTAGGTGACGTAGCTATTTTAAGCCCAACCATGAAGTTTTATTATTTTTTAAATCATTTGCATACAGCTTCAAGATGTGCATGAAATATTTGACTGGAAACACGACTAGTGTGCGGCAGCAACACTAATGTGATGTTGGCCATTTTATGTGTCAAGTTAGCAGTGCTACTACGGGCCATTGATAGGATTTTACAAATATGGAGGTCCAAATCCCTCCAGTGCAACCCCACCTGTCTAAGACATTTTTGACTAGCCGCCTAACACACCAGGGACTGAAAGAAATACAATAAACAGCCAACAACACGTGCAATAAGTGTATTTTTAGAATTTTTCCTCAGATTCTCAGAAATGCAATGACCTCCATGTGCTCAAAGGTAGCCACAGCCCTGGTGCTGCTGTAGAGATGGAGTTGGAGGCAAGTGAAGTAGAATGAATTCATCTGATCCAAAAATGACATATTTGCGAGTTTAAATAGTATATTATTAGACTTGCTGATCCCATCCAGAAGGTGAAAAATAAATGTTCACAATAGTATTTGTTGCATTTGTCTTAGATCAGTGTTTTAAGGCTGTAGAAAACAGAAATCTCTCAGACTCGACAAATGAAAGTGCTCAAGTGGAACCTGAGAAGGGAGAGAGGTGCACTGTTATCTGACTGAACAATAACCTCTGCTCACATCGCCTACAGGCAGGAGGACCTGGCGTACGATTACAAACTGCTAAACAAAAACAAAAAAAGCACAAAGCAGAGGCAGAAGTAGGGGAGTATTTTCTGTCCTCCTCACCTCCAGGTGTTTCCTACACTGCAGAGAGCAGCTGAACGTCTGATCAGCTCTGGCCGCCTTCAGACACGACTCGCTGCTGATCTCTGGCACCACACAGCCTCGTCTGCCACATTCCTCTGGCAGCCAGGGCGGCTGTGATTGACACCTGTGGCCAGTGAGTCACAGGTACAGGCCCGGTCTCAACCCCCCCCCCCCCCCCCCCCGCTAAGCCACCAGCCGCCCTCACGAAGACAGAGCGGTAAACTAATCCGACAGCAATGCAGCATTTCGGCCTCAGACTCCCCCTTCCTCCCTCTCCTCTCCTTCATCCTCCTTTGCTCTCCTTCCTCCTCCCCTTCTTGAAACTCATCCCTGTCATTGCTCTCTTATGCTCTATCCTCTCCTCCCTCTCGCCTCTCCTTCATCTTGTCCTCTCCTACTTTGCTTTCCTTCCCCCTCTCCTTCTTTACTACCCTGGCCTTCATTACTCTCTTATCCTTTATCCTCTCATCTCCTCTCCCCTCCTCTCCTCCTCCTTCTCTACTCTCTTAGCATGTCTCTCCTATTGTAATAGCCTTTCCTCTTGCCTCTATTCACTCCTTCTCTCCTCTCCTCTACAAGTTTTGGTCTAAATTAACAGATTGCCAAACACACATTTGCATTTACTACTTTCATTGACCAGATTTACTCGCTGTCTCCGTCTCATCACTATGTTCAGTAATGAGATCTTAATTTGCCTTTGCCTTGCAAAATGTCCCCACTTGGGAGAAATTTACACATTTTTCCATGTTTGCAAGAACATTCATTCGTCAAACGTTCCATGTTCAGGGTCAGAGTTCTCTCCTGGACCACTAATGGTCCGATTATCAGCCACATGTAGCCGAGACCGGTCTGTCGAGACCGGTCGTGTTTTGCTGAAGTTATTATTCAAAGAGCTTGGACGGTTATCTCTGTTTTAACACCTTCACAAACCAAAAGACACAAACGAGTAGAGATGGATTAAACGGCGTGTTTATCTGCTTTAAGGCAAAATGCTAATGTGGCTAGCTAGCTTACTACCTAGTTATTTCTAAAGCCAGGGATTAGCATATCATTACCTCACTACACTATAAAAAGCACAATTCACAACTGACACATCAAGAGTGTAGAAGCTGTTTGCAGCTTTGTTGTTCTGCTCTCTATTGGATGTTTAAAGTCCATTAGCAACACCAAATGTGTTACTCGAAATAGCATCACAAATCAAATCAAAAAAATAATAACATTAAAGAACATCCGAGTCCCAAATTATAAAATATACACACAGTCTTGTGCGGTGTCAAAGTACCGACATCTCAATATAAAAATATTCAATTTTTTGTTAAAATCCTGCACAAATATGCAGGTTTGTTACGAGTCACACACAAACAGATTGGAGAGGAATGACGTGTCAGAGCACCACTTAGTCAACACTCATCTGTCCGTGAAGGAGGAGGGGAAGGGAGGGGGGGGTTGGTTGATGCAGGTGACCTGTCTCTCCACATGGTCCATCAAGTCTCTGACACACTGTGAAGCCTCAGGGGGATCAAACACGAAAGCTCCCGCTCATCGCTCATCAACGAGGCCACTGTTCCCAAGAATCTGATCATGTTTTAGTGTAAACACCCTGAAAGCCTCTCCTTTAATTATATGAAAAACAGCCAGAGATTAGTGCGCTGACAGTCACCTCAATGGAGCTAATTGTGAGTCATTTCATAGAGCAGCAGAGTCGAAAATGACTGTTGGCATGCGGCCCAAATGTGTCCATTAAAGACGGCTCTGAACTGGCCTTAGTCATGGGGGAATAATGTGGAAGTGATGTTAGGAAATAAGTAGGACTCACACAATGATCCACATTCAGTTACATTAAGGGAAACCGCACCTTTAAACGACGGCTCAGGACTTTATTTGATCAATGAAACTCATATTGTTTGTCCAAGTGGGAATGGTGAAGCTTGATTAGATTATAAAAGTGTTAATTATTACAACGTGTTTAAAGATTACCCAGAAGTGAATTTGAGCCACTATACAGGCTGGGAACGAGTAGTCGCAATTACAGATTGTTTAAGGCAACAATAATACAACAAATGTTTCAATGTAAGCCCTAAATCGTAGGCCAGATAATCAGACTGCGTTACTCCTTCTCTTCATCACTGAGTCTGACATACTGTATTGTTCATGTTAATGATTATTTCTTTTACTTTTGCCCTAACTAGTAGTGAGTGCTGCCCTGTTATTGTCATTGTTTAGCAGCAACTGAAGCTGAGGTAGTGGTTGCTCTGAGCAGTTAACATTTATTGTTATTATTATTGAAGAAACATGTTGATTTAAGAGTCGTTTTTTTCTGTAAATTGACTTCACTGAGCAGCTGCTTGGATTTCATGTTGACATTTTCATGGCCATCATTTTCCATCACGATTTGTAACGGATGAAGATATATTTTTTGGCTCTGGCACAGGAAGATGATGTTCCCGTTATTAATCCAACTCACAAAGCTCTTATTGGTCTTTGATTGATTGATTACTCCGTCTGGGCCAACAGCTGTCAAGGAACACAACACTAGACTTATTTGTCTCACTGAAAAAGTCAGAGATGTGGGCGGTGATTCATAAGACTGGAAACAACCAAATCTTGGAGAAGGAACTGCTGAGTCTTTGCTTATGTCCATTTGAGCTTCTAGTGTATTGCCGAGTACACAAACCATAATATAATTGACCAAGGTCTGCAAACAAATGTTTTTGAACCATCAAATTAAAAACACTCAGATAATTGAATAAAATCCTTTATCACGGCTACAAAAACAAATATCACAAATTTGCAAGAGGATTTACAATCTGCACAGCAAACGACACCCTCTCTTCTTACGACCCTTTGTTGGGATACGATCCAACATCTGGAATGAGGCACCGACAACCAGTAGCCTAAATGATTGGTTCAGACAGCCTGCTACACATTTATCAAAGGTGGGAACACACATCCATGAGCATGCCATGTGACCTGACAACACCACATTCATCAATGGGATTGGATTGCCACAGTATGATAATTGTTATGATGTTGAGGAATCCAGCTGCTATTAATAAACACCATGAACAATTCAGGTTATTTAAAGAGTAAATAAACGCCAGAGTTTTTGCTGAAGTGCCTCTACGCAGGAAGTTTAAAAAGAGCATCTAGAAGGTGAAGAAAATATCGACGGGGCTTAATATTAGCATTACAATCACAACACTGCTCACGCTTTTTCTTTCTTTTCTGGGGACTTGAAATTAGGACATTAGCACATTACTAAATCTGCTGAATCAGTGTTAATAATTGATTATCTACGGATAGCGATGTGCTTCTCTACTTGTGACAAGTGTGTGGAAAAAGCAGCAGGTTCAATTTGACTCATTTGGCAGCTGGCTGGTTTGCTAGCTAGCTTGCTAATTCCACCATGACCTCATGCTACAGTTAAGAACCACATGAACAGCTGGACTTGATCTATGTTACTTTAATATTCAGAAAAAAAAGAATACCTTGGCACTGAGCAAAAAGAGTAGCAGAGTAATGTTTGTGAAATATTCTTAAAATAATGCTATATTTTATAGCATACTTCTAAAAACACAAATACATAAAAGTCTAGAAACCTAAATTTCAAGAGAAAAATATCAAAGCAGGAGTAATAAACCTACCGATATTGCAGAATGTGCATGTCCATGGCTCTGAGACAGCCTCAGTCACAGATCATTTGCTGGGTTGACAACACAAACCCGAGTCCATCATAACAAGTGTGATAAACGGCCTGAGCTTGTGTACATATACAACCCAACATGCACATCGTGACACAGCAGGCATCAGGGCAGATATGATAAACATTGCATTTCCCTCAGAAGAGGTCAAAACTGCAATCTCAACAGCAACAGAGTGGAACCACAGTGCATTATCCAGTCTGATGAAAAGCTGAGATACCGTTTGAGCTTATGGGTACTTTGTATTCCACTTCCTTGCACACACTGTACAGTCATTTGTGCCGAAGGGGAGCGCATGTAAGACCCGAAATATGATCATGGAAAGGTTGTCAAAAGGACAATATCAGAACCAGGATCCATTTTTCACTCTGATGAAAATTAGGATACACTTCCATACTTTGAAGTGTATCCAAATTTTAAGGAAATGCAGGACAGGAATTCATGCTCAAGAAACACAACAGCTTAACATGGTTATTACCGCTTTATCAAACTGCTGACAGAAGAAGCATGGGGACAAATCTGCTGCTTTTTGTGTTGTCACAAAAGAGAGATGAAATATGAGATAAACGCTGAGCCCAAAACGACCCCTCAACCCTGATCACAAAGATACTGTATGAGCAATGCATGTGATGGAGGAGATATCATCGGTTTTGTGTTTGCACAGTGAAACCTAATACTGCTTTATAGAAAGGACGTTTATCCCCAGGAATGCAGGAGCGATAAAAGTGGATTTATGGCCATGTTATGTGTGTATATGCTGGGGGGGCACTGTAAGGCACACGTTGATGAAACTTAATTTACTTTCATTGTTAAAACATGTAACACAAGCACTGCCTTTCACACGTTGTTCAACATGTGTAGATTAGTGGACCGAATTATTCATAATCATCACGAGGGTGTTACAGTTAGTCTTGGGGATGAATTCCTCTGTTGGAAGAATAAAGAAGGGCCTTTTTTAATTCTTCAATAACTTTTTTAAATAGTAAAATGCAACAGTTGCGATGTCACGAATGGAAAATTATGTTTAAAGCAACAACAAGGATTTAGTGTTGATTTTGGCTATCCCTGTGGACAACAGTGGTAGTGTTTCCGAGCACCGGAGTCCCTTTAGAAAACCTCTAATATTACTGCAGCAGGGTCTGACAGTCTGCTCCGCTCAGTCCTGGTTCTGGTTCTCCCGTGCCTCCCTTCCCTCCAGCCGGCCCAGCAATACAGCCTGGGTCTCCAGCATCGCGGTGTTGGTGTTGACTCCCAGCGGGGACCAGAGGAGCGGCGAGACGAAGCTCTGCTCCTGGCCGGAGGAGGAGCATATGTGCTGCTGGGCGCGAAGCTCTCCACCTCCCGCCGGAGCAGGTCGAAGACGGCAGCAAAGCCGGATCTGTCCATGACTCGGTCACTGCTGGAGATTGAGCAAAAGGAGTTTTTGGTGAACCTGCGTGCCCCAAATCATCTTGTCAGCTTTTGCGGAGAATCTGACCCAATGCAAAACAAGCATTCAAAATAAATGATGGTGTTGTTTGCTTATGTCGGTCATATCGAGGCATCAGTATTCAGTTTAGACTGTTTCATGACCAATTAAAATGTCCTTTTAGTAACTTTAATCGAAGTCATTCGGAAACCAAATGCCTTTTGGCAAAAGTAAACAACCTTTGGCGAAAAAATAGACATACAGTGGATTCCCCCCACATCCCCCGATATTTCCACTTGTTGTTCTGCATTCTGAGTTGTATGAAGACGTCTGTTAGAGTGGTTGAGTTAAGATTGGACAAGATTGTTCAGCTGCATAAAAACGTCTGTGGCCTGGTTTGAGCAGAGATAGTTCTTGGCAGATGTAGAGATTAACTTTGCAAGCATCAGAGTTTCATGTACAGCGTGTCTGGGGGTTTGTCACTATGCCGACAAAACACAAACTAAAACAGCAGAAGCGAGCGCGACGGCAGAGAGAGGGGGAAGCTCACAAAGCAGGCTTTTTATTACCCAGAAACCCCACTGTCTCCCAGGGAGCACATATTTAATTACAGACATGACAAGGAAGACATGAGGGAGTTCAAATGCAACGAATCTGTCATCCCCCCCCCCCCCAAATCGCACTCTCACCACACAGCATGCTGTACAGATTAGCTCGGGGTCGGAAATTACAGAACATCTCCCAACCTCAGTGGAACTCTCTGCAGGAGCTTGCCAGCTCTCAGGACCGGCTTCCTGCAGCCTAATGAAGCTCTCGTTTCCCTTTCGAGCTGGCTAAATAGACCTTTCTGTCCGAGGGTTGTTTCTAGCTTATCATACAGGAGACGGATGTTTATTATGCTTCATACCGAGCACGGTAAATGTGATGTTATATATAGATTTTATACCTGATTCAACTATTTTTCTAGCTGTAGCTCAAGGCCTGAGTGTGACTGTACCTTTTTATTCAAACTTGAAGTATATCCCAAGGCCATTCATAGTCAGCAGTGCATTTGACACCGGTGTAACTCAAGATATGCTTACGATGTTGAACTTTGCTTAATGGGGTGCCTCAGGGATCCATCTGCACCTCAGCCCCCCCACACCGCGACACCATTCATGATATGCGATCGCTGAATCGAGGGACACAAATCAAGGGATCCCCCTCTCCCCTGTGGGAGGCACAGTGCACACTCGCCCACTGTCAGCACATTTTAACAGAGCTTTTCTTTGTCACGTTTTTTCACGGATGAGCGTTACACTTTCAGAGCTATTATTTTCCGCCTTAACAAACATGAAATCTATCCCCTGGTAATAATAGAAGTGCGGGGAGACATTCAAAGAGGTGGCTCAATGTACAGAAAAAGGATTTACGCACCTCTCCTCAGACAGCTTCGAGCTTTTATCTGTGCATGATACGCAGCTCTCACGTGGCCACAGAGGACGACATGCTCGACCGTGCAGAGCTGCATGCTTCACGTATGAGTGAATAAAGACAAGTTGATCTCTGCTGCGTGTAGCGTTCGTGTCACGATGTACAGCATGCTGTGGTGAAGAGGTGCTCAGATCTTAGCTGCACTAATCAATATTTCCATACCAACAATGGATCAAATAACTATGTGTAATGTGATAGCGGTCGCTTGTAGTGACAAATCCACAGAGAATTATCAACCAACTCTGCAGCTCGCTTCAGCATCGTAGCGTTTTAGCGTTTTGCTACTACGTCTGCCATATAAAAGCTGATAATGTGTCAATGTTGTGTTTACACATAGACTGAATATAAGAAGTGGACATAGTCACCGTGACATCACCCATTGGGTTTTGGACTGCTGTTTTGAAGCCTTGAGTTCAGCCATTTGGCCTTCGCCATCTTGCATTACAGCCGTCGCCGACTTGGCTTTTTGCAACCAGTGATGGAAGTGACCATATTTGGACTGCTGAGTAGAGACGTAGAGACGCCGTATAGCTCGGTAAACATTGTAAACATGAGTTTATGGTCTCAATCTCTAGTTTCAAGTCTTCTTCACCACAGCATGATGTTCATTCAGTAAATGATGGTCCATTTAGAGTAAGATAGACAGTAAAGCAGAGTATGCTTTAGGGCGGGGCTACCTTGTGATTGACAGGTTGCTACCACGGCGTTTCACAGTGGGTTTCCACTTCATGAAAGTTAATTGTAACACTTTTGTCGCCTGAAAATGTCTCACTCATCATTCGGTGTCACTTAGCTCCACCCTCTCATCTCACTTCTGGTTGCCAGAAAAACAAGATGGCAACAGCCAAATGGCCGAACTCGAGGCTTCAAAACATCAGTCCACAAACCGAAGCGTGACGTCACTGCGACTACGTCCACTTTAACAATGTGCAGTCTTTGGTGAACAGTTTTGTTTCTGCTGCCCACAACTGGCAAAGTAATACAGTAAACTCCCACAATGTAAAAGCTCCACCAAGCAATATTATTATTCAAACAAACGCTCAAAAGTGTTTTATGAAATATGTCACTTGTTTATGTTTTTTTGAATTTTATGCTCATTAATTGAAATTTCATGGTTGTTTCATCAGGCAGCTGTTTAGAGTGAAATAAAATCTGTAAAAATATATTATAGCGTAATGTCAGTGTTATGCTGCCCCAAGGGACCATATAAATCAATTAATGCTGCTTTGAGTAAGATTATGTAAAAGCAATATGCAGACATAATGGCTCATGTCGGTTTCATAATGTTATACTGGATAGTTATTAGTGATGCATTCAAGTGTACTCAGCATTTTAATTCTGTATAATTATGTTCAAAGTGTAGCAGGTTTTAATTATCGGATAGAGACTGATAGTTTAATGGGCTTTACAACAACACATCTTATTTCATACGCGTATTATAGTTGTTTATCTTAACGTGCAAAACAATAGCTGTCAATCAATCAATCAATGAAGTGCAGGACAAAAGAGTCAAATATTTCCGTCTGACATGAAATGAAGAATACTACCAGTGTGTATAAGTACATCAGAACTGTATTCAAGCACTGTTCTTCAGTAAATGTAATCTGTTACTTTCCACCGCTGCGTGTGCAACAATTAGGCAGTGTTTCTTGATGCAACAGTAGGAGGAGGTTACTCAGCCGTACCCACACTCTTTCCCATAAGCCTCCACAATGAAACCATTGTCGTCAAGTCTAGTGTAAAAATCTAATTGCAGAACATACTTCTGTGCCTTTTAGTGAAGATTATTTCATCATTAAAGCACATTTGCGTGTGAAAAGCTCAGCCCTGGAGGAAAACGCTGTATTATCTGAAATCAAGACGGCGTTCATTGATTCTTCACTCCACACGAGGCGGTGCAATAGTCCTGAGGATAATTAAAATACCAACTCATCTGAAAGGGCTGTCGGGCCCGGTTCAAGTGAAATACCTGAGCAATTTGAAAGGGTTCCAACTAGTACTTAACCCGAGTCGCCATCTGACAACGAATCCAAAGTGCAGTTCAGATCCACTATTAGCCTGTGTCATTAAACCGACATCATAAACCCCCTTAAGTACACTTTCCTGCAGCTGGAATGTGTTCATGGATTTAGAAAATGGTGCCCCTGCTGATATGGGACATAATACCTTCATTTCAGTTTTTGCCAAGTCACTACCTTTATTTGTGATGAGGGAGCTGTTTGTGAAATGGGGTACACCTTTAACGTCTTAGAAAGGTAAGGACCTCACAGCGTAAGTTTAAGTTTATAAATTCATATCTGCGTTTCTTCACACAGAAGAAGTGACATGAAAGATTCAACAAAGATTCAAGATTGACTCAGTCAACATTGTGCAGAGACTGAAAATTGGAGAAACTGTTGGAGTTCAAATAAAAATGAAGATACTGTTTGCAGTGAACTCAGTTAGCATTAGCTTGCTAACCCAGTTAGCTTGTCTTGTTTAAAGGTACGGTGTGTAGGATTTAGGGGGATGTATTGGCAGAAATGGAATATAATATTATTTCAACCAGATGAGAAAAGTAAATGAAGAAAAGACAACTGTTTATTTTAAACAGATGATGTGTGATGAGTCTGCAGCAGGAAGATAAATCCCCTCTGTGGAGTCCAGACACTGGCAGTGGTGGCTGATGATTTGAGGATTTAACAGCAGCATGAACGTACCGAAGGCAAAAAGAAACAGCAACAAGATGATTTAGGCGAACACTGTGTGTTAATGTCCTGTTGGATAGAAGAGACCTGCTGATGAGAACAGCTGATATCACTTGCGCAAGTGCATCATTAATTCTGTTTTATTTACTGGATAATCACTTGAAGATAAGAATTAGCAGTTTATATCTACATTTATATATATATATATTCACATTTTTCTTTTTTCTTGTCGACCACCATGGTTCTACTACTCACTATTTTTACGATGTCCTGTTGTGTGACGAGGTATCTGCCAGCCAATCAGAGATCTTCACATAGTTGATGCTACAGTAATGCTCTTAATATTTTAAAGAAAGCCTTTAAGTGTCGACTTTCTATTCCAGACACAAACGGGCCGCTCATTCTCAGATTTCAGTCTAAATTCGTGTTTCTATAGTCGAGACGAGTGAAGCATACGTACGACTCTCAAACTCCCAATGTTGCGTGACGAGGAAATCTCCACCCAATAAAAAAGGGGGGCTGCTGATTTCACATTTCTCTTGTGTAAATCCTCTGCAGCTCAGGGTGTTTGAAGAGACTCAGGCAAACTCTGAAACCTCGGGACTGTGTTTTGAAAGAGCATCCCCCCCAAAAAAGGGGGGGGGGGGGGGTGTTCTGTGAGAGTGTGAAATTGGATAAAGGGGTCTAATGAACGGCTCCACACTCCCCTCTCTGCAACTTGTCACTGTCCTCCTCACTCCTCAGTGTACAGTTTCATATTAGTTTCAAAGGACTCAAAGAGCACCGTCTTATTCATGTTATTATCTTGAATGAGGATCAACTGCATGAGCAAAGCAACTTGCTACTGCATGATCCCCGTCTGCATCTATGCAGGTCACGTTGTTATTGAAATGACTTCAGTTACTTCTGACTTTCCTCTGTGTGACCTGCGTCAGAGGATGAGTAATATGAAAGCAGCTTCGTCTACTGTTTTCATCTGACATCAGAAAGATATTTAGATTCATTTTTTCATTAAATCAGGCAGATATTAGCCATTTAAAACCTAATTTATATGCTATTTTTTTCAGCGGTTTGTGTTGGTGTAAACCTTCAAATCAACATCTTATTAGGTTTCATAACGTCTTCAGTTTTAATTATGTATTTTTCTGGAACATTCCCGTTTAAATATTTGGCTATATGCCACTGTCCAATTATGCCCAGTTAGTCAAAGGCACAGCAGTGACCGCTTCATCATCACAAAATGTTGTGAAAATAAACAAAACGCGTAATTTGCTAATTAACTGGGCTAATTATTTTCATGACACATGCCATAACATTGTTGACTCACTGAAAAAATAAATAATAACCAGATAATGATATCTCTGTGCCTGTGGCGTAACATCTTGGCATCACTATTTTGGAGGACTTTGTGAGATGAAGAGGCAGAGAGCCGGTCATTCCCCTCTGGACTCCCAGACAAATATTTTGTTTTTTTTTCCAGATTGTCATCAGCATGGTTCTGCTGTAAACAGGCCAGTGTCCTGAGGAATAAACAGTTTTAGGGGGAAAAATGAATTAAAAGAAATAAACATTCTGCTTTGCTCTGCTACTGTGGAGAGTTGATCAACGATGAGTGTTTTAATGATACAACAGTGACTCCTGTGGGTCAGCTGGAGTACTGCATGTAGAGTAACAATGTTTCACCGCATGTATCATTGTTTTTATTTTATCTGCAAATTCGGATTTTTCCATGTCCAGTGTGATGGATGTGCCGTGTGTCACTAGAGGGCTGTCTTCACACTCCTCTACTGAAGGGGGTAAGTTCCTGTTTACCTTAAATATGAGTTTGCGACGTGTACGTACAAGCATAATTTTGTGACATCCAGGCTGGATTGGAAGACGAGAATGGAGATGTTACAGTGAAGTGGATGTCCAGCAGTTGATCTCTATTTGATTAAAAATATCAGATTATTCATAGATTCTGGCTTTTATTAAATGAGGAAGTGAGAGTGAATGTAATTCAAAGATTTTTCTTAACTAAACATGTTAGACACAAATTATTATTTAAATAGTGTATTAAAACAGGGATTTTCAATGAATCCAGGAAATCAAAGGAATAAAGTGTCTGATGTAAAGTGAGTCATTGTTACCTTTACTGAGTCTATTTATAATCATTTTAAGTGTCTTTGTATTCATGTTGTTTTGCTCCTTTCCACAGTCATTGTGAGTCTCTTTGTGTCTCTTTGCAGCTGAATTTCATCTCTCTGTAAATGTTTTGGTCTCTTTGCAGTGTTTTTGTTTTTCTTTGCAGTGTTTTTTATGTATATTTGTGGTCATTTTGAATCTCTTCCTGGTTGGTAAGTCTCTCCGAGTGGCATTTTGTATGTTAAGGCGAGAGGGGCCCCTGACACTTTGGGCTCCTTGGCCTGTGCCCGGTAGGCCTGTTCAGTAATCCATCCATAGCCGCGTCCTAGCAGTGGGTGCCACTAGTATTACGAGGGTTAGAAATGTCTTGTTGTTTACCAATGCTAGAAACACAGTTAGGCAGTTGTGTCCTGGAATAGTTCCTACAACTATTTATTTTTTAGAATAGTTATTAGTGAGGTAGGCCACTAAGTCCTGGCTAATTATCCGCATTTTCAGTTCATCCCAAGGTGTTAGACAGGGTTGAAGTCAGGAGGTTTTACCACACCAAACTGGGAAAACCAGACAATATAACATGTATTTATTTGCCTCAACTGTCACAAAGTGCTGAAAGCTGCGTTAGATCATACGGTACTGGCAGCTTCATCGGTGAGTTAGCTGTGGCTCTGAAGTGCCGGGATCCATCTCATGTCATCACCCCACCCTGTTCCCTTCTGACTCACTCCAGTGAGAAAGTAAACTCAAATACCTCCCGTGCGTTTTATCAAAATATTTGTATTCTGTAAATCTACATTTCAACATGGCTGCAATGTTTGGCCCTCCACCCCGAAATGAATGACTGTTTGGTTTGTTTGGCAAATGCCGGCGCAGGCGATATGTCATGCAACGCCCGTGTAACGTACCCAACGATGGAGTTCGCTGATTGATATTTATTTCCTCTGTGCCGAGATTTTCTCAGCGTGAGCAGACGAGGGAGATGGAAACTGGGAGACGGTCGGGCGCGCTAGGAAACAGCAGGCCCTCACATTAGACTCGGCTACAAGGGGTCGCTGGGAAAACTGCAGCAGAAAAGTAGGACGACAATTTAAAAATCCAGAAGCATGTTAAACAAATACAGACATGCAATAGATCCACTGTCAGCGTTAAGGCTTGGCTTTTCACACACTCGTTATGAGAAAGGAGTGTTGTTTTGCTGGCTCTCACTTGCCCGAGCCATACAATAACCTTTTTGTAGCTCGCTTTTTAAAAGCCTATTCAGCTAAACTCCTGTTGCCTGAGACTGAAACCAACGACCTGCTTGTAAAAAAAAAAGAAAAGTACCAATTTACCCTCCTCGACAGTGTTTCTCCACGACTCCTGGGGGACGAGACGGGACTGACCCTGAGAGCTGCTCTCAAGAGTTTCAGAATGAACAGACGACGGTTAGCGTCTCGTTATCGGCCCTCGTTTTTAATTTGACTCAAGTTCAAGTTCAACCCTGATTGTGCTTCTATGCGTCACTTCATTCAGGTCAGATCTCATTTCCTCCCACTTCACAAAAGACGAGTACGGTGCACGAATGGCTGCTTTGGATTACTGCAGCCCTTCATCTTCTCATTGACTCCTGCATTTGATCTTTATGGCCGAGCTTTGACTTTACAATATGTTGATGGGTTTTATGAGAGTAGGCACTGTATCGAGCGCTGAGGAAACAGCCTTTGATGGTCTGAACTAAACTTATTTCACATTTCTATCTGACATCTGTCTGCCTGGCCCGCGTTTGGTTATCAACAGAGCCAAAGATCATTTAAACTCACTTTCATTTTAACATCCTCATAAACTTGTTTTGCATGCAGCTCTCTGCATGGCCTCGGGGAAAGTCATTTTCCAGACAAAAAATGACTCACAACAAAACCACTCAGATGGTGCATGAGTGATTTACAAGACAGTGTCCTGGTGTTTCATGCAGCACTGACTCTAAACTGAAAGCACCCCTATTTAAAAGTAAACATTCAACCATTTTATCAGTTGGAATCACAAGATTTTGCCTGTACTACATGTATTTGGGAGTGACAGGACGAGATTCATGAGTGGGCAGCTGCTGCTCAGGTATTTGAGGAAGTCGACCATTTATTGGTGAATTTATAGTTCGATCCCTGCTCGTCCTGTCCTGTACACATGTTGAACTGTTCTTGAGCAAGACACTGCTCAAGACACTCTAAAATTGCTCCTCATGTGTTAATGCAGAAAAGAGATTTCATCTCAATAAGAATAAATCAATCGGAAATGTAAAACATTTACTTTGAAGCTGGGAAGATATGAGATAGGAGATATTGTGTTGACATGTCAGCCAGATGTTGGCATAAAGGGAAAATCATATAAATGAAATATGAGTAGAACGGACAGTCAAAACTACATAGCAGGATGGTCAGAGCGGCGGCCATTTTTATTTGTGACTCACCAAAGTAAACGGACTCACTGAGGTGAGGTTTTGAGGACACGACTGACCCACTGATTCACTGACAGACTGACTTTGTCAGTGAATTCTGTGAGAGAAAATAAGGCTTAGCTATTACAGCAGGGTAAAAAAAATGTATATACAGACTTTGATTTTCGTTTTGCTGCTGTATTTGCATGTGTTTTTAATGTCGGTGCAGCCCATCGGATCAACATCTCCATGTAAAAATGAATGCTCGGTTCGGCAACAACACAACTTGATATTTCTATCAAAAGCATCCTGAGAGCTCCTGGCTTAGCCGGTGTAATCAGGTTAGCGGAACGTCTCCTGGCGGGGAAGTAATCTACTTTGATGCTCTGTCTGCAACCAAAACATTGAATGTGTGTCATGCTACCGACCAGTCCAGCCCACTCTGTAATTCAATTACACCAGTTGACTCATGTGCTACTTAACGTCCAGGCAGCGGACGGCCTGATTACGGAAGCCACAAATTGTCAAATACCAAACCCTGAGTAAACATTTACGTCCCTCTAAACTACGAGGGTTGTAATTATCCTCCGTAATGTTATTTCACAGGACAGATGAAGTGGAGCGCAGGAGTTCTCTTCCCAGATCCTCTACGTAGGATTCAAACAGCTCCTCCCACTGCAATTAGACTTTTCAATGAACTCATTTCAACTGGGCCTGTTTGTTGAAATATGTTTCTGGAAATGATTAATGCCTTGAATTCCACATGATGTCTTTACCCACATTGTAATTAGTGAAGGTAGTGCAATTAATGACCACGTGCAAGCACTTCATTCGGACGTCTTTTGTGGTAAAGTGATTTAAGATAGTACTACAGTAGTATTATTAGTATCTGCCTTATTTCTACTAACTGTCTTTACTCCATAGAACTGCGATGTGAACACTGCTGGAAAAGTCATGCAGACTGAATATGAAGCCATATTGCTAAAATGGCAATATTCTAACTGAATGAAATAATATGCAGATGTGAAAATGATCTGCTCATCTAGCAGAAATGGGAAATATTTATGCAACTTAATTTGAGGTAAGTTTCAAGGTTTGCATGACTAGACTCATTTTAGGAAGTTACAGTGTTCGTCACTTTAGAGAGCTTTGTAGAGCTAGAATAGCAGACGTACACAACAGAAAACTAAATCTGAGAATAGCATTTAGAATTGTCCAAATACAGGGTTTTTTTACCAATACATACAATTTTATATATATATATTAACCCTGTATCTATTTTCTTTGAAATAACAGTGTTGTGTATTTAAATTTCACTTTACACTTTCATATATATATATATATATATATTTACATTTAATCTGTGGTTTTCATAGAACAGTAAAAAACAGATACGATGTTTTATTCAACAGCATTTCATGTTGATTCACCAAGTTGAGGATTTGATGCTCCTACAGAGGAAACAGCGATACTCCCCTGAACATAAAGGGAGATCCGGTTGTATCAGTATTTTCTAATTTGCAGGGCGAGGATCTGTTCTACTTAGTGTCAGTTGTAGTTTAGGAACTTTAGAAACAACTACATTCATGTGCCGATACGTTTGTAGTAAAATAATGATCGGATCAGATTGTTGCTACGGCTCAGCTCACCTTTCATCACATGCAGGACGAACTAATACTTTTGCATGAGTATAATTTTACATCCAAAAACTTCTACCAGAAAGATCTACTCTTAATCGTTACATGGCTAGTATTTTCTAATAACTTTGTGTTTCCATACGTTTTAACATGTTGTTCAAACGTGACTAAAGACAAAAAAACCTGCTGAACACAACACCAAAGTTATCAAATGTTTAAATGTTTGCCTCCTGCTCTTCAGAAAGTTTTACTGAAATCTATTTTGGCTGGAAGTACCATCATTTGGCCGGTAGATGGAGCTACTTACCCATAAAATGAAGCTTCCTGCACCTTCGATTATATGCAAATATCTCAATGGCAATTATGAGTTCTGGAAATTACACTTAACATTGAGCTTTATTAGACACCTACCTTAATTGAGAAATATATATACATATTTTAATAACATTTGTCTCCAAAATAACTGAAGAGACCACATTCCATAAATCCATAAATTTCAGTGTACAATCTACAATGCAAATAATTTAAATTACCCAACACAATTAGACCATTATATTGAAATACTGGGTTGCTGTTACAGAAAATTGTAATAAACATAATTATGTTTATTGAATCATATGATCATATTTCAATGGTTTCATTATAGTACTACTAATGACACTCCAAACATGACTTTTTGCTCCTCACATTTGATTTTAAAGCAACTATACACATTTAATGTCTTTAGATCACCTCCTATTATTCCAAGTATTTAAAAATATATGTTAATTGCGAGCATGGTTTCTGTCATAGGATGTGTGTTTCTGTTTTCGTATCCTGAGCCCATTAATCGTTTGAACACACATTAAGTTAATCTGTTAGTGGAGTAATTAAGAGCGCTCTGGGCATCGTTACCTGTCTCTTTTGATTGACATCCTCTCTAGCACAATATAGAGAAGGGGGGGGGCAGTGTGAGGGCGGGCAGGAGCACCGGCATCCAATGGGATCAGTGATGGGAGGGAGTTTGTGGAACTCCAGCTTTGTCCTAACTTACAGGGACTCCTGCGCACAATATGACTGAAGCACCGTTATTCCACGGGACGGTGCGCATAGGCTCAGCCGCCTGCTCGCTCTCAACGTCGCTCACTCGCGCGCTAACTTTGGATAAACTTTTTTTTATTTTTATTTTGTTCACGCATCTTCCAGGAGTGAGGACGTTTTGTTTTATCTTTCAAAGGATTGCCAGTTTCCTGCCTGTTTTTTTGCTTTTTGCGGAGTTGAATTGAAACTTTCCAGATCTGCAGGACTCATTCTCTCCATTCAAGGAGGATTTTGTTGCATCGAAACGCTGCGCAGGATACAGAATAACACTTGTGGAGTACTTTGGGACAGTATATCTGTGGAAAGGGTCGCTGCTGGGTTTTACCATTGAGTTGTTTTTTTTATTCCCTGCACATCTGCTGGAATACAATGCTTTAGTGAGTGAAGTGGATGCATCATAGGCATGGACTCTGTCTGAGAAAGGGGGGACCGGCTGACTGACCATGGCGCTCACAGGTAGGGGCTTGGGCCGGTTTCATTTGATTTTACTGGCGCTGTGGACTCTGTCGCGGTACTCAGCATCCAGCCAAGTCCGTCAAGAGTTCCAGGTCCTGGAGGAGCAGCCCGTCGGCTCCTACGTGGGCACGATAGAGACCAAGCCCAGCTTCGCGTACCGCTTCAGCGAGAGCCACAAACTTTTTGCAATTAACGGCACCACCGGAGTCATTTACACCTCCTCGGTGATTGACAGGGAGCTCTTGCAGAGTGATGTCATCAACGTCGTGGTGCTGTCCAGCCAGCCCACGTACCCCACCGAGGTCCGGATAGTGGTTTTGGATATTAACGATAACTCTCCGGTGTTTCCAGACACGTCGATTGTCGTTTCCTTCAAGGAGGACGCCAGCAGCGGCCGGCAAGTGATTCTGGACACCGCCACGGACTCTGACATTGGAAGTAACGGAGTTGATCACACCACGTACAGAATAGTGAAAGGCAACGAGCAGAGGAAATTCCGCCTGGATATTACAGTCAATCCTAGTGGAGAGGGGGCATTCTTGCACCTCGTCTCGACTGGAGGCTTGGACAGGGAAGTCACTCCCTTCTACCAGCTCCTGGTGGAAGTGGAGGACAAAGGAGACCCGAAAAAGTTTGGTTACCTGCAAGTGAACGTCACTATTCAAGACATAAATGACAACCCCCCTATTTTTGATCAAGACCAATATCAAAACAGTGTTTGTGAGGACGCAGCAGTGGGCTCTAGTATTCTGCAGATTACAGCATCAGATCAGGATGAGGGAGCCAATGCTGAGATCAGGTATTTTTTAGATGAGGGAACACCTTTCCAAATTGACCCCAAAGCCGGTACTATTATTATAAAAGAGGGTTTGAATTATGAGAGTAAGAAAGAGTACTCCCTGACTATTCATGCAGTAGACAACGGGGTGCCCTCCCTGTCAGGCAGAACAGAAGCCACGGTCAAACTTTTAGATGTGAATGATAACGACCCGGTAGTGAAGTTCAGGTATTTCCCCACGACCTCTAAATTTGCCTCCGTCGATGAAAACGCACAGATTGGCACAGTCGTGGCTTTGCTGACTGTTTCAGATTCGGACTCCCCCACAGCTAACGGCAACATATCAGTTTCAATCTTAGGGGGCAACGAGCAGAGGCACTTTGAAGTGCACACGTCCCCCGTGCCCAATTTAAGTCTGATTAAAGTGGCTAGTGTGTTGGACAGAGAGAGAATTTCCTCATACAACCTGACTGTGTCGGTGTCGGACAACGGCACGCCTGTTGCGAGGTCCTCCTTCGCCAGTCTGGTTATTTTTGTGAATGATATCAACGATCACCCACCCATATTCCAGCAGACACTGTACAGGGTAGATATCAGTGAAGACATACCAAAAGGCAGCTACATTAAAGGGGTTTCTGCTACAGACGGTGACTCTGGGCAGAATGCCAACCTGCGCTACTCCCTGGTGTCTGGAAACGCTTTGGGCTGGTTCTCCATCAGTGAAAACAGTGGTCTGGTGACCAGCGCCGCTTCGCTGGATAGGGAGATAGCGTCTGAAATTGTGCTTAACATTAGTGCCAAAGACCAGGGGCTGCAGCCCAAGATGTCTTACACTAAACTAATAGTTAACATCACTGATGTGAACGACCAAGTGCCCACATTTACGCAGAGCACGTATCATGTTTCGCTGGTGGAGCATGCTCCTGCCGGCACTGAGCTGCTGGTGCTGTCGGCCTCAGACGACGACGTCGGGGCCAATGGAACTGTCCGGTTCTCATTTGATGCCGAGACTCCAACCAGTGTCCAGGAGCTGTTTCGCCTGGATGCCTCGTCAGGGCGATTAAGCACGGCCGCGGAGCTAGACAGGGAGAACCAGGCCTCCTACTTACTTCACATCCAGGCAGCAGACGCGGGCAGCCCCCCTTTGCACTCTGTAGGGAAAGTCAACATCACCCTGAGGGATATTAATGACAATAGGCCGGTTTTCTACCCAGTGCAGTATTTTGCCAACGTGAAAGAGAACGAGCCCTCAGGCTCTTATGTAACCACCGTTTCAGCCACAGACCCCGATTTAGGCCGAAATGGCACGCTCAAATATATAATTACAGCTGGGGATGCTTCCAAATTCCGCATTAATAGCAACACAGGGAAAATTACCACGCTTGTGCCCCTAGATAGAGAGGAGAAGACTGCTTACCAGCTGCAGGTGACAGCGGCAGATGGTGGCGGCCTGCGCTCACACACCCAGGCCATAGTGACTGTAACTGTCATTGACACACAGGATAACCCCCCAGTCTTCAGCCAGGAAGTGTACAGTTTTGTCATGTTTGAAAACGTGGGCATCGGGACAGTTATAGGGACCGTGTCAGCCACTACTGTAGATCTGAACACAAACATTTCATATCTGATCACCTCAGGCGACCAGAGGGGGCTTTTTTTGGTGAACAGCGCAGGTCAGATCACAGCATCGAGCCAGATAGACAGAGAGGAGCAGGGCTTCTATCAGCTGAAGGTTGTAGCGAGAGCTGGGGAGATCACAGGAGAGGCCTCGGTTAACATCACGGTGAAGGATTTAAATGACAATGCCCCTCGTTTTTTTCACGCTGTGGAGCATGTGAGTGCAGTGGAAAACTGGAGCACAGGTCACGTTATATTCCAGGCCAAAGCATCTGATCCTGATGAAGGCACAAACGGCGCGGTAGTTTACAATCTCAAACAGAACCCCAAAGGCATGTTTCACATTCATGAGAAGCACGGACTCATCACGCTGACCGGGCCGCTGGAGGTCACCACGAGCTCTTACGAGGTCGAGGTCATCGCATCAGACATGGGGGTCCCCCAGCACACCTCCAGCCTCATCCTCATCGTCAGCGTTTACGACGTCAACGACAACTCGCCAGTGTTTGACCAGCTTTCGTATGAGGTCATCATCCTGGAGTCTGAGCCTGTCAACAGCCGCTTTTTCAAAGTGGAGGCCACCGACAAAGACTCTGGTCTCAATGGGGAGATTATGTATGACATCGCCGGTGGCAACACAGGCGATCTGTTTGGTATTTTTCCAGATGGGCAGCTGTACATCAAAGCAGAGCTGGACCGGGAGATACAAGACAGATATAACTTAGTGGTTGTGGCCAAAGACCGGGCTGTGGAGCCGCTAAGTGCCACCGTCAATGTCAGCGTGATTCTAGATGACGTAAACGACAACCGTCCCCTCTTTAACAGCACCAATTATGTGTTTCATTTTGAGGAAGAGCAGAAGAGGGGGTCGCTGGCTGGCCATGTTTTTGCCGAGGATAAGGACTTTGGCCCAAACAGCGAGGTGAGATACACATTTGAGACTCCGCAGCCCAACTTTGAGCTGAACGCCATCACGGGGGAGTTGACCAGCACGCTGCAGTTTGATCGCGAGACGCTCATGAGACAAAGAGGCGCCGCCGTGTTCAGCTTCGTGGTCGTCTCGTCGGACCAGGGTCTCCCCAAGCCCCTCAGAGACCAGGCCAAAGTACAAGTATACATTCAAGACATCAACGACAACCCTCCTAAATTCACTAAAGACATTTACCAGGCCTCCATCTCAGAGTCGGCTCAAAACCTGACTCAACTGCTGCGGGTCTCCGCCTCCGATGTGGATGAGAACAAAAACGGACTGGTTCATTATCACATCTCCGAGGGCAACGAGGAAGGACAGTTCACTATTGATAGCAGCTCTGGACAAATTACTTTAGTAGGAAAACTGGACTATGAATCTACATCCTCCTATTCATTAAAAATCATAGCTGTTGATGCTGGAGCTGTGCCCCTGTCCTCCTCCTGTATGCTTAGCATCAGCATCCTGGATGAGAATGACAACTCCCCCTCCTTCCCTAAATCCTCACTGTCTGTGGACGTCCTGGAGAACATGAGGATAGGGGAGCTGGTGGCCTCGGTGACCGCCACTGATGCAGATTCTGGTCAGAACGCCGACATAACATACAGCATCACAGCCACAAACAACCACGGCACTTTCAGCATCAGCCCTAACACCGGCAGCATCTTTTTGGTTAAAAATCTGGACTTTGAAACTCAGTCACTTTACAAACTCAACATCACCGCAAAGGACAACGGCAGACCACCCCGCTCCTTATCCGTTCCTGTGGTCATTCATGTCAGGGATTTTAACGACAACCCTCCCATATTTACCCCTGGTGACATTTTCAAATCCATCTCTGAAAATCTTCCCCTCTCAGCTTCAGTCATGACCATTACAGCTCACGACACAGATGCAGACATAAACGGGGAGCTGGAGTACGCCATTGTTCAACAGATTCCCCGGGGAGGCCACTTCAGCATTGATTCAAGCACCGGGCTCATATACACCAGCAAGGAAATCGACAGGGAGTTTTCAAATCTGTTCGAGCTGACAGTCAAAGCCACTGACCAGGCAGTTCCAGTTGAATTCCGCCGCTTTGCACTGAAAAATGTCACAATTTGGATCACAGACTTAAATGATAATGTCCCCACTTTCATGACCCAGAATGCCCTCGTGGCTGAGCCCAACATAGTCATGGGCTCCATCCTGACAACAGTGTTGGCCTTTGACCCCGATGAGGGGGCAAACGGAGAAGTGGAGTACGAGCTTGTGGAAGGAGACTCTGACACTTTCATCATGGACAGATACAGCGGAGATATTCGTCTGGCCTCCCAGCTGGTACAGTCCCGACTCATGTACACGCTCACCGTGTCAGCCACCGACCACGGTGGCAGCCGCAAGACCTCCAGAACTGAGCTCATCATTATCCTCCAAGGGTTGGATGGGCCCGTTTTCTCCCAGCCGAAGTACATCACTATCCTCAAAGAGGGCCAGCCGCCGGGCACCAACGTCATCTCTCTGGATGCCTCAAGCCCGCGGGGCTCAGCCACCAAAGTGGAGTATTACATCGTGGCTGTTCGCAGTGGCGGAAAAGCCGTGGGACGCCTTTTCACCATCGGCCGGCACACTGGAGTGATACAGACGGCTGCAGAGCTGGACCGAGAACAAGGCTCCGACCTCTACCTGGTGGATGTGTACGCCATCGAGACGGACGCCAGCCAGCCCAGAACACAGCGTGCTGAGGTGAGTACAGTGCTGACTTTTCTATTCTCTAAAGGTACTCGAAAGCCACATTGTATTTAGCTATATTGGTCTATTTGATCTGTTTGGCAGGGAGAGGGCATGAACTCACCCACTGGCATTTATAAGAGACATTTGGATGGAATAAGTATAATGAGATCAAGGTTTGGACTGGGGGGAAGAAAAAGGGGAGTGAGGCTGTCCAAGTCACACATAAAACAGAGACACCTATTGCATTTATCTGTGTATTAATTAAATTCCTTTTTTTACGCATGGTTCTGCCTTATATTAAATCACAGTTTTCTTAGACATGAGTAAGAAGGCCTTTGTTGGCAAGATAACTTTATTGTTCCCGTTTCCAAAAACACACTAGCCATACAATTCATCTTGAATGTGCCTCCTCTAATATTTGAGCAGTCTTGGAAAGGGAAATGAGTGTTGCATGTCGTCTGCACAAGCTCCTCTCCTGCTGCTATTGTAAACTGAAATATTCTTATCAGCGGATATGAACCGCACAAATCAAAAAAAAGGACCACATTTTAATTTCCCCACTGTAGACGTAAATCATTCAGGGCTGCTGTTTCAGGTTCAAGGCCCCTTGATGGTTTCCCCAGTTTCTCAAGTTGGAGAGTAATTCATAAGGTCTTCCTGTGCAGGTATGCATCATCAGTGCCAGTATTACTTTGAGCCCTTGAGCCTGAGGCTGTTTTGACACTGGGGTGGTCTTGGGGTCCCTTTTTGTACCACAGGGAACTGCTCCACAGGCAATAAGTGACCATTCAAATTGGGTGACCTCTTAAGACTCTGTGAAAAGACGCCGAGGGCAGAGTCAGTGAAACTTAAGCTGTCCACTGAGTTTGAATTATGCGATGCACCTTTTTTCAGGCTTTCCCTACAGAAAGAGGGAGTTATATTCTCTGAAGTGTAATGCAGGAACCCTAAACCCACATTCGGGTGGCTAAGGCCGCCAGTCAAATGAAAAACAAATGTGAGTCTATATATATGTTTTGTAAATTTTAACCAGGACTTGAAATGCCATATTATTACTTGCTGGTCGCACACACGCTGCATATAAAATAGACTTCCCAGAGCAAAAACAAAAAGGTGTAAGCGTCTTCTTCTCTTGAGAAATGTGTTTTGTGTTACCGCATTTCCAAAATGCCTGATGTGAAATGATTTAAGCGGAATGTCTTTGACAGTCGTTATTGATGCCTTCTCGACCACTGCGAGTGTTGAAACTGAAATATAATACAGCAATCAGTTATTTGGAGACATACTCAACACGTTATTGAAATCAAGGATTACTTGGCAAAATCGTGTTAGCTAAGTTAACTTAAAGTTTTGCACGGGCCAAATGGGAATATCAAATGCTCTCTCACTTTGCCTGCAACGAAGATGACAATCTGCTTCCCTGCAGACTCTACTGTCGGGCTAATGAGAGAATATAGCGCTTCAGTGCTCGCTTTCCCAAACATTAAACTCTAGATTGGTTTCATGCTAGGCTTGAACTTTCTCACCCCGTGGAGAAATGACTTTACCATACCACCTGGCTGAGGAGTCAGTCTCTCCAGTTTGAGAAGCGTGAGATCTAATAACTTGGAGGAATTCAAATGACCTTCCACATTTGGAAATGTGGGCCGGTTTTGTGCTGAAATGCGACAGTCTTTACAGCCGTAGTTTTATTAGCAAAATGCACAGGTCATATTCATACTATTTGTATCTCCTCAGTCAACAGGATCTCAAAGGACCGTGTGGTACAATAGTGTAAACCTTCAGACTTAGACTAATGTTTTTCCAGTGCAGTGTTTATACACCAGATACCCGGTAGCAACTGGGGGATTATTTCCAACCCTGGGGTTGTGACCCTTTCACATTCTCCATTTCCCATTCTCCCCATTGATTGCATGCATGAGGGAAAGCTGGCATTTTTTCCCTCTCCTATGTACCATGTGTGCTGTTTTGGAAATACTTAAACAAAGAGAATTTGGCTGGACATGTGTTATCGACGGTCGTGATCTTAAACAACTCAGGGCCGTGAAGTGGAAAGAGGTTGTTTCTTTTTCTGACCTTCTTGGCATCTTAGAAAGTTTCATTGTCAGTGATTGTTGATTAGATCTGTCGTTGCATGACCGATGGGACTTTAGTCTCACATCTGGGTCACGTATGATGTGCACTGGGCATTTCTTTTAGTCAGCCAGTTTTTGTGAAATGCTTAACAGAAATTTTAATGATCATATTTAGTTGTTTTACTTCAGCAGCTTCTAAGTGTCTTGGAATGTCATGGAAATGACTTCATCATCCAGAAATCTTTGTGTTTCTTCCTCTTAAAGCTGGTACAATTAACAGTTATGAGAGAAAATCTCTTGGCAGCCGAATCATCCATTGTTGGTGAATCCAGATTCCATTCGGAGTTCAGGAGGATGTTTTTTTAAATTTCACTCCAAGTTTTGATTCATCACATCCTGCAATGTCCTTGTTTGGAGTTGGAAACCTTTCCCCCCATAACTCAAGGATCTATTCCACTTTTGGCCTCAACGTAATCAGTGATGTGACAGCCGGCGTTTCCCATCAGCTGTTGAAGACAAAACACCTGCATATCGCTGATTGGGCTTTTTAAAATGTTTATATGTTTGTTTCCAAGAAGAATGATCTTTGCTGATGTTACTAGAAAGACAAGACACCAGAAGGCACTTAGAGAAGAAGTATGTTCATTGAGTAAATTATTGTCCATTTAGAGTCAGATAGACCATAAAGCAGGGTATGCATTAGGGCGGGGCTACCTTGTGATTGACAGGTTGCTATCACGGCGTTGTCCGGTCTGAGAGTTGTCCACGTTTTCATCTGACATCTTAAACCCTTTTTCAGTGTATTTTCAGTTCGTGAAAGGTAATTTTAACATTTTGGCCGCCTAAAATCCGCGTTCGGTAGAACTTAGCTCCATCCTCTCGTGTCACTTCTGGTTGTAAAACACCAAACTCGAGGCTTCAAAACGGTAGTCCACAAACAATGACTTCGAGGTGGCTATGTCCCCTTCAGTCTATGCTGAAAACGTGGTGGTGTACTCCTTTAAAGAAAGAAATGTAATCATTGGAAAAAAATCACATAGAATAAATACTCTTTCCCTTCATCTGCCACCTCACATTCAACCCCTCCAGCCCCTCCAGACCAGACTGCTACAACTGTTTTCTTAGACTCACTGTGAATCAAAATGAAGTGTTGTTTTTTCGGAGAGGCCCGCAAGTGCCACATCAGTCCTTGCCTCCTCCTCTTAAAGGCATTGTTCTCCCCAGAAAGTAAACACAGTCGGAGTGTTCAACAGGCCTTCCTTTGTTTTGCCATCGCAGATAAAGTGTTGCACTGCCCCGGCCGCGGATCGGGAGGCTTTTGTTATTTTTTTGGTCTGTGCCAGCGTCTTGCCTTGGCAGATTTAGGAGTGTGTATGGATGCCCCTGTCAGCCAGCTTTCCTCCCCTCCCATCACCAGTGAGAGACGTACGGTAGAGCTGCTTGTGAGTATGAAGAAAGAAAAGGGTTTGGGAGGGTTCTGGACATGTCAGACGGTGTTATTGGGAGTTGTGGGAATGAAGGAAAAGGAGGGGCGGAGGGAGACAGTTTTAGGAGGGTCCTGCAAGGGTCAGACACAGCCGGCGTTGCAAGGAATCCTGGGAAGGAAGAAGCAAGGGCCAGGGCTCTTGATCATGTCCCGAGGCAGGTGGGAGCGCTGTATCTGCCTGTCGTGTGCTTTTTGGACATCACAGTCAGGGAACGCATGATGACTGAGGCCGATATAGAAATAAGCGTTGCTATGCATGGCTTCAGCTCTGTTACATACACTCCCCTCTTAGTTAAGTTGTATATCTCTCTGTCTTTGCATCTCTTTTGTGTCTGCCTGCCTGCTTTGTGTCTGTGGGAATCTGTTTGTGTCTCTCTCTCTGTGTTGTGGATCAGTCTGATTCATAAATCTTGTTGGCGACGAACTTCAAAGTCTGCTTTTCTTTCTGCCTCTCTTTCATTCCCTCTTTTGCTCTCCCCGTGTTTGTGTGATGCTGAACCTCATCCAACATGAAGGGAAATGTGATTCGGACATCAGAGGCGGTATCGGAGCTTTAGAGAAGATGGAGGGCAGGGCGAGATAAAACGCCAGCCAGGTCAACGAGGCAGGGAGGAGAAGGTCATGCGCGGCCGGACAATACGATACGGATGCTGGTTTCTGTGTTGTGTGTGTGTGTGTGTGAGAGACAGTATTAATACAAATTGAAATATTGATGAGTACAGTTCCCAGAGAAAGGTCGAACAGTGATACTGATAGCCCTCTAAGTGCAGCATTTACTGTTCTTTGTCGAATCAAACTGAACACAAAAGAAACGCTTTGATTCATACACAAGCTTAGTATTAAAATGTAATGTTCCTCCGAAGGGACATTATACAACAACTGGAAGAGGAACGATGCAGAACAAACGGCCTCCTCGTGTATTGTAATTCATGGTCTAATTGTGATTTTTTTTTTTTTTGTGCGTGTGTCTCAGTAAGTGTGCTCATGTGCTTGAGAAAGGATGGTAACAATCCAGTCCGACCGTGACCAGGGTAATAATTCACCCAGTAATCCGTCTGGACACGCCTTTTGGAAATGGTCATCGAGGAGGTGAGCATCTGCTCGGCCCTCCTGGTAGGTGGTCGATCCGGGTGAACCTGCAGGTGAGCGCAGGTTGTCCCAGAGCGGCCGTCCGTTTTTACGAGACAATCGCCATAAAAGTTGGATAAACATTCGCTCATGCATAGATGCGTGCAAGCAAATGCTGCCAAATACACACACACACACACACACACACACACACTGACTACAAGTTCAAACTTCCTCTCAAGTGCAGGAAGACTGTAAATGGTATTCACAGTCAAAATAATTCAGTTTCATTTAGATTATTATGATTATGTTACTGTCAAATATGATCATTGGGATACTTTGTGACTGCTTTTCTGCAGATTCAAACTGAGCCTTAATGACTTTTTTTTTTGCACAATACCGTTTGTTAGTGTTTGTCTTGTTCCATTTATTTTGTGGAACAGTGTAACTCTCTTTGGAAACGTTACGGCTGCTCTCCAGCTCATTTGCCCACTTCAGATGAACATTAAAGTTGCGCTTCTTTCGGTTTTTTCTGTCGAGCTCTTGTAGCTTTAAGTCTCTAAAGTTTTAACCGTAGTTGTTTCACATTTCACCATGTTTGCTTTTGTTTTTCTCATCAGAAAGCAGCGACTGGCACAGCTCACAGTACACATTTGTCAAACTCTGGGGGCTGAAAGGTCGGGAGCAGGGTCGTATTGTTCCGCCGTGCCATGTTCTTTAAAGTTAAGCCAAGTGTCACGCTAGAAGTGAAAGAGCAAAACTAACTTTTTTTTGGCCACAAGCCACAATGGCTGTTCAGTCAGTTTTGGTATTTCACAAACCAGGCCGAGCTTCAGAAGAGATTAAGATCTTTGTACATGGCTGGTTACCTGCTCAAGTGACTGAGGAGTCACATTCATTGTCCATGACATTGGATCACGGCTCAGGCTGGGTATATACAATGAATGAATTTCGATACTGATACTAAAATGTATATTTCTCATATTTGTTGATATATAAATTATATTTAGTTGGATACCTTCATTTGTGGTGGCTAACCTTTTTTTGGCTTTTGACTATTTATTATAAACGTATCTAGGTTGACTAAATAATACCTGCGGTCGCCTGGGTGAGAGTCCTGTGTTTGTTTGACCCGTCCACCACCTCTCCCACCTGCCCTTATCTTGCTTGATATACTCGTTATTGAACTACGTAACTTTCATTAACGGTCACTCGATATACTGAGTCACATGCTCTGACCGAATCCAAAAACATCCACATTTTGGTTTGCAGAAACGTACAATGGCAACTTTTTTTTTTCTTCTGCCAACTGGGCTGGCAAGTGGCAAAATAAATAAATAACAAAGATTACACTTGATGCAAAGAGAAACTTGGGGGTCCCGGGAATGTTTTTTTTAACTCTTGTATAACTCTTGTATGTTAGTCATCTAGTGACACTAGTCGTGACCTCTCGTGGGGATCACAACCCCCTGATTGGAAGTTCTCTATCAACAAGCAGTGACAAAGACTTTTCTTTCTTTCCCATGTTCAACACACCAGATCTGGAATCAGTAAAAATCCAGATATTGTTAGATCTAGTAAAAGTAAACTAAAGTAAAAGCGCACAAAATTACCTTTTGAGATATAACTCTTATTGTCTCGACTTTGTAGCACTCATTGTATTGTCTTCTGTGGCAAAGTGAATTGTCTTGGTATGGTAACTCCACCCTGCTGCTACTCTAAACAGGTTGAAACAGAAATTATTTACACACTATTTTTAAACTCGGTTTACCGCTAAATTATGTTTATAAAGGGAATGTGCATGTATATTAAAAGAAAAGTCTTTCAGCTCCGCGGTTAACTGTCCGCAGTCTTTCTTTCTTTCATTTTTTTGCCCCCCTTCTGCCTCATGCAAAGTCAATGCAAGACCATGGGTTAGAATAATAAATGAATGCGGCCAGAGCTGTGCATGCTCCGCAGAGTTTTGCATCATCGGGTTTATTTTCACATCAGAGATACATTTCTCTTGTTCTGTGACTTTGATTGTCATGCCTCATTTGGGAGGGGTCATTCCTCCGACTTAAACGCACATGCTCGGACCAAATGTGCGACTGAAATAGTATTAATCTCCGCCGGGAATGCCTTTTCTCCTTTGGTACCGCAGATCAAAATGGCGTGATCAAAATGGAGCCGTTTTACCGTGTTGTACCGGCAGGGAGGGATTTCTTCAAGTGCAATTAGACCGGTCCATCAGAAGCTGTGATCTAAAGTTTCCAAGCTTTATAGTCTCTCAACCGCAGCAAGGTTGATTGGGAGCAGTTGAAGTGGGAATGATCAGGTATAGCTATGATTTGGGTCGTACATTTTCCCCGAGCAAGAGCTACGCAGGGAAATAAATCCTGAGTATGACTACATCCCAGAGATTTCTTCATCACTTTTCTCTGCGCTGCTCTGACTGTGAAGGGACCATAAAATATGCCCAAGTCTGTCCAGCTTTGAGAAGAGAAAAAAAGAAAAGAAAATGTTCCACTACTTTCACTTGTAAAACGAAGGGAGGTAGAGAGAAAGGAGGGAGAGTGGAGGGTTGATTTTGGCACATGCTCTCGGCGGTAATAATGGATCCCAGCTACAGAATGATTTGTTCTTCCACGTGACTTACCGAGCTCTCTAGCATCAACAAACACTCCAACACATCCACATGCAGGAATACACACAGCCCATTTCCATTGTTTTCAGAGCTCGGGCTTCGCCGTGCTGCCTCGTTGACCTGTCTCTCTCCTCTGTCTATCTGCTTTCTGTCTTTTAAAAAAAGAACAAAAGGAACTCCTGCTCTTTTGCACATCTCACTTCCCGCTGGCCGTCCATCAACGGGCACCGTCAAGGTGACATTTAGTGCGGTCGCCTCCTTCGCAGATCCTCCCTCCTACAGGGACATCCAACAAGAAGGGGAGAGAGAGAGGGTGTGCAGTTTCTGCATCGTGTGCAGAGTTCTCATGTGCATGCACGCACACACACACACACACAGAAACGCGCACACACACCTCATCTGGTAAGACGAGCGACCCCGTGACAGGAAGGGGTATCTCCCACAGCCCTGACGGACAATTTAGGAGCTAGATGGGAGATGGAGGGAGGAAAAAGAAGGAGGGAAGGAAAAGGGGGGAGGGCTGGAGCAGGGCTTTAGTGTCAGAGGCAGGAGACAAGCAAAGATAGACTGGCACCAGCGAGCGAGAGCCCGTGTTATTGTTATCTCCCCTCTTATTTTATGAGTTTTCCATCAGGGGATCCACTGCAGCTCCCGCTCTGTGCGCAGCACACGCTCTCACTTTATTAAGAGGTTAACCATATTGTGATTCAGCATTTGTACCGAGCTTATTTTTTCTTTAATTGTTCTAGTTGTGTTGTTGTGATTGTTGCTTTTCAAGCTTTCAAAATCTTTTCCTCGCTTGCTCCGCTGTGAAGGTCCTAACTCAGAAAAATAGAATGAGCCAAGTCACAGTCGGTTCGCAGCTGCTTTCAATTTTGGAATTGAAATATTTCTGCTTTCAAAATGTCCCAGCGTGACTTTTCCGGCACTCGATTTCTGTGCAAGTTGTTGGATTTTTAAAATCATGCGAGAGTGTTGGTCATAATTATGTTCATGCTCTTTGTTTGGCAGCTTGTTGGCCTTTTCTCGGACCGTGACAATCCACTGACCTAATAGAGTTTTCCCCTGATTATATCTGTTTTTTATTTATTCAAAGCGTGATTCTTATAAGCTTGAGCTTCTTATTGTCTTAATGCTTTGTTCCCTTTGTTTTCAAATCCTTTATAGCTTTCTTTTATAAAGAGGTAATTGTGTTGTGTTATTTACCTCTAAATCCCCATCGACCCAGCAGTGTGCAATTAGTTCTGAAGCCTTGCTGTGCAGCCAAACATTGTTTAAACCCACAGAACTTTATTACAAATTCTAGTGGAGATCCCGAAGTTTCCAAAAAATGGCAAAAAAGTGTATAAATGATGTGCTAATCATCTAAAACATCCCCACGTATTATTGCAATAATGCATCTGCAAAAAATGTCTTGGGTTTCGATACTTCACTCTGTGTAAACATCATCTTGCTTCATTGAAGAGCTGGAACAACAGAACGTATGTGATAGTGTCTGAAAGCTACATAAGGAGGGATAAGGGTCAGTTCACCTGAATACAAATAACACATTCTCTCATTCACCTCTATGAATGCAGGTAGTTTGATTGTTATTTGTCCAGATTCTGATACATCTGTCTCTGAGATTTCTCCATCCAAAACTGGCCAAATGATGCCAAAATCTTCATTTTAACATGTTATTAGAGGTAAGTGAGATTACGTGTTTTTTTCTCATTTGGGTGAACTGACCCTTTGAGCTTTTCTTGAACTGACAGGTGCTTCTCATCAGGTGTTTCTGTGCTGCGTTGTTGACTTACAGAACCTCCCCAGCACACAGGCTTCCCTCCTCGTTAAGTTGCGTGTGCACATCGTCCTCCCACGGGTCGTTTTGCAGAAAGGCTGCGGTTGTTTGAGCACGTAGCCGAGTGGAACGTCTCGGGGAAAATAGCTTGTGGTGACCGAGACAATAACTGCAGAGCATGAGCCTCACTTTGGAGGATTATTATCTCATTCAAGGGGATTCTTGGATCAGAGTGCTGGCGCGGCTGCTCTGTATTTCCAAAGCAATAATCTTGTTTTTTTTGTTTCAGTGAAATATCATAGAGCACCCTGGATGCAAGCTTTGGGTTCAAACATCCCCATCTTGCCCGGTGAACTGTGTGGCTTTGCATGGCGGCCGGCGGGGGGTGGCATCGCTGGCAAAAACAAAACACTGTGTTTGCACGAATTTCTAACGACCGATCTGTCAGAAACGGAGAGCGGAAAGAACTCCTGGCTCCGAAACAGCTAGCCGTTTTGGTGAAAGCGACCTTCCTCTCTCCCCTCTCCAGTTGGGCTTGTTTAATTGAAACCAGCCGGTGAGGGTTCTGGGCAGCGATGTGCGGGTCCAGTCAACGTGACTCAGGCTCTCCCAAACAATCGGGGGGGGGGTAGGCTACCTGAGCCGCGCTCCCTCGTCTCTGTTGTCAGACATGTTTTTTATTAAAGCTGGTGATATCTCAAAGAAAGTGTGACCGTTTCTGAGCTCTGAGCTGTGGCTCTGGTCTCCATTACATTCGTTGACAATGTGTTATTTTTACTCTTTTCATGTCTTCTTTCCTTTCTTTTTCTTTTTTGCCCACTCTGTGATTTTCCTATGCAAATGCATGGAGTGGCCTACTTGCAGCAGGCTCTATTGTGTGTGTGTGGATGTCCAAGTGTCTTCTGAAAGTTGACTTTATGGTCTCTTCTTTCAAACACTGGGCTACTCTGACTTTGTATGCGTTGCTTGTGTTTGTGTGTCTGCTTGCTCACGTGCATATGTCATGATAACATGACATGCCTTCAGCCTTAAACAGCACTGTTCTTGCATACCTTTTTGTCTACCAAATCTTGGCGCCCTCTGCTCATTTTCCTGCAGTTATCATGCCTGGTGTCTCTCAGTTGTGTTTGAGGGCATAGTTATTACGTCTTCAGAAAATAACCCTATAGTGATGTCATTGGGGTTATCACGGCTCGGGCTTGGGAGACTTCAACATTTTTAATAGAAAGATGGCAGAAAGAGAGAGAGGCATTAGCAGAGGAGACATCCCAGACGTGTGTGTGTGTGTGTGTGTGTGTGTGTGTGTGTGTGTGTGTGTGTGTGTGTGTGTGTGTGTGTGTGTGTGTGTGTGTGTGTGTGTGTGTGTGTGTGTGTGTGTGTGTGTGTGTGTGAGGGAGAACATAAGCCATGTGTTTCTGAGTGTGTTTGCATCTTCCCCCTCAAAACCGCTGCAGTCATCCAGCGCGCCAGCTGCCTCGTCGCTAATCCCTCCTCTTGCGGATTTGCACATGATCTCGCGGCGGCTCCGTGCCACTTGATGCCGTTATTCGATAATGAGCGAGTGATCCAACGGAAAGCGACACTCTCAGGACCTTCCCAGTGAATCGCGTGACCTTTGACCCGACTTGGCAGAACTTGAGCGGAAGCGCTGCCTCTCGTCTTGGCAGCTGAACAACCCGCTATGTGTGTCTCTTTAGGTGTGTATTGGTGTGAATATACTCTTTTGGGAAGTGCGATGGTGTTTCATCAAGCCGACGAGCGTTTGTGTGTATGTATGTGCGGGCACATGCGTGACCGGGTCCGACGGCGTGGTAGACTGGCAGCCCGAGTGTGAACTCTGCATGCTTCTTTTATTCCTCTTGACGTCTGACAAGGCTGAGGCGCAGTTGGTAATGATGTGGTTATTACTTCCCATCATGCCTCGCTGCAGGCCGGGCCATAAAACAGTGCGGTATGTTCTCTTTGTCCCTCATGCGCGGCCTGTGGAGACCAGCACTTTGCTGCTCTTTTCGTGAAACGTTCTGCCTCTGTTGAGAAACGTACCGACACACTCATGGGGCCTCATTCACAAAACTCTTCTCCATCTTGATGTGTGACTTTGTGATATTTATCCTGTCAGAGATGGGAAATATAGCTCTGATTACCTCTTTCATGTCTTGGGACGGCGGTATTGTTTTTAGCAAAAATTGTCCTCATTGTAGCTTTGATGTAGGAGATCAAGTGTGCGCTTTGTGGGAATTTTTACTCTCTTCATGGGAATCAATCAGTAATAGGGCATGGGCATCGGATTTCGAATCGTCTTTGAAACTCAAGATTTATTCTCGGGCTTTATACGCGAACCCCCTGCTATTGAGTTTGCACGGGCCCTCTGCTCGGACTGTCAGGTTGCCCCAGGCCTGGAGTAATGCCAGCTGTGGTCATATGGAACCAGTTTGATCCGCGGACCGTCAAAATGCCCTGTCTGCCCCCGGTGTTCGACTCCATATGAAGGCTGCGTGGAGTGGACATGGTGCTGTTTGGTATTAACACAAAAAAAATGACGCCAGCCTCTCACAAGAGCTGGGATTGTATATCTACCTCCTCGTTCCCCGCGGGGGGGTTAGATGACTACGGGGGCAAATGTTCGAGCATGAAGTGGATTTGACACTGACGCCAAGTATATATTCAAATTTAAATGTACTGTAGATGGCTGGTGGCGGCGTTCTCATAGTCATAAGATAGAATTTTAATACATGTACATTTTTATTGATATGATTTAAAAGCATTTTAAACCAATCTGTCTGCTGTCTGTCTGCTAGCTAGTAGCTTAATGTCAGTTTAGTAGTATAGCTTATTGCAAAAACGTTTTTCTTCCCCAAATAGGCATCATTTGGATAAACTGATCACATATCGGGAATCTAAATGATTACTTTCTCTTCTAAAAAAATATAAATAATAACATTTTTTAAGCTTAAAAACATTTTTTGGGATCAGTAAAGGATGTTAAAGCTGGTGACGCGAAGCAAAGTATCAGCTCTTCTATTCTAAATCGGAAGTAAGACGAGGAAGCGCCTCGTTCAGGAAAAAGAATGAAGTTAATTTACTACAAATAAATAATTAGACACAGTAGCTAATCATTTTGTAAACCATTCCAGGCCATTGGTTTCCAATCATACACAAATCTATTCGTAGCCTTGAACCTGAGTTGTGTAATTCAACACAGACAACCTCAAGTCTGCATACATTACCCCACTTGATAGAGATTAATGTGTCTGTTAAAGTTCATAGCGTACAGAAATGGAAGTCAAACAATGGCCACATAGAATGGAAGGAAACACATCCAAACAACTTAAACCTTACAGCAACAATATGAAAACGGTTCGCAAACATATGTACTGTATGTAAAGCATACATATAGTACATGTGTAGTTAAATAGTTAAATTGTGCATACACGCAGTCAAAACTGTGATATTGGTTGTCAGATTTTCTTTTCTTGAGCACATTATTCAGGATCTATGCTTAGAAGAAGAAAAGAATAGCAACACACCGTTTGAAAACCTCTCATCTTCAAAAAAGAAAATGTTTTTCTTTCCCTCATTAAATCTGCTCAGATCATAAAATCAAATTCATATCATTATGACACAAATTAACCCCCCGCATTCATTACCCCATTGTTGGGGTTGTTTATTTTGTTGTTTTTCCGCTGCTCTGCATACATCAATTCGCTCTCGCGTTAATTAGTCCGTGCACTGATATTAACTTGGGAGAACTCCCGGGATGATTCATTTAGGGTGTATATGATTAGGACCAGCCTGGAAGATCAGAGGCTCTTTTTCATCTGTAGCACCGATGCTAATTCATCTACCAACCCCCAAACTCCCCTCCTTCTCTCAAGCCCTCCCTGTCTTGTTGCACTTTTATTCTTTCCCCTCCACGCTGTTGGTGTCGAATGGAAATGAGGTCTACCCATTTCTTTATGGATGGGATGTATAGATCAATGGATGGATGGATGGAGGGGATAGAGACCCCGGTGCGGAGGCTCTCTCTCTCTCTCCAGGTCTCCATTGAGCGGAGATTACATCGTCGGTCGGTGGCTGTAAAATGCAGCTCTCCGCTGGCAGACACCAAACAGGACTCACAGGAGTCTTTTCAAACCTCCCCATTGTTGGCGAGGGATTATTCTTTGGGTTGTTATCCCATTACGCTGTAATGATCGCAATTTTCTGCTTAGGAATTTGTCTTTTTCTTGGGGGAAATGCATGTCAGAAAGTTTTTGAATCAAGCATTTATCATCTGTAATTTGTAAAAGAGTGTTAGGTTACATTTCTACGGCTCGTGACTTTTTAGATGAGTGTCAATCATCGTCTGGATCCAAAAATACTTTCATTTAATTGAGGCACTGATATCCTGTATTTAAATGTAAAAGCATATCTTGCTTTATGTGGGCAAAAAATATGCAACTTCATAATAAAATTACAAAACGAGACAAGACGCAGGTATTAAGGGGTCGTTATAATAACTCTAGTCTGATACCAGAATTCCTCAGCATTCCTTAAGTCAAATTCTTGGAATATTTTGGGTATTCATTTTTCTCCTGACATGAGCAATGCTCCTTTCTTTATCATGGAATGGGACATCAACACGGCTTTTCAACGTAATGCTCTTAACAGGTCATTAAGCTTTTTTTTTTTTTTTTTTTAGTTTTTCTGTAAGTTTGCCCAAACACTAAAACCTTGTGTCTTTCACGTCTGATTAGTGACACTTTAATAAAGTCGTTTAAAGTTCAGCGGACTGAATTTTCCACCTTTTCTAGTGTTTCTATGGTCACGGGGAAACGACCCGCATTCAGGCCTGTACGCAATCTTTTAAATGCAAATCCTTTAAAAGTAACTGTGTAATTCTGTCTATGGGGACTCTCCCGACTTGGCTGCGAGAGAAAGTGTTTTTTATATAAGGCAACCACGGCTGTTTTCCTTTCTGTCTTCTTGATCTGACAGCAATTGACTAAGCCAGTCCTTAAAGCGTGACAAAAGCTTGGCAAAATCTTTACATTTCTTTTCCTCCTTCCTCCCCACCCTCCCTTGGCTAACTTTTCTTGGATGGGCCAAGGTGGACAAAGCCTGTCTTCTCTTCCACTTGATTGGGTCAGAAGGCTGAAGTTAAATGTTTGGTTCAAAATTGTCTTAGCATTCCCAGCATCATGTTTTCTCTTTCTTATTTTTATGGCGCTCGGGGAAGCTCGGAAAACTATGTCGAATCGGCCACAATCAAATCATTTACGGTGAGCTCACAGCGAAGGAATTAATGCATTTTATATGAGGATGCCGAGTCCGGAGCAAAGTCCCCTCAGCAACATGTGAGAAAGCTCTCTCTCTCTCTCTCTCTCGCTCTCTCTCTCTCTTTCTCTCTCCATTACTCTCTTCTTGCTCTCTCTCTCTTTCTCCCTCTGTTTTACTTATTGAAATTATAGCTGTCACCCACTTCACAAGGAGGAGAGCCAGGGGAAGCAGGTCATTGACTTGATTTTCATGGGAAGGCTGATTCGGCCATTCAGGGTCTGATAGGTCCAGTATTGACAGCCCTTTGCATGAGGGGAGGGGAGCATGCCGCCTTCATTGTACCCACGGTTTGCTGAGGAAAAACAAGAGAGCGCCCGGGAGACAAAGACCTCAATGGGAACAGTAGCCCCTGTGTCCCCTTGCCTCTGACTGCTGCTGCTGGGAGGCTTGTGTCTTCCATTCTGGCCTCAAGTGCTACTCCCACCCTCTCTCAAACACCCCGCCACCCCTCGTCTCCCGCTCTTTTTTCATCCTGTCAAGTGGCTGCAGAGGTGTTGCCGTTTCATTCTCTGACCCCCCGACACCCTCCCTCTGAGGCCCATCGCCTCTGAGTGCAGAGGTTGTTTGTCATCTTCATTTGCAGGAGAGTGCTCTTCCCTTGTATCCGTCGTGGGCCATACGGGAAGCCTCGGCGCTGTTCTCAAGTAGCGGTTAGACTCGCCCGATATTGTCCTGTCAATGTCATTTCCTTACCACCAACTGATTCCACTTGTCTCCTCCGATACAGATACCTAAGCTCAGTATGGGGTGGTACCAACTACAATTCCTCAAGCTTTGTGGTACTTGCACGTCTCCATTTAAGCTACTTTATACGTCTACCTGACTATGATCACATAGAAAGTAGTCTGACTCATCGGATGTAGACTGTTGGCTGCCAGTCTGGGCACCATGGCTGCATCCTGTGTTTTGTGATCCATTGCAACCCTATGTAATTGTGTTATTTGAAACACTAGGTGAATAAAATATAGTCCAAATTCTAAATAATAGCTGAAAATATTAGCATATTACCAGCTGATATTTCAAAAAACATTTGTTTAATCAACGTTTTTGTACTGTAAGTCCTGCTTTGAAGTACTTGCTCTTGTTTTTACATGCTCATGAGTGTGTAGTACACCAGTCTAGGTTGAAGGTTATCTGGTCACTCTTATCAAGGCCTCTCTTTGAACTAAGCCCTGTCTCTGTTTCCCTCCTGATAAATACTGTATGTGGGCTTAGTCTGGGCAGACGTCCAGGATATGTGAAGGATGGAATCATTTCTGGTATCGTATTTTCCAACGTGTTCCAAAACATCAACTAATGCATCGCCAAGGATTGCCAAAAATAGTTTAAAACCTGATTTGATGCTGCGCTGTTCGTTGCAAACTCGGTCCAGGCTTTGACCTCAGAGCGTCATCGTGTTGCTGTTTCTGCATACCAAAAAGATACCGAATTTTAATTTGTCATCAGCCTGACATAATCATGGGGTCTGACATTCATCGTCAGGCTCATTTATATTATCCCACAGATTAAAAGAACAAGCTAAACCGAAGGATTTAGAGATGATGTGGGATGAAAAGCGATCCCGCTAGTTTATGCTGTTAGTGTTTTTAACAGAAAAGGGGGGTTGACCCTGTGAGTCTATGGGCAGGCAAAAGAAATACAAATGCAGAGGCTGATCTCTAACCCCTCCTGACTTGGCTTCCAACCTTTCTGAGCACTTCTTGACCTCTAACCTTCGAGCTCTTTGGCTAACCCAGGAAACTACCCCCCCGCCCCTCCCCCAACCTTTGACAGCCAGTCAACACTGCCTTCAGGACCATCTTTCCGACGTTTGGTGAAAGAGCCATAACGAGAACACAATCGAGACTCCAACACTCGGAAATCCTGGTGGTGTTGACAGTAGGAGATCACAGTCCATGAATTTTAGTTTCGGGACATCAAAATGATGATAAGCCAACTGGTAACCATTAGGCTGTTTGAAACTCGGGCCTGTATCCTCAAAGAATTTCGTGAGCACACACATTAACATCTTGGTTCCCTTCAGATTCTTTTTCTTTTTTCTTTCCTTTCTCTTGGTGACCACAGTGGCTTGGCATGGCAGACTTTGTCGAGGGACTCTATCCTCTTTACATCCCACACACCCAATCCCTCCCCCCTCAATCTAATTCTGCCTCCTTTTGAAGTGTGGATTTTCTGGAGAAGTGCTTCTACGCCACCCCACACCCAAATCTGTTCTATTGATGTATCAGGGCCCCTGCTTTCATACGGGGATATGGTCCCTCGATTTCTTTGGTCGTGAGCTCTTTATCGTACTTTACTGTATCAGGGAGTGCTTCTCTCCTGGTATGTGGGGATTGAAAGGAACGGTCATGTGCTGAACTGATTAAGAAGTTGGTGGTGACCCGAGGTTAAACCCTTGGAGAGGAGGGGCGGGGGTAAGAATACAAAAGCAGTCGGAGCGAGCGCAGTGGACTCGTAGAGGTGGTAAAATGGGTCACACAAAGAAAAGGTGGAGAAAAAAACCCCATCTTGTCCCACTTGAGAAGAAGTGAAACTTTGCAGACACTGGGGTCAAAGATTCATCTCACCCACCACTGCCAAGGCCTCCACCCGAAAAGAAGCCCATTAAAACAAACCTTTCAATTGTCATCTTGACTTGTTTTGGTAAAGACACTTTTTCCTTATCATATTCCATTAACTTGAGATTACCTCACTCCCGGCTCTCCCCTCTCTGTCCCCTCACTCCTTCTCATGATTCAAGGCACCACCAGACTGTTTTCGTAGCTGGCTTGTCTCTTCGGAGGACTGGTGCAAACTGAATGGTGACAGCTTTGCCTGCCAGGCGAGTTGTGTGGCGCAGTGTCTGTATTGAGTCTAGCCTTGAGTTTTTTTTTTTTTTTTTTCTTAGCCTCCCCACTTCCCCCCACCCACCCCCTCTGTGTTAGATGAGAATCAGACAGGTTTAGCCGAGGTTTGTGCAAGCGCAGAGGCCGGCCGGCTCTCTGCGCACCGCTGCTGCCGTGCTAATAGTGGCACAGCCTGGCCGAGACGTCACAAGCCCGGGGGCTTTTGTTGCCTTCAAAGGGACGCCTGGTCCGTCTGTTCCACCATTAGTTATCACACTGACTCAGATGAAACAATACAGGGGCAGAATTAGGGGAAAAGTAGTCATGAACTGTGACACATCAGCTCAGCCAAAATGTTCCTTCTTCCTTTTTCCATCCCAATTTACAGCCTATTGACAGGAACGTCCTAGAAAGTCTTATTGCAGGATTTCCGCTCTCCTTTTTCACAATTAATTGAGCGCCGCTGTCCTTCCTGGCAACACCAGTTACATTAAAAAGCGCTGAACCGTTTTGATGGTTAACTTAACCCAGCTGAGCAAAGCCCACTCCAGCAATCAGATGTAACGGCATATTGCTTTTAATTTGGAAAAAGTGTGTTAAGGATTCTTTTCTTTGAGCCTTAGTTGTCATGAGGGGAGGCGGATCGGAAACTTTCTCCCGGGCCAAATTGGCGCTCAATGTGGCCGTTTCTCTGCTCCAGCAGCGTGACAGTAGTCTTATCAAACTTTTTAACGATTTTCGCCACAGAAGTGAAGATGTCTCAATGTTGTCTTTGTAGGAAACTCTGTCACTCAGCGCTCATTGTAAACCGTGCAAAATTGAGCTAAGTGGAATTAATGAGCGAATTTTGCCCTCGAGACCTGAGCCGCCTCTGTCTTTGTTTGTTAAAGTGAGTGTTTTCACTGCGGCAATTTTGCCCTGGCATGGGGCTTGCAGAGATCTCTTGGGTCCAACAGGTAATTCCCAGGCATTTCCTCTTGTTTGGCTAAGGGGAAAAAAGTAGCGTCTACCCATTCTACCCATCCGTGTATGCTAAAGTCATCAGCCGGTTGGAAAAAAAAAAAAAACACTTAAAAAAAATTGAGGTTGATGTGTGCAAGAGCGTCCTTAATGTTCATTACTTCATTCAGAAAAGATGTGTCTCGTCCTGGGAAATGTTTAAAACTCAGACATAGAGACAAGAGGCTTGTCATCTAAATGGTACATTTAATTATTTTTTCAGTCACGATACATTTAGCCCCCGGTAATGGGAATCAAGTTTATTCAAGGAGGAGACGTGTATGTATTAATTGCAAGCATTCCCATTTGGTTTTGTGTACATCTGTAGAATAAACATAACTTTTGATTTTGCTCAGATCTGTTTCAGCTAAAAGATGACCTCTCTTAAAATAAAATAGTGCCATCAATTTTCTCTGTCTTCTCCAGAGACGTATCGGAGTATTTGTTTGTATGACGCTTTTGCGGTTTGGCTTGTTGGAAAGTTCTGGATGTCCGTGACAATTTTGTTTCCAACTAAACATTCCTATCCCATTGCAGATTCGAAGAAAAGACAGGTTGTATATTCTGCATAGAAGAGAATAGTACACACAGTATGTACTTTATACTGATTTTGAGTTTTTTCTTGCATCTTTAAGTGTACTTGATTTTGTCCCCCTTCATTCCATAGGACTGCAAATTAAGAATAGTTTTTGTTTTATCTGCCAATTATTTTCTCAATTAATTAATTAATTGTTTTGTCAAACAAATGTAAGAAAATAGTGGAAAAAAAAACATCACTGTTTCCCAAAATATTTCCAGTTGACCCTCACATAAGACAAATTAGAGGATTAAATACTTTCTTTTCTGATTTAGCTTGATGTCAAAAACGATGTCAGCAATTAATCGATTTTCAAAATAGTTGCTGATCAGTTTCTTGACAATTGATATGTCAATTAATCAACCTATACTTTTAGCTCTAAAAGCACACTATTCAAAAAACACACTTTACTCACTATAGACTCAAAACCTTTGTATAAATAATATGAAGCTTGGACACAGCTAGAGAAAATAATTCCATGTTATAGCAACCGTCATATCTCATGTGGATTCTCATGTGCGCTGTGCATTTTTGTGCATGTGTGTGTGTGTGCGGTTGGTGTGCCGCTTTGTGGGTCTTAGTGGGGATCCTCCCGGGCCCCAGTGGGACGACGATAAAAGCCTTGTGTGACACTGAATCACTGGCCTTTAGAGGATTTCCACGGCCCTGAAAGGCAACTGTGATAATTCAGGGACAATCCTTCCCCGGTGGTCTCCCCATTGGCATCCCTTAATAACTGTATTAGCAATTAAGAGACGAGGCCGAGCCGCTATCGGAGCCTGCGGCCGCCTCTTGCAAAATTGCGCCGTCTCTCCTCATCTTGCGCGCTTGCGGCCGGGCTTAATGGGCTGTGAGAAGACATCATCCATGTACGCTTTTACCCTCATTCATTACGGTCTCACCATCATAGATAACAGACTTAAGATAATGTCACTTGACAATATAACACCATGCGCAGTGTTTATTTTCAGTCGTCGTCCCTCGACGGTTGTGCAAGATAATAAATGAGCGGATCGGAACAACTGAGGCCGACTGAAATTCAGAGGTTGAGGTTACCGACACGGGAATCTAACCCCCGGTTTCAACACCTTCAGGCACGGTGAGTGATGTGGGGCCCAGGCAGGATCTCTTAAAGGATTCTGGGTAACATTCTTTCAAATAGGCATTAACGCGGTTTAGTTTTGAATAATTCCCCAAGAGGATAACTCAGCAGTGATTCCGTAATCGTAGTTACACGCCTCCCCTCGCGGGCATGTTGTCGGACGAAACCCACACGTGCATCTTATTACTGGGCGCTATCATTGCACTCTGGATATTCAGTTCTTATTTAGAGTTTTAAAATGTCGACTTGATTGCATCACGTCTTGTATCTTACAGTTGTGTTTCCTTCATAACCTGCAGACTTTGTCATTTCAGTTATTTTTTAGTTCCAGCTCCCAACGCTTCCCTTGTCAGTACAACTTAAGGTGGCAACATGTAGTTCATATTTCTGAAAACCTTTATGTGTGTATTTAATATTTAGAAAGAACAAAGAACTGTAAGAACATGAATCCATGCACCCATCCACCAACATGAATGTTACTTCTAACGTTTTATCTCTATTCACTTTAAAGACATTTATCAATGTTTTACTAATATATGTTTGGCATCATTTTAAAGGGTTCGTTCTTGTTTTTCATTCAAGCCCCGTTGTGAATCTATCTGTCAAAAAAATAAAAAAGGTCACTTGATCTCTTATAAACATCAGTTGCATACTTTATTCATTATTTACGTGCAAGCTTTTCGATTTTAATTTATAACTTTGGCACTCAGAAACATCTTTGCCCCAATTTTCAGCTTCATCTTTAAGCACTTGAATACAGAATATGGCATGCAGGATTATTGATTTGCATTGTGACACTAGAAGAGAGATCACACACAAGACAGAACGGTTTTCTTTCCTATTCTGTAAATCATTGTGTGTCTCCTCAAAGGCTCCAGACCTTCAGGCTTGGGAAGGCTCAGCCTCATGCATCTCAGTGAAAATATCAACAACCTTAGAGTAACAGAAGTTTCGTTTTGTAATCAATATTGTGTGTTTTTTTCGAAACAGATGAAAGCATTTGGGACATAATCAGCTCCATCGGTGAGGAACTGTCTCAATGAACTCATGCTGGTGGATTTTTGACAGACTGTAAATTTCTTTTGGACAGAGCTTTGGTTGTTTCTTTGCTCTTGGAAGAGAAAACACTGTGAATCATTTAGCCAACAAACATAACAGAAAGCACCACAAATGTTTGGATGATTTGGTTCGCCACCTGGACTCTCACAGCGTCTCACAAACCCTGTGGTCAGCGAGCGTTAATTCGTAGTTATGGATGAGCATACTGATTCCTCCGACGAGCGAACCCCCCCCCCCCCCTTCCCTTATTCTGTCCTAATAGCAAACAGGGGAGATTCATCCTCCAATCCACCGTCCACCCCCGGAGGCCCGTGATTGGGGATGTGTATGGTGGGGAGAAACCAGGGATGACAAATAATGGCTGAACTCTTGAATGGCAAGGTTCTGCTTCCCGTGGCTCTGTTTGCAGCGTGGACCCCGGAGGCCATAGCCCCTCCGCCCGGGGGGTTGTCAGTTACTGATGGCACTGTTGTTGGTTCCAGTGTGAAGGGGGCCGAAGAAGCCCCACCACAATCCTGCTTGTTAAATAGCATGAATTAATGAAGTGGCGGAGCTGGGAACTTCCTACCCCTGAGCGACTTGGGGGGAGAAAAAAAAGAGGGCCACTTCCTTAGCATTTCTATGGGCCCCCAACTTCTTTTCATCCTGTCGGCTCCCTCTAAACCCCCCCCCCCCCCTACACCCTCAAAAACGTCTCTTTTTTTAAGTCCTTTAATCCTCTGGATTTATTCCGGGTTGGGAACAGCAACTGATAAGCGGCCCCAATAAGCAAAAAATACGATGGCTTTTGCAGAGTCGTAAATGTAAATGCAAATGTGAACAGTGGTCATGGCTAACGGCACGGAAAGTTAAGATGAAAGGAAGTTGAAGATGTGAATATTTGTGTTTCGGCTTCTTATATTTTGTAGTTTCTGCTCACATTCTGCAGACTACTTTTTTATCTGGTTGCTCATTTTTTACAGTTTTGTCTCCAACTTTGTCTCTTCTCAAACCAACTACACCACAAACCTCGATGCTTTTGAGTCTGACTGAAAACTTGAAATACACTTCTCATAAGACTCTACAACGGATACAAAGCTGCCTCAGCAGCAGGACACAATTCCCATGGTGCATCAGTCTCCAATTTTTATTGCCACCTTGCGTTATTTATGAAACTCCTTCAGATTTAGTTGCTGCTTTATTGGTCTTATTTTACGTGTGATGTCAGTCTTCCACACACCTGATTTACAGATAGGCAAAGACTCAGCAACACTTTAATAGAACTGTAAAGCGCTCCGGAGATGCTGATGGATGGCAGCAGCACGACAGTACCTCTAGTGTTGCACATGAGGGGTCGATTCAAAATCCCCTTTAGTAGCAAACCCAGGACAATATTTATCAACCTTTAAGTGAAACAGCTCAAAGACAAATGCCACCAGAGGGAAATTCAGTCTCTTCTTAGGTATGTGTCTTGCTGTTTCATGAGAATGTCGCTCTCCTAATGGTCCATGAGGCTCATACTTGTTGATTTAATGCACACTTAAAACGCAAAGTTCACACATAGCAAGTTTAGAATTAGTCTGAGAGGAGATACACATGGATCCAAGCATGCTGACACCACTTGTTCTTTAATTTTCGGCCGAGCAAGTCAATTTTATGGAGACAGATTGGCCTTTAGACCGCTTCACCTAGACCTGGCTCATCTCAAAGTCCACCGCAGCGGTCCCTGTAGTGAATCACTCGGACGCAGACCGAGGCCGCTTTGCAGATAACACAGATCCCTTTGAGGTAAGGGCTGGTTGGCCGCCAGTTCCCTAATGGGAGCGTGTTTATACTTTGCGTTTTTATCTGCTGCGAAGGGCCCTCCACCGTACAAAGGCTGGAATTCCTCTCGTAAAAGCTTGATGCTGCAGCGTAAAATCAGGTAAATAAATAAATGAAAGGAACAATCGGTCGAGGTGGGTGGAAAGGTAGCAATACGCCCGTCGCATGCAACAGAAAGGTTCTTCGATGGTATCTCCTCCGGGGACCAGACGTGCATGCAGGGTCTACTTTGGCCGTGGAAGGGGGGAGTGTAAACACGGCCCCAGAGCCCCGGCTGGCTTGCTCATTTTAGGCTCAAAACACTTTAAATACTCTGATCCCGAGCTTTGATAGCGAGGTTTCCATAATGCCTTTCTTTTCCAAAAGAGCAGCATTTACATGGCGACTCCTGCGGCCAGTGTAACTGATGCAGACGCTTCGATGTCTGACTGCACCACTTTCAAGGGCGGCCGTTTAATCCAATTATTATTGGCTGTTTTTTGGGTAATGCACAACTATGGTTCATTCATTGAATGTTATTTCAAGCGTATCAAATCTATTTTCAGCCTCATATAGAGGAAACAACTTCCCGGCAAATAAACCGCCCTTGTATGGAAATAATGTAGTTGTGCCAAAATTTAAATCGGTCACTTTAGACACCAAGTGAATCAGACAGAATAGACATTGTCTGTGACGACAGTGGCGTATGAACACATATAATGTGAAATTTAGCAAACCGGCTACCACACTTGCAATGAGTTTGCCACGAAACTGAGTACACCTCTCAAGGCACCACATCTGATTTGCTCAATTCCCCAACCAGCTTGTTAGCCATGATACCACGGCAGCACCCCAGAAGGAAATAATGAGCAGGTCATAGACTCTTCCCATGGACAAAACACTGGGAAGTGACCAGCTTCCAGCCGGGCGCGGAGCTCCCTCCCAGTCTGGCCCGAGCGACTTGCCCATTATCTCCCTGCAGTATTTCCCTGTGAAGGAACCCCCGCGGTCGCCGTCTGACTCTCATCCCCCTCTGCAACAAAGGCCGGAGTCGCTGCAGGTAGCGATGCTACACTGGGTCCTGGGTTTTTTTCAGTAAAAGGGAGGAGAGGGCCTCAGTGAGCGCTCCTTTGAAAAGTTTATGAAATTAACCAATTAGGACCTGCAGGGTAGTGAGATAGAGACAAGAAAGGGAAAGAAAGAGTCTTCTCTCTCCATTTCTCTCTCCCTCTCTCTCTTTCTTTCACACACACACACACACACATTGCACACTGTCCCAAAGCCCAGCATGGATTAATCACTCTGTCTGGGCGAATGAATGGCCGTTCACATCGCTGAGGCCTGTTATTTACAATTAAGTAGTTAGACAATAAAACTCACGCCGTGGAGTCTGCTCAGTCCTGCTCGGCCTGCTCTCAGCGCACTACTTTTATTTTTTTTTCTTCCTCTTTCTTTTTGTCTTTTCTCAGTTAAAAAAAAAATCGTTGTCACTTTTCTTAATCCTTTACGTCGTTACGTTATCTCGCTCTATTCTGTTTCTTTTCTCCCGCTTTTCTTGACCTTTTACACGCTGTCTTTTCTCTCCTTCTTTCTTTTGCTATTTCTTTATTTGTTCTCCTGCTTTCTCTCTTCTCTCTCTACAGTTCTCCACGTCCCTCCATACCACTTCCAACTTTTTCCTTTGTGATCCTTCACTTATTTTACTCTGTGTCTCTGTCTCTCTTACTCCCTCGTTCTCATTTTAAAAAGTATTTTTTCCTCCCTCTCTCTCTCTCTCTCTCTCTCTCTCTCTCTCTCTCTCATTTTGCTGAGAAGGAGCAGAAGCAGATAATGAGGCGAGGAAAAGGCCCCGGCCCATTAGCTTCCGATGGAGGAGAGCGGCAGACTTGTATGACTCTTTTAATGCTGTTAGGTCAAATCACTCACTGGTAAAGGCATTGAAATACTGACTCACCACAGCACTGTTGGTTCCAGTGTGGATCTGCATAGATTGCATTAAAGGTTGCAGCCTGTTTTGCTTCCGTTGATACACCACCAGCTACTCTGCGGCGCACGCTATAGGTGTTTACTTTGTGAAACCGTTTCTTCACATTGTTAAATGTTTTCTGTAAACACTCTAATACAGAGGTGTGAATGAGGAAGTGTAATGAAACTGAAGGTGCACATTCTGTGTGTCTCCTACTGCGCTGTCTGTGCGACAACAGAGACAAGAAAGAAAAGAGCTTATTGGCATCACATAGAAGAGCGCTGGCGTTGACTTAAGCCACACCCACACTACGACAACTTCCGTCAACACGAGCGTTTCAGCACCGTTTTCAAAATAATTTCCGTCCAACCCCTGAAAACGCATATCACGTGACCATTGAGGTACACTGGGCGTGCGCATGCCGGTGTAAACGAGAAGAAGATTTTACGCACTCTGCAGTCAGTTGTTTAGTGGCAGAAAATACTGCGAAGGAACAACAGCAATGCCGCAAAGATGGACCAGAGGTTCACGTGCTTGGACCGACGACAAGGTGGAACTGTTACCGCTATGTGCCGTTTTGCAGCACGCCATCCATGTGCCGTTCTGCGTCTGTGTACACCAACTGGAGTCTGGAGCGAGAGATTGAGAAACAAATTCAGTAACATGATCAAATCACTCCAAAGTCAGTATTACTGCGTGTAAGTTGACCTTAATTGCTCAGAGACAATGAACTAAGTGCGGACACAAACACAGTTAACTCACATTCGTGCGGCCACACTCACTCGCACACTAAGCCATGCAGACAACGGCGGTCAGAAGGACAGACCGCGACTTGTGTCCGGCAGCGCGGTCAGTCATGTCCCCCCTGAGACTCAGCATTTACTACAAAACAAATAACAGGAAGCCGTGCTGGCTGCGCTGTGAGAATTCCAACAATCGCCACCCTTGTGTTGCGTTCCTTCCCTTCTTCTGCTGACTTAACTTTACGACCTCCTTCAGCCCCGCGTCGCCTTGGTCTGGCCTGAAGTGGTTTGACACGGGGTATTGTTTCCATCGCATTGTGACTCAGGGATTGTTTTGGGTTTTTGTTGCCCTTATTTAGAAGCAAAGAAGGACAAGTGTTGGAGGGGGTCAGTTTACGCATGTGCAAAAGGCAATAAAGTGGAGAGAAAACATATCTGTGCTCTGGGTGGCTGTGGGGTCAGTGGTTTATTCAGCCGTGTTTCAGCCTCAGCTGCTCTTTGTCAGGTTTTTCCTTTTTCTTTTCTGCTCTATTCCAAATTGCAGAAGAGTTTGGAAACTCTTGGTGCCATCTCAGATCTTCCCTACTCGAGTCTTTTTTTCCACGCAGAGCTCTTCCAAGTAATTTGGAGTAGAGTGGTCTGCTAAAAGCTTTTCTTCCTTTGAGGCATCTTGTTCTGAAATGGAGAAAAAAACTGTCACATCTCCTCTGGATCTAAATTGCTCTCGACATCACAGTAAACGGATGACTTAGTGGGTTATTCTGTCCATTATAAACAGTCCTCTGATTGATAATCAAGCCAGCTGTTGTCTCCAAACCTGCCATGGATTTCAAATAATATTTTCTTAAAAAACCAACTGTGGAATTGTAGCGTTAAACTTTTTATCCTCCGCCGTTAATCTTCACACGTATAGAATGTCTTATATGAGCATATCGCGTCCAGCGGTGTGTCGCATTGGTCAGGTTGTAAATCCCACATTCGGGCTGTAAAGTTGATTTACAGACATGACGGCCACAGTCGATTACAGTTTGAGCTAAATCTGGCTCAGCTCTGTTTATCTTCTAAATCTGGACGCTGGAGAACGTTTAATTAGTGTCAATAGTGGTTTAATTATCCCATTCGTTTTCATGTCATAGGTTATGGGCAGCCTGCTGCGCAGCATAAATACACTTGTTACACTTGTGGAATGCGTGGAAAATTACCAAAATGTAGAATTTGACATTGAATAGATCTTAATCATGTCGGGAGAGAACGTTGAGTTTAATACTTTGTGTGTTTAATTTGAACAAAAAGCAGACCTGTACTGACAGTTTTTAACCATAATACAGCAGCATGGCTTTGGAAGTCCTGATGAACCAACTTTGGACAATGTCATCAAGATAAAAATAAAGCCTGGCCGAGAGAAAGGCGGGAGAGGTTTTTTGGAAAACTGATTACAGGCCTTTCAATTTCCAGCCCACACTTGACCAAAGAATCAACATATTTACTGTGTAGCATTTCAGGAATAGATGAGAGAAGAGCGACCAAACAAAAAAAAAAGAGAGAAGAGAGTGTTTGACAGAAAATAGCATCACTTTTTCCGATTGCCAGCTGCAGGGCCAATAACAACATCGAGGGGAGTCGGTTGCAGAGAGGAGTGCACTCCTTTCTGGATGGATTACATTTACAATCTCTGTTGAACTCCGCCCAAGAATAAGAAGAAGAAGAAAAAAAAGATGTCTGTCCCTCTCTTGGAAGCCATGACGTCTCATCTCTTTGTTTCTCCCTAAAGCAGACGTTTAGGGTATTATTGGCCGTAAAGGTTTTTATCATCTGTGCATACACCGTTCCCTGCCCTCGGTTTGACTCATCGAGGATAAATGGCATCTGTGAGCTGCGTTTGTTTTCATACGCGTGTGTGAGTGTAGGTGAGATAATGCAGAATGCTTCAGCCAGGACTTAGATTAGCCTCAGACCATGTTGAGTGATTCACTTCTGGGTTATCTTAATTCTTTAAGATAAGGCAGACAGTTCTCAGACTCCCTCACTGTTTCACCATCGTCACCGACTTGGATCCTACCTGAAGCCTGAATGTGAATTTAATGTCGGCGATGGGAATCTTTTTTATTTTTTACTATACTATATTTATATATTATATTTATATATTATACTATATTTATCCCGTTAAGGGGGAAATTTGTCTCTGCATTTGACCCATCCCTGTATCAGGGAGCAGTGGGCTGCCCATGACAGGCGCCCGGGGAATTTGGTATCGACGCAGATAATCGGGGTGTTGCAAGTGGCCACACACACACACACACAGCGACGTGACCCATTCAGTGACTTGAATCCTCCAATGCGGAGCCTGAACGCACACAAAAGTGCACGGCATTCACAGGGCCAACTTTACGTCCCCATTTGGGGTTTGATTGCCTCGCATGCGCCACAACGGCCCTAAATAGCTCACAGTCAAGGCTCCAGCCAATGATCTCCAAAGACAAATGGCAGCACTGTAATAGCACTTATTTTCTTAACCCTGGCCAAAGTATAATGAACATCTGCAAAAATTACACGTCTTAATAAGATTTTCCAAGAACGGCTCTCCACAGTTTGTTTGACGTCACTTCAGCCTTTCTTTTTTTTTTCTTTTGCCCCAAAATTCACATCGTGCCCTGAAAAACTTTCCCCCGGCTCCCACCCAGTCGTCCCCACTCACAGTGACAGACTCCATTCATTAGTGGGCTGTATTTGTCCGTGCTGTTCAGCCTTCTCTAAACAAAGGAGATGAAGCAAACACCCAGGAGTGTCTAATGGTCTCCCCAGCTGCTGATGCACTAATTGCAGAGGCCTCCGAGCGCTGCGTATCTGTCACTTTAGGCCGTGATGGATCCCTGAGTGCAGTCGCACATGAGAACCGTCGCAGATGAGACGTCACACGCAGAGTCGGGGGTGAGCATATATCACTCCTGTTTTTCTTTTTGTGATGAATAGTTTCCTTTTCCAAACACAGCTGCCTGGTCAAATTTGCGTCCTTTACTTTTCCCCCTCCTCTCTCTCCGCCGCTGCCCCAAGGAAAAATGAAGACATTGTGGATAAATGTTAAGAGTCAAGTCCCACCTGAAATCACTCAATGGTGTATGGAGGAGTGCTGCACGCACGCATTATCCATGTCCACCTCTGGAACACCGTTTCACCGTCCTCAGCTGTGATGTATTATCAAGCAGTGGTCCCATCTGTGTTTTAAAGCCTTGAAGTTATTTTCTGAGAGAGATGTGAAAACATGAAGTGATCTGTCCGCTGAACACGTAACTTTGTTTATAATTTAAGACCTAATTGTATCGTGTTATGCACAAAACATATAAGATAAAAATACTACCTCTCTATATCATTACGTTAATGTGAGTTTACCTCCACATACTTTACACTCTGTGGTCATTACTGCATACCAGAGTGGGCCAACTAGCAACACAATTAAAGTGCAGCACTTTAATGCCATTTGTCATCGCTCAAGAGAATAATGCAAAGCACCTCAAAGCGCCCACGGGCCGTTTATAAACCTGGCAGTGTGCATGCTGTACCCCAATAACTGCACTACAACGGACCACAGCGATTCAGAATGACACAATAAGGCAGCAAACCAACGTTTTTTTATTAATAACATCAACTTGAATTGATCCTTAATCAGTTATCAACCATCCTTTTTTGTCAAACTATTATTTCACAGATCAAGAATGAACTGAAGCGAAGTTTATTTGTATATTTAAATATCAAATGCACACCGTATCACGTGCCCTTATCGAGCAATCATTAATAATGTAGTCGTATCCAGATTTAGGTGTTTATTTATGTATTTGTCAACAGCTAAAACTCCTCCTGTGGGCTTCAATTACAGGTTGCTGACATGGAGACAGATAATCATTGACAATGTATTTAGAGAAAACATTTTTGAATATAAAATATCTCTTTGTAGGAAAAGTTATAATTGTTAACAAATAATGTACTTTAATAAATACTTTAAAATGTCCTTGTAGCTGCGTACAATTACAGTGTATTAGTTAGTGTATAAGCTGTATGCTGTATTAATCCATTCACTTTTTTATACTTTCACACACTTTATCGGTATTCAGTGAACGCTGTGTGAGCCAATGTCCCGCTGTTGCATTGATGTGGTGAACATAAATGACATAATCTTGCAATTTTCTCGGAGAAAAGGATTTGTCACCAGAGCAACGGAGAACTATTTAAGAATGTCTGCCTATCAACGCTGCGTTCATTAATATATGTCATCGGCCCGGTCATTCCCCCTCGGTGGGAGAAGATAAGGAGCGAGACGGTGAAATGCAGACAGAGTTGTGTTTGTGAGAGAAAGCACTGAGTGAGAAAGTGTGTTTGCCTTTAATGCAAAAGATAAGAGAGTGAAACCAATGCCAAACTCATCTGCTAACGCTACCAAACAGCTCTCCGTCTGCTCGGAGATCTAACAGCGCTCTTGTAAGAATTGCAATTCACGGATTAGTCCTGCCACACATTTCCCACACTGATCTCTTCCTGATTTGGATCCTTAGTTTAGCAGAAACAAGCAGTCATTGGAGTGAGATTATGTCAAAATCTTCTCACGGCGTGACAAAACCCCTCCAGCCCGCGTGGTGTTTGTTTCTCGTGAGCATGTTTGGCTTTCTTGTAATGAGCCCGATCCTTAAAGGTGCCCAGCAGGCCGGGGAGCGCTTTTGACAATTCCATTCCCCGTCTGGCTGACCTTAATCTGGATTAGTTGATTTTCTTTCCTTGGATTAACAGTTTGTGGTTCAATTAAACCTCACGCAGCCCAACGAGTTTGAATCGCCGTATTACAGAACGCCGCATGGAGCTTCAGGGGGCGAAACTGAAAAAGCTCTGCTGCCCGGCCAAACCATCTGGCCTGGAGAGATTTTTTTGGCCTACCGAGTCTTAAAGGCTACCGTGCTATGAAAAGGCATTCCTAGACAATGTGGAGACATGCAGAGAGGCGGTAGCTACAGAGTTAGAGAGGCTCTCTCTGAAATACACTTAACTATCAAAACATTCCTCAAAAGTAGATCTTTTTTTTTTTCCTTGACTTAAAGCTTCATGGATTGAAACAAAGAACCATTTTTACACTGGATAAGTATGTAAGACGAAAGCACTCTGCAGTGGAGAGCTAGCACTCTTAGCAAGTTTAGCTCGCTCAATGAAAGTTCAAACAAGCCATCAGCTCACAGCTGTCAAGGTAAAGTGGGTACCTAAACCGTCAATCCAAATTACAAAATACCTTGATGTTCACTTTCTTTTTGACTAGAGTTCCCAGTTAGCTACTTGCACTTGGAGAACTGTGGTTCTTTAGCTTTACACAAACTACAACCAGAGAGTCCACAGTTTGTTTAATTTCTGGATAACTTGAATGAGAAACACCTCCTCAATAAATAACATGTAGGTGCCCTTGAGGAAGCCACTTAGCGTCTCGTAGCCAACAGTAGAGGGCTGTGCATGCACCGAGCAGCTCCCCATGGTGTGAATCTGCGTAACTGTTTGAATGAGAAGCAGACTTCTTGAATGTCTGCTCAGCGAAACCCTTCTTCCCTGGGCCGAAAGATGAGAATCCAACGGTCCACTGACGATCCGAGCTTCGAGTCAGATGGGAATCGCCGTGATGGAAGATAAACCTCTCGCTGTGTGACAGTCTGGTGTGCTATATACTTCACATAATGGAGATATAGAGAAGCATTTATTGTGTTAGAAGCATCTCATTATTTTTCTTAACTCTTGGGCTATTGTTTAAACAGGTAGGAATAGACAGCGGTGGCCCAGAGCTGGATTTACTGGGAATCTGAGCTACATGTCAAATGAAAGAGGAGCTCTGGCGTGCAGTGGAAAAATAGAAACAGGAATTAAGACCCACAGAGGGAGAGACTAGAGGGATGTGCATGTGAGCGGAGGGAATGGAAGGACTTTAGCTTGACTCACAGTGGTTATTATTGGCTGATATTGCAGATAATAGCAGATTTCTTTCTTTATTATCACGCCTTTATTTAGGGATCCTCAAGAATTCAAGTGTCGCCAAGCATAGAAATAGAATGGACAATTAAACTGTTTTCTGTGGTCATTTAACTGGTACAAAAGAAAATGGGGATTTCTGTCTTATGGTGAAAACACAAGTCTTTGGGGCCGAACGCCTGCCGGGAAGAGAGCGGGCGCAGCTGGCTGGCTAGTTTGCTAGTTAGGTTGTCCTTCTCCAGAGCGTTGGGGAGTGAGTGGATGAAGCATTAAGTTATTAATTTTTTACTCATTCACTGCTGCTCTCTGTGCACATCATGGGGGACCATGAGCTCATCAGGAAGAGAGCGCTCACAGCTCTGGAGACACATAGCTTGCTATTTAGCTAGGTAACTTGTGAGACGAAGGGACCCAGTGCTGCCGCTGTAGTAACCAGTGTAGCATTAAAGCATGGTGGAATTAGCATTTACCATCTATGACCCGAACACATCTGTCAATAGCAAAAAGAGTGTCTGGATGAAGCATTCAGTTGTTAGGTTCTACTCATTTACTGTGTCTCTCTGTGCTTTGTAACTTTACTTTATGGTTTTAGTCGTTATTGAAATACCTCACCTCAGTGAATCCGCAAAAACCAGCAGCACAGCTGAGAGAGGAACTCAAATAAGAGAGGGGGTGGGTGGGGGTGGGGGGGAGGGGGTGTAAGAGGAGGGGAGAGTGAGGACAGAAAAGGAGCAGAGGGGAGAGACAAGAGGCCCAATTGACTTTAAGGCCTCACTTGTCTTTCTCTGGTCTCTCAATTGCTGCCCTCATTCCCCTTTTCCACTCTCTCACCCCCCCCCCCCCTCCCCATCCCCTCTTCTCTTTCTCTGTCCCGTCTCGCCAAGTGGCTGGTTTTCGTCCATGCATACCGGGCCGTGGCGGTGAAGGGGGGAGGGGGTGGGGCGTTGGACGGGTGGAGGTGGAGGTGGTGACTGTTCCTGTCGGTGACTAGATCACATGTGACACTGTAAGCCCTTTTTACCCCGGCGCAGCCCTACTTAAATCCTCCTCTCTGCACTGACTGACACCAGCCAGACGTTCTCCAGCTTAGACCTTTAGAAGCGCTTGTTTCCCCTCCCTGCCCCGGATGACGTGCAACCGTCAAACCAATGTCTTGATTTTTTGACACATAACGCGATACTGGCTCGGTTCGTGGTCACATGGAGTTTTTTCTGACAGTTTTGTCGGTAAATATTGTTAAATCTGTGCCCCAAACACTGACAGGAAAATTAAAGCAGATCTAGTATCAGCTCCACGTTTTTGCCCTCTTGCTCGTTTGTTCTCTGTGGGAACATGTGTGTATTTGTGTTATCCGAAGCGGTTCAGTCCAAACACATCTCATGAAGATTTTGGTTCCGAACACATTCTGCCTTTTCCTGGATTTCCTGCATTGTTTAAAATGTTGTGTAAATGTTGAATTAATATGTCACTTGTCAGTGCTCTGTTTGTGTGTTTGCCTGGGTGTGGAGTGAGTTTGGGATACACTGTTTATCTTGTGTTTCATCCCCACATTGTTTGCCACAGATATTGATAATGACTTCTTTTTGTTGTGTTGCTAGACTAAACAATTTCCTCGCTTATGAACACCAACTTTGTCAGACTTTGGTGTTCACCGTTTTAAGAAGCCCCTTGTTTGAGTGATTGCTGGTTTCACTTCCCAACTCAGGACAGCATTGCTCCTTTGTTGTCTGAGTATTTCTTTCTGTCAAATTCCCAAATGCCCACAAGTCTTGTTGTCTGGGCTGCCTGTCCTTTTTTTGGGGAGGTGAAAGTCTGGAGAATTTATTCAAACAACAAGTGATAGAAATGAAGAACAGAAGTTGTCCCCTCTTCTGCTTTTCTTCCCCTGATCCGCAAAATACATGTCAGAGCTGCAGGAAGAGGTCAACTAACAAATGACACCCTTGTGCTAAACTGGGGGTTTTGACCCCAGAGTATCCAAGGGCTCCCACAATGCAACTACTGCGAGGAATTAATCATCACCTTCTGACCCCACACGCTGACCCTCTAAACCCTGGAGAGAACCTAAAGGTGTTATGGATGATAGTAGAGGCCGAGAGAACGGAGGTGGGGAGTGAGAGAAAAAAAAGTCTTCCTCTCACGGGGCGTCTATGGGGCCTTTATGAGTTGACAATTAATAGTCTCTGTAGGTTTCCTGAATGGGGAATTGAGACGAATTGTCTCTTGGCTATTCAGCTGCGTTCAAGCGTGCCGCCAGACAAAAAAGAAAATAAGAAAAGAAAAAAAAAAGCGATGGCTGTGAAGGCGAATTACCCATAAGGCTGTTTTTGAAACATTTCCTTTTTTGTTTTGCAGACACAGGCCCAATGGTAAGACCCCCATGCACTCACACACCACCAAGTGAAGTGACCATTTTGGAAAGCCAGAAAATCTGCCTAAAGCAGAGCCACTTTAAAAATAGTGATCCTTCAACAGCTCTTCTTACTGCGAGCCGTTTAGCCGGGGGACCGGTGAGGGAAAACAGATCACACTGAGGCTGACATTTTTGTTTGTTCGCGTTTGACGGCTGAAGGCAGAGATTGTATTCACTCATTTCGGTAGCCGCAGAACGACATGCTTATGCGTCGGTCGCTGCGGCTTTACAGACAGTGAGGCATTGATGTTAGGGCCGGGCCGTAAATCACGAAGAGAGTGCCTCAAATTATGTGGAACTCTAAAGGAATGGGGAGAACGTTCTGGATTGCATCCGTTAAATGCAAAGGATGAGGCTGGGAATTGCCATGAACAGTGGGAGATAATGAAATGTGCAGGCAACATGGGAAGGTCATTGAATTTGTTTTCCTTAATCCGCTAATGATGTCTTAGAGCCCGAGAGTTCGTCTTTGGCCACGGGATTTCTTCCCATGCTATTTCGTCTTGGAGGCTGAAGTGCATACTAATGGCTTGTTAATTAAGATGGATGGTACTTCTAAAAGGCCCATCTTCATGATAATAAGAGAGAGTTAAACATGTGAAGCCTTGTAAGACCTCCTTGTAGTGGCGAAGTGCATGTGAAGGTATGTGTGACGGGGGGTGGGGGGGTAGGGTTGGTCTTACCATCACACATGTATGAATGAGCATGTCATAGCCCACCGTGTGATTGGTGCACAGTTTAGCATTTTCATCCATTTGTATCTGTGTGTGTGTGAGAAAGAGAAAAGAGGGCCAGAGCTATCTCAGGGCCCTCCAGTCTGTTTCCATGAATGGCCCTCAGCGGGGGGAAACTGTCCCTCATTGTCAAGTCATTTGGCAGAAGTCTTTTTTACGCCACCTCATGTTAAATTCATCAACATTGCTCCATTTTCTTCGTTTGCATTTGCCCTTCAGAATGTCTTCAGATCGGGTTTTCTTGCCAAGCTGGTTCCTGCTGAGGCCTAAATGACCGCGGCAGATGTATGGTGCGCCAAAAAGAGCAAATTCTTTCATGACGATAAAGCAAAATTAAAAAAAAGAAAAGGTGATTTCTTGGCTCAGGGATAACCAAGTTGACTTGTGATGTCAAGCAGTATTTCTAAGAGCGTGACTCGGCTGCATTAATCAATTTGGCCTCTAGGGACAGAAGAGCTCAGCAGCAGGCTGACAGAATGGCTTCTATAAAGTTGTTACGGCTGTCGAATTAGGTACCGAGCCTACTGACACATTATTATTCATGTGAAGTTGTGTTTTTCTTGATGAAAGTGCAGTATTCACTCTCCTCTTAGCTCTGGTTTGGTCTGCTCCATCTCCTGAGAACGATATCCGACTCTTTACCTTGTTAACACGTTAGCTGACTTTGCTTGTCTGCCGTTTGGCACTAGGAAGAAGGCGCTCAGTAGTTTTTATCAGAAGTTTATTTGCAGAAAACAGCTGCAGTAGATGGATGTGTAAACTGTTGCAGCACATAACCCCAAATTGTTGTTTTCACATTTTTGTTTGTCTTTCCAGTTGTAAGGTAAATTAAGCTAACCACTTCCCTGCTCTTGCTCCGTACCTGCTATTTTATCGAACTCTTAGTAAAAACACAAAGAAGCATATTTGTCAAAATGCCAAACTAGTACAGGATAGAGTGCTGCAGGGATGACGTATTTTTGTAGGGCAGTCTGGAATTTAACATCGCATTAGTTCCCTCGACAAAAAGCCAATGGGATTTTTTGGGGATTATTGCAGAAAAAAAGCTCCGTGGCAAATAAAAGTTTATGACACTTACACGTTCAGCAAGATAATCTCCACAAATGAACACGACTTTTCGGATTTTTTAAGCGTGCATGCAATCGCCAGAAGTAAAAAGCTAAAGGTAGATTAATGTTCGACGTGATGCCGTTTTGTTAGTGTCATTTGGCTACTTGTTAGCATCTGCCTTTTTTATGAGACGTAAAATTTTTGAGGTATTTACTGACAAATTGTAGAACAAAACGTTTACATCTCTTCCGCTTATGTTAACCACGGACCTTATTTTAACCAAAAAAACCTGAAAACACATTGACCTGCAGCACTCTACTTCCTATTCTGATGTTTGCAGTTTTTATTCCATTCGAAATATATAACATCATCAAAGTGCAACGAACTGCATCCAAACTTCTCTCCATTGTTCCATGTTTTCTCTTAAGCTACTATTTTACTTGTAGTCTGATCAGCAGGAGCTTTTAGTGGCAGTTGGGCTTCCTTTTGGAGCACAGGTCAGCCACAATATCAACTACTGCATGACCCCCCCCCCCCCCACCCGTTCACACACTCAAACACCATCCCCACCCCCACCCTGTTGCTCCTCCCACCATTAATGTTTGCAGGGGTTTTTCACATAAACATGGGCTGCTCGGGGTTTCACACAACAATCCGAGGCCTGTTTTGGATTAAAGCTGGTTTCTACACCACCCAAACACACAAGCACTTACATTCCTGACTCGCTGTCCTCCGCTCATGCTTGTTTAAATTAAGTAAACAGCAGTTAAGTATCATCTTTTTAGAATTCTCACCTCAGCATTTTTATTCACAAAGAGCGCCGCCAGCCATTGATGTGTTCAGTTCAACTTCAGTTCAATAGATAAATGGAAAACTGAACTTTATGACATTCGTGCAGGGCGTTGACAAAACAATTTTTTGTGTTTTGACTTGATAGAACTAAAGGAGACAAATATAATGGATCGAACCCTGAACCTCAGTCACCAAGTAAACAAGTAGACGAGGAAAGGTCTGGGAACAACATCTCCTTTGAAGCTCTCTGAACTCCCAACCCGATCCATGATGGAAACCAGATCTAAGGAATTGATAATTAAATCAGCCACAAACAACGTTACAGTCGGCTAATTATTTAACCTTCGTTAATTTCTAGGTTACGGAATTATCTTACTGCGATGGGGGAGAGATGTCATCTCCGATGTGACTTGATAATAATTAGGTCAAATCCAGACTGAGATGCTTTGCTAATGCGTCTCTTCATACAGCACCAGCTCCTGGAAATCTCATGCATTTATCACTGGTTGACAGAAACTATGAGATGGTTGCCATAATAGACTTTAAAGCCTCTCGCAGATCTCCCAGAAGTCTTGGAAAGCAACCTTGGCTTTAGATGAAGATTCCTGATATTAGCATTTATCTGTTAAAATCCCCCTGAGCGCTCATGCTGGGCCCTTTGGAACAATCTCCCCATTATTTACATATATTTATGATGGCTTCAGACAAATCACTTTAAAATTTGCATCAAAAGAAGACAATACTTTCTTGGACATCACCAGTGGTTGAAGACTCAAATCTCTTTTTTAAGTACATAGCTGTAGCCCAGTGGAAAAACAGATCCAATAGTGAAATACACTCACTCCCTTTCAATGCGTTAAATTACTGATGTATTATCCTGTTAGCTATATATTTTTTATGTTGTAAGTGGTCCAGGTGGCGCTGAGTCTGACTACTTCATTATACTTCTGGAGAGTTTAAGCCGTAGCAATGTGTTATATCGCAGCTGTCGGATGAAAGACGAAGCTTGTGTCTCCAATTTGGGGGATTTTCCCTCCTTCCGTATCAGTTGAAGGATTACATGCTTCTCTACGGGCTGGAAAAGGTTCTCTTACCTCTTATCCTTTGTAAAGATGCGTCGCCATCAAGGTTTGAAGAGCTGACATTGTTATCTGAAAACTGCAAATGAGCTTATTTCATGTTGAATGTAAAATGTTTTTCAGCAAAGTAAGCCATCAGAAGTAGGAACAGAAGTAAGATATTTTGATCTGAAATGCAGACAAGCAACTGTAAGAAGTGTCCCAAAATGGTAATACGCATTGAATCTGTAGGTTTTCACTACCAGACATTGTTAAAAAATCAGAGAATTGTTGTGTTTTTGATCTATTTTTAGGTTATTAGGGTCTTGGTCGCTCCCCTTTCCATGGTCTGCATGATTTGAATGCCGTAATTGGAGGTAATTGTGGAGAGAGCGCAGTGATAAGGCCGTAGACTCACGCAGAGTCAGTGGCACCAACACCGATAGACGGCTGACTCCAGTTATGGTCTCCTTCCATTCTTTAAGAAGTCCCCAAATAAGACAGATAACTGATAAAAAGAAAATACATTTCCCTTCTTGCATCTTCAAAGCATACTTTTCACAAATAGGCTAATTATTTTAGTTTTTTACCTTTCATCTCACAAGGAGAAAAATGCTTGTTTTGATGTTCTTCTAACCTCTTAATCCAGGGATACAGAACACGATGCATTTAATAGGCTATGGTAATTTCGGTGATGGCTTTGAATTGTGCTCGGGCTTCAAGGAGAGCTAAATCTTGTCTCGCCTCCATTAATACTACTGTGATCTTGCACAAGGTCTAATTAAACTTTCCATCTAACTCTCTCAGGTAGGAATAAGAGGGAAAGAGTTATGGCTGTTTATAGTGAAGAAGAACCCCAGTTTGCACCGCTCATGGCCCCGGATGCTGGCGCCATTAAAATTGGCAATCTATCATGATTTGTTTCCACTCCCGTGTGTGAGGTGATGTCTGCGGGCCCAGAACCTCTATGAAACAATACGCTGGTCCAGATGACCCGTTGGGATTATTCGTTCTGTTGGATTATGTGTCCAACATGAAGTGCTCAGAGGGAACCTCGCTTGGCAAAGGGTTTGCAGGGGGCTTGAAGGGGCCTGCTGTAGACAAACAATCTTTTAACAGTTGGTGAAGTGGTCCACCGAGAGGACAGTGATCCCCTTTATTGAAACCACTTGCTCGACATTGTCTCTCCTCTCTCCCCCCTTGTTGGTAACATACAACCGAGGTGCTTTGTGATCGTTTGCAGGCTCTCCTGTTTTGTTTTGTCTGTCTCTTTCTCTTAATCACTCTTGTTTTTTTTCTTTCCATGGAACTGCAGATGGTTTTTTTTGGGGGAGGACTCCAGGGGTGGGGGGGGGGGGGGGGTTGGGTTATGATCGTATCCTGACTTCTCTCTTGCACAGTGCGCTGAGGTTTGGCCGACGTCCAGCTTTGTCTGCTTTTTTCCCGGGCACATTCCCATCCCCGGCACGCTCAGATTCCTGTCTCCGGAGCGCGCATGCACTCCGCCGAGCCCGATGACTGCGGTCGGAAGATGAATTGCTCTGCAGCCAGTTGTTTGACAGATCGAGCCACTCGCAATTGTACACGTGTTAAAGAAACCGTACAGAAGAGATCTGTTTGACCTCGTCTCAATTATTCAGTTGCGTTTCCTTTTGTTGTGAAAAGACAGAGCCGAGATGGCACTTTTACCAGCGTCCTTGACCCCTCAGAACTCCCCATAAAGAGTCAACGACGTTCTGTCTAAACAGTTGAAACAGCCACAAGTAGAGGTAGGGAAGGAAGTGAAGATGTAGTGAAATAATAATGGTCTTTGTCCGCACATCTCTGGAGATTGCGGGGAATTAATTTTGTTGAATGTGGTGTTTTATCACCCACTTTACATTTCTCTCCTTATACAGCAGAACATTCATCAGATGTGTGTGGATCACGCCACACGGTTTTCAGATTAAGCAATGTAAACACAGACACAAGAGTCTGGGCTTTTTCTAGACGGTCGGTAATCCATCTTCAACGTTTAGAGGAGGACATTTACCAACACAGTGGCTGTTAAATAGAGCAGGAACTTAGTATGATTTTCCAATGTGCAGGGAGTTACTGTAGTTAATTAATACTTTGCCGAAGCAGTTGTGGGAATCATTTGGGACATCCTTACCGACCTGCTTGGGTGCGGCTTTTCGAAAGTTATGCAGGCGGCGGTTGGAAGTAGGTTGGATGTCACCGCTCCGTCTGCATGTGCGAAGGCCCAGCGATGACTCTCCTGCTCCTTTGGAGACACACAGCAGTTGGAGCCTTTTTTCTATTTTTCTGCTTCTGTTGGAATACTCTGCTAACCAGCCCAAGCTGTACCAGCCTGCGACTCGGTCACGGGCCTCACGTTACACAAGGCCCCAGCTGAGCCATCAGACCGACGTAACCTTAGATTACCATTGTGTCATTTTAAACAAACAGTGCATCACACCTCAGATTGGATTATGGATATTTGGTTATTTACTTATTATACGTCGTGGAATCTGTACAATCTTTCTCTTTTATGGCATTGCAAAAATTCCTTTGTGCCATTTAGCTGTTCATACTGCGCCAAAGCCTGACTAATTCCTCCTAACAGCAAATGATTCTGGCTCTGTGATGAAGTGTTATATTTGGAATAGCTTCGTGATCTCAGATTCTTTGCCACATTGGGTGCAACTCCGCCTCACGTGCACATGATGCAAAGTGGAATCGTTCAATCTCGAAGGCCAAGTATAACGAGAGCTGGAAGTCGCCCCAACCCTTGACCCCGAGTCGTCAACAGCATCTAATGAGACATTTAATCATTTTGAAATGATCGTTTCCTGCAGGAGGCGCACCCTGCTCCAGTTTTTATGATCAGATGAGCTCAACATTTACAGGCCAACTGTTGCATCAGTTGCACTCAGTTCACTTTTTTTCTCCTGCTTTTGGACGAAATGTCTGTGCTACTAATATGAATTTCAATCTTTTTACTCAAATGTTCGTGGTGTTCAGTGGAGCACTGGAGCCGGCACTGTATTACTCATCTGTAATGCGAACCATTCCTCTCTTAATTAATCAGACCCTCGACCGGCTATTAGAAATAACTGAGTGGGTAACTGACAAAATATGTGTTCATGGGATTGTGCTCAAATGATAGATCTCTCGCTCTGTGTCTGCAGAGGTCTTGGCAGAACTGAGACGTTTTTTTTAAAATGGGAACATGAAAACTTTTGCTACTTCCTCTTTTTCAGATGTAGGGAGAATAGCAACGGTTGTTTGCGCTCTGGGACGCAGGTGATGCTTTTACCTTCAGCTGTAACCAGAACTTTTTCTCCTCACGTCAGACATTACAGTGTGTTGGTGTGATGGAGAAGTTATTTTTGGTATAGTCCGTTACTCTTGAGGTGAAGTGTCTGTACTTTGATGTCTGCTTCACTTCCACTTTCCCTTTAACAGCATGTGAACGAATGATACAGCGATACTTTTATACTTTTTTTTTAAAGGTCAGTTTACCCAAATTACAAAAACAGTATTTTCTCAGCCACACAGATGCTTTTGGTATTGTGTGCCTATTCTCCTCCATCCTGATACAGTTGAGGTTAATGGAATTGCATTTGCACTCCTCAAAGCATCACAAATTACACTTAACCACAGCATTTCTTTCCAGAATCAATGTTTTGGTTACTCTTTGGTCATAATCCACAGACCTCTCCCTCAACAGTTTTCATACGGACTATTTCTTTGCTTGGAAGTTCCTGTGAGCTCAGTGCAATATTCAAAATAACCAGGTCATTTTTTTACTGGAAAAACAAGTTGCTGTAGAATTTTTCCCATGACAAAAAATGTATTCTCCCTTTTTAAATTGGGGTCACTGCAGAAATTCCAGATATCTCAAAATGTCGGCAGTTGGCACATAAAAAACAAGCTGCGTGGCTCGATACTACTGGAGGTGAGTGGAAAAATACGCCTTTTTGAAAATATGGCTGAACTGAGGTTTTAAATGTGAATTCTACGAGTGGGAAACGAGACTAGATGACATAACATAAACTCAGACAACTAAATTATCCCACCTGTCAGTACTGCGTTCATCATCCAAGCTCTGCTGAATTCTGTGACAAGATTAATTTATCGCCGCTGAGTACGAGCTCTAGTCTCCGACCTCTTGGACAAATACCTTCCATCACTTAAGGTCTCATAATCGACAGCGCTCAGGAACCACTTGACGCGTGAATCATTCATACCTCCCCATAAATAATAAAACTCTGGCAGCCAGTTGGCAGCCCCTGCAACTTGAAACAGTAGTTCGTGAAACACAATCTTTTACCTTGTAAACTAATGTGTTTCACCTGCCTCGGCCGGGGCGTCTGGGTCCGCAGGTAGAGGGAACAAAACCTCTCTTCCCCCTTCTCTCATCCCTCCCCCCCTCATGACCTTGCTTCTTCTTCCTCCGATGAATTTTTCACCAAAGCCCTTTGATATCTTCCCGTCCCGTGGGAGTCTGGGTAATGCAAACGGGATGCGTGAAGCGTAATTATTTCTCAAAACTGCACTTCTACCCTAATTAGTTCACTCCCCTGAAGTGGGCCTTGCATTATTTACACATCAAGGGGGACACACAGGGCGGGAGATAAATATTCATTGTTTGTTGACTTTGCCCCGGTCCCTGGGCTCGGGCGCGAGTTGAGTCGAGAGCCGCTGTCATTGTGGCTCGTTTGTGTGCGACTTTTGCATCGCTGGTGCCCGGGACATAATCTGTCTTGTTCTCCTGTAATTATCTCCACTCATGCAGACACCGAGTCAGAGTCGGTTTAATAAGTGGACAACATCCTCGTCCTGGCACAAGCAGATCGGATGAATTAAGTGTTCGGTGACGGGTTTTAATTGTGACCTTACGCGTGCAGATCTGCCCGGCTGCAGTCGGTGTCATCGTGGCAGTAAACAGCAAGGAGCATATTTTATTCAGCAAGACTCTGACACCATTTCAGCTCCCTCAAGCTTTTTGTTCTGGGTCATCTTTAATGAACTGAGCTTTTTTTTCCTTTTTACAAAAGGAGTCTGTGGCAACTATTACGAAGAGTTTCCTGCAACTGTTCGGCTGCAATCCACATTTGTGGGACATGTGGAGTCTGCTTTTCCTGTCAATAGCCGGGTTTGAATAGGCTGCTGTATCTGCCCCCCCCCCACACCTCGGTGGTCATACGGCCTTCAGGCCTATTGTCTGCTCTATAAATGCCCGCTGGGAAACTCTTGTTGCCTCAAAAAGCTGCACCCATTGTAGACTTTTGACAACTGTTCTTTTTCTATTTCCTATTTCATCTCACTGACACGTAGCTTCATCTGAGTGTGTGTTTCAGAGGGGGAGGGGGGATTGCGAAAAAGAGACGTTGGGGCATCTTGTGACGCCTGGCACAAGAATTACCATAATCACTGTCAACATTAATGGAGATCCTATCACTGGAGAATTTAAACATGGCTTTTCCATATTTATAGAGTCAATAAACAGAGAACGCGTAGCAAAATGTCTGTTATGATTCAAAAAGCGAGCCATGTTTACCGGCTTTGAAATGCATATTTGGGTTAGTGGATGAGGCGGAGGGGATCGCAGTTTTAAGTTGTGGGATATGGGTAGAAATGTAATATCGTCACACTAGACACAGAGCATCTGAAACAGTACATGTCTCACTCTCACTGTCTCCGGGGTTTCCACTTTCCCTCAGACATTTGCACAGCTGAGCTTAACTGCCTCTCCGACCCGCTATAGGTGGCTGGTTCAAGTAGGTTGGTTTGCTTCCAATTGGAACTGTAGCAGTAAATGAGATTGGACATACAAAGCATTGCTCTTACAGTATATTGCTCTTGTAGTACGTAGGGTGGGATTATAGGGATCTGTGCAGGCCAGTCAAGTTCCTACCAACTGGGAAAGTAATTTCCCTAAGGACCTGGCTTTGTTGCATTTGGGGCATTGTCATGTTAAAACCGGAAAGGGCCACAAAGTTGGAAGCACACTATTGTTTAGAATATTTCATGCTGGAGCAATAACATTTCCCTTTATCTAAACTAAGGGGCCTTTCCAAAACCATGAACAAGAAAAGCACAAACAAAGGGATGTGGAAAGGGTTGTCCACATACTTTTGGACTTGTAGTGTATTTACCGCAAACCAGGATGGCGACGAAGGGTTCTCCAAGTGCGGTGAAAGAACCGTTGGGGATCCTTAAGTTGGCTCACAAGATCTTTTTTTGTAAAATGAGGAAAAGTTAAATGCCACTTTGATTTACTTAAAAATCATATCATTGATATAAACAATCGATCTAATCATAGGTTTCACTCTTACCACTGCTGTGTCTGTAATACATTTAGGTTATCAGCACAAGTCTCACTATATGGGACAAAGTTTATCCTCATGGGGGGTCTGCGGTCGACAGTAATGTGTGTTTATTTTGGTTTCTAAGACATGAAAGTGAAAATCCCAGAGCTGCAGTTAGTTTGCTCTACTGTTACACTCACTGTAAGTCTCTCTGGAAATAAGCCTCAAGTCAATTTGTAAATTGTACAATTTCCATGATCTCCAATGACAGTAGGGTATATGAGTTCTACCCACAATACAGTTATCTTGATATGTTAGTTCATGGGAGTTGATGTGGGCTATTGTATCTGGAGCAGTACTAATACTACGGTAGCCTATCAACACACACATGTTCTTGTTTTTTCTTCAGCTTTCTTCTGTAATGAGTAAGTTTAATACATTCATCTTTAATTTAAAATGTTTAGATATGTGATTTATAAATATTTTACCACCTCAAATCACATGAATTTAATAGTGTTTAGGCAGAGATTTAAGTGACTGCTACTCAGCTAAGCTAGGCTAGGCTAGGCTAGTTTTGGTTTGTCTTTATCCTCCATATGATTACATTTAGTTACAGATTGGTTTATATGGTTAAAACAAACGTAATTACTAAGGTGTTGGAGCATCAAATCGATTATTCATTATTTAATTACAGGAAACAAGTTGGTCACCAGCTAGCCTTAACTAGCCGATGTGCGTTCAGATGCTACAATGATAACAATTAGCTTTGCTGCTACTATGCTAAGCTAGGATAGTTACCCTTATGGTAGAACTCGTTTTTCTGGTACGTTTAGTTACTGCTTTGTTTATATGGTTTAATAAACATAATAACTAAGGTGATGGACCATAACAATTGATAATTCAGTGACTAACAGGTATGAAGTGGGTAAAATAGCTTTAGCTAATGCTATCTCACCAGCTAGCCTTAACTAGCCGGTGTGCAATGATTACAAAACATTGCTGCAATTCTGCTAAACTAGGCCAGTTAACTTTAGCTACCTATATTATCTATATATATTTTTTCACCATAATAATTACATTTACAGTAGCTAGTGCTTTAGTATATGTTGTATAACTAACTCAACCAAGGTTTTGGTATTTCAAAGGTATAATTGTTATGCAGTAAAACCAGTGTCAAAAGATTGTGGTCTTAAAGAGCAGACTATTCTACTATTAAATCTAAATAAATAATCTTTAGGAAAAATAATAATTCCGTCTCCTTAGTTTTGACCTTTCAAGTCAATATACCACACTTCATCATTTCAAAGCTTTTCCTCTCCAGCCTCCCTTCTTCCACAGCTTCTTCATCATCTGAAATCCAAGAAGATGGACACTTTTTTCTCTCCCTCTCTCTCTTTGCAGCGATCTTAACAGCTGTAGCAGGCCGAGTGAGGCCGAGTGAGGCCGAGTGAGGCCGAGTGAGGCCGAGTGAGGCCGAGTGAGGCCGAGTGAGGCAGAGCTTTAACGGTGGTGTTTATTTTTCCTCTGCAGGTGGAGATCACGCTGCAGGACGTCAACGACAACCCGCCTGTTTTCCCTAATGATATTCTCGATGTGACCATTGAGGAGAACGTCGGAGATGGCTTCAAGATAATGCAGCTAACAGCCACGGATGCAGACAAGGTAATGGCTCCCCCAGTTTCTATTCTGTCTGACAGTGTTTTTGCACTTTTCTCTGCCCGTTTTCCACTCCACTGCTTTCCGAATAGATATCCTGGGAGTGATTTAAATTGAAAATAAGCTCTCCCTTTTTTTCTCCTACAGTGTAGAAAACCACGATAGATTCAAATGGGATTTTGAGGCCAACGCAGCTGTCAATAATGGAATAAAGTCGACATTTAGTATCTTTAAGTTGGATGGTTTTCATGCCAAAAGGAAAAACTGCAGACATTCAGGACAGAAAAGCCATAGAAACAACATTAAGATCGTGACAGGAACTATGTGCACATTTAGAAGTTGTTCAATGTGGGTAGAGAAGGGAGGAGTTTTAGAGGTTATAGTTATTAGGTGGACAAAAAACAGGGTGTAAAACACATAGAATTAGACCAGGGGTGAAATAATTAATTCATTAATTCATCAACAACTCTTTCCATTATTCGTCGCAGCAAAAAAAAGGAAAAGAAAAGAAATTGTGAAAAGAAATGTCAGGCAACATACAGACGAAACATTAAATTGATTAATCGAAAAACAACAACATTACATTACATTACATTAGCAAATTAGTATACAGTACAATTAACTGGCACAGTGACACAGGGTGGCCAAGACAGATTGTGCTCCTTTCACCCTCACACAGCAACACAAACACATAGAACGCCACTTTGAATCAATCTGTCTTCATACATTTTTCTCCTCTAGACACACACACACACACAGAATTGTCTCTGTCCGTCTCATGTTGACGTTATCTGAGACGCGTCGAGGCCAACGGTGTCACAGAGCCTGGAGGAGAACGGCCAGCGATTGATTTTTTTTGGGCCTGCCGCTCTGATAGTCCCTCCGCGGCCACCATAGTTCACGTTACATCACTCTCAATTAGTTAGAGGCTCCATCTCTTGCTGCTTTAGGCAGGATGTTGACATCAAATCCTGCTGTGAGCGAGACGCGGGGCTCTGCCGCCATCTCCAAGGTCTGCGGTCCCTCACCCAGAGCCAAAGGACACAACGGAAAAAGTCGGGTCATAGAGGGGAGAGAGATTAGAAAAGAGAGAATCAAATTTAATGTTAACTTATGAGGCCACACGTCTTTTATTGCACAGCTGTCGCCTCGCCCCCAATTCTCTTCACTCCGAATGTGAGAAAAGTCGTCGTAGAAAGTCTCACTTCTGGACATTTTCCTTTTTTGTCAGAATACTCTACTGACTGTAAATCTCGGCCCTGGAAGCAGGTCAGTCTTCTCAGTCGGGGGATTTTAAGGACATCATTTGATTATTTTTCTTTTTTTAGCGCCAAAGCATTCACAGCTTTGATCTTGAACGCATATGGTATTGAAATCAAACCGTGCAGTCGTTCACTTTTCCCTCATATCTTAGTGTCAGCCTGAGCCGACACTTTTTTTGAAAATCAAGCATTCATTTTTGCATGCACAGGTATGAATATAAGTCTTCCTCGATCGATTTAAAGAACTCGTAGAGGAGCAACATTTTGCTTCCTGGATTCAAATGCAAAAGGAAAGCATCCAGACACTTAAAGAGAATGTAGAGTAGCCTTTTTTGGTTTTTTTAGGAATTACGGATTCTAGAGATGTTTACTCCAAACTTCAGGTCTGCCATGAATAGGTTGCTAAATAGAAGCCTGTACTTCATTCCAGCTCTCGCTCGGAGCCAGATACGAGGCCAGCCAAGTCTTTGCCCACATCCTTACGCAGGAAACTTAAGTTGCGCTGACACTGAGCGTACGGAACGCTCGTTGAGAAAGCCACATGTGTGAGCCAGCGCAGAGTAGCCAAGAGTGCAAGCTGTTGGCCAGCTGACGGGGCTGAATTCAGACATCGTAATGATCCCTTCCAATTTAACAGTGCTACATGTGGGATTCATGTGTGAGGGTATTAAAATGCTGTTTCTAGGCATCCGGTTTTCACTATAGGTCCATTTCCAGCCCCAAAAGAGATGGAAGAGGTTGAAAGAAAACCAATATAAAAGTTAAAGCTCTTTTGTCTCATGCAGGCGAGGCCTCTCTGAAAAAATGTTTCTCACCTCATTTGACAGAAAAAACTGTGAAGGTTTTATTAGAATACTGACCGTATGTGGAAAATATGGCACAGGTAAAAAAAAAAACTTACTTAATGAAGAAAAGTGCAACAATGGCTGTTTTAGGAGCGGCCTCTGAAAGTAAGTGAGCGGTAATGTGTTCCAGAGGCTCACACGCCCACTCAAAGTATATTTCAAGACACTTTGTTTTGCAGTTGTGAATGCGTCGTGCAGCCGGTTGGTCCACCTCTTCCTTTTTTAAGGCTTTTTATGTTCAAGCTGTCAGTGGCAACACGTTGCTTGTTTTTCAGGAGTCTGTGTTATGATTGGCCTGCACACGCGCTCGCTGCTGTTGCATACAGGAAGCCTCACTATCCCCGCCGGCGCTGTCTGCTTCGCACCACTCACTTCTCATACGAGCTGCTCGCTCCCAAAAACCACTCATCTGCTAAATGAGTCTCCTTCTGCCCCCCCCCCCCCCCCAAACAACCAAAGCTGTAAAGTAGTCAAACTCTTAAGTGGAGGTCAAGAGGGCAACTACTGTGTACGTAAGTGTGTGAGTGTGTGTAGGATCTTAATTACTTATGTTAGTTTAGCAAAGAGAGAGGGAGGAATTAGTGCGTTAACACACAGATATTTGTGTGTGTGTGTGTGTATTAATGCATGCCTGTGTTCATAATTTGTGTGAGTGCGTGTGTGTGTGCGTGTTGGACTGTGGTCTAGATGGATCCCCTGCTCGGCCTCTCCCCACCCTCCTTGCTCTGCCTTTGAACCCTATCAGAAAATTAATTGGCAAAACCGCGGGTGTTGGGTTCCGGCCTGCAGCCCAGGTGGCTGATGGGATTGCCAGATCTGGAGCCACTGATTGATGACAGCAGGGTAGTTAGATGAGCGGGGCCTCGCTCCGTTCCTCCTGGTCCCCCCCTCTCCTTCTTTTTTTTTTTACTGGGCCTGGATCTCTGACCGGGTCTCTGGTAATGCAATGAGAGACAGGGTCAAGGAGACGGAGGTTTTACCCATCGTAAAACCGGCCACGGGAAAGAGATAAGAGCGAGTCATGAACTTGGCCTTACGATATTGACTCCCCTCTAAAGCTTTTGGCGAACGACTGCCGTGTCTAGACCTGTTGGTTTTATGCACAAAGTCTGTTAAACATAGAAGGGAAAGTCATTTAATTTGACTCTGTGACGGACAGAATTTATTCCTTTTCTGGTCCGTTCCAGAAGTTATATGAACCTGCGATACCTGTATCCATAAATTATACTTTTGCCATTTCACACACTGTGGTCCCTTTAAAAAGAACGCCTTGGTGTAAATCTATCTAGGCTCAATCAGAAACTTTATGCAAACGTCCTGGAATAGCACTTGTGTTCCCACGGAAGACTGCTGAGTTCAGGAGGCGGCTCAGCAAATACATGCCTGAGAGCTACAGATTAAGTGAGATGCAAGAGACAACATGACTGCATGCATACAGTTTATGTAAAACGCCGTTCGTTGTGAGAGCACCATTGTCCAGCAAGGCAGTAAATGTGTCGACATGCAGAGACAGAAAGGAGCTTAATGCAACGCCTCTCTGTTTAAGCCCTTCCATTGTCCAGGCAGGATCAGAAAGCACCACACAAACATCAGGCATAGCTGAAAGAGTCCCTTTTAGCTTAGCTCTTAACTGGCTGTAACCGGAACCTTATCCCGCTGAATAGCAGTAGCTTTTTGATGTTGCTTCTTTCTTTTTTTATCAGAAGACACAGAGTGAGACAGTTGTCTGATCTCTGATTGTTCCCCGGCACAAATATAAATGTCAAGCTCTGTCGTCGGGCCCATTCAGTTGTCGTATCGCGTTCGGTCCGCCTCTCCTATTCCAAAGCCTCTCGCTATAGCGATCACATGTGTCACATCGCTTATACTCATCCAAGGTAACAGGGGATGTATTAGTTGCATTTATAGAGGAACACTATAGCCCCCAAAAGTTCAAAGACTGAGAGCGAGACTCACCAGAACGTCGGCATTCAGCTTCTGCTCCTTTTTTCTCTGCGTATGACCTGTCCTCTTCTTTTTAAGCTTCATGAATGAGACATTTTATATTACATGATGTGATTTAAGATGTAAAAGTAGTGTGTTTTTGACATATACTAAGTGTTTAGAGTTGCTGCAGTGTTAAAATATCCTTTATATCAAGTATTTATTGTCTCCCTGACTGCTAAAAACAAGCGAAGAAATCTACCATTTTTGTTTAATCTCAACCTCTGTCCCAAACAAACACAGTTTTTTGGATCCCAATTTTGTAATGTCAGGAAAAAAGTCTATATTTTGAGAGAGTAACTTATTACTTTTATGATACTTGACCTTGTGAGTCTTTTTTAAATGATTTATAATGTGTTGTAATTATTGTTACAAATAATGTTCTAACTTTAATTATAAATATATAAATAGATTATAAAGCATTAAAAGTATAGAGTTTATAATGCATTATAGACATGGGCGCCATAGAACCTGTTGCCAAAATAATCTTACTGCACTTTAACTTTATTTAATGAAAAAAAAACTACTTTTAGTGTTTAATAATTCACATGAATGACTTGATAAGATGAGTGTGTTTCCTTTTTATGTTAGAGTTTGTGTTTCACCTCATTCTCTTGTTAGCATGTTTGTGCAGGACTTCAAGTTATTCATGGAGTTTGTAGTTTGCCTCTTGTTTGTGCAGGTCAGCTGGGTTTGATCCCTTCACATGCGTTTCCTCCGTCTTTATTTGTGATCTGTTGCACGGCCTCTTTGACACCTCAAGCCTCTCCTTCACGGAGTGTCTCTGTGCAGAAGGGTTTCATTCATGCTAGACACGTCGGCTGTTTGATCTGCAGACGTGACACGCTAACATGTGCTGTAAACTCATTTCCTACCCGGTTAGAGTTGCTTTGATACTCGTAATCACGATGCGCTTCCTCTTTGTGGCACGAGTTCAGCAAAGTGCATCTAACTTACTCGCCCCTTTCTTTACTCTGAACACTGATAAAATGTTTTAGAAAATGTAGAGTAGCCAGCAAATATTGAATTAAAGTGGTTTGTCTATTTGAAACAATGAACATGAAAACACAAATGATAATATCACGTTTCCTGCCTTCACCTCAGGGTCCCAATGCTCTCGTGACGTACACCATCATCAGCGGGGCAGACGACAGCTTTCGGATCGACCCCGAGTCCGGTGATCTGATCGCCACCAAGAAGCTGGATCGGGAGCGCCGTTCGAAGTATTCCCTTCTGGTGCGGGCGGACGACGGGAAGCAGTCGTCCGACATGAGGCTGAACATCACCGTCAAAGACGTCAACGACCACACGCCCAAGTTCTCCCGGGCCACGTATTCCTTCGATATCCCCGAAGACATGGCGCCGGGTGAGGTCTTAGTGTCAGTCAGTGAAGCGTCCGATTGCAAACTAAAACCCACTGACAATGCATAGACGTTGTGGATTCAGACAGGCAGCTCTCAGACCGCTCTGTTAAGCTCATCAAGAACTCAAATTATTGGGAGCAGCGTGTTTAGCAATTTATAAGAGTATCTTTTATAAGAAAACTTTTTAGTTTTCAAAGAGCATTTTAATAAGAGCGTTGTAGCTCTCCCAAATCCTCTGTACCTTCCTGAAGGGGCAAATTAAAAGAGTTTAAGAGGTCAAAGGAACAGTAAGTGATATTTGATTTATATGGAAATCTATCAGCGACCGGCAGGATTTACAATAACACTGACAGCTGTCTGGCCCAGCTCCTCTGTTCCTCTCACCGCTACAATCACAGCAGGAATGAGAGAGAAAGTTTGGAAAATGACAGAAGAATGTAATCAAGATATGATTATGTAAATACTAATGAAGACACCTAATCTTTAGCTGTTATAGCATTATTTTCATCCGTACATTATCAGTTTAATACCAGGGATAGGCTTTGGCCAAGTGAGTTAAAAAAGCGAAGCTGGCAGAGTGATCACGGAGTCACTGGTATTAATAAACATCCCTAATACCCTGTAGATATATTAAAGTCATTCCGTTCTATGGGGCAGTAAAGTCTAACTCCTCGCCTCTGTGTTACAACCCGTCTGTCTCTCGCAGGCTCCATCGTGGCGGCGATCTTGGCCAGCGACTCTGACTCGGGGGTGAACGGAGAGGTCACCTACTCGCTGGAGGAGGACGACGAGGACGAGGCGTTCCTGCTGAACCCGGTGACGGGCGTCTTCAACGTGACGCGTCCGCTGGACTATGAGACGCAGCAGTACTACATTCTGACGGCGAAGGCCCGGGACGGCGGGGGGCAGGCCAGCACGGTCAGAGTGTATTTCAACGTCCTGGACGTGAACGACAACCCGCCCGTCTTCAACACCACCGTGTACAGCACGTCGGTCTCTGAGAGTCTGCCGCCTGGATCCAGCATCGTCACTGTCGGGGCCAGTGATGCCGATGATGGTACGACGAATGGGAAATTATGAGGGAGATGGAATTTAAAGAACACAAAACAAATATTTCTGTTATTTGGCAGGATTTTTAACGGCTGAACAATAAGTTTAGAAATTACTTTAGCCATATTTATCAGGCTCTAATAGATCTATCGTCAATAAATAGGAGATGCATTATTCCACTATTGAATCACTCTTGGCTTATTGCCCTGCTTTTATCATTTGTGCATCGATTTTAACATTTTATCGGAAAAGTAGCTGCTTAATCTATTTGCATCTTGAGGCTTTAATATTATTATTATTAATATATTTTTATTAAATCGTAAGGTTAGTTGGCAATTTGACAATCGTTAAACATCACAATTGTCAGAAAATACTTTCCTTCATGATTTTACCAATAAAATCTCAAGAGGCCAAAAATAAATGGGTTTTTTTTAACTATATTTAGAAACATTCGGCAATTTGAATTGCCGAATTCGGATAAATTGAATTAGTGCAAGAATTATATGTCAGAAGAGGAATATTTAAATTGTGGTTAAATGAAGTTAGACTCTGATCAGGTATCCCAGAGATGTCCTTATATTTAAAAGTTCTCTGAGAATGTTTTAATGTGCTCTCCTCCTGAATAAATCAAGTGTGAGTTCGCCAAAGCAGATTAATTTAATGCAGGCCTGTCATTTCGTTATGACAGTTGGTTACACAGAAGCTCTCGAACCTACATTTTATTTTTCATTTTTATTCTGCGCGTCGCGCATGAATGACCCGATGAAACACAGCCACACCGTGTGATTAAGTGGCTTGAGTTATTTCTGCGTTTCAGGTGGCGGGTTTCATGTATGTGAAGTGCCGTGCGGTATTTGAACGGTCACCGCTACTCTCCTCCGCTGTAATTACCGCTTCACCCAGACCTAATGTGGTTATTGTGACCTACATTCCTGGGAAATATGCTGCCTGGTTCTCAACCAGAGTCTGGAATCTTTCTCCACCGTCCACATAATCCGACCGCGTCGTCCTCTGCAGATACATAGCGGCCGCTCTTCACTGTCAAAATGAAAACGCCGCCATTGTTAGCACTTCCTAAGCCCTGACCCCCGACCCCCAGACTTTGTCTCTAGACAGCGCAGCCTAAACCCGGATGGAAGTAGCACTCAAGCTTTTGATAAGGGATTACTTGTGTACTGTAAATACACGCCTGAGTGTGGGAAGGTGCCGATGCTTTCCACATGAATACCCCGTTGTGTTGAATTACAGACGCTCAATTTAAGCTCATTTCAACCCCCAGTTCCAGGGCAGTGCTGCGGATTAGGCCGTGATTTCAAGGATAGATAGTTCATAACATCCATCAACTCGGTCACACCGTCTTTAAATAAATGTTTCAATCGTGAGGGATTTTCCAAAGTGTCACAACCTCCACTGTCAGTTTAGGAAGTGTTTTGTCTTTTGATAGCGATCAGTCGAGCTACAGCACATGAATGCAGCTCCAGCTGCTGCACATGCACAATTTGTGGAAATGGATGGAGATAACGCATATGATTGAGACGCATACAGGATATTTAACAATCACATCTGGAACAATAGACGCTAGTCAAAAATATCAACATTCAACCTCCACCACTGTTTGTTATCTGGCTATTCTTTTAATTCAAGGTCATATTAAATAGTTCCTGGTAGATTTATTTCTTTTTGGCACCGTGAGTGCCACTAGACAGGTTTTTTAGTTAAAAATACACCCAAACTCTCCGCCTGATATGTACAGGAAAAGGAGATATAATAAGAAAGAGCCTCCTACTTAACCACAGAGTCCTCCTGTTTGGCCAACTTTAATTTTGGTTCCAGGTTTTGTCAGTTCTCCACTCGAGGGAAGTCACACATTTAACCGTGGGAGCAAAATACAAACGGAGTCTGTCTCGTTGATGTTAAGTATCTTTTGGCAGGAAGCACTTTAGGCTGACCGCACCGGGGATGCTCTCAGTTTACTGGAGTTGCAAAGACTACTTTTTTAATCAAATCGTTTCAGTAACATTTTTAAGCAGCAATGCCAAATCTTTGCCGTATTTAAGCTTCTCTAATGTGATGATTTTATGCTTTTCTTTGTCATACATGATAGTAAATAAAAAATGTCATGGTTTGGACCTTGGGTTGTGGGATATTCTAGCATTTTTCTGATAATTTATTGACAAAACAATTAAAGGTTTTATTAAGAACATGATTTCGTCCTCAATGAAACAATCATTGTGCTGGTGCTGAAGATGGAGCTGACCAACATGCCGTTATCCAAACCCTTTGAAATAATTCAGGTATCATTATCATTGTCTTCTGATTCCCTCTTTTTATGTCTTCCAGGCCTGAATGCCCAGCTCCTCTACAGAATTGCGTCTGGAGATTCCCAGGGCCACTTTGTCATCAGCAAGGACGGAGTCCTCCAAACCAAGAAGGCCTTGGACAGAGAAATCCAATCCTTCTACAACCTGGTGATCACGGTCAACGACCTGGCTCCTCCTCCCATGGCCCGCTTCACCAGCACCGCCCAGGTGTCCGTCATCCTTCTGGATGTCAACGACTGCCCGCCAACCTTCACCTCTCAGAGGATGACCTACATCCAGGAGAACACGCCAGTGGACACGGTCGTGTTCACTGCCCAGGCCGCAGACCCCGACAGTGGACCCAACAGCTACGTCGAGTACTCCCTCAAAGGACCTTTCGGTAACAAGTTCAGCATCGGTACGATCGACGGAGACGTCAGGTTGGTTGGGGAACTGGACCGCGAGGAGCTTTCCAACTACACCCTCACGGTCGTAGCTACCGATAAAGGCGAACCCCCTCTGTCCTCAACAATGGATGTGACTATGATGGTTCTGGACGTCAACGACAACACGCCGAGCTTCTCGCAGAACATCTACGACATCGAGATCGAGGAGAACACCTTGACCGGGACCGATGTTATCCAGGTGTTCGCCAGCGATGCAGACGAGGGAACCAACGGGCAGATCCGATTTTCCATCTCAGGAGGCAACACCAACTCTGATTTCAGAATAGATTCGGTTACAGGGGTGATTTCGGTGGCCAAGCAGCTGGACCGCGAGGCGCGTTCGTCCTATTCACTGGTGGTCCAAGCCGCCGACCGAGGCAGCAGCCCCAGGGTGGACCGTGCTACGGTCAACATTGTGCTGTTGGACGTGAATGACTGCTCACCTGAGTTTGAGCTCTCTCCTTACACTGTCAATGTTCAGGAGAACTTTGAGGATCTCCCAAAAAACATCCTGCAGGTCAGTATGTTTGTTCTCTCTTTTTGTCAAGACACTCATTAACATTTTAAGCAGTTGGGACGTCATTAACATTCACAGACAGGACTTCCTGAGTGAAAAGAAGGCAGTGTTTTGAATGACAGTTCTAAGCCCTTAAATAAGCAAATGCCTTAACCAGATCTGTAGTAATACTAACTTAATAAGTGCAGGTATGTGCATCATAACGGTGCACTGAACCACTTAGCATGGTGGTCTTATTTTGCAAAATGCCATGACAAATACGTGGCTAAAATGATATAGAAATGATATATGACTGCTATTTGCTTCGCACAATTACGTCTTTATAGGATTCCACCGAAATATGAAACGGGGTTAAATTGCATGAGAGGGCAATTAACGTCCCAACCCAGCCTGATGACTAAATGAGCCATGTATAAAAAATGGAAGCAAAGGACTGATTTCCAGTGACGGCGCAATTCCATTTTTTTCCCACTTTGTGTACCTTGTGAGGAAATGAGGGCACCAGTTATGTGGTGGGGAAGGGGTCCAGACGCGGTGGGCTTCTGCCACACAAGAACACACATCTGTGTGCTAACCTGGCCGTCTGCGGCATGCACGGCAGGGAGGGCTGGAGAGCCCCACAATGCATTTAGGCTCACCAGTGAAATGTGGTAGTCTAATGCTGCAGCACGAGGGTGAAAAGTCAAGACTGAATAATAGCTTCGTACTCAGTGTTGTTTTGTGGATTCCCTGGGACAAAGTGATTAGACAAAGTGAATAAAGTAATGATCTTCCTTCCCTCAACAATTACCTTCATGCACCGTGATGGTGATTAACCCTCAGCTGCTTCAAGGTGGTCATACTGGGTTACTGACAGCTGTACTTGGCTTTATGAACGCATTTATCAAAATAAAACACATCTGGAGGGAAAAAACAAAAAGGAAAACTGCTAGAAAACTGCAAAAATTTGATCTTTTGATTTGGTGAATATGGTGCTTAAGCTATTGTTACTACTCATTCCAAAGATCACTTGTCAACTAACCCACTGAAATGTCAGGTCAACTCGTACAGCCCAGAAGCACAAGTTGATCTCTAGTGATGGAAAGTAACTAAATAGTTACTCAGTAAGACCTGTACTTTTTAACCGGTCATCTTGTGCACCTATTTCATTAATTCATTTCTTTGCATTTTATATGAAAATCCAATCAGCTTTCTATCCTATATAATATAATGACTTCCGTACGTCAATCAATCTGCAACTTTTAGCGACAAGTGAGGTTTGTGTGGAGGGTCCAATCAAATGCAATGGATTTTATCTTTTAACTGTACATCCTTCAAATATTCAAATATTCTGTTTCACTGTGGAATACGTCACAGTACAGAAGTTAAAAACATCATTTTCAGGTTCTTTACTTCAAGCAAAACTATGGAACTTTTGCTGATATTTGCTTTTATCCCATAAATGTAGCAGAAGAAGAATCACACAGTCACAATACAAGCTAACATTAACAAACACACTGTTGAAACGATCGGTCAAACCAGACCACGTAATGCTGTCGTGACAAAACACCTGAGTGTGTTCAGCAAGAGAGTGTTTTGTTGCTAATATATTAAACTTTTAATATGTACGGAGAAGAGTTGTGACTCACAGGTTACATCGTCTTTCTCTTAGTATTTGATCCTATTTTGCACTTAAAACACAGAAGCTAAAGTGTACTTAAGTCTCGTACATTACTTTCCACCACTGCCTCCATGCTATTAAAGCTCCCTCTTAATTGTTTATTCCAGACCTGCAGTTTGCACTTTGGCTGCTGGAAATGAAAAACACATTTTTTCACAACAAGAAGTCCGATACCCAGAATCCCTGAAGAGGCTTGTTTTTGTGTTTTCCAGGTTGTTGCCAGAGACGACGACCAAGGTGCCAACGGGCAGCTAAGCTACATGCTCAGCGGCGGGAACGACGAGGGCGCGTTCAGCCTGTCGTCCAGCGGTCAGCTGAGCGTGTCCCAGACTCTGGACCGAGAGGCTCAGGGAAAATACGTCCTGCTGATCACAGCCACCGACTCAGGTAAGACCACGGCGGAGGTTTTGAGCTGCGAGGGCGGCTGATTCCATCTCAACACGTCTGACTTATCTTTTTAAGTACAAGATGTTTTTATGCTGGCCTTGCAGTGTTACGTTTCAGTTTATAGTGTTGTTTACGTCTGAACTCGCACCACATTCAACTTCTTCAACTTATCATGACTGTCTGGTGAGGACTGAGCTCCGTGTAATGTGTCCTTACATGGTCATGTTGATCTTTTGCAAAGCTAGAAACACATTTTGTAATCAGCCAGCAAAAGCCAGTTGAAAAAGAAAATGTTCATAAACCAACAGCAGTGTCAACAAACATCATTTTGAGTTCACAGTGTGCACAGTGCTCTTTTTCGTGTGGCACAATAAAGTAAACATTCGGGAGTTTTTAGCTTGGGTGTTTTTTGACCTATTCCCCAGAAGTCCTTTCAGCGGGTTCAATTGAACAGCATCCTCTGTTTATTTGGATACGGCGGTAGAGCTTGTTATAGCCAGATAAAAGGTTAACTTGTTATTGCATAGAGGCCAGTTAATGTGCAGTTTAAAGGAGTACATGCGTATCCCCGTCGCAGCCAAATCACATGGTAGCCCAGTTAAGTATATGTTTCCCCCGAGCTGCTCTGGCACGGCCGCCATGGTCTGAGGGTGGTTCTGTTTCATTCCTGGGACTGACCATGTGACCGATCATAACGCGGTGTATTTTTGACTGTGCACAGGATTTGGTGAGAATTGAGACAATGTTGCATGGAGTGTTCTATCTATTACATGGTCAGTGAAATATTTGCATATTTGTTGGGGAGATTATGTCCTTTTTCATTATATGAGTATGTAAATCAAAAACTGTGCAGCAGCATACGATTTTCAGATGTCTTACATTACAAAAAAAGGGTTCTTGTTCCTCGTGCTTCGTCAAGGTTTTCTTGCTTCACGTGCTCTTCAGAGGTTTGTGCCACATGGACAAAGTTGCCCAACAAAGCGAACATACTAATTAGGATTCGATCCCTTTTTTCTGCGCTTCACAAGGAGTCCATATTTAGAACCCTGACAACAATTCCAAAATATTTTGACAGGATGTTTCATTGCGATGTTGGTGAGAGGCAGAAAAAAAAAGAAAAAAGAAGAAGAGGGATTTGGGGTAGAATATCAAAATATCAAAAAACCCATAATCATAGTACAGGCCAAATTACCCAGCAGCATTTTCTCACATTTTTGAGGCCTCGGCTGAGACGGCGGGGGGAAATGGTTCTCCCAGGCGCTATCTGGCAGGAAATGTCGAAGGTGGATGGTGCAGACGTGTCTCCAATTCTGCTGTCTACCGTGACCCATTTGCAACCACAGACATTCATCTTTACAAGTTAACGTTTGCCTTTATCTTCCTGCACTGCTACTAGTGCTACTAGACTCCAAAACACGGTACGACAGAGCGAGAAGAAAAAATGACACTGCCCAAAAATTCAGTCTGTACAAGTATTATTCTGTCAGACGTGGACATACGTTGTCTGTTTGTTAAAAAATATGTTGTATTGTCATATTTGGTATTTGCATGACACAAACTCTTCATCATGAGCAGAGGAGATAACTTATTGTTTTTTAACACAAATGCTAAATGACTTATGATCAGAAATATGTGCTCTAAGTCCCTAGCTGTCGTAGACTTCTTCTGTGAATGAATCATAGACTGACTTCCACGTAATCGGGCGTTGCTGCGTGATTGTGTGCTGCGTGATTGTGTGCTGTGCGATGGTGTCCCGTCTTCCCCGGGTCATTGCGGTGACGGTAAACCGATTAATCGCAGCCTGAGCGGCGCTTCGGGACGCTCTGTGCCTGCTGCGATGACTGAAATCTGTCAAGAAGTGGATGGAAACAAAAGAGCTCACTGGGTGCCGATTCCCATAATGGGTTCTGGCTCGGCAGAGCAGCAGAATTTGGCAAACGTCTGCCATTATTTTAAAATCTGTGCGCAGCAACTCCAAAATGTGGCATCCACACAAGCCGCTTAAAGGTGTTTTACAAGGCGTCTTGTTGAGAGGAAACTTGAAGATCAGACCTGGGACGTGTCTGTTCTCTCACTCTCCTTCTCTCTCTCTCTCTCTCTCTCTCTCTCTCTCTCTCTGTCTCTTGTTTATGGAAAGTTGTTTGCAACATTTCTGAGTCAACAAGTAGTGCAGATAGCTGGAGACTTTGGTGGCTGCGGGGTCCGAGGCTGATCTCAACGCCGGGGACAACATCTGGAATCAGCTGCAGGCGAATCAGATTTGTAAGCCTGTGCTCAGCAACGCACAAGTTATGCCCCCGTGGAAGAATCTGAAACAATATGATTTCCAACAGAGCCACACAGTAACATACTTTCGCCACTTAGTGTTTATGGAATAGCTTTAAGTGATTGAAGAAAACATATTCGTATGTCTCTGGCAGCTGGTCGGGTGTGTTTTGGCAGAACCAACCAGTCTGATAGCATTCTTTCCATTCTCTAAACAATTCACTTCTTTTCAGTGCTCATAAATGTAAGGATCATAAGAAGTGAATACTTCAGTGTGAACTGTTTTCTCAATAAGTGAAATAAAGTTGCCAGAAGCTTTTTTTATATATATATATATCGGTGGCTATGATGGAGCAGCCTTGGAGCAAGAGGGACTTTTAGGGTTCAGGGTTTCTCTATTAATGAGTCATCACCAGGGAAAGCTTCTCGAGTCAATTAGACATTTTGTTATTGTTGTGTTTTTGTTTATTGATATGGATAATCATCTCTTCTATTCTATTCATGGGTTAGTTTGTACTGATGTTGTTTGGGTTTTGAGGATTTTATTATTTCATTTCACATCATGTTTTGTGCGTCTCTTGTTTATCTCTTGTTGGAAATAAGTGGTCTCCTTGTGAAATTGTGTTAAAATTAAAGAGATGAACTAGTTGCTGTGACAGTGTATGTAAGGTTGTATCATCTGTATGTCTGCACAGTCATGCACGTGCATGTTTTCTCTGCTTTGCTTGTGCGTTTAGATATTTAGACATCTGTGTGAGTTTGTGCGTTTGTGTCTTGTGTTTGTTGCCTCGAGTTCGTGTGAGTCTGCATGTGGTGCTGAGAGTGTCCTCGGGACGCATTGACATGCACCGTGTTCGGTCACGTTTATTAAAGGGAAGGCACAGTAAATCCCTCGGCCCAGGCCTATTATGGCGGAATATGGCCGCATAGAACATCCCATGTCTGTCACATCCCTCCAGCACATCGCTCCGTAGTGCCACGCTGTTTGTATTTGGCCTTTTGACTGGTGGGTGAGGGGGAGTTTTTGGGGGGGCTAATCGGCCGCTGAGCAGATAAATAATTTGAATGACCATCCCTACTTTAAAGCAGTGTCTTTTATTCTCCTAAATGGCTCCCATGAATCTGGTGCATAAACCCGCCAGTGTTCTCGAGCTTTTTCCTCTTGACTTAATTAATTGAATAAGGATCCGTCAATCTCGAACAAAAACAACAAAAACAACAAAGAGCAACAAAGAGCGTGTATCTATTCATCTCTGGCATATTAAACAAATAGAAATTTAGAGCAAATGAAGTCCTGTACGCACACCGATAACGCGGAGTCAAAGCGTGGCCGGGGCACTGCTAGATCACTGTCCAACACTTGCCATAATAAATCTTTAATAGGGTCCATTTCTGAAGGCTTCAGCCAGTCTGCAGTCTAGTGGCAACACAGGACTTAGCCAAATAAAATATCAGGTTCCTCAAGTGAACTTTAACAGAGCAGTAACATTCGGGATTAGCTCTTTAAAAAAAACTGTGCTGCAACAATGTGCAGCTTGCAGAGTTTTTTCCTCTCGCCTGTTTTCTCTTTTCCACTCCCTGGTACGCTTTAACAATAGCTCCATCTGAGTGTTTGTGTAAATAGCTTTGGTAAGTAAAGCTGGTGTGGGTTGGAAGACTGGCTTGGCAAAATCCACTTTTTTTAATTATGTTTATTTGCAGTTTTTCTCTGACTCTGGTTAGCACTTCAAGTTCTCTCAAAGCTCGTTGTAGCTGTTCACGACTTGCTTTTCTATTTAAACAACTTACAGTACGTTATACTGTGTGTGAATATTTTTCTCTCCTTAGCACTTTCCCAATGTCATATTTCAGATTTATGTGGCCGCATGAACATTATAGAGTTGTGTTACGAGCGGGTGACACTGCCAGTGTGTGTCCTTGACTCTCACACTGGTTATGATCTGCTGGTGTTGCTCTGTTGACGGAGAAAAGTACAGAATGTTCCACAGATGCACTGCTTAATAGGGATTTCCACAAATTCAACAATACAGCAAATAAAAGCACCATTGTAAAAAAAGAAACACAAAAGGCACATCACTTCATAAAATTTCACCACAGGCCCTAAAATATGAGGAAAAAGCAGCACTTGTAGTCTGTCGATATGCTTCCCTCGCCTGCCTTCAAACCGCCAAACCCCATCCGTGACATATGGGGAAGAAATTATGCAAAAAGCAGTCAGACGCGGCACTCCATAAATAACTGGAAAGCGGTATAGCATTAGATTTAATTTGACGAATGCCTCTGAGAGTGCCGTATTATTAGAAGATATTCTTTCCCCTTTATACCGGCCGCTTTGAGTGTTCTACTCAGATATCCCTTTCACTCTCTTGCTTGTTAAGTGTGAGAAAACCTCTGTTTACTCTGTTATGTTTGGCAAACTGTGCGCTGGGACAGCTTCGCACCCTGCACTCAGCTCCGCCGAGGCCATTCATGGGTGCCGAACGGGGTCGCATTAAAAGAAGCTTTGTTGCAAAGCAACAGGTTCTCAGAGGCAGAAAAATGTCAATTTTGCCTTGATGGAGGCCAATTCTACCCCCCCCCCCCCCCCCCTCTGAGTAATGATGTGTTTTATTTACGCTGTCCCTTAAGAGCACAATCCAGCCGCAGTCCATAAACCGTAATTAACCGTTTAGCCTTAAGCTTTAGGCTACAGATGGGCTGTCTCATAAATCTGCACATTCATCCGTCTTCCCTAAGTCAACCTGTCCTGGACTGGAATGAATCCGGTTGTTTGGACATCCCAGCTCCACCGTTGTTTGTCGAAGTTTGATAAAACATCCGTCAATCATATGCTGTAGGAAGAGATTATCTCTTGTGCCAGCAGAGACACTCAAACCTGCTTCTTAGCACGGCTTAGACTGAGCAACTCAGGGCGACCCGCAGCCTTTCCCAGGAGGTGGGTGCTGCTGTTTCCTTCAAATCAACCCCCCCTGCGAGGCTCTCGCAGCAGTGTGCGCCCCCATAGCAGCTGCAGCGGTCAAAAAACAGATCGCTTAATCGTCACTAACACATGTATTTGTACCCCCTCCGGTTCAGAGAGTATGGCCACGCCACCTTCTTGGAGGTTAATGTGATTTGTCCAGTGGTAATGGACACTAATAAGGTGCTTAGACTCTGCCATATGTTTATGCTAGACAATACTTTCTGGGTTGAGAGGCTTACAGAGAAAACTGTCTGTGGATCTGTAGGATGGAAGAGGAGGCAGCAGATGGTCAGCTGGTCTCGTTTAGTCTCAGGGTCCTGAAAGCTTGTTATTTATCTTTGGGGTTATTCTGGGTTCTCCAAACGTGATCCACGCCGAAACAAACCGCTCAGATTCAGCGATGAAATATTAGCACGCTGGATTGAATGTCGTTCCCGCCGCCAGTTCGACAAGCACTTTTAAGTTCTTTCGGGGTTATTGTGAAAAATCAAACGGAGGGCTCTGTTTGGGTTGTCACTGCCCCATCTCTGTCATTTTCCAGATCTGAAGGGAATGTGCTGCGTTTAATTAAATGGTAATGGTGTTTTTCGAGATTCAATTAAAGCTGGGAGGAATCCTCATGTGGCTCGAGCTTCCCGACGGATTCAGTTGCTTTGTGTGAAAGGAGGCGCGCTGGCGCCAGCGTCCCCCTACTTCATCCCATAGTGTAATGGCTGCTCATAGGATTTAAAGAAAAACAGTTATCTGAATACCATCAGTCTGATGTGCTCCCATGGAGAATACCCTCAGTCTTGGAGACAGTTATCAACCGGATTTAGCTCGGATTTATCCTTTTGTGGTATCCATGCTGCTTCAGAGCTCAGTCACTCCAGTACAGCAATCTAGGGCAAAACCACCTCATGGAACCGCGGTGCCCCGAGGTCCACTATTTTCTTTACTGATTGAGAGAGCATGCTTCTCTGGATCCATACCCCATTTCCTCGTGTGCAATAATAACCAAGATCAATTTGGATCAAATATACACACACGTACTCGTCTGGACTGTGAGCGATGAGTGGCATTTGCTTCCAAAACAACTTTCTTTCTTAGCCAAATTGCGCGCGTAAAAGCACACAGTTTACTTTTCGAGCGATGGTGTTGATAACTCTTCGGCGCGCGTTAAATACAGATGAAGTGAGGCTGTAATCACCAGGAGAGAAGTGTCAGGTTGCGGCAGTTTGCTTTCCTAAGTAACCAAAGATTAACCCCTGAAATAAGATTATGCTCATGGCGCAAACTCCAGACAGCGGTGAGGTAGTGCATCGATTGCCTTATCTGTTTGGCCAACAGGTGATCTACAAATCACAGGTCTCTAAGCATGATGGTCATGCAAACAATAGTACTCTGCTGTCGAACATGCACAAGCAGCGTCACCGGATATGGTTTTGAATCTCAGTCGATCATTTTAATCTTTTGTTGAACGTTGAGCTGCGTGGCTTTGTTTCATGACGAGTCGAATGACGTCACAGGCAGATGAAACAGGTTCCGTTTGTGAAAAAATGGATTTACAAAACTGCTGGACAAAGAAAAAGAACCGAGGGTCGGTCTGGGGACGGGATTGGCCAATGGAAAAAAATACTTTTGTAACCACAGTGCATGGCAGCCACCGGTAGGCAGCTGACGCTGCGCTGCAAGTTTCCACCGGCTCTCTTTCCATGGCAAAATGATGTCATTTGTCATATAGCAGCGAGCCTGATTACGCACTGCCAAATTTAAGCATATCCCCCCCCTCCCCTTACTCTGTTTGAGCCACGGCGTACGCGGTGAAGCCCGCCTCGACTCCAGTCGTCTCAATCATTGAGCCTGACACTCTTCCCTCAGCTTTTCCAGATTCCAGCAAAGACTGTTTGGAGGAGATGCTGGCATTGTCTCAGCACTCTTGCAGAGCATTCCTCTCCTGTTGAGTCACTCCTTCTCCCAAAAACAGAGGAAGGGCATGGAGATTGTTTTCTACATCATAAAAAGTCTTCAGTTTTTCCTACTATTACAGGTACGGTGGAAAAAATGTAAGAATCGGAAACAGACGACATGCTCAGCTGCGATGTGGACCCCGTTATTTAGCAGCAGCCGCCGTCGTATGACTCTTAAGAATGTCTCACCCTCGCCACAACTATTTGAAACAACTGTCATTTACATACATTTGCATACCTGCCAGGATATAGTGTTCCTTGATGACTAAATCTGTCAGCCCACGCGATGTAACAAGATAGATCTGAACTACCACTAGGGGTGGGACAGCTGCCAGGGGTTATGCGATACGAGTGAGCCCCAGGAGGCTAAGAAGGCACGTCCTGAGGCTGCACGGAGGCGCACGATGCTGTGAGAAGTGATACACCAAGAAAAGACGTGAAAAATGCCCCGTTTGAAGCAACGGCTGTCGACGACGACGGCGGGGTCAGCACAGGTTCAGAGTCACGCAGAGGAGCGTCGGGGGGCTTTAGGTGGTGTTTGAGGCTTCACCGAGGGGGGTGGGTGGGTGAGTGTGTCTGTGCTCCATGCTTACTGAGGATTAGCTCGGGCAACAGTGTCCTGTGCCTCGGAGGCCCTGTAGCGCTTGGTGGCAGACGCAATGCAGGTCAAAAAAGGTCACGTGGTGGAGGTTGTTCATTCTCCTCGAGGCAGTAAACAGGTTGTGACATCACATCCTGTGCACAAGTGAAATGCCTGGAAGGAGGGCAGTGTGCTGCACACACACACACACACACACACACTGGGCTAGCCTCGTAGCTTGGCCTGCTTCCGCTCTTGGTGGGGAAACAATGCTTTTGACTGCACAACTGAAGGCAGTTTGAGTTCAGAAAAACACAGCAGCTGGCTCGATGCTCAAAAACCAAATATTTTCTTCATTCCCTCCGTCTCTTGGTGGGAGCTAATGGCGTTTGTACACAAAGCCACTTAGCTCCCAGAGCCACTGGAGTATCAGCCTGCTCAGAACTGCTTTGATCAACAACAGTCTTAGTGAGCCGCTGACTGTCAAACACACTTTGCCCGGCAGCAGCAGCTACGCGCCGGTTAACTTAAAGTGATACAGACACCTTGCTGACTTGGGATCGCATCCCAATCAAGAGGATCAGCGACGAAGGAGGCGGAGCTTCTCTAATCTGTTCCCATGACAACCTCACCGAATGATGACTCATGTCAATCCGATCAGGTTGCGCACTTGAACGCGTGACGCCGCGGGCTCAAGCGCAGGCGGATTAGACAGCTGCAATCAAGTACGAGGCTGACTACGTGATCCCGCTGACTGCATTTGTTCGGGACACTTAGCCACGACGTTTGATCACAGCCCCGTGATGATGCAGTCTGGACCGGATGCTACCAGACTCTCATACCACAATTTACATTTCCCGCTTGGATTGTGTTTCGGCTGCCGCTAATTCTTTTGCATTCGACACCAAATGCTTGTCCCCTGTATACATCGCCGGTGATTTTGGAGTAATTTGTTTATAAGCAGAGTTCTCCTCATCACAAATATTTGTAAAGGTGGAAATACATAATCACCTGGAAATGTAATATTGCCTGTATTTGGTTATAAACAGGATTCTCCAAAAAAGTCTTAGCTGCAGAGCACATGACTCATTTTGGTCATGAGTCACGAAAGATTAGTGTCTTATGGTTTCTGTTCCTCCTTTGGGATGAAACATTTGTTTACTGTTACCTCTGTTTGTGCCATTTATTTTGCTTCTGGAATTCAGCTGTTTATTCTAAAAGACCATGTCAGCCACTTCTGTTCTGACCAGAAAACCTGGATGCATGTCAAGCTTAAGGTCGAATGTCTGTTTATTATCACAAAGCCAGGCAGCGAAGTGATGTTACAGTAAACTATCTCAAATCTCATTTTGTGAGGAATCCCCCTGTCCTCCCGAAAGAAGCCGCGGTGGTCTCCAAACGCCACAATAATGTTCAAATTTGTTGATCCTCTTAAGGGAATTCTGTTTCTCCTCTCTGCCCACGGGGAGGTCACAGTTCAGTGTCAGCAATGTAGCAGCAGCCGCAGAGCTTGTGGGGGAATTTCATTTCTTTCCCGAGGACACTTCTTCAGTTGGTTGGACACTGTTTGTCCTACCCTGCCAACCCGTCTCACTCCCAATGCGTCAAGCACCAAAGCTCAGTGCCCCTCCGCGTCGTATACCGATGCACCGAGGTACACTTTAGCATCTGTATGAGTAGCCCTACGCAAACTAACTCCCATGTAAACCCACCTGAGTCATTACAAGATGGCAAGAGCAACTGACGTAGTTTAAATAGCGAGGGAAGTCTGTGCAGGATGGTTGGGTCACGCAAACACAGGACTTTCACCCAGGCGACCTCTGTTCATGTCCAGTGTGAAACCAACTCTACGTTGAGTTATTTTACCTTAGTTTTGTAACTTCCAGACTTTACTAACAGTTGAAATACCTAATATCTAATCCCAGTGCCTGGACAATAAGTGTCAATGTGTCTAAAAGCAAAAAGGTTCTCAGTGATGCTCATGTTCCTTTTAGTTTGGTGACGTATAGTAATGTGTTGTCTGCCGAGGGAAAGATAATCCATCTCACTTCCAAATGAGAAGAATTGGCACCATATCTGATGAGCGCGTTGCCCTATTTTGATCAAATGTATAAGATAATCCACGCTGTCAGAGCAACAGATCCGTAGTGTCCCTCGAGCTTTCTCTTCTGACCCTCAACACCCTCTTTTTTTCTCAGATTCCTCATGTTTACATTTTTGCACAGCTCCGCATTAGGAGAGAATCTTTGGTGGCCACCGTCCAAGTGTTTTGTATTATCTCTTATTAATCCAGGCCCCTACGGTACGCAAGTTCAAGCATCTGATGTTTTCAACAGCTGAGAACACAGGCACCGGGGACACAAGCTCGGGATTGTGTATGTTTTTATTTGGGTGTGTTATAGTTGACACATTCACATGGATTCCTGAAGAGAGCTGCAGGAGGGAACAACTACAAGTTAGAGGTGGGAACAGAGCCTCGTGCAGCTTTTCTCAGTCCTCAGGTGCTCCCTGTCCTTATAAACAATGTAAATATATGCAAATCATTAAGAGCTCAAAATACCGCCAAGCCTTTAAAGATGTCCCCAAATCCCACATTGTGACTTTCAGTAACTACACTGAACGTGTGTTTATGTTTGGAATATATATCAGGCAGTGCAGCGTGCCTTTTAAGGATGGATTATAAAGGCCAGCTCAAGCAAGGCAGATGTCTGAATCTTTTTTTCTGTATTGCGGCTCATTTTCATCTGCTATTGATTTAAATCCATCCCCCCCAGGGGCCCAGCGAGCCCAGTTTCGTCACCCGCTCAGGGAGAAAAACGGTTAGATTTTTGCTGAAAATAGCACTTCTCCCTCACTCAAATTCCACAGACTAACTCGCTCAGTGGCGAGCACCTTAAAATAGATACCTCGCTGTGGAAATGAAATCTATGAGTGTCCAAGACCCCAGGAAGGACGCCTGAAAGCTTTGGTTTCAGAGACATTGAGCCCTTTTGAAGTGCTCTGCGCTGCGTTGATGTGGCAGTCCGACCGACGGAAACCCAAACCGGTGGCCAGGGAAATTTGCCTGCATTAACGCAGCAGGAATACCGTGGCTGAACCCTCACAGGAGAATGAATTGGTTCAATGTGAGTCTCGCTGCAGATGACAAGTCATGTGCAATAAGTCTCTGTGTGTCTAAAGTCAAAAATGGGAGTCTTAATGTTGCTCACATGTTACTGTTTCCCCCCTTCACCAGCTCGCTGTGGCACGAGAAAGGAGTTCCTAATTCTGTCAGTTAGAAAATGCTCCGTGTTCAGGTCTGTCATGTGGATGGAAAGTGTAATGAGTTGCTTCTGTCCTGGCCGTCGAGGCAGTTTCTCGCTGAAGGAAAAGCTAACCGCTATTGTCACTGAACGTTTTTTGAACCTTATTCTTCTCTCACCTCCAGGTTCTCCGTCTCTAAGCGGAACGGGGACGGTAACGGTCGTGGTGGACGACGTGAACGATAACGTCCCTGTTTTCACCTCCTCCTCCTTCCACACCACCGTCATGGAGAACGCCCCGACGGGGGCGGACGTGCTGCTGGTCAACAGCTCCGATGCAGATGTGGGCGTCAACGGTGTGATAAGGTACCCTCAGGCCTTCTGCTCTTCTCTGATTCCTTATTCTCATTTATTTTTAGAAAACACTTTTTTGTGGTATTCTTTTTGAGAACTAAAAGTCTAAATGTCCTCACTTTGGAGGGTTTTCCTTCTTATTCTTTTGAAAACATTTGACCAAAATATAAGTGTCTTACTAAAATAATAAACTTTATTTTAATATCACATCTCATACAAAATAATGCACCACAAAGTGCTTTACAATAACAGAGGATAGACGTAAAAAAAAACTTATGCTGACGTAATTTGAGACTTTCGAGAATTAAACGTAAACGTAAGTTTAACGTGCACGATTAATATTTCGCTACCGAGGCGTCTGAGGCCAGACACAAACAAGGATTCTCTCAATTTCCCGGCAGACACCAGTTCAATATCTATTTGTCTCTTTCTTTTGACCTTTGGAATTTTTTGTTGTTATGCTTTTATAAGACAGTTGAGACAGAAATGTGTGACGTCATGCAACAAATGTTCCCGGCCGCCAAATTCAAACTTGTGACATTGTGGTTCATGACCCCCTGGTCTCTGCTGCACTGCAAAGCTCTTTCAATCCAATTTATTTCTAAGAATAGGTCAGACTGGTGTAGCTATTCTGGTCATTCAAATGATATTGTCCTGAAATCACCAAAAATAGTCTAAATGTGAGATTTTATGTCTTTTCCTGAACATACAAAACAAAAGTAAATGTTTTTTACTGAAATCTTTAGATTTCATTAAGAAATATAAGAAAAATCATGCACCAGAAATTACCTCATAGTTTGATTATTTTTTTCCAGCGACTTCTGAAGGAAACAGTAGATCATTGCACTGAAGGTTTATTTTAATTTGTACTTTATTTGACAGATTAACGCAGGAATAAAATCTTTTCTTTTTTCTGCATTTCTTTACTATCCAGAGGAGATCTATGTAGTTCCAGTAACTACAGCGCGTAATCAGGTCTGCTTTACTTTGCTTTGATTCCCTGGTGTGCAAATATCCTCAGGACTGGGTTTTGGCATTCCTCACGCCTTCACTGAAACCTTTTACCTCATCACCAGCCTTGTGAAATTCCAGGCCGATGTTGCAATTGTTGACAGGAGTTAAGAAGCAGAGTGCAGAGTTTTAGTCAACACTCAAAGTCATTGTTCGGGCCGTGATTCTCAAGCCGGACCTCGGCTTTATCACACTCGCAGCCCCCTCCATGGGGGAGCATGTAAGAGCTTCTGGCCGGTCTCTCTCATGCCAGACACTGACTCAAGTCCGACCCGTCCTCCCTCCTCCGAAACCCCACTGGGTGCACATTGGGGGGGTACCGCACTGCGCTCCAGTTTCCAAAAACATGATAATGACGATGTTAATTGTCTATGACAGCATGAGTTGTGCACATCGGGGGTTCCAGGCCCTTAACGGAGACCAGAACTGGTTACTTTCAGTTATTAGTTTGATTCTCGCAGCCCATTAAAGACAAGTCCCAAACCTGGACTTGTCTCTGGACTGTGTTCGTATCTTTGGACAGTTTATGTTGTTGATGGTGTCCAAATAAGCTTTGCATCCTCTCTGCTCTCACGCGGTGTTCTGTAATTTGTCGACCCATCTCTGGAGGGCGATGCTTTTTCAAGGAGCCTTTTCAAAATATGCACTGGTGTGTACATGTATGTGTCAGTTTACATTACGTCTGGGTCCTGCTGGTGAAACATGATATTAGTTTGGAAGCCAAAGACTGTGGCCCTTCAGTCCTCAGAGTTGCATGTTATGTGGTCTTTCATTCGTATTGTTTGTCATGTATTTTTTATTTGAGTTCTCCAGCCTGAACCACAGTGGCTCTCTGTGAGCAGTGGAGCAGAAAACAGCGGCTGCATCCGATACAATGTGAAGCTGGATGCTTAAATCAGTTAACCAACCGAACTGATGTCAAGCCAGTACAATGTGGTGGCCATTATTGGGTATATTTTTCTATTAAATGTGCTTTTGTGAAGCTGGAAACAGTGCCCTCTATAGACCACATCATGACAGTACTGAACAAGAGCCTTCAGCCTTCAAGTGCAGCAAACAATATGTTCAAACTGTTTTAGGAAAATGGCTTATGGAACACCTGACGGTCAGTGTTTGTATTAGAAACACTTGTAACAATACAATTTACTCACTGTAACTAAAGATGTGCACATGATGCAGAAACTGAAGTAGCTCCATAGCCACTGAAAATAAGTAATTATGAGAATTGTAAGAACTGAAAGAGTGATTGTGTGATTTCATACTTTTTACTGTCCTTTCACTACGTAATAATGTATTTGGAACACAAAAAAACACATAAATATATGTAGGTGTAGTTTGTATTTTATCTGTTATCTTTTTCAACAATGAGCAGATTATAGTTAGAGCAGGTTTTGCAAGGTTTTCACTAATACAAATTGAAGATTGATTTTGCATTAGACCTGAATGTTGGAAATTAGTGTATTTGCATTTTTCCGGACAGGTAGAGACAAGTAAAAGCAATTGAAAGAAAATGACTGTATCTAATCACCGTATTTTGCCGGGATATTCATTAGAAATTGCTTTACTGACAGAATCGATTACTGTGATCACAAATAATCCAAACTCAATTTGTTATCTTGCCTCATCAAATTCCCAAAGCTTTCACTGAAACTTGTACTACTTTTTCTTTCCCACAGCTACAGTCTGACCGGAGGACACGGCCAGTTCTCCATCAATCCGGCTACAGGACAGATTATCACCAGCTCCCTGCTGGATCGAGAAGACAGGAACAATTACCAGCTGCTGGTTGTGGCAACAGATGGAGGACAGCCCCAGGGCTTGTCCAGCTCCGCCACCGTGTCCGTGACGGTGGCCGACATCAACGACAACCCTCCTCGATTCCACCACCACCCCTACGTCACCCACATACCCGCCTCCACTGCAGCAGGTCAGTACATGCCTTTGAAGACACCTGATCTCACTGTTGCTGTGCTCATAGGCCAGGTTCAGTTCATTTGTCATCAGAAAGGAGCCTTCTGCTTTTGTTCAAACATGGCATCCAGTTTTAAAGATATATATCTTACATTATTTTGAAATAAGGCTTTATTTTTACAAGAAAGTACATATTGTATGCAGATTTGTGCATTGTCAGCATCTTTAAAATAAAGACAAATTATCATAAAAACTCATTTGTGTCTTTAGGGTCCCTGGTCTTTGCTGTTACTGTCACCGACGAGGACTCAGGCTCCAACGCCCAGCTGCACTACTCCCTGGTAGGGCGCAACTCCGAGAGGTTCAAGATCGACCCCGTCAGAGGTGCCATAACCGCCAATGAGAAGCTAACCGGAAGCTCAGAAGTTACCCTTACGGTTCGCGTAAAAGACGGCGGAGCTAACCCCAAAACCGACACGACCACCGTGACTGTCCGCTTCGTCACTGGAGGAAACTTCCCTGTCATCAAACTGAAGGAGCGTGCATTCACGTTCCCAGAGAGCCAGCCGACCAACCACGTTGTCACAACGGTGACAGGGTCCTCTATGAGGGGTGGGCCGTTGTCATATTACATCGCCAGCGGCAACTTGGATAACGCCTTTCATATTGACCAGCTATCGGGCGAGTTATCTGTCAGACATCCCTTAGATTATGAGCACGTTCAGAAATATGTTCTCTGGATTGAGGCCAGAGATCAGGGCTTTCCACCTTATTCCTCTTATGAGAAAGTGGAACTAACAGTGCTGGACGTGAATGACAATCACCCAGTGTTCGATAAGGATCCTTTCCACGCTGAAATACTGGAGAATCTTTCGCCTCAGCGGGTGCTGATGGTCTCTGCTCTCGATCTGGACAGCGGGCCTAATGGACAGCTTGAATACGCCATCATTGATGGCAACAAGGAGAACAGTTTCAGCATGAATAGAGCGACTGGTGAAATACGAACCACCAGGCCACTGGACCGGGAGAAGGTGGCTCAGTACACTTTGAAAGTCAAAGCCACCGACCGTGGGTTGCCACCCAAAAACACAGTGGTCAAAGTGCTAATCAACGTACTGGATGTGAACGACAACGCCCCAAGGTTTTCAAAAATCTTCAGCGCTACAGTTGCTGAAAATGCCCCAGTGGGTTACACTGTCACCAGGGTCACCACCACAGACGAGGACGCTGGTTCAAACGCCATTAGCCGATATTCAATTACAGACACCAGCCTTCCATTCAACATCAATCCAAACACAGGAGACATAACAATAAGCAGGCCACTCAATAGAGAAGACACAGGTCATTATATTGTCAAAGTGTCTGCCCATGACTCTGGCTGGACAGTAAGCACAGATGTCACTATATTTATTACGGATATTAACGACAATGCCCCCAGATTTAGTCGCCCCTCATACTATCTGGACTACCCTGAGCTCACGGAGGTGGGCTCCCTGGTCACACAGGTGTCTGCCACAGATCCTGACGAGAGTTTCAACGGCAAAATCTTCTATTTCATTCGGTCCCAGTCAGAGTTTTTCCGAATCAACGCCAGCTCTGGAGAGATATTTGTGAAGCAGCAGTTGAAATATCAGAACTCGACGGGTGCTAGTAGCATTAATATAAACCGCCAAAGTTTCATTGTCACAGCCTCAGACCGGGCAGTCAAGGCTCTGATGAGTGAGACGACCGTGATTGTAAACATTGTAGACAGCAACGATAATCCGCCCGAGTTTGATTCGCCTAGCTACTTTACTCCCGTCACTAAAAGTGTCAAGGTTGGCACCAGGCTGATTAGAATTGTAGCTCACGACAAAAAAGACTTTGGCCTTAATTCTGAGGTGGAGTACTTGATAACAGGAGGAAACAGCTCTAGTAAATTCAAGCTCGATAAAACAAGTGGCTGGATTACTGTTGCCTCCTCCCTCACATCTGATATGAATAAATATTTCCTCATTGACATCACAGCCAATGACAGAGGAAATCCTCCTTTGTCGTCGCGAACGTCAGTTCGAGTTGCAGTCACGGAGGAAAACCACCACACACCTGAGTTCTCACAAAGCCAAATCTCAGCTATCGTACCTGAGAGCCTTGTTGTGGGAACGGCAATAAGGACTCTGTCTGCTAGAGACAAAGACAAAGAAATGAATGGCCTTATCACATACAATATTACTTCAGGCAACGACAAGGGTCTGTTTTCGCTTAATAGTAAGACGGGCGTGTTGTCCTTAGCTCACCCTCTGGACTTCGAAGAGAAGCAACAACATGATCTTAGAGTTTCAGCCACTGATGGTGGTTGGATTGCAAAAACAAGCTATGTCTCCGTCACAGTACATGTGACCGATATGAACGACAACCCTCCTGTGTTTGATCCCGACGAGTACTTCCCCATTGTGCAGGAGAATGTTCCCAGTGGCACCACTGTGGTCAAAATGAACGGCACGGACCGCGATTCGGGAGCCAACGCAGTCATGGCTTATGTGATACAGTCATCAGACAGTGACCTCTTTGTTATTGACCCGAACACGGGCACCATCACCACCCAGGGCTTCTTGGATTACGAGGCTAAGCAGGTCTACCATTTAACAGTAAAGGCCTTCAATGTCCCAGACGAGGAGCGCTGCAGCTTCGCCAATGTCAACATTCAGCTTAAGGGAGCCAATGAATACGTACCCCGCTTTGTCTCAAAACAGTACTACTTTGAAATATCTGAAGCTGCTCCAAAAGGCACAGTGGTCGGGGAAGTGTTCGCCAGTGATCGAGACCAAGGAGATGATGGAGTGGTTTACTACCTCATTTTTGGGAAGAGTAGAAAGAAGGGCTTTGGCATCAACAGGAAAACAGGCCAGATTTATGTCACAGGTACTCTAGACCGTGAGAAAGAGGAAAAGATTTCACTGAAGGTGTTGGCAAAGAACGCCGGAAGCATCCGGGGGGCAGATATTGACGAGGTGTTTGTGAACATCACAATTCTTGATGCCAACGATCCTCCTGTTTTTACCCAAGA